>NC_141392.1:79693697-80293697 GCF_034619465.1 Leptosomus discolor | reverse complement strand
AGAGGTATAAGGGATTATTATTTGTAGTTCTTTGAGACTCTGATTAAAAGAGCTTACAGAATGAAAAGTTTTATTCCATACATTTTATTCTTTGTTATTATATTATTTTGCCCTACTGTTTTTCAGAGAGTCCACATTCTTACTAACAATCTCTCCAATACAGAACTCTGCAATGGAAAAATCCTTAGTTGTTTTATATTGAGATGATATGACACATGAAACATTTTCATTTCTCCTTGTGTTTGTATGAGTAATGGGTGAGTACCACTGGAATAGACACTAGTATACTGGACACCAAAATTACCATTTTTTAATAGCCTAGAACATTTTTGGTGTTATGTACTTCTTTTGTTTCTGTTAACAATTATGTTTATTAACAACTCTTTTGTTATCTCTGCATGTAAAAAGAAGACTGAAATGGTGGGCATGAACAATGGCTACTAATTTTGGTGGAGTAAATTATATCTGCATAATCTGCTGGATCACCTAGTGCTTTTCAAATCTACAAATCATTGTTGAGATGCATTCCTAAGAAATACCAATGCACTTCATTATCTTTCCATGTGTTTCAGTTTAAAGAGCAAAAATCACCATTATTCATATGTACTATTGATTTTCCAAATGATAGTTTCAGTCAGTCAAAAGGTGAGTTGCTGCAGGGACAGTGGTTCATTCTTGGCCTCAGGCTAAGAATGAACCACTGTCCCCTCAAGTTGCCTTCTGTCACTTTTGACTGGAACAAAAATAACTTACGGTTTATCTTTGGCATGTCAGAGGTTCTAAATCCATGACCTTATTGGATGAGTTTTTTGGTTTGTTTGATTTTGTTTTCAAAAAGAACCTAAAGTAATGCTCTACTTTTTCTAAATGAGTAGCTAAAACCACATCAGATTTCAAATGTTTTGTCCATATATTGGTTGTCAAGGAGCAGCAAGAGCAACAAAAGGAAGGAGAGTCGGGAGCAGAGATGGCAGGGCAAGTCAAGGTTGCCATTCAATAGCACATTAACAAGGGAAGAAAAGCAGGCCCAGTGATGGCAACCAGGGTCAGCCACAGACCATAGATGGCCAGAAAATTGTGCAGTGATGAGGCAGATCCAAGGTCAAGCCAGGCAACCAAGTTGGCAGGTAAAGATCAGCAAGGTACCTGCTAGACACACACATATGTGTTGGCACAGCCATATGTAGATCAGGCAAGGATCAAGGGTGAGAGCCAGAGCTTCAATGTGGTGAAGCTCACATCAGTCTGATCCAAGCACTGTGAAACTTGAATTTCAACATATCTGAGAAATATCTAAAGATCTAGAGAGCAGAATGGGGGCAGTGAGATTGGTTGCAGGGCCTTTTGGTGCACTCAGGGCCCTGACAGTAGCTTCAAAAATCAGGGGTTTTTGATTTTAAACTATTGACATGGTGGCTTCAAAATTACATATGATTTGTTTCAAAAATCTGGGTCCACCCGCACAGCCTGTGGATAGAGAGAAGTTTAAGCTAAACAATAAGTAAGTGAACAAAAATAAAACTCTTCAACAGTTGGTTTAAAATATTATTTTCAGTTTCTTTTCTTTGGATCTGCTTTACAATTTTGATTTTGATAATGCCTCTGGGCAGCAAGTTTGAGCGGGTAAGGCTGCTAGGGAAGGGAGGTGATTTGAAACAAGAAGCAATATTGATGAAAAAGGTTCTATATAACATAAGCAAGAGGCTGAGAAGAGCACATTAATCACATATACACCTTGGATCTTTAGGGTTACACTCTCTGATCTTGTTCTAAATTCTTACATGCCACTCTTAATTTTACACCTGTGAGTAGACCATTTCCATGATGGGAAAAGCCAGAATCACAGATTCTTCTGAAGTATAGCTGCAGTCTGATTCTGTATCAACCTGCTATGATTTCCATTAAGAGAAGAACCACCATGGACAATAGGACCTTGTCAGCCTTGTTCTTGTGTTCATAAGGAAAATATTGAGAGTAAACGGGTTTGTTCCACTGCACAATTGATTTTGGTAGTTTAGCTATGTGCTGCCTAGCACACATAAGTAAATATCATCCTGGTTTCTATTAGCTAAGGCCTGTTGCTGAAGTGATATGTATGCACAAAAATTGGAAGTTGCTAGTGGTATTAGCTCACAGGGGTAAGACTTTACTACCCAGCAGCATGTAAAACCAGGTATGACCACATCTCCACTTAATAACTAACTTCAAGATAATAGCTTTAATTTGTCTAAGTAAGATTTGATCTATATCTTAATTTCTCATAACATATGAGCATATGAATCCTAAAGATAAAAGTTTGAAAAGTACATTTGTCCATAGAAATAACAGATGTGTGACAGAATCAGCAGCTGTGCCTTCCCGATCTAAACCAAGTAATTTCTACTAAGGAAGGTGCTTCTTGGAGTGTTAAATTAAGGTAGAAACATCATGACTGGGTTATGTAGGACTCAAACATGCATAGAATGATCATTGGAAAACATCATATGCACAGGCATAGAGAGCAGCATACTTGCCTTATATCAGAACTGAACATAAAATGGAAATAAACTATCTCCATTCTGAGCTGGAATATTAGTGAGCAGCTGGGATGTACTAACAAGCCTCATTTGCCAGCTCCAGCTGTGAGTAGAGCTGACATGACTACCTGCACTTGACATAGGTAGACACGCCCAAATTTCCCTTAGTGTGTTAAGTCCTGCCCTAGTCACAATAAATGGAAAGAAACTCATTCTAAAGCATACTAATGGCTTTTGAATGGGGTGCTTTCATATCAGTATTTGCAACATTTTAAGTATTCTCTTATAAGTTCATGGATATTTATTTACTTTTTTTTTTTTTTTCTTTTTTTTTACAAGTGCTGCATGCATTTTTCTGCAGGTTAACAAATACTGTTCTTTCAGAAGACTAGTTTGCATAAACAATCCAGACATGATAAAGCAGAAACTCAGAGAATTCAGGCTTACTCAAAACCATTTTTTAAAAAATTGTGATTACCTTAGTTACTGTGGTTTGAACTGTAGCAGCCAACAGGGCCCAAAGCAAGACTCAGATCCTGGTGCGGTTATATGCTTAGATAATTATTCCACTATATGATTTGGAATGAGAGAGGCAGACAAGCCTCAGGAAGGACTATAATGAGATGGAGTGAGTTCTCAGTAAGTATGTTAGGTGTTTTCAATGGATGTGTGGCCTTTCTGTGCTTACTGGGGTTTCTGGAGGGATGGGTGATCTGCACAAATAGAATTAATATGTATTCTGTTTGTGTTCTCATTCTTTACTTCTACCTTTCTCTCATCTGTTTCACTGTTTGCCTTACAGCTCTTTCATCACTGAGCTCGCTAAATATCAAATAATAGCTAAATTGTCAGCTAATATAAATAGGTTCCTTTGTCTCCAGTGGAACTATGCTAATTTCCACCACCTGAGAATGTGGTTCTCCTTTTTATCACCTGATTTATTTTATAACCCTATTTCATATTTGCAAAGAATTCCTCAACTAACATTTTTTCATTATGGAGAAAACCACTTCTACACTGGGGACATCATTTCCCTGTGGTTATTTTACAGCAGTTACAAGGCAATAGTGAGAACCATGTTATGTCATGCTGGAACATACTTTTCACAGAGCATAGATCTGTTGGTGCATTTTGCAGGAGGGGAGGGAGATTTTGCCTTTTTTTTTTTTTATCTTCTGGAATTCTCTTTCTATTTTGGTGCAAGAAAGTGAGAAGAAAGGGCAATTTTTAGAATAGTCACTTTTTAAAATAAAAATTTGGCTAATAATCTTATAAAATACTGTTTTATCATGACACACAACAAGACAAACAAGGTTTTTTTCTGAATATATAGGTTAATTTTAAGAAAGTATCCATTTGACATCATCTGTTTTGGGAGGAAGATGGATACCTTTTTGTCATCAAAAAGTGTGTATGAGTTATGGGTAGTTATGGGGTATCGCCATTGGGATATTGATCCAAATCATAGTATTCAGGGAGTTCAAATTGATTTTTTTCTCAGTTTTGTCTTTGCCCCAAGCCCTGATGCTCTGTGGTTTTTTTTTTAAATATCAGATTCCCATTTTTATACAACAGTGTAGTGGTTGCAGAATTCACCTAGGAAGTTGAAGACCCAAGGCCCATTCACGCTCCTCCAAAAGTATTTGAGTCCCATATCTTCCATATTCCAAAACACCTGGAAAAACAGGAGGAACATCTCTATCCCTGCCTTGAATCCATTCCACACTTAATGAGGCCAGAAGAAGGAGGTAGCACACTTTCTGTAGTACATTTTCTGGTGGAGTCCTGGCTTTCAGACTTTATCATGGAGACAGCTAGCATTTTATCTATCATGGGACTATTACTTACACTAGAAAAGAATGCTTAAAAATAATTATTTCATAGGAATGGTTAAGTATTATCTTTGAAAAAAAGATTTCAGGAGCATTTAACTTTGCCAAAAAAAAAAACCCCATAGGCACACTCGTGCACCATTCTGGGCTCTGGATTGGGAATTGGACTGAATTTTCTACTGTTGCTGAGAGGGTGTATGATGACCATTTATTTTCTCCTCCAAAGCAAAACCAGTTTTCTGCCTTGTCTGAACTGCTAATGAAGATATGCAGCCATTTGTAGAGGTCAGTGTAATGAAAAGAAATGACTTGTTTTAAACACCTTGTTCCATTTCATGGCAGACTTCCAGTGTGATCAGTGATCCCTGGCATTTGACAGGTTAGGAAATGTTAAGGACAGACAGGAGTTATTTATGTATTACCTGGTGCATCTAAGGTAGAGGTCTGATGTTTTGTAGTCTAGGGAAACTGAAAGAATCACTAATCAACCTTACTGAAGATAGGTAAGGAGAAAGTATGTGTCACACCAAGCTGTCAGAAAGTCCATACAGTTTTGCTAACTGCCTCCAAATGACGAAGAGAGTTTATTTCATATTATGCTCACGTTTCTTCAGTATATGCAGACTGATGAGCTCCCAAACCTAATGCACTCTGAACAGAGGAAAAATAGTCTCTTCCTGTGATAATAAGTAATTATTCCCTTCTAAACTGAAGTTAATAAAAAGTACTTTTTGGTTGATTAGCAAGCTTAGACACAATTTAAAATTGTTTAATCATCATTTTTCCCTTGGTTTAGTGTGAGTTGTCTTCTTATTTTCTAGTTCACTGAAGTCAAAATCAGCTTAAAAAAGATAAAGGTTTCAGGTATGAAACTACTCAATAGAGTTCAGCAGTCACTTGTATTTTCTTTCTAAAGTTTCATATTGAGATATGGTATTTTTTTCGTTCTATTTATCCAGCCACTAAAATGAAGAAATAACAACCAGAATATATATCTATATTTTTTTATGTGAACTAGGTATGTTTTCAGGGTAGGATTGAATTTATACATTGTTGGGTTCTGTGAAAACTTAATTTTTGTGTTTGGACATAAGCCTTTTTTTAATTTCTTTGGGGTTTTTTTTTTTGTTTTTTGTGGGTGGTTTTTTTTTTTTTTTTGCTTCCTCCCATCTCTAAATGAAATAACTTATAAAATCCAGATATTATTTTATGGCTTTCTTTGCAACCTGTCAAAATTGCTGTAATACCTGCTGTAACTAGTTTATTTTTATACAATGTGAGGCCACAATGAATTATCAAGATTATTAGCCTGCTCCCAGTCATGTTTGCAACCACTAAAATCTACTACTTCTGCCTTGAAGAATGTCTGTTTCAAAGACTGTGAATTTACTGTGAAAATAAAGGTATTTTTAATGGAATATGAGAACAAAACCATTATTTTTTGCAACAGGAATCATTTAAAAGTGCCTTTTAAAACAACAGCTACATTTTTTTTTTCTTTCTTCTGTCTCAGATTTTCTTGTCCCTACTGTCTTTAAACACAGGAAATTAAGTTCCTTGAAAATTCCTGTAATGGTTACACCCAAAGAAAATATGTAGCAAGTTTTTAAAGTTGTCACTGAATTTGCTTGGGATTAAGCTAAAGTCTATCTTAATGGGCTCAGTCTTCCACCATGTATAGTAGCCACTGGGAAGCAGGTGTTTGCTTTATTAGTACTATGCAGTTGGCTATGACTCCAAAGAGCTAGTGTAAAGGCTAAATACCAATGTTTTCCAGGAAATCTGTATGTCAGCCATTTTTTTTTTTTTTTTTTAAAAAAAGAAAAAGGAAATAAGCAGGAAATTATTCTAATAACTATATGGACTTTTTCTAATTTTCTGATCTGGGAAAGGATCAGGTCATTTTCAGAATCAGTAACAAACCTCTGTTGTGCATATCACCATTTGCTCTCTGCAACATTTAATATTCCAGCAGCTATAAATCAAACAATGATAATTTTTTTTTATTATTATTCTGTCAAGGGCAAAAACTTCTGTGATCTCTAAAAGAGGACATAGAGCTGCTGATGGGGAAAGCTAACACAGAGGATAATATTCTGGGTACGTGAAAAGCGTGGAGAGTAGGGAAGAGATAGAGCTTCCCACAGAAAGCTTTGGGGGATGATTGTCTGGAACTCTGCGCTTTTATTTTCTGTGTGTGAATATCCTCTTAAGGCTTTTTGGAAAGGTTTAGCAGATGTATGAAAAATGGCTATTCAAACTGAAGGTAAGACAGAAGATTTGAACAAAGGAAAGGAGACCATTGAGTCCCAGCAATACTTATTGAGCCTTTTTAAAGTCACTTATCAAAGTGATGAAATGATCTTTAAAGAATGTAGAAAAATAAATCCCCACAAAAAAAATTTTCTTTTGTTCCTGAAGAATATGTTTGGATGTCATACAGGTGCTGACTCATTCCTTGGCTAAAAAACATGCAGTCACATTCATCAGCTCCATTAGGGCTTCTTTTAGATGATGACTAGAAGCAAGCAAGAGGAAACCTGAATGTCCCTGACTGAGTTTATCCTGTTAGGGTTATAGTGGAATGGAGTGCACCCTCACCAAGTTTGCCAACAGCACCAAGCTGTGTGGTGTGGTTGACACACTGGAGGGAAGGGATGCCATCCAGAGGGTCCTTGACAGGCTGGAAAGGTGGACCTGTGCAATCCTCATGATGTTTAACAAGGCGAAGTGCAATGTCCTGCACCTGGATGGGGATGATCCCAAGCACAAATATAGGCTGGGTGGAGAATGCATTGAGAGAGCTCTGAGGAGAAGGACTTCGGGGTGTTGGATAAACCGATGTGCCCTGCAGCCTAGAAAGCCAATTGAATCCTGGGTTGCATGAAAAGTGCATGACCAGCAGGTCAAGGGAGGTGATTCTGCCCCTCTACTCTACTCCGGTGAGACCTCACTGTACTGCATCCAGCTCTGGGGCCCCCAGCACAAGAAAGACACGGACCTCTTTGAGTGAGTCCAGAGGAGAGACATGAAGATTATCACGGGGTGGGAGTACAACCCCTGTGAGGACGGGCTGAGGGAGTTGAGACTGTTCAGCCTGCAGAAGAGAAGGCTCCAGGGAGACCTTACAGCGGCCTTCCAATACTTAAAGGGGGCCTACAGGAAAGATGGAGAGGGACTCTTGATCAGGAAGTGAAGTGATAAGATAAGTGGTAACAGTTTCAAACTGAAAGAGGGTATATTTAGATTAGATGTTAGGAAGAAGTTAATTACTGTGAGGATGGTGAGACACTGCAACAGGTTGCCCAGAGAAGCTGTGGCTGTGCCCTCCTTGGAAGTGTTCAAGGCCAGGCTGGATGGGGCTTTGAGCAACCTGTGGCAGGGAGGTTGGAGCTAGATGGTCTTTAAGGTCCCTTCCAACCCAAACCATTCTATGATTCCATGACTGTGTTTCTGTTCGTGATGCATTGTGTGCAGCAATTTTTATTGCCTAACAAAGCATACACTAGTATTTGGAGGATTTACGTTTATATACTAAAGCCTTCAGCTGAAATGCAAGAGCACTGTCAACTCTTGAAGCTGCCTGTTCTCACTGTCAGTATACACAATGCAGTATAAGCATACAGAATCTATGTTTCTTGTTATCACCTTTCAGGGTACTGTAAAAATGAGGAAGAAACTTTAGGACAGCAATTCTTCATTAATTAAAGTAAAATCTACCTTTTACAGGGTACAAAATTATCTGATAAGGAGCTAGCTCTCCCCTTTTTTCTTCATCACTTAACACAGATCAGATTTCATTAGTGCTTTCAACAGCCACCATAATTTTAAAGAAAAAATATATTTGCAGTTTGTTTGGTTGTATTCTTTACGTATTGATGTTGGAAACAGTAAAAACTGCAACATCAGTATTAATGTTACGCATATCAATAAGATTTAGTCAGCTATAAAACCTTTTATTGTTTGCTGTTATACTGACTGTTTACACATAAATGATCAGAATTGAATTTTTCCTGGAAGTTTTTTACAAGAATAGGTCTGCAAAGTAAGAGCTAGTAATCTTTTGAACCTTTTAATACAATATGTGCTGGGTTTGCTAGGAAGAGAAAGAAGCACACTCCTCACCAGTGAGCTATATCCCTTTAAAAAGCTCCAGTAACCTTGAATATTTGTTTTGCTTTTTCTTTAGGCCTGAGAATGAATGGTTATCCTAAACTTCTAACCTTCCCTATAAAAGTGAAATAAACCACAAAGTGTTTGGAATGTTGCTTTTTATTAGTTCTAATTAGTTCTCAGCTAATTAGCAGGCTTGTAGAAAACATGGCCTAGAGCTGTAAAATTTCAACATTGCATCCACTTGTTTATTCAACACCCTCATCATTGGTAAATATGTAAGGGCAAAATTTGCTAAACTAAGCTGTTCTTTAACAATATTTTTCACTGAATACATAATACTCCTTTGAAGACAGTTTCTTAAGTCTTACCTTTCTTTCATTCAAAAGCCTCTTAGAAGTCAATTCTAACCTAAAAATGTGTAGCCTGAAAAAAACGTGGATTAATATAGGCATCAGCACATATATTCACCTGTCAAAGAAATAATAAAACTTTGTTATTTTTACATTTAGAATTAAGAACTGTCATACCAATTTATACCAATGGTCAATCTGCTGTTGAGAAAGGAGCCATGCTGCGAAAAATTTTCTGATAAACTTTTGGCAGAGAAAATGCCATATAAATCTTCAGGGATTAGAGACTGCCTAATGACGTGGTGTTTCATCTTTCTGAATTATTTTTGTTTATTGTTGTAATTCTACATGATTGTGTTGTTCTTTTTCATTGCTCAGTATCTCTTTTTTTGTTTTTCTGTGAGGTAACTTTTGGTGTCATGTTAAATTTGGTCGGATTACAGATTATGCCTCTGATCTTTATTTGTGAGCCAAGCAATACAATCTTGTACATGCTTAATAATTATGGTCATAGTTGTTTACACTATAAATAAAGATTCACTACACTTTTTTTAGCCAATATGAAGAAAAATTCATAAGTATATAAAATAGACAGGTGACTTAATTACAGTTGATAAAAAGACTGAGACCTTTGCTATCATTGCATTAATGATATTCAGATATTCATGGTACATTAGCAACACTCATGTTATCGTACAAATCTACTATAAATTCTAATGTATATGTACAGTTTGAAGTTTGTTAATCACATAATAAAAATATTTCCTAATAATGCTTGACAGAGCATTAATAATATTAATAATGTCTGTTTGTATTAACTATGCCAAACGAATGAAAGGCAGGTGCAATATCTCTATACAACACAAAAGATGTGTAGGTAGATAGCATAGCATTGATGCAACATTTCTGTTTAAGTGAAACAAGTATTGGCTTTGATAAAAATATCACAGAGCCATTAAATCATTGATCCAAAAGATTTTTAGCAATTTTATTTCTGTCTTAGAAACATTAAGAAATTTTTACTTGCAGGACAACTTCACCTCAGTGAGGCTGAAAGATAGTTCTAAATCACATAGGACATTTGTGGCAGAGCAAAAAATAGAATTTAGATTCCTCAGGTATGAGTAATCATTTTCCTTAGGTACAAGCCAACTTTTATTCAACGGTATGGATATATTTTCCTATATCGTTACTTTATATGTATAATACAAAGGAGCAAAAAAATCAGCAGCCATCAATAAAGAAGTGTATCTATGTTTAGCTTTAGTGTTTGGGTCAGTGTCACTTCCATTGGAACACAGTAATTATATTCAGCTATTAGCTTCCTCTCTAATTATAGTGATAAGTCACTTCTATTTTCAAAGGCAAACTTCTAAAAAGAATACAACCCTATAATAAAGTAATACAGTGAGCCCTGGAGGGAATCTGAACCAGTATTTCTGGTTTAATTGAGGCTTAGTGTACCTGGATTCTGTTTAAAGCTCTACTGCTGACTCTGACTTTTCAGTGTGTCACTTCAACTTTCCATACTGTATTTAACCCACATTTAAAGTAATACTAGTGATGATTACCCTCTTAACTAAGTGTTTTGAACTCTCAGGAAGGAAAGCTGCTAAATATTATTATTGGCATGCTAATGTATCTATGATAGGGCTACCACAGAAACAGATTAATTAAAAATCTGATTCTGCAAGGATGCCAAATGTAGCCTAAGATCCCAGGTAGGTAGCATAGAAGACATTCAATCACCTCACATAAAAAGGGAAATATGAAAGCATTAAAATATCCAAAAATGAATCTAATTTGGTCAGCTCCAGCTCCCAGCTGATTATACCTTTGCTACAGTATTTCAATATTGTAGTTTTTAATCCTGCATCTTTTTTGTTAATTCCATTTTCACTAAAAATGCAACAAAACCAACAACTAAAAATGTTAGCCTGTCTTTGAAAAACAAGCATAGAAACAAAAAGTAACCAATAAGAAAGTATTCCTGTGTCTTGAAGCAGAACAGGGAATTTTTAAGCCCATATGTTAGAAAGTGACAAGAATATCACTTCACAGAGTTCTGTTACTGTTGTTGAACTGGCTTAATAATATGCTTTTAATTATACTGATTGCTACTACATCCTTCATATTATGTATCAGACTCTGATTTATATCTTCTATCTATGTACTTCCCTTTAATAATAATTTTTATTTCCTATATTTTATTTGCATTAGTTACATGAACATTTTTATTTTACTTTTTTTTCCTGGTCTCATCCATTTTTACTGACTACGACATTTTCCTGAGATATCAAAGTCGGAACCAACATTCAGTCACATCTGAAATGGAGTCAATAAATTCTTCTTAGAAATACTATTCCTTAACATTCATAACTAGTATAGCATTTATTTGTTCTCTGTTTCTTACCACGCATTATACATGTTTTTGTTATATTCTTCTTTCCAAAGATTTGTCATTATTTGACTTCATGGACAGAACTATATATAGTACCTTTGTCATTTAGCCTTTGAAAAAGCAAAGTTTGCTTTTTCTATGTCTATATTCTAATTACATTTTCTTCAAATGATTTAGAGTTACTTCCCCCTGTCATCCATGTCTAACAAGCTCCACTCTGCCCTTTGTTTCTTCTTTATTTTATTTTACAGACCAAGTATCCACATGTTATTATTGCTGTCCGTCCTCTAGAATGTGCACATATTCTTGTCATTTTGTAATAATTCAGGCAAAAAAGGACTCAGTAATAAAATGTTGATCAGTATAGTTCAGCTAGGGGTAATATTACATGTTGTTTTGCGTGTAAGATGCAAGCTGATCAGTCGCTGACTATCTCTAGTCAATTAAATAGTGCATACACTAAGATATATAATATCAAAAGCAATGACATATTTAAAGATTTAGATTTGCCTTCAAAGTGCATAACCACATAAATATTTAAAATATATGCCATATGATAGGGATGTTTTCCGTTTACAAGGAAAAGAATATTTAATTTTCTCTTTAACAACACTGGGACTGTAGTCTGTGCTCTGATAGCATAACCATCTTCATTTTTCCACTATTAATGAAGGTTCTGTTTGATGTGACTGTTCTCCACTGTCTTAAAATCTTGACCTCCATGAAAACTTTTGGTCCACTACCAGAAAAAGCATTCATTTTCTATTATGGGCAATGACATTTCGGTTTGTGTAAGAAAAGGGTAAACAGTTATCATATATTTATGAAATATAGCCACATATTTGAAGGTCAGACCATCTCATATTGCTTATACTGCACTGCCTTTGAGCCAGTGAGGCCTACAAAAAACAGCATAGATTTTTTTAGCTCCTCCTTTACCTTTCATTTCCCCTTAGTTTCTCAGCCCCAGTCAATCAGCATACACAGGGGATGGGGAAGACAGCTTCATAGACAGGCCCTAGCCCCTGGACTGCTCACTGGCTGTCCCAGCCTTCCTTAGTGCTGGCATGGTTGATTGTAAGCAAATGTGGTGCTCTTTGTCTGTGGTCTGTGGTGCCTGATATTAAAGAGAAACCATATAATTGTCCCAGGCTTCAGAACTGAAGAGCTGGTTCTTGATCAAAGCTCCTGATTGCTTTCCTAAATATAGCCATGGAGATGTACCCTTTCTAGTTTTGTTTTGTAAAGGTTATAGAAAAGGAACTGCTTCAGGAGGTGTTTGAAACATGAACAGGATAATTCTTGTTTAACATTCAGGGTTTGCCTAGAGAGACAAGTATTGTATTTCAGTCCTTCCCCTCTCTCTGTTTATATGCTTTGATCTAAATAATTGGATTAAAAGTACTCAATCATGAGGGCAGAGAGCAGAACACCACTGCTCTAACTTCTCAGTTACTACATTTTTTTTCTTCTTTTTCTCCTTTCCCCAACACCTCCATCTAGTATGTCTGTTTGAACAGGAAGAGTGTACTTCATTCCTCTGCTTATGCATTCTCCTGGGGTGTGAGAGGTATGGCTTTATAGCCTGGCCATAGCACAGATCTTATGACTTCCACTTTCTGAATGACTGTGGTGTGTGATAACATCATCACCTTTGACTGATGAGACTGAGTGCCCACTGAAAAGAAAATACATTATTGTAGAGAGTAATCCTGCCACCATGGGTTGAACCTTTCTGAAATCTTTCTTGTGGATATCAATGGAGCATAAGCAGGAGCTAGACTTTCAGATGGTTGATCAGTATTGGGCATGCAGAATTATGTTATTGCAGACATCAGGTACACCTTTGTTTCAACCTTAAGCAATAACTGTGCAGTGGTTTTTTTTAATTACAGTTCTGGACAAAGCATTTACATTCTACCCAAATTGTTTTGAGTGCCAAAGACCAGAAGCAGAAGGACACATCTACCTGAGCATTGACCCACACATTTAATCTCAGCGTTAAGGCAATGTTACAATTCAAATCTCTGTGCTTAGCACCTCCTGTTGGCTAAATGCATCGTCATGCTTGTAATACATCAACATACTGTGTGTAGTATCATCCAGAGATGTTTAACTTCTGCTACACAGCATAGAGAACCTGAACACCTACTTCTATGTCTAATATTCTTCTATTGGGCCTAAATAACTGTTATTATACTTTTTACAGGGATATAGCATGGGTTTACTTTTTTTTTTTTTTTCATGGTCATGATGCTCCATTATTAAGTCTAGTCTGAGGTTCCAAAAATTTTTTTGAAACTAAGCTCTGGTAACATGACTTCTAGGAATTTGGTTCACTAAATCACATGGGAAAGCCCAGGTTCATGACAGAACATGTATTTAGGAAGCATTAAACGTCACTTTTAAGCAAATGAATATTTCCAGTTAATCACCTTGCAGTGATTTTATTTTGGCAAAATGTTCCAGGTACAGAAGTATGGGAATTTTATGTGATATCCCTGTCAGAAATAAATGTCTAAACCCTATATTTGAATATGGAAGCATTTTCTTTTCCATAACATTACTTGATTTTCTTAGAACCTTTACTTTTGTCCAAACCTTGCTTATTCTACTCTGCAAAGTGACATCTCCTTGATTTATTTTATTATCACATTTTCAAGAGCTATCAAGCAGTTCAATGATTACATTAATTTTTCATAACCCCACTTTCACTTTCAAACATATTGCTTGTCAACATAATTACTTTTTATAATCAAATGAAAATATTTACATGTACTTTAAGAATCACCTGTGTCTCAACCTAATTTACTTTTTAAAATTTAAATCTAATCACAAATTGCATTTCAGAAATTATAGATGTCACATTTCTATTTATTTAAGTGACTGAATTGTATGTAAGAATATTTGCTATTTAAACCTATGCAGATAATGTGCATATTGGAAATATAAAGAACAAACAGGTGTTCAGAATTTTAATTAGCAAAAATATCAAGATAAATACTGCCAATTTTTACATATTCAGTGCAAATTTAACAAAATGTTTCAATTCTAAAATCCAAGGAGAAAGGAGAGTTTTTAAAGAGAAGAAAGTGTAAAGGTTATTCCATATGGCAAAATTATCAGATTCCAATTACCTTTGCTAATTCAAATAACTTTGCAAATAGGATGTGGATGGCTGTGGGGGATTGACCTTGTCTGTCTGCTAGGTGCCAGCCAAGCTGCGCTATCCCTCTTCTCAGAAGGACAGAGGGACAAAATACGATGGAAAAGCTCATGAGTTGAGATAAGGACAGGAAGATCACTCACCAATTAATGTAATGGGCAAAACGGACTCAACTTCTGAAAAAAAAAAATTTATTGCCACTTAATAACAGAGTACGATAGTGACAAATAAAAACAAAACTAAAAAAAACTTTCCCTCCGTGCTTCCTCTTCTTCTCAGGCTCTATTTCACTCTTGACTCTTTGACCTCCTCCCCACTAAACAGCACAGGGGGATGAGAAACGAGGGTTGTGACTAGTCTTTATCTCTGCTACTCCTTCCTGCTCATGCTATTCCCCTGCTCCAGTCCTTCATGAGCTCCTCCAATGTGGGTCCTTTCCACATGCTGCAGTTCTTAAAAAACTGCTCCAGCATGAGTCCTTTCCATGCATACAGTCTTTAGGAACAGACTGCTTCAGCATGTGTCCCCCATGGGCCACAAGTCTTTCCAGAAACTCTACTCCTACAAGGGCTTCTCTCCACAGGCTGCAGTTTCTGGGGTCATCCATGGCCTGCCAGGTGGATATCTGCTCCAGCATAATCTTCCACAGGCTGCAGGGGGAGAACCTCTGTCACCATAGTCTTCTCCACAAGCTACAGGGGAAACTGCTTCAGCACCTGGAGCACCTCCTCTCCTTCCTGCTTCACTGATATTAGTGTCTTCAGGGCTGTTTCTCTCATATTTTCTCACTCCACTCTCACAGCTGCTGTGCAGCATTTTTTACCCTTTCTTAAATATGAATGATGAATTGATGAATGGATGGAGAGCAGCACTGTGGAGAAGGACTTGGGGGTCGTAGAATAATGGAATCATAGAGTCATTAGGTTGGAATAGAACTCTAAGATCATCAAGTCCAACCGTTGGCCTAACACCCCCAAGCCCACTAAACCATGTCTACAAGTGCTGCATCAACACGTTTTTTGAACACCTCCAGGGACGGTAACCACCACTTCCCTGGGCAGCCTGTTCCAATGTTTGACTACTCTTTTGGTAAAGAAATTTTTCCCAATGTCCGATCTAAACCTCCCCTGGCACAACTTGAGCCAAGATACTGGTGAATGAAATATTGGACAAGAGCAATGTGCACTTGCAGCCCAGAAAACCAATCATATCCTGGCCTGCATAAAAAGAAGCGTGGCCATCTGGTTGAGAGAGGGGTGATTCTCCCCCTCTACTCTGTGTTCATAAGTCTCCACCTGGAGTACTATGTCAAGTTCTGAGGTCTTCAGCACAAGAAAGACATAGAGCAGGTCCAGAGAGGGCCATGAAGATGATCAGAGGGATGGAACACCTCTCCTGTGAAGAAAGGCTGAGACATTTGGAGTTGTTCAGCACGGAGAAGAGAAGGATCAGGAGAGACCTTATTGCAGCCTTTCAATATGTAAAAGGGACTTACAAGAAAGATGGAGAGAGACTTTTCACCAGAGCCCATAGTGGCAGAAAATGGGGATAAATGATTTTAAACAGAAAGAAAAAAATTTCAGACTGGACATAAGGAAGATATTCTTTACAATGAGAATGGTGAAATATTGGTACAAGTTGTCTGGAGAAGTTGTGGATGCCCCATCAGTAGAAGTGTTTAAGGTCAGTTTGGATGGGCCTGATCTAGTGAAAGATGTCCATCCCCATGTCAGAGGATTGGACCTGATGATCTGTAAAGGTCCATTCCACCCCAATCCCCTTCGTGATTCTATTTTTCCATGATTATCACTGAGGCACCACCAGCATCACTGGTGTGTTCAGCTTTAGCCAGTGGACTTGGAGTCAGCTTAAACTGTATCTGTCTGACATGGATGCAGCTTCTGGTGCCTTCTCACATAAGCCAGGCCTGTGGCCCTTCCCACTACCAAAACCTTGCCACATAAACCCAATACAATGACCCAGTTCTTAATTGCCATTTAGATGCAGTTTTCCAAAACTGTATCTTGAACTGTAAGCGCAATATGATTATAAAACTCTTTGGAAGAAAGATAGTATGAATCATGATTTTTAACTGCCTGTTTCTTTTCAGGAGCCTCTTCATTCATGTGCCTTTTCAGGATATACCATTTGGAAACATTTATTTTACAGATGTTGATGGTGAGTCTTCTTATCATGGGCAAGAGCTTTTCAGGCAGTGGAGATTTCTCTAACTGTACGGCAGTCCAAGAGAAGCTACTTGTATGATAACAGTATATGCAGTATCAACTTATTAGAACCGCACTGTTGGTAGTAGGAAATGTAAATGTAAATGTATAAAAACTTTGGTTTTTCTTGCTGACTCCCTTGTCTTAAATTGGGGCAGTCTTGAAGATGTCATGAATGGTTCTCTAACATGAAGAATTTTCTCACCTATCATTCCTTGCGTATGGAAGCAGCAGTGATACAGAAAAAAAAGATTCAAGAACTCCTCTGCAAAACTCACCAGACAGAAGGAGTCTGGGAACATTCAGAAACCAAATTAAACCTTTATAGTTTTTTTACTGAGTAGAGATATTGTCACTGCTACAAAATAAGTAGAAGTTGCAAAAGCTTTAAGTGGAAAACTCCAAATACTCTGTACTTTGACTAATACTCTGGATATAGCATCTTCTGAAGGTGGAGACTGTTTTAACGTAGCAGCTTAGTTGAAGTGATACTAAAGTGGTAAAAGTTAAGCTATGACCAAACAGACAAGGCAGTAAAAAGGGCTTATGTTTTGTTAATAATAACAAAAGTGTGGCTAGTATGGCAGCAATGTGGAGTAGGCACTTCCAGTCAAGCATGAAAAACAAAATGAAAAAAAGCAGCTTGTCAGGGAGGTAGAAAAAGGAGAAAAGCAAAACAGAACAAATAGATGAACAGAAGCAAATATGTTTAAGCTCACTGTTTTTTTCTTTGCACTCTGAAATTTTCTTTAGCATTGTTCTGAGTGCCTAATTAGCTAGCTCTATAAGCATGCAGTGCTTTGAAATTCATAGGTTACTGGAAGAAGTGCTGCTGTGTTAGTCATACTTTTTTCTCATTTTGTTCATGTAGCATTGGAAGGATTAATACAAACACAGGAAGTTCATCCACATTAAAAATAATGAGGAAACAATTGACCCCGTTTGTCAATGTAATGAGGCACTGAAAGATACAGAAAGTACCAACTGCATTTTTCACAAGCTCATAGACACCAGTAGTATCTGTGGACAGCTGACCAAATTTTTGAACTCTGGCTGTAAGATAGCAAATATTCTGCATGTGTTTGAGTATTACTGGAAAAACTGGATCTCTAATGAATGCAAAATTTGTGTTAATATATTCTGTATATTCCTTCATAGGACATTTTAAAACAGAGAATTTTTGGACCTCAATGTTTGCTCTGCAAATACATAAGCATGAAGAAGGATATTTGGAGACTTTGAGGAGATACTGTTCATTTTTTTTTTGCACTAACTGTCCTCATTGAAAGGAAGGCTATTTGGTACCACAAGAAAGAGATAACCATTTCTATGAAGTACTCAAAAGTTAAAAAAAGGACTGACAATGAAAATTACTCTGGTTCAGAAAGTGACCCAAACTTCACACTGAAATTTAATCTGGATACTAATTAAGCTTCAGTCTTGCACTGTAATGACTGAAAGAGGCTATAATATGTTTGGGAACCTCTGTAAAGTTCATTTGAAGGTCTCTGTCTGGTCTGAGATTGCCAAGAAATATATTCCTTATGTAAAAATTGCCTTAAGGATTTCTGATAGTACATTGGTGCCACTTTTATACTGACCAGGGCCTTTTGTTTTGGATCACTGCTCATTTGGGAATACCTTTATCATCGTATTTAAGTTTCTGTAATATTTCAAGTCTTAAGGAAAAATAATTTATTATATTAAAATGCAAAAATGAGAAATAACTTGATAATTTTGAAATAGATGATTAAATCTGAAGATACAGCAAGTGAGTTCTCCCACTCTGAAAAGCTGCATTTTTTCATTTTGTTATTCCTATTTGACTGGAAGTGCCTCTTTACACTGCTGCAATACTATTCATGCTTCTGTTACTATTGGGGAAAAAAAAATAAGAAAGTACTCTTTTTAGTGCCTTGTCTGTTTCATCTTAGCTTAATTTTTACCATTCTAGTATCACTTCAACTAAGCTACTGTGTTAGAACTGTTTCCACCTTCAGAAGCCACTGCAAGCAGAGTATTAGTCATAGCAAAAAGCATTTGGTTTGCTCACTCTAAAGATAGAGCAAAAAGAAATGTAACTTACCTTATAACTGCATCTGACTATGGTTTGGCTTCAGACTTTCTTCTGTGTAGTTTTCTATTATCAGATTGCCAAATCAACCAAGATCTTGTAGCAACTCACACAGCAACCCAGAATTCATGTCTTTGTCACACCTTATCCTCCAGCTACTCAGTATGAATACTACTTGGAGTCAGGATTCCTCTGAAATGAACTTCAGTGCAATCTGCACATTTATTAATTGATGTACCTAAGCTATTAACAGAAATCTTAATTTCTCTGTGCTGTGCCATAAGTTCTTTTTTTCCCTCTACATTTTTCAGGTAAAGATATTGCACAGTTTTCCCAGCTGGGTGAGTTAGGCTTGCCACCTGAAAGGTTGTAAAGAGGAAATTAGTTCACAAATTGCAGACACAAAGGCTACTTGTATCACTCTAGGAATCCATGGATTAGGCATATGAAGTTTTAGAACCATTTATTATACAAATTTGTGTGCAAAGTAATTTAATGCTGTTATTCCATCTTGCTGGAGATTAAATATGAAGGTCAATGAAACCTCTGGTAAGAACAGTGTGTTGATCAAAAATATACCTTGCATGGTACAGGAATCTATAGTGGCACCCTTACAGGCTCCTTGCAGGAAGGGGCAAAAGGTGACAAGTGGTAGTAAATACCGCTCTGCTCTGCACCTAAATGTTGGACCTTTTTCTTTAAAGAAATCAGCAAGCTCAGACTTTCTAAGGCATTTAATCATCTTCCAATGATTCAATTAAAATTATAGCAGAATCCAGGATGAGTACAAAGTATAAAGATTAATAATAAAAAAAAATGTATAACAAAATTAGCAAGATATGCAATGCACTTGCACTCTGGAGGTACATTACCATGCCTTCCCCATAATTAATTAATGATATTTAATTATTTGCAAGGATTCCTTTATTTTCTGTTTCCCCAGCAGAATCTCTTGGGAATATGCAGAAAATTCCAACATGAGTGACTTACTGCATAGAAAACACTTTTTTGGTGGGTTTTTGTTGTTTTTTGTTTTTGTTTTTTTTTACCGTGGCAGTTAGTAACATTTGTAGATGAGTGTTTTTAAAGCAAGTAGAATCACAGGTTTTCCCATGCCCCAGTAGGGAAGTCATAGTTGACAGTCAATACATGGGTTTTAGTGCACCTACATCATAAAGAGATGGAGTCCATAACGGGAAGGAGGCCGCTATGTTTTGATTTTGCCCAACTTCATTACAAGGTAACTGGTTTTGCCTTATGTGCCATATGTGTAGATATTAGTCAGTGCTGAAAACATGGCAAAAACCGTACCTAAATATTGACGGATAAACGTTAAATATTACTTTGGTATCTTTTCACTAGCCAGTGCATTTGAAGAACACTCTAGTAAGGAGTATTAAGACTTACTTCCCTCTAGTGAGAAAAGGTGGCAAATTCACTTTTTTGTGTAGCTTTTCCACTATGATATTCTGATTTCTTTGTAAGACTTCCTCTTGTTCAGCTTCTCCGTTTATATGGAACCTTCCTAAACTTTCTTTCACCACTGTAGGTGGTGTATGCAATGTGTGAACCATTTTGTGACTAATGATTGTCACCATTATTTCTTGTGAACATACGTTGGTTTTTTGTTGTATGATGTGGGCAGAATACTGAGTATTTCTTTGTTCCTGATTAATTAAAAATGCTGCCTAATTGATGATATAATATTTTTCTATACTTCTTTTTGATAGAGACAGTATTTCTATCCAGCTATTCAAGGATTAAAGTCCACCATGTGTACAATGGAATGATGATGAAAGCAAAATAACTGTTAGCAGAAAGGAGGGATTAAAAGACTTAGAGAACCATCCTATAATAGAGACAGCTTCTACCAATTTCCTTCAATATTTCTAAATAAAATAGTCTATGTCTGTCTCAGTTCCTGAAGGTTTTTGAACACATACAGTGTTTCAGAG
The DNA here is from genome assembly GCF_034619465.1 of Leptosomus discolor. NCBI lineage: Eukaryota > Metazoa > Chordata > Aves > Leptosomiformes > Leptosomidae > Leptosomus > Leptosomus discolor. The sequence goes on along the minus strand of NC_141392.1, from coordinate 80,273,062 downwards.
CTACGGCTGTCTGATTCCATGATTTATAGTTGGGAATTTTAATACATTTATAATTAACAGTAAAAGTGCATAATAATTTTGTCAGGTAATGCTGGTACAGTACTGTGGTGTACAATATTATTTGTAGCGTGATCTGGAATTATGCTTGTGGCTCTATTTACATCTAGGGTTTGGTTCAGTAGCATCATTTTGAAGCAAATCCCTCAATCATTCTGCTTACTGCAAACGGGTTTATTATTCAGAATGGTTTCAGAGAGTGCAAACAAGATACCTGACAGATGAAACTGAATCAGAATGACTGCTTCAGATGAACAAATGCTCACCCACATAAATAAGACACGTTTAGTCCTCTGGACAGCTTTGAATCAGATACATGGAGAGGGCTATTTGTCCATGGGGGGCAGGGTAAATCTTGAATGTGATAGAACACTGAAAAGATGCATAGTCTAGATATAGGGGCTTCAGTACTAACCAGACTGTTGATCCTACTGCTGTGAATTACTTGCTAATACGCTGTGCTATGGTATAGCACAGCTCTTCAGAGCAACTATTGCTTGTTGTTGACCACCAGGCCTTAGAACAGCTCAGAATTTGCAACAAGCAGGTGACAAAGATGATACTGACAGAATATCATTTGAATAAAGAACAATTCTGAGATCATCCATTTTGTGTTTAGCAAATTGGACATTTTTTGTACCACCTCTTGGATGATGAGGTGAGAGACTAATTATAATGATTATGCAATCAAGAATAAATGCAACCCTCTCCCATATGTTGTGTAAGTGAAAAAGGGAAAAATATGTGAGTGACTAAGAAGATAAATGTAAGTATTCTGGTGATGCTAGGCACTTGTGGAGACATGGAAGCATGTGGCTGTTGTCTTCCTTATGTTCATTTTATTTTAACATAATTCTAGACTGAATTCTACCAAACTTGCTACCAAACTACGTGCTTTACTGGCAAAAGAAATAGCTATAAATGTCCAAACATTCATGCTTTCAAAGGAACCAAGTTCTGAAGTCCTTTCTCAGCTATACATAGACAAATCTCTGTCTTAAATAACAGTTATGGATACAAGGTCAGGGATCTGGTTCCAAAGATTACCTTGCATGCCTAACTTTGATCAAAACGCTGGGTCAAGCCCTAATGTGCTTCTCACATTTGTGTTAAAACTTTAAAGCAATCTGTCTAACTTTGTTGTTTGATCACTGAAATTCAGCAACCCCTTTACAACCAGCTCAAGAAGGAATTCTATAGCTTTGCAGGCAGTGTAAATGCAATGTAAATTATGGATTAACATAGAGTAGGTGAACAAAAATAATTCACTGACTGTCATTACAAAAAAAGCAGAAGTCAAATTAAATCATAAGCCAACAAATTGAAATGTAACTGATGTGTAGAGATCATTGTCTTAAACACCCAGGACTTTCAAGGCAGTTAATATGCGCTCAAAAACTCATAAAAGCTTTCCTCAAGAACTGATAAATAATTTTGAAAGTATCATCAGTTATTTCTGAATGAAAGGAAATGACCAAAGCTTGTACTGCTATATTAGATGGAATGCATTCATTCCAGGTGATGAACAGAATCCATAGCTCCGGTTTGGTCACAGCTTTTCTGTCTTCTGAAAGACAGTGTTCACACACTAGACTCAGGATTAAACATTTACTTGTTTACTTACTACAAAAAGAATAAATTGTCTGTAACTTCCCAATTTTACAAAATGAACAAACCCACACAATTAATAGTAAGACTTACACATAATTAATCCATGTAGCTGAAGAGATATCTTAGCTGTTTTTCATCTCTGGGCAGAAATCCAGTACCTCCACAGTAATTCACCTCAGGCTGATAAACAATATCTCTTTAAACATACTTAACTTTGCCCTTACTAATATAGCAAGCCTAATGTTGGTTTGTCCTTTGAAATGCAGTGCCATGCATTTGTAACAAAAACAAGAATTCATTTCTTTTCTACCAAAAGCAGCAGAAAGAAGACCACAGTGCCAAGAAGTAAAAACAGAACATAAACAAGCAAGTATAGGATCAGACTTTTTTTCCAGTAAATAGGGCAGACCTTCAGGAGAGGTTCTTGTCTGGACTTTCAGCTTTCAACAGGTAAAATGTGTCCCATTAAGTATCTGTTAGGTATCTCTCGAAAGAAATAGGTAGATAATATTTTAATAACATATATGATCTGATTCAAAGGCACTCAAGTTTTACTTCCTGAACATTACAAATGTATTCTGGCAAATATCCTCATTTAGTATACTTCCTCATTTTGCTTTACTGCTACCAGAAGTCTAATTTTCCGTGTTCTTGCTCTTAGTACTTTCCTTTTTCTTTATAAGTTCACACACACAGATGCACACAAAAAAGTTCCAGCCATTGTGAAATGAGAAAGCAAAGTTAGTACAGAACTTTTAAGGACAAATTTGGCTTTCTGAAGAGTTGCAGTTCCTGAAAGGAGGAGCTGTGACAAGCTTAGAAGTTTGGAAAACAGGTGTGCCTGCAACTTTAACACGACTGAGGGGGTGGGGCAGACTGCAACAGCTGCGGAGCTGCAGCAGATATGCTATGGCACAGTCTGAAAGAGGCTCTGAAGGCCCTTTATTAGTGTAAATTTCCTTCTCTCATTCCTTGCTAAATCTGTGCTTGGAAAGACAAGCTGGAAGACTTTAAATGTGGGTAATTATCAGGCAAGAAGAAGTTACAGAAATTGTAGCAGGCAAGAGCAACTAGAGAGGAAAGATTGCACAGTAGTTACTGTACTAAACCTCGATGATGGCAATTTGGATTAAACTTTGTTTTCTACTGCATACTCCCCCAGGTTTTAAACTACCAGCTAAATGTTTCTACCTTTGTTGCTGTTCTGTAGAGGGGAACTAATAATACTAATATGTTTCTAACAGAGAGTATGACTGTGACACACACAGGTAGCAAGCTGGAGGAGAATGAATTGGAGACGATGACTCTTTGTTTTCTAATATATCTTAGAAAAGTAGGATATCTTGGATATCTGACTCGTGACTACAGAAGAAATGAATGTCTAAAAAAACCTTACGTATTGCTTGTCCTAACAGTCTTTGATGCTTCCTAAAGTACAGAGGCTCAAACCTGGGCTTGCAAGGGCTGTATTTTGTCTTACATTGTATGGGTTGTTATATTTTTATTCACAATTTTTCTAGTCAAAACATATTATATCAAAATGTATTTTGATATATTTTAAAAATAACATGACTTTTGTTCCATAATAGTTCTCCAAGCATTTTAAATAAAAATTACATGAATCATCAAACTTAGGAAAATATCACACCAAAAAGGTCTGTTATTTTTCAAATTTGATTGATTAACCTATGTTCAGCTTAACATATTTAGTATTTGCCAAACATATCATTGGGGTAACATGGACAATTCAAATATACATATGCAGAAAATTTCTCAATAAATTGTGTGCACTCATTCTATCAGATGCAACACAAGCTGTGGACTGTTAGTTCCATTGTGAGCCAGCAAGCCAGGATGGATCTAGAAATTACTCCCTGAATCCCATTGTTTTAATAGTCCAAAGATCCTACTGTTGTCAACAGCAACTCTCTTCCTAATCTCACAAATTACAGTTTACTGGTTTATTTTAAGTAGTAGCTTTATTACATGTGCATAGTGTATGTGTTTCATTTGGGGTTATTCAGCAAATCTTCCCTGATCAAAAGAAAAGAGAGCTTTCAATTATTTGTGCAGATTATGAACCATCGATTTTAAATGGATTAGTAGTCTTCTGTTACACATATAGCAATAAACACATGTAGCAATAAACACTAATAATACATTTGGCATCTGAAAAATTGTTAGTAAGTATGCCTTTATGATTGCCGTTGCAATAGAGATAAAACCTGTAGCTTCCATAAAGTTGGGCTGCAAAGACACTCAGCCAACAAAATTATTAGAATTCCAAAGTAATCTATTTTTTCTCTTGACTTTTCTCAACCTTCCAGTTTGTATTGAGCTACTCAGAGTAATGTTAAAAAGATGTAGATATGGTAACTTTTCCCTAATAGTGTCCTTTCCCATAATAAATGTACAATATTAGGACACTTTCCTCTCCTGGGAAGCTTTTAATTTGATTTAACGCACACATATAAACCATTTTATGAATAATGTATTTGGAGCTAGATCCCCAAACACAGTTAAGAAAGGAAGTAATAAAGAGAGACTCTGTTTCTGAAAGCATGCAAAAGGACTCCCTAAAATCATGTCCCCTCTGTTGCTGTAAATGTGTTCCCAGCTGGCAACCTCTTTCCAAAGAATAGGTGGAATAAGGTTTCTGCCACTGTTAAGCAGTAGCCAACAGAGCTGCTAAGTAAAAACCTTAAAGGGGCATGACAGATTGCTCAGTTCTCCATGTAGGGAATAATGTAATCTGCTGTGAGACATTTTACACAATGCCTCCTGCTGCTCCATCTGGGCTGCTGAGCACTGATGGTGCACTCGATTGTATACAAGTCAAATATGAAGGCAATTCCCGACAGCAGGATCTTTTTATGAAAAGATGGACACTGAGGCGTGCATGAAGCATTATATTTCAGTTCCTAATTGTTCATTAAAATACTAAGCTGAATTTACTTTTGAAGTCATGAGGTAGTTAGGACCCTAAAAGTGCTCTCTGAACTTGCAGCAAAAATGGTATGGGGAAAATGGTGGTGGTAAGTTGTTTTAAGTTAGTAAGAGGTCTGAAATAGAATACATTCAGAACCATAAATGACTTAGAGTTTGATTTAATGCGTAGTTATTATTTGCTATATCACTCTCCAATGAAAAAAACTCAAAATAATTCTGTTTGCTTTTTCTTCCTACAGTTACAATTAGCAGAAATTTCACTATAACTGTTGTCTTCTTCAGTTACAGACAGTGAACAGAAAGTATGTTCAAAGCAAATGTATTTAAGTATGCTAGTGATAACTGTATAAGGGTATATTTTTTCCAACATTCAACCATTTGTCATGTTAGCATATAAAGCTATCACCCACTTTTGTATCATAAGGACTTGGAATTCTTTAGGCTGTTGCCTGTTGTCTCCAATAACTTTGAAGGACATATACAAACACTAAGGGCTCTTAACTTACATGCTGATTGGGAGCTTAACCTTTGCCTTTGCTAGGCAAAGCCCTCATTTATGAAAAGATCTGTCCAGAAGAGGACATAGAATTCATAGCTTGAATTTTAGATGTATTTAATGTGCAGAAGAGGTTTATGGACAAATTGTAGTTTTCTGGTTAGATAAATCTTTCTGAACATCTACATGAAGAGTAACATAATATAAACAAATGCATTCTCCTGTATTCTTTTGCATACTCAGATATTTGTAGTCAGGCTTTACTTTCATTTCCAGAACATTCATTTCAAGAGAATTCTACTTAATAAAATTGAAGTGTATAATTACATTAAATCACAATGAAAAAAGTAGTTCACACAAATAGATAGGTAAAAAAAAAAACCCAAACAAACACCACCAATCACAGATTTGCAGGAAGAAAACCCCTTGAGAGGAGGTCTGGCCTCCCTTGCACCCAGAGACTTAGAAGTTTGTGATGGGTTTGACCCTGTCTGGATGCCAGGTGCCCACCGAAGCCACTCTATCTCTCTCCTGCTCCTCAACTGGACAGGGGAGAGAAAAATACAACAGGCTTGTGGGTTGAGATAGGGACAGGGAGATCACTCATCATTTACTGTCATGGGCAAAACAGAATCAACTTGAGAAAAAAATGTAATTTATTACCAATCAACTCAGAGAGGAGTAATGAGAAATAAAACCAAATCTTAAAACACTTTCCCCCCACCCCTCCCTGCTTTCCTGGGCTTAACTTTGTTCCTGATTTCTCTCCCTCCTCCCCCCTGAGCAGTGCAGAGGGACAGGGAATGGGGGTTGCAGTCAGTTCATCACACTGTTGTTTCTGCCGCTCCTTCCTCCTCAGGGAGAGGACTCCTCACATGCTTCCCCTCCTCCAATGTGGGGTCCCCTCTCATGGGAGACAGTCCTCCATGACTTCTCCAGCGTGAGTCCTTCCCGCAGGCTACTGTTCTTCACGAACTGCCCCAGTGTAGCTTTTCCATGGGGTGCAGTCCTTCAGGAACAGACTGCTCCAGTGTGGGCTCCCCTCACGGGGTCACTAGCAGCAAACCTGCTCCAACGTGGGCTTCTCTCTCTCCACAGGCCCCAGGTCCTGCCAGGAGCCCCAGTGCAGGCTTCCCACAGGGTCACAGCTCCCTTCAGGCATCCACCTACTCCGGCGTGGGGTCCTCCACAGGGTGTAGGCAGATATCTGTTCCACTGCCCATGGGCTGAGGGGGACAACCTGCTTCACCATGGTCTTCACCACAGGCCACAGGGGAATCGTTGCTTCAGAGCCTGGAGCACCTCCTCCCCCTCCTTCTGCACTGACCTTGGTGTCTGCAGAAATGTCTCTCTCACATATTCTCACTCCTCTCTCTGGCTGCAATTGCCGCTGCACAATCACTTTTCCCCCTTCTTAAACATGCTGTCTCACAGAGACGCTACCACCATCACTGGCTTGGCCTTGGCCTGTGGTGGGTCTGTCTTAAAGCTGTTTGGTGTTAGCTGTATCAGACACAGGGGAAGTTTCTAGCAGCTTCTCATAGAAGCCGCCCCTGTAATCGCCCCCGCTACCGAAACCTTGCCACACAAGCCCATTACAAAGTTCAAATGATACAGTTTGAGGCAGAAGTCCTGCATGTCCAGAATATTACTACCAGTCTCTTGTCATCAGATCTATGGATGAAAAATTCACATGGTCTGCTGAACCATGTCACTCTCTGGTTACGTCTGCTGCTCCAAACTTGGTATGATGATGAACTCTTATGTGACAAGGACTAGAGAAAGAAAGTGCACACCCTGGGATGTATCAGAGGGGATATTTATCAGGGGGGTAAACTACTTTTATTATATAGGACACTCTTGACTTAATTTAAAGAAACTGAGAAGACACTGAGTAGCTATGGAGAAAAACAGTGGGGTTTATGAAGGGAACAGAGATCCTCAAAAGAAAAAATATAAGAAGCTTAGTAAAACAAATGATAAGAGGTAATTTTTGTATCCATAGAGAGCATAAATGCCATGGAAGGAAATGAGATATTGCAACTAAGGAGAATAGTTTGCACAATGATGAATCAAACTTGCTGGGAATTACAAGAAGATTCCTGTCAAAATAAAGACATTTTCTAATTGCATCCCAATGGAACTAACAAGGGATTGCAACACATTTAAGAAAGGGATACAACACAATTTGTCCTTGTAATAGTAGAAGTCTAGACTATGTGACCCAGGAGAGTCTTTCTATTAGGCTCTGCTTTTGCATTTGGGCACATGTAATTTGGGCCAACTATCTATAGTTGCAGATTAAATAGGATTCAATACTAAGAGATAGCAAGCCAAATTAACTAAGGTAAAACTATTATTCTTCTACCCAATTTACTATGCATTTTGAAGAAATGACAGCTCGTTATCCCTATAGAGTAAAAGGCAGATCTCTTCTTGTACAGGCACCATTTTAAGAGTAGACTGAGTGAAAGCATAAACGCTTGTACATTTGAACTATGGTCTTTATTTATGTGGAAATATACAAAAGGTAACTTTCAGCTAGAATTATTAATGATAATCAAAGCAAGAAACATTCAGTCTTTTTCCAGTATGCTTTTCTCTCTTAAATGAAAGAAAGTTGCAAACTTTCATGGAATCACAGAACATTCCACATGGTCACAGAAGCAGCCTCTGCAATGCTTTGGCTTTCTGTCAGCTTACCTGCAGAATATAATTTTGTACTGCAGCTCTCCAGTAAGAAGAAATGTTACAGTTTCATCATGCTGTGCAGCTGCTATTCATCTGGAAAAAGATAATGAGAGAGAAATACGGATAATTGTGCTACTCATATCTCCTCATGGTTACTTGCTGTCATTTGACACTGATCTCACCCTCACTCTATCAGTAAGCCTGCTTGTAGAAATGGTGTGTTAGCAGAAACTTCTGGTTTGTTTCCATATTTTCAGAATAGCAATTCTCCTTTCAGCTATCGTATTGGAATATCTTTCTTTCCAGTAAACTAGAAAAGCATCACTGATAAGCATCTCAAAATATAAGTCTGGAAAGAAGTGCTGTGTTGAAAGCTACTCTAAAAATATCTTCAGTTACAAGTATACAGGAAAGCAATATGCAGGAAAATGTTATTTTCTAGTCAGTCAGAGAGAAGACAGCCCAAGTAGATGTCATAAAACTGCTGTAACTTCCTGCTGAAACTTTTCATCATAGTCCTGCCTCATTGTGCAAGGAAATGAGGTGTCTATAAGATACCCCTGAATTCCCTAAAAAGGACTTCCTTACCAATGACAGTTCTGTTGGGAAAGAAGCATTAATGAATTAATGTGTCTTTTCAAGAAAAAGAAAAGATAGGACCTAGGCTATTTTCACTCGATTACCTGTTATCAGTGTGATGGTAACTGTGCAAGCTATATTTCAATGGATGTATGACTGGTGCAGTCAAATATATACCTGTTTCTAAATCTGTACATACACATGTGGAATTTTATGTCCCTAAATCCATCTTGGCATGCAAGCAGGGAAAGTTTTTGCTTGGACCAGAGAAAAGAACAGCGCACAAGTCAACTCCCTCAGTCTTTTTCATTTTACTGTACTTCTGATCAAGTTCAACATACTGCATGGAGCAGACTGAAAAATTGCAACCCAAAATATATAAATTAAACACTCATGAAAGCCTATTTCAATCAATGATAATCTTTTGTTGCAGAAATAGATGGGAAATGCATTTTTTCTGCATATAGTTATTAAAGCATTGGAAATTACTCACAGGAACTATTTTGTCATCTCTCTGCTGCTCGAGTTTCCATCGGCTGTGACTTTTCAGCTCTCCTCTTTTGTCTTGTCACAATCTTACTTTAACTTCATACTTATCTATTGATGATTTGGTGTATGCTATAGAACTACAAATAATAAATAACATTGTGGTCTCAGCTCTGAGTAAAATGAAGCATCATAGGAATTCCATAATTACTTTGTTTCTTAATGTGTAACTACTTTCAGCTGAAGAGCTGGGGTAGAACAAGACCTTTTAACACTACTTAATGATCAAAAGGTGACAATAAAGTAATGACTACATTGTGACATACCTGAGTAGAAACACTTCAGTGTTCATCACTGCAAAGTTATTTTTTGAAAACAAACAAACAAACAAACAAACAAAACAAATCTACTTGAAAAGCCCAAAACTGGTACAAATGAAAAAAAAAAAAAAAATCAACTAATATGACTTAGTATGTTTTAGAATGTGCTCTCACTCGAGTTTTGTTATGTATCTTGTTTATTGATTTTTGATCACTGAAAACAAGTCCATGTAAACTAGTACTAGCATTGTTCCCTTCACCTTTTTAAAGAAGACTGTTTATTACTTTGACATTTTAAGAAGTGAGCATTATTTCAAGAAGGTTGTTTAAAAAACCAAACAAACACAACACCATTTGGTATAAAATTGTGTAAGCTCTGAATATCTTTTATTCAGCAAGCCAGGCATGCTAATCACTTTACAGAATGTAAAAACAACAAAGTTTCTACCTGAAGAACTATAATCTAGGCAGATAAACATGAAGAGATGAAGGGGCAAGTCAAGAGGAAAAGATCTGCTTTAGCTTATTTGACACAAAACATGGAGTTTCACCAAGCATAAAGAAATGAGGTAACAAACTGTAAAGTTTGTAAAACATGTTTAAATAATCTTAGAGAACAGTAGCCCTTATTTGGGGCTAGATACAAAAAGTATTATCGGAATAATGAAGCCTTTAAAACAGATTGTGGTACATTAGGTGCTATGCTATGATAAAATTTGGTATACTATGAGGACACCAAACCCAGGAATTCAGACTTAATTCCTACAGTAAAGGGTGTGAGAAAAGAAGGTAGCCTGTCATGTTTGACTTTTCATTTTCCAGGTGGCAAGGCAAAGTATTTGTTTACTGGAAAACACAACATAGCTCTTGATTTGCCAGCAGAGTGATGTCACCTCCTTCAGTCTCTAAAACAAGGGCAGTCAGGCAAATGTGAGCATCACAAAACCCATTAGAACATAAAAACACTTTTCTGATGGAGTCTGGATGCTGAAATGTTTACATAGGCAGAAGAAACATCTGTACAACTTGAAAGTTGCACAGCACCTGGTGAGCTAAAAATGGCTTTGAAATGTGGTGCTCGCAGCTAGCAGCTAACTGGGATTTCACCTGTCATCTTGTGGTGACTGACTAAGGACATAATTTTTTTGTGGTGATTTGCAGATGAATTACTGAATAGGGATTTTTAACGGAGTTCATCAGTCCTCAGACTCATGACAGTGCCGAAATTGTATCAGCTGACACAGATTTACCAAAACTGGTGCCATCTTTGACTTCTTATTGAGCTAAAAAGACCCTGACCTAAGATTCCATTCTTATAACTATATATGGCTACAGCTGAGAAATTTGTCAAAATGAGAAACGGCTCAAGTATACTTGACTTTATTTTGTTGAAGTGGATTGAATGTGAACATCTTTCTGTCTTTATATTGTGGTTTTACTGTATATTACTGATTTTTCTCAGTTTTGTTGTGAGATATCTATGGATTGGGAACAGGTATTTTTCTAAAATATCTGCTTTATTAAAAATTCTGTACAGGATTCTGCAGGATGAAGTTGTGACAGTGAAGAAAGTTTAGATGAAAAGTACCACATCAGCTAGGAATAAATCCGGTTAAATTAGTACTACATTTCTATATATGCACATATATTCTCTAATCTGCTTCCAGGAATGTAATTATGAGCCTGACCTTAACTTTATGAAATAAATCTTTTATTTTGCTATTGAAGTCATCTCTTTCTGGAAGACAAGTATGAAAAATGACATGAAACTAGTAAAATTAGAATTTGATGTCCTTGAGGAAACGAATCAATAGAAAACAGGAAGCATCCAGGTTGCCTGGAGAGACTACCAGAGGCCACAGCTAGGGAAGTTTCAGAGACCATAGAAATGTCTAGGACAGAGTGAGGGCTTCCGCCTTCAACTGCAGATTTGGTGAAGCACCTCACTCTACGCATCTACAAACAAACTTTAGATGGGTATATGTTAGTAGCAGTTGGCTTTTTTTAATGGTCTGGATAGACTCCAAAGACACATTACAATAGCTACCATAATCACAGTTTTTCTGTGCTAGATGGTTTATATGATTTAAACACCAAATGTAGTTACTGTGTATGTGCTAAACAAAACCAATTAAGTGGCATGTATAGTTTTGAGCTGGTGACAGGAACACAAAATATGATTTAGAAGTGCAATGCAAAAACAATTGTTTGTTTGCACTCTATCCTTCTTGGATGATTTCTGTTCAGAATTAGCAACTCCCAGTAGTAGCTATGTCCTCAATGAGTTTCTTGTATTACCGTTTGAGATAACAATAAAATAAACCTGAATAGTTTAGAAATGGATGGTTAATAGTTCAAGATATACAGGACTAGTCATATTTCCACTAGCTATACTATATTCTGAAGTAATTCTGTTACTTTCTGCGAAAATATACCATAAGACAAGAATTGGTACTTCCACTTCAGTTTCATTGTGTTTTTTATTCTTGTATTTTTTCATTAGATTGTTGGCCAGTGGGTGCTGCAGTCACTCTTATGTAGTGCTAGTACCTTGCTGCCAGAGAAATTATCTCTTTTTAAGTGTTACATGATGAAACATCAGTGTAAAATTAAAGTTGTCAGAGGGTAAGAAGGAATTCTATATGGTATGAGGATCAGACATATTATAGTACGCAGCCTGAAATTCTGAAATAACAGTGTTGTCTTATTTTAGAAATGTCAACAGCCAATATATCTTCCAGACAAAAGGAAAGAAAGAAAGAAAGAAAGAAAGAAAGAAAGAAAGAAAGAAAGAAAGAAAGAAAGAAAGAAAGAAAGAAAGAAAGAGAGAAAGAAAGAGAGAGAGAGAGAGAGAAAGAGAGAAAGAAAGAAAGAGAGAAAGAAAGAGAGAAAGAAAGAAAGAGAGAAAGAAAGAGAGAGAGAAAGAGAGAGAGAAAGAAAGAAAGAAAGAAAGAAAGAAAGAAAGAAAGAAAGAAAGAAAGAAAGAAAGAAAGAAAGAAAGAAAGAAAGAAAAGAAAGAAAAGAAAGAATATAAAGTGATACAATGTAAAACTCCACATGTGAAGTATGTTTCTGTACCTCATTTTAGCCTTTTTTTTTTTTTTTTTTTGGTGTGGTTTTGAGCTACCTTTCCAGAAGAAAATGGGGTTTTTTTGCTCATAAGCTCTGGTTTTTTATTGTATCTGCCAGACCCGTGCAAGCATCTTGAATATGCCAGAGAATCTCAGATAACACTGGGTGCCAATGCTTAGGCAACTAAATCACATCCCAGATGTTGTCAAGTAACCTCCTATGTGAAACTAAAGGGAAAGAAGGCACCTGAGCAATGCACTGGACCCAAGCATGCAGGTACTACCTCCAAGTAAGCAGAAATATGTGAAGATGTAATGACAACTTCTACTAGTGATTTCTAGTCATTGTGTGTCCAAGTAATTCACATCTAGGCAAACAAAACTATTTGCATTTCTGAAAAATGGAAGTTGGCCATTAAATATTCTGAAAAGCAGTACTTCCAGTCACATCTAGAACTTAATTTGGTTTCAGAAAGTTCATTATATTCTCCTGTCAGTTACAGCAGTATACACCCTCTTCTGCAATGAAGTTACGTCTGTCTTACATGAGTGTAGATGATGTTAGATTTGCAAATTCAGAAGGAAAAGCAAGCAAAGAGACAAAATACGAATGTGGAGTTGAAGTCAATTATAAATGGGATCAGTCTGACCCCTATTCTAGTCCAGGCAAAGGAATCCCAAGTAAGAGTCACTTCTGCTCCAGACAGTTCACCATAAAGGAAAGTTGTAGTAATAGCTAGTACATACGTGCCACTTAAGAGCTGTTTGATCAACTTTCAGTCAGCTGACTCCATTGATTAAAACGAAAGTTTAGAAAAATAGCTCACAGGTAGAGGTTTACACCGTGACACTTAAGTTTAAGGACTGAGTTCTTCTCTTACATTGCATTTCTTCCAGGTCCTATGCCATATCTGTCAACACTGTGCAGAAGTCTTGGATATCCTTCCACATTTTAATTGGACTAGATAAGCACACTTATACAACAGAATTGAGCTCTAGTTTTGTACCTCAAAATTCATTATCCTAGACTTTCCTTTTTGTAAAGGAAGAGAAATAGGCACTTCTATCATGCAAGTCAACTGACCTATTTTAGAGATTTATCTTAAGGTGACAAGAATTCCATGCTTTATAATTCTTTCATTAACTAAAAGAGTACCTACAATTACTTGCCCAGATGTTTGTATCCTATAAACCCAGCCATGTCCCTTTTTTAAAAAAAAAAAATATATTTTCTAAGTTCTGTTTTAAATCACACTTTACAGAATCCTTTATCTTTACAGAGTAGTTTCACCTGCAAGGTGCAGCAGCTTGAACTGGATTGAGACACGACTTACCCAAGTATCCTGTTAATACTCTCCTAAAATAAATCCAGGGGAAAAGTTGTTCACATGGACATATGTGAAATCTGTCTAAAGAAGCAAAGACATAACAGTCAATGACTTGTCTAAACTGCTTCATAGTCAGTCCATAGATTCAGGCAATGTCCCTGCTGCTTCTGCCTATTATCACCTAAAAAAGCAGACACTGTTTGGGCACCCAGAAAATGACCTGTCTTTGAAGCTGGGCAGAGGGGGAGGCAAGAGAAGAATAGGGAATTGCCATTATATTTAAAGCAATCTTTGTTCTTTTAGCACTTTTTGTTCTTGCTTGAATGTTGATTTTTTTTTTTTTTCCGTCTGCTTGTTCATGATGTCTCTAGCTATATTTTCATATTCCTCACTCACATAAAAATCTCCACATTGGTCCACAGAGCCTTTGTTCCAGTATAAGACCAGATTTAAACCCTGCATTTTAGATTTGACCTTAAAATGTGAATCTCTGTCAAAAAAATGACTGCTTTGGAATGACCCCATAAGGGACTCAATACCCACTTTTAAAACATTAGAACAACACATAAACTAAAATATGCAACTACATTATGACTATAATCCTTACTATTCCCATCCTTATCGACTATCTGTCATGCTATATCTTGGTGCAACAGAAAGCATTTGGTTAGTGAATTATTTTAAAATTGAATCAAGAAAGGTGCTGAACAGTTGGAGCTTCAGCCAGGAAAGCCACTACAGACACTGAAATTAAATGTGCCTAAGTGCATTTCTGGTTATGAGCCAGATTGCTCAGTACCTTGCTCAGCCGTGTTAATAGAGATTTATGCTTTATAAAGATGTTTATACTTTTTAAGCTCTTTGTAAAATAGTAATAATAGATAATCTACAAATTAGTTTGTTCTTTTATAACATAAACTAAAATTCTGCAAACTGTTCCAACAAGAGAGGGCAGGTTAAAACAGCACCAATCAGTTTCTTTTAAAATTGTTTAAAACAGAACTAAATTCCCTACAGTAGAAGACTCTACATTACTTGAAGCAGTCAACTCAAGATGAATACTTTTAAAAGTAACATACTACAGCTCAATCATGGCATATGGGACTTGATGGAGAAATAACTGGATAAATAATATTTGTGATCAAATACACTTACTCAAAGAGATAAGATTGTGTTATATTAAAGTCCACAAATGTTATTCATAACTATATGGTGTGACAAGTAGAGATAATGTGTATCTACATGAACTGAGTCTGTATGTAAAACCTATTTTGAAGCAACAATTAGTTTATTTCAGGAGTTGTAATGAAATTCAAGTACCTTGATCAGAGGGATGAAAATGCAACCAAACTTTGTGGAAGATTTCTCAAAACGTCTGGAAGAAGTCAGGCTTATCTGAAGATTTGCACGAGCTGAAATGGTCTGCCTCTCTCCAATACTTTCTTCAATATAACCAACATGTGCCCAGAAACTAGGGTCTGTCATTTGTATTTAACTTTACCCAGGGAGAAATTTTTCATGAGGTTTAGCCAACTGGATCCTATTTGGTGTGTTCAGTACTAACTTACTTCTTCTCCCCAATTTTTCCATAACCATATCATCATTCTTTCTGGATATTATACATAGAAAAAAAATGCAAAACTCTAAACCTGTTTATTATTAGCAAGGAAGAGAAAAACCTAATTTGTGGTCTTTTTTCTGAGCATCCATCATGAGGTACCACTACGAGGAATAAAAAAACCTGACACAGAAAAGAAAACCAAAAGAAAACCAAAAGAGCTCTGCGTAGAAGATACAATTCTATTTGGTCTGTTAACTAGTTGCTGGAATCCATTTAACTCATATTTTATTACTAAATGAGTATTTTGGCAAAGGGAATTGTCTTAAAGAATAGTTGAATGGGAAAAAACAATTTTCTGGATTTACCGTCTTTGTTTTCTTTCAACTGTCTTAGTATTTTTTTTTCCCATGCATTCTAATAGTTTCTTTTCTGTGTTGAATAAAATCCTTAAGAAATCCCTGTCACAGAGACATTTTAGAACTACATTTTTGAAGACACATGATACACTCCAGAAATTTTTCAAGATCTAGTGTTAACTTCTGAAAAAAAAAAAAGTTTTTTGTATATCACAAGAAAAACCTTTTCTGCTTAACATATGTCAGACAGATGGCACTGATATTTTCCTTCATGTGTTGTAAGATTCTGTGAAACTGGGCAATGAAATTCAGCTTTAAGTGAAATCCAGGCAAGATTAATTTCTCTAAGCTGCTGAGCAGCTGGCTTAGCAGTCATGTTGCGTTTGTAAGCGTTTCTTAACTGAAGTGGTGCTTGGGGACTTAGAATCATAGAATCGTAGAATCATAGAATGGTTTGGGTTGGAAGTGACCTTAAAGATCATCTGCTTCCAACCTCACTGACATGGGCAGGGACACCTTCCACTAGACCAGGTTGCTCAAAACCTCATCCAACCAGGCCTTGAACACTTCCAGGGAGTGGGCACCCAGTGCTTCTCCAGGCAACCTGTTCACCATCCCCACATTAAATAACCTTTCTTCCTAATACTTAATCTAAATCACCCTCTTTCAGTCTGAAATCATTACCCCTCATCCTATCATTACACTCCCTCATAAAAAGTCCCTCCCCATCTTTCCTGTAGGCCCCCTTTAGGTAGAGAAAAGCCACTATAAGGTCTCCCTGGAGGCTTCTCTTCTCCAGGCTGAACAACCTCAACTCTCTCAGCCTGTCCTCATAGGGGAGGTGCTCCATCCCTCGATCATCTTTGTGGCCCTCCTCTGGACCCACTGGAACAGGTCCACATCCTTCTTATACTGGGGGTCCCAGTGCTGAACACAGTACCCCAGGTGGGGTCTCACCAGAGCGGAGTAGAGGGGGAGAATCACCTCCCTTGATCTGATGGCCATGCTTCTTTTGATGCAGCCCAGGATACAATTGGTTTTCTGGGCTGCAAGCGCACACTACAGGCTCAGATTCATTTTTTCATCCACCAACACCCCCAAGTCCTTCTCCACTGGGCTGCTCTCTATCCACTCATCTCCCAGCTTGTATTTGTGCTTGGGATTGCCCCGACTCAGGTGCATGACCTTGCACTTGGCCTTGTTGTTCTTTGTGATGTTTGCAAAGGCCCACCTCTCCAGCCTCTCAAGGTCCCTCTGGATGGCATCCTTTCCCTCCAGTCCACACCACACAGCTTGGTATCATTGGCAAAGTTGGTGAGGGTGCACTCAATCCCACTGTCCATGCTGCTGACAAAAGATGTTAAACAGCACTGGTCCCAGTGCCGACCCTTGAGGATGGCCGTTTGTCACTGGTCTCCACTTGGACAATGAGTTGTTGACTGTATCTCTTTGAGTGCAACCATCTAGCCAATTCCTCATGCACCAAGTGGTTCATCTGTCAAATCCATGTCTCTCCAGTTTAGAGACAAGGATGTCATGTGGTACAGTGTCAAATACTTTGCACAATTCTAGGTAGGTGACGTCAGTTGCTCTTTCCTTATCAACCAATGTTGCAACCCTGCTATAATTTGCTCACAGAGATTAATCTCCAGTTACCGCTGTTGAGAAGACTGCTGGAGATGCTGTTAACATTATCAGAGCTATTGCAAATGTTTGATGGGTAGAGGTGTCAGACCTTTCTGAAGGAATGCTTTTCATGCAAAATTTTTCAACCCGTGCCAATGGTATCCTGTTAAATTATGCAACAAGATAAGCCATTTTTTTCCCTAAGCCAAATAGGTATCTTTTGACTTCATACTTTGTCAATGGTAAGGAGATGCTGCAGAATAATTCTATTTTTATTTCCCCACTAGAAAATAAAAACTTGGAAACCACAGGTTTCGTTTAGGAAATTTAGTAAATCTCTAGCATTTCCAAGTTGGTAACATTTGACTACAAAGCCCACAAGCACAGATTCCCTTGTGGAACTGGTCATATTAACACATTCCTAAAATATCTTTTGTTTTCATATTATTTGTTCTCTTGAAAAATATCCAAATAAATGGTTGTGAATGAAAACAAGAATGAAAGAAATAACCAAATATTTGATCATCAAAAATGCTTAGGTTCTTTTTTTTTTGTGGTTTGGTTTGATTTGGTTTGGTTTTTTTTTTAATGAAGATGACAAGACATTATTATTTTTTTTTTGCAAGCCAATTTTCCACTCTCTATTTACTTGATGTTAGTTAGAAAGGAAACAAAAAGCTCCCAGTTTTGAGTACCTGCCCTAACTGGACAAATCCCTTTAAATAACTTTCATCTCCTGTGAAAAGACTGGAGTGTCCGTGAACAGTTTAATGACACATTTGAAGAGCCTTCTCAATCAAAATAAAGATTAAATTTACATTGTGGCCTGCCATAACCAGTTGACTCACAGATGAACCAACAAATTTGCAACTGATTTGTGTCACGAAACAATTTTATTTTTAGGCTTATAGTTTCTAATACAATGTTACCAAGGTAATCCTTGGCTACACTGAGTAGAAAATCTGCAGACAATTAGTTTTCATCAAAAAAGTTCCTTTTTTCTAGCAGAATCAAAATTTTGGAAAGCAGAGAGATGATTGTCCTGTGATTGGCCTACTACATACCAAAAAGGGAAGGAGATTTAAGTTCAGACACATTTAAAAATATATCCTTTTAATCTAACTTCAAAATGCTGAAATGTTGTGAATAGCTGCTTACTGCTATAAGTCATATAGATTATTTGTTTTAAAAATTATGCAAAAACAAAAGAAGCAAAACCATATTAAACATTTTGGGGCCGAGTCTGGCCTTTCCTTTGCCATCTGTAATGTTTCCTTCCTCTACAGATTAGTAGAAGAGAGAAATGAGGGTACAACAGGCTATCTTGTTGATAGATCACACTTTGAAGATGTATGCATTCCTCCAAAAGGTGGAAGGTAATGGAATAAGACCTTGGGTACTTAATTTTTCCCTTCGTTTACATACAGACTATATTTGGACTTGCCTACAGGGAGGATAAAGGAAGTTTCCACTAGTCTGTAGGGTTACAACAAGGCCAGTCTTTCACTAGGGAGAATATAATTTTTGTTGCCCTTACTCAACATATCCCATTTGAGTATTTGTGATGGGTTATGGAAATGGCATGTTAACTATAAGTTTCAGTATTGTTTTGAGCTAGTCTTGCTTTCCTGGCAAAGGACTTTCAGAAAGATGGGGTTTTAGTTTGATACAACATAGTGCAAATAGACACCTACTGCTTCAGGACCCAAGCTGGTGCCATGATGTTTGCTAGATTTATCAGCTTGGTTTGGCACTAGCTGCATCTCTGTGATCTGTTACATCCACACTGTAAGCTCTTCCAGACTAAACTGTGTATAATGTGGTAGTGGCACTTGTATAGAAGTGCTTAACCTGACAGTCTTCACCTAGAAAATGAAAACTTGCCTCTACTAGCAAGACTACACAGACTACAAACTACTGTGGAATTCTGTCTTTCTCACATATGTAATATGTGATCCCAGAAATACCAGTAAATATACAGAAATATTAAATCTGAAAACAGGGGTTCCAATGCATTTTCATTATCACTACTGAAGGAAGATGTCCCTCTTAATAGATATAAGCAGCTTTTAAATACAAGTTTAATCTCTGACATGTAGATGAGTGCTAGGTCTGAGCAAAATCTCATCTGTAACTGCATAGGCTTATTTGTGCCTGTGTGTGTGTATACCTTATAAAATGTAGCCTTAATCGGGGGTGGAGCAGACTTTATAAAGTCTCTGTAAAGTATTGGGATGTGTATCATAGCTCAGGAAACCCTTTGCAAGGGGACAGTGTACCATATATACTCCAACCCATTCTGTTTGAGGTCAGGGTTTTAGGGAGCTGATGGCTGCTGACACTCATGGTGACAAATGTCAGACTATTTTTTTCCCCTTCTTGCAGAAGTATTAGAGTTCTGTTACATAATAAAGGCTGCAGCATGAAAAATTTTTTCGCTGTGAGGGTAAAAGCTTACACCTGCCTCCTTACTGATGTGCTAATAATGGGTCTGGTCAGGTTCCTTGCAGTAAAAAGAAGAGAGTATGATGTGAAACAAAGAGCTCTCTAACTGCCACGGATGATCTGCAGGCTGCAACATAATGATGCATCCAACACTGCTCTCATAGACTTAAGAGTATCGATACAAATATGAAGGAAGCAAGATGATACTTTGCCTCAGTGAAGTATAGAAGAGTTGCCACATAACAAAATATAACTGATCTTCAAGGTGCAGCAAAAAATACCAGCTTTTACTTCAGCTCACATTGTTCTCAGAGAGCTTTTGCAGCTGGTGGAGCAAGATGCCAGCACTCGTTGGACTGCCACCCTTGTACAAACTGCTGCCCATTCAGCAAAAATCTGTCCAGCCCTAATGTAGCTGCAGTCAGCCACAAAGGATCCAGAGGCTACATTCGCACTCCAGCCAGGCAGCCGTTAACCCTGAGCTCCTGAGCACAAAGCAACTCTGTAACGCTGGCCTTCCAAAGAAAGCATGGATAAAGTGCAACCTTCCTCTTGATACCAATGCACAGTGTGTGCCCAGCATGCAGTTATATGCAGGAAATGTGCACAAAATGATTTTTTTTTCCTCCGTACCCTGTTTAGACTTTGTTTGATGGAAAAGCATGGAGTAACATTTTAACAAAGCAATTATAATTAACAGCCTTCAGACTGCCTGCTAGACATCTAAGCTGAACTTCGGTGCAATGGAAAAGATAGGGTTTCAGAAACAATGCCTAAAGTATGTTCCTTGCATTGCCTCACACTGTAGCACTTACACCATGGACAGCAAAGGTTTTGTGTGCTTGAGATCTATGAAAGGGAGGTATTGAAACTCAGCCTGGATCCCAGGGGGACCCCAAGTGTCAAGGGTTCTTTGAGCATGTCTAACAAACACAGACAGCATTGATCTATGTATAAAGCACAGCGGCTATGTCCACCTCCATTCAAAACCACTTTCTGCTCCTTCAGATAATTTCTGGGTTTTGTCCAATGACTCTGATGCAAAATGAATAAGCAGTGTTGTGAGCAGAACTAAGTTCTGCTTTTGCTAGCAGAATGGAGCCTTCAGACTGCAGACCTCCAACCTTTAGCCTTCTCTTCACCTTTGCTTACTGCTTTCCTAGCCCCATGGCACTTGCATTCCTCATTACACAATATCAGCTTCATGATGTGGAAGGAGGAAGAAGGTGGAGAAGGATGCAGCCCATCACTTCACATCTTCTGTGCTATACCTGCTGCTTGAATGGTAATGCTCAAATGCTTGCAAATGGGAGATGAGGTTTGATGCTGAGGAACCTGACTCTCTTTTTTTTCTGTGTTTTTGTGCAGTCAACTAGGCTTTTGCACAGAAGAGGACCACTGTCTCAAGCACCTTGTACATCTTATTAAAGTGGATTTTTTTGCCTGATCTTAGTCAAGGATGCAGTGATCTGAAGCAGAGTCTGTGCAGGCTGCCTCATGTTTTATAGTTCCAGGACTGTGCTCTGGGACTCAGCATATGCCCCAGAACAGGCAGGTTCCTGCTTGAGCTCTGCTGTCGAAGAGTTAAGTCTCTGTGTGCAGTCAATTGTAAGTCCAGGAAACAGCTATTTGAAATTGCTTCTTAGAGGAACCTAATGTGTTGTCATTGACTAAATCAAGCCAGGTAATCAAAGAAGGTGGTCTGTATTGCCCAGAAGGAGCTAGGTGCTTGATTTTTTGGTGTTGCAGTGCCAAAGATAGTTGCCTAGAGCATACAGTCTATGTCTTGCTGTTAAGCTCTGTTGACTTTCAAAATCTGAAATGTTTATTCTGAAGCACATTTCTGCACAGCGGGTGCTGTGATCACTGATAGACATACCTACCTATCTGCAGGCATCTTGGCATTCTAACTGTGAACACAGAAGCCATTCCTACTGTTTGCAGAGCTCTATAATTGAATTAGTAAACCTTATTTTGTAACACAGAAGCGTTCCCACTGAAACATTCAAACATAAACAGCTCACACATAAATTATTCACTCCTACACAAAGCTAAGAGGCTAAAGGTACCATTTCCAGGACATCTAAATAATGTAGAAAGTGTCTACAGAGAAGTGCTGTGAAAAGTAGCCCAAGCTGTCTCTAACAAAGACTGCTTCAGCAAATGTCACAGTTGCATTAATATTCTAGCTAGTAAGAATTGCTTTCCAGCATTGTATGGATGCTGCAGATCCACCCATACTGCTTCCGCACCTAAGCTAGAATTGCTGTGTGATACGGCACTGTATTGTGTGGGAATAACAGACGGAATCAGTGTTAGCTTGATTGATGCATTGCATCCCGTCATGATACAGACTTGGGCATATCTACTTCAGCCCTCTTCACTAGCTACACCCTCAGAAGAAGAGGCAACTAGGCATGGTTTGACTTCATCTGTTGTGACCCAGAAGATCAAAGCTTCTCTGTCTGATTTCCCCAAAGCTCTAACAATTTGTTTTTCAGTATATCCAATACACTGAAAAAGAGACATTCTGTCTTTGTAGAGTGAGTCTGACTAAGAAGACATTCCCAATAATGACTACCGATAAGATCAAACATAAATCTGGCTCAGCAATACAGTTACTGAAGACTGTACCAGTTATGGGAAGCCTTGTTTCTTCTTCTTCTGTAAAACTCTTATAGATACCTTAAACTTTGCCAGTGCATGTGTCTAGAAGATTTAGTACCATAATACTTACATCTTGGAATACTGAAAAACTGTTCTGAGTATTGGGACCCTCTTGCCCTAAACTCATATAGTGTCAGCATTAAGTTAAACTCAAAACATGAATGACCATATTTTTTCATGAAACTGAAGTGTTTAAAATATTTCTCAGGTAAGCCTAGATTTTAGGTCTTCATCAACCTAAATGCTCCAGAAAGAGCAACAGACAATGTATATTAGACCTAATACTTTATGCCTAAATATATGCCTTGACTGGGAAGTTCTGGAGATCCACTTCCTACTACCAAGATAATGAGGATTCTTTTTGTTATCCAACATGAATTTAATTTCTTTTTTTTTTTTTTAATCTTACTGACTGAACAATAAACACAATGTTAGTTATTTTCCTTTAATATTTTTTTAATATTTATTACTGATAAAGTAACAATGAAGTTATGCTTCATTAATTTCTACTATAATAGTTGTGAACTGAATTTCCAAAATTTTAAATTTAGAAAGAGGTGATTGCATGTCACAATGAAGGTGGAGATAGACAGTTGATGTCTGAATAAACATTCTTTAAGTATAGCAGACTATATACCCTGGGTCAAATTCATTGTGAGTGGTCTACCTAGTCTTGCTGAAAAGCTAGTGCAACTTTTTTCTCCAAAAACTTACAGTTAGTTGGTTCCCAAGTGTAAACCTAATAGTGTTTGTTTGTAATTGATCATTAAAACTTCTATTCAAAAGCTAAGCCAATAATTTTTTGAGGGATACAAGTCCTCATCACGTTCTGAGGATAAAAACATCACTTTGAAAAATACGGCTTTTTAACTCTATCTTTTTAGAAATTCTTCTTTAGAAGATCCTGAAATAAACATTGTTAAGCTTGACAGCAAGGTGACTGGAGAGTGAGATATAAGAGAGGTTCCACCAAATAGATTTAACTTAAAAAAATTTTATACAGATGGATTTTCAAAAATTTATGAAGAAAGTCCCCATATATCTGAATTGAGTGCCCCCAGCAGCAATGTTCTGCCTGTCTGTCATAAATCCCAGTGACCTTTCCTTTTATTCTAAAAGTTTTCTTCAGGATGACAACAACTATTCAATACACTCCAACAGAGAAGGCATTGCTACGCTAAGCATGCAAAAGTGAAATATCTTCCCTTGTTTTGTTCCCTATTTGTCTTCTACAGCTTTTTGAAAAAAATGAAATTACCATTTCATTGTAAATTCTGATGTTTTGGTATTTGTGGATTGTTCTTTTTCTCACAACTAGAATGACAAACCCAAATTTCAAACCCATAAAGTAGAAATTCCAAAATATTTATTTAATGATACTCAAATAATCTCATTTCTATAGTAATCTTTATCTTATAAAAAAATCATTGTTTCAATAACTCTGAAACACTATAGTTAATATAGGTTACTTATGTATTCACAAAATTGTACAATGGCAAATTTAATCTGAAATATACAATTATGTTAAATAGACTTATGTTATTGAAGCAAATTTATTTAATTGAAATGAAATAAACAGTGAAACACAAAAGAGACAATATGTTTTGACACTTTTTCCATAAAAAAAAAAAAGAAAAGAAAAAAACTCAATGTATTTCTATGAATCTTTTCTATTTTAATGAATTGCATTTTCCAAAGAGAACATTATCTGGAAAATATATTTTCAGATTTCTTTTCTCCACGCACTACTCTTGTCTCTTACCACCCCCTTTCAATTTGTTTTCAGTTGTCTGTGATTCAGGTGGCTCTATATGAGTTGACTGATTGTAAACCTATGAACTTGCTAGCCTAGCCTATAAAATGTATGTCTCATGACAAGGGCTTTCCATATTTTATGTGTTGGCAGGCACTGCAGCCTGTCTTCTGAATGGAGTTGCCAAGCTTATCACCCACAGGAAGGCCAGGAAGAATGCAGTGTTTTACTGTTAATGGGCCTGAACTTAAAGGACCTTGCAGGAAAACTCACTCCACACCTGCATACTGACATAGTTACCCATTCTTCATGTCGCCAGAAGTTGTCTTGTTACGCGGTAATCAGCTCAATGTGCTTATCCCATACTGGAGCCTCATGCGTCCAGATGTAAAATAATATGCTCCTCTGTTACATCAGTGATTTAGTTAAAACACCACCACCACCACCACTTCTGCAGTGTCTTAAGAAGTGACACTGCAAACATCCCTGATGGTGCAACGTGGTACAGCAGGAAATCTGTCAGGGCCATTGCCACTGAACATCATCTTCTTGTTATACTCTTGCAATGAAATGAACTGGTAATTCTTTAAAACTTTAAAATGTTACATCCTGTTTCTTGTCCGGTTTCTACTGTTTTAAACATACCTTATTCTTTTGGCCAGTATCCATTTTGAATTGCATTTCTTTTTGTCCTGTTTTTTATCCTATCTTCAAAACTGGCTTTCAAAATGACATGTCTGGTCCAAATTAATGCCTTTGATAAGATTTCTGTTTTCTGTAAACTTTTTTTTTTGAGAATATTGAGGGTTAGCAAATAAAATGAGACTGAAAATTACCTCTCAAAAATCTATGGATCCATTTGTGGGCTTGAATAGACACTTTTTTCTGTATTCAATGATTTCTTACTTTAATCAGACAGCTCACCCACCTGTTCTTTTAGAATGGTTTTACAGATTGTGAGATTTAATTGTTCAGTTCAAAACAATTATGATGGAGAACAATTCTGAAAGCATGCATGTTCCCCTGCAGCCTGAAATTCTGTGTACACGTTCTCATCTATAATTAGTGACACTGACAATAATTAGAAATTTAAATGAAGACAAAGGCATCTTCCAGGTTTTTCATGGGCACGTGGCAAAGGATTTTTCTTACTCAGTGGAAATCTAGATAGATAAGATAGACATTGTCAAATTGTCTTACAGTAGAGAGGATTGGAAAATGTTATATGCGAAAAGCTACATTATAAAATTATTTAAATATGTTTATTTTAAAAATTATATTTATATTTAGTTGTAAGTGTCACTGAACCCTACTCAAAAATGCCTCTGTGTTTTAAACAGTCACTTAAAAAAATTAGAAAATGGAATATATCTAAATCTCTGTGGGATTACAGAAGGTTAAGATGACACTTTACACTTATAAATGCAGGGTAAGGAGATCTGCAACTTGGAAGACATAAAAGAGTTTCATTACATACTCAAAGTTTCTATTTAACTATTCAGCAAGGGCTACATCTTCTCTATTGATGTCAATGTGATAAAAGATTTATATTACAAAATGTGTGTATAAAGCATGGTCTCTAGTGGGATGGAAAAGTGAAATGATTTATTCCTGGTCATAATTTTAAATGTCATCAGTTAAGTTTAAGGGACACATTTGCCAATAGGTATTAATTCTTACAATCTTACCAACAGTAAAATATTAAATTATTTGGGTGATATGTGGAGGTAAAAAGCACAAATAAATGTAGCTGTTTCAAAGGAAATCCAGGTTGCTGAAACAACATGTGGAAGTCTCCTTTATACTGTTATAGCCCTAACTTAAAATATAGATGATGCTGACTAATGTAACCTCTTTAAAAAGGAAAAGACATTCATTCCCAAATGGCTTCTGTAGGGATTTAAGATGCTTTTAACTTTTAACATCCTATGTCAGCTTCTGTTTTCAACCCTTGATTTGATTCCAGTATAACCCAAATGTTAAAATTAATCTAAATATATATTTGAATAATGGTGGTCGTGCTTTGCTTTGAATCTTCTATTCCTAGTATAATTACTCTGATTAGATCATGAATAGCAGGTAATAGAAATGTTTTGTAACAATAGCCAGGACTATTGGGCCTTCTTTCTACCCATTTTTTTCATGATAAATGCCTTACAATGTCAATACAAGACTTTTTCTGCTTTTTGTACTATGCTTCTAAGAAGAAATTTGTTGTATTTTTATACAGTTTGTATGGAGGTTCAAGCAGAAACAAAAGCTATAAGTTTGATTTGCAGCTTGAGTAGCAACATTGCTTTATGACACTAATTACTGTGACAAAGCTTTCCTTGTTTGTCATTCTTCGAAATGCGTTTAGTTGTGTTGTTCTGAATTAATGACTATATCACTTGTCATATTCCTTGGAAAGCGATGCAATCGCAAAACCTTGTTCTGCAGCATGATAGCCTTTTATATCTTTTCTGGAGTGTGAGCACTACTAAAATTGAGTATTTGTCATTCATTTCTACTGGAATTCTAGTGCATATATTAACTTACTGTAAACCAGGTTAAGTGATAATGTATTTCGTGTTTTCTTACTGAATAATCTTTCCCTGAAGAATAGACTAACAAATAATTTGATTTAAATAGTCCTATGTGCATGCGTCATTCTACATGTTACAGGTGTAACCTGATATTATTAGTTATTAGTTATTAGTGTCTCCTCTTGATACTGTTTTCTTTATTGTTAGCTTATATACAACTTTTTACAGAACAAAATTGCTTTTTTCTCCGCAGAAGCACTTGCTTCCACCATATAACAGTACTGATGATTCTCATTTAGTAAACATGCAGGTATATTTTTTCTAACTGTCTAGTAAATACTAACGAGCCACTATTTTAAACTTGGCTCCAAGAACAGAACAATTAATTTCTTGTGGGCTTCTTTGTGGTGCTCATTTGTACAGTCCTACTATTCAAAATGCACTTTGAATTATAGTCACAAAACCTATGTCAACTGTGTTAAATACCTACTAATTTTGAGTGCATACATAGAGAGATGTAGCTTTCTCTACGTTGAGATTCCTGTTCCCACTGATCATGTAATTTAAATATAATATAAAAATACTTATACACAAGAGAACTAAAATTTTATATCTAAAACCAGTTTAAAATAAGGAGGAGGATGTCTTTTTTAAAGTAAAGGGAATTTCAAATATATACACCTTTAAAAGGAGTATAAGATTTTTGAAGTTATTTAAATTCCTGCAGATAATACACAATACTTATTTACAAAGTGAACCACACAACTTGAAAATTATCAGCTACTTTTATGTCTTCTGAGATGCTTAGTGTCAATACCACACCTGATCCTGTTGAACACCTTCAGCTGCATTTTTACAACAGATGATTCAAAGACATTAAGAAAATTCATATTTTATAAATATTTTGGATGTATCAGATAATGCTTAAGTTTTGCTTGTGCTGTTGAAATTCTTTAACTAAGTAAGGTCTTTGTGGTTTAAACTCAGGTTAGTCTGTGTAAAACATTGACTGAGGAAAACAATTAATATTTTCTTAAAACTCTAACATATTTACCACAGCACCATTTACAGCTTTTGCAGCTTCGGATTAGTTAGGCCAGGACTTGAATTTACCTCTGCATTTTATTAAGCTAAATAAGTATTTTTAAAACCATTTAACATTTAATTAAGATAGAAGCTCCATTATTATTTCTCAATTGAATGCTTGTATGAGAGACGTATTGTGAGAAAACTTTTCTAATATAATACTTGACTCCTAAAACCGAGGCTTCCAATTTTCTTGACAGAAAGGGAAAGTGTGTATGTGGAGAAGAACAAAGATAGAGAAGCAAGAAGGTAAAGGATGACAAAGAAAGGAGGATGTGAGGTTATTCATGTAAGTGTTTTTGTAAAATAGAAGCCAAATTTACAGAAAGAGTCCTTTACCAGCCTTCTCCAAGACAACTGAGGAATGCCTATCCCTAAGACAATTGAGATAACTGGAAGTGGAAAACTAAAACATTTTAATTTGAATGGAATCACGTGAACAATACGTGTGAAAAATACTTCGTCTTTACTCATTGTACTGATTTTGGTTGGCTAGAGTTAATTTTCTTCATAGTATCTAGTATGGGGCTATGTTTTGGATTTGTGATGGAAATAGCGTTGACAACACAGTGATGTTTTAGTTGTTGCCGAGCAGCATTTACACAAAGTGAAGGCCTTTTCTGCTTCTCACTGCACCTCACCAGTGAGTGGGCTGGGGATGCACAAGAAGTTGGGAGAGTACACAGCCAGGACAGCTATCTGCAACTGGCCAAAGGGTTATCCATACCATATGACATCATACTCAGCAATAAACTAGGGGGAAGGTTGGCCAGGGGCTGCTGCTCAGCAACTGATTGGGCATCAGTTGGTTGGTGGTGAGCAGTTGTTTTTATTTGCATCGCTTATCTTTCCTGGGGTTTATTTCTCTGTCTTTGTTATTTTCCTTTTCATTAATATTATTACTATTAATAATAATTAACATTATTTTATTTTATTTCCATTATTAAACTGTTCTTGTCTCAACCCATGAATTTTCTCACTTTTACCCTTCCAATTCTCTTTCCATGCCCTGCCGAGAGCAGGGGGAGTGAGCAAGAGGCCATATGGTGCTTCATTTGTGGCTGGGGTTAAAAAGTAAAATTCATGCTTCATGTATCATAGGGTTACAAGGTCATTTCTCCTTCCTCATTCTTTCCACTACAGCCCACTGCATTGCTAATTGCTCATCACAGCAAGAGAAGGAAAAGGTGGGTTTGTTTGCAGGATGCTGTGCTGAGTTACACCTACAGTGCAGGAAAATACAATTCATGTCTCACACAAACAACTTCAGGCAGATATTTTTAGCAAAGGCACTACATAGTATGGCTGGAGGCCTACTTTTTTGTTGATAGATCACAGAGGTTGGTACATTATTTCTTTCTCTGAGTAAAAAGCAGGACCCTTTCCTAGCACAAATCAAGGTGGGACAAAACAGAGTTTATGTTTTGTCATTTATTTACTGTACTAGATCTTGCTTTCCTTTGTTCAAGGAAATACCCCTGCCTCTTTAACATCTAACATAGGTCCAGATAGACTTTTTGTATACATCATGTCTGCATCATGACAAATACTTCTGCATCATATGAAATATGCCTGCTTCTACAGGGGCATCACCAGCAGAGATAAAGAAGTCATTATCCCACTCTACTCACTGCTTGTCAGGCCACACCTGGAATACTGTGTTCAGTTTTGATCACTGCTATGTAAGAAAAGATGTGGACAGACAGGAGAGGGTCCAGAGAAGGGCCACAAAGATGGTCAAAGGACTGGGAAGCCTGCCGTGTGAAGAAAGGCTGAGAAAACCGGGTTTGTTGAGCCTTGGAAAAGAAGGCTTAGGGGAGACTTTATCACCATGTTCCAGTATTAAAAGGGTGTCTACAAAGAAGACGAAGATGCCTCTTTTACAAGGAGCACATGAAAAAGATGATTCATAATGTGTAGAAGTTACTCCTGGGGAGATTCTGAATGGACACAAGAGGAAAATTTTTCACAGTGAGAACAATCAGCCATTGGAATAATCTCCCCAGAGAAGTCACCACTTCCCCACCATTCCCCACCATTGGACAGTTTTAAGATTTAGCTGGACAGGATGCTGGGCCATCTTGTCTAGATCACGCTTTTGTCAAGAAAGGTTGGACCAGATGATCCTTGAGGTCCTTTCCAACCTGGTATTCTATGATTCTATGATTCTATGATATGATTTCTACACAGAGCAAACTTCACCCAATCAACTGCTCTCTCTAATCTCTTTTCTTCCTTGAGACAGCAGTTAATCTAAGATGCTGAGAGGAATAAAAGACAACCTTGCACCTTGAACAATGCAGATTTATTTTTTTCCTTTCCCTTTGGTGAACACAGAAGTGAACTCTTTCTGGAGAACTGCGTTCCAGGAACTGAGGCTTTTGAGAGGTTCTTCTATAAACTTTCTGGCTGTCCAGCAGCCCAGGGAAAAAGGAAAAAAAAAAAAAAAGCCAGTGCTGCTTTTCCTCTCCCAAATGTGGGAGGATGAAGCTGACTCTCAGCTGACAAACACAAATTGTTGTGATGCTGGCAGAACTCTTTTATAAAGCTTAAGGTTTCTGTGGTTATTTCTTTAAATCAGCCCAGATGATGTCTGGCCCTCATGGCAACCATCTGAGTTCGTTAGATCGGATATCACAGTGATGAATTACCAGACTGCATGCACAAAACAATCAAGGCTTTAGTATCTCACATGAAATCAGGGATTTCCCAAGTTGACTGGAAATCTGGCATCCTACTTCTAAATGGTTGAAAACCATTACTTGAAAGAATTCAAAATAGAAAAAAGTTAAGCCTTGAAATATCATTTTCTATTCCTCCTTTATGCTTTCATTAGTATGCAAATCCACGCAAATTTTCAAATGACCAGTTTTCATATCCATGCAGAAGCAAATATATACAATATCTACATCCATTTTGACTAAATGACTCCATTCCTCACCCTTCCTTATCCAGACCCTCTAATTCTACTAGCTTGACAGCAGACTCCTTCTGTCCAGTTTTTACCTAGGTCTGGCAGAAAAGTTGATGGGATCTATGCGTTTAGCCCTATATTTTGATCTTTGACTTTATTCCTCTACTGCTTGCTGTATTTTGCTGCAAAATGAAATACTTTTTCAGACTTACAGGCAAAGCAACAATGCAGGCATGGTGTTTACTAATAATTTTGAAGTAACAATGGATTTGGTAACAAACGTGTCTCCAAGAAGTTGCTTTCGGTTTTTATCTTCTAACTATAGTGCTCCTGATTTCACTAATTGTCAGGGATAAGCAAGAACAGGACTGCTTCACAAGTAGGGACAAGCTAAGAGCTGAGGCACAGTGCAAGCAGTGCCCTCACTGACCAGGGCTCAGTGACAAAGGATCTGAACACAGTGGGCAGAGTTAGTGGTTCAATGACCCATTGAAAATCCCACACAACTTGAGGTGAGCAATTAAGATTTGGATTCATCTAAGGAGACCAGTCAGGAACAGCAGGAGATGGTGGCAGAAACAAGACTGTGTGACAATCTGGGAGCATAGATCCAAGGTCCATCCAGGAAACAGGGCTGGACAT
Organism: Leptosomus discolor; assembly: GCF_034619465.1. Taxonomy (NCBI): domain Eukaryota; kingdom Metazoa; phylum Chordata; class Aves; order Leptosomiformes; family Leptosomidae; genus Leptosomus; species Leptosomus discolor. The sequence goes on along the minus strand of NC_141392.1, from coordinate 80,241,899 downwards.
CCTTCAAAACACCTCAGGCAAGGATTGGAAGCCCAGGTGATCAGTTAAATGGAGCTCCTGGGTTTATGGGTAGATGTTGGTGGTACTTGGTGAGACTGGTCCGGGTGGTTAATGCTTGTTAGTGCACTTGGAACTCTGACAAAAATCAGGTTTCTCCAACAATATTACAGAGATGTACTGTGTAATTTGTCCTGTGAATATTTGCCCCATTAATGCTAAACATGAAATTTGTCTTGTCCCAGACAATCTGGGGTGTTTTGGGGGTTCATTTTTTGTTCATTCCTTGACATCCAACAATAACAGCCATTGGGTGTCCCATAGCCGATACAGACCATCTAGAATTACTCTATCTAGTGGTGGATGAACTCATTGATTTCTTAGTTGAGTCCTTGATGTTTTGCTTTTCCTTTCCTTTTTGATGTCCTGTCCCCTACATCCAGCCATGAGTTAGGCTAACTGGTTTAAGAGACAATCTAGTGTTACTTCTGAAAGATGAATAAGATTTGAGCAACTCATCCAAGCAGAGTAGCATCACCCTGTCATCCAAACCTGAAAAAACACCTGATGGATAGCTGTCATGTCAGGCAATAATGTCTGTCACACCAGACAATATCATAGAATTGAATGCTATGTATGAGAGAAGTCTTTCTTCTTCTTCTATGATGATTATTTCCTCATTACTTTCTGCTTTTCTGCCCAGCTGAGTAGATGTCTAAACCAATGCTTTCAATACCGACAGAAATGATGTATGTTTTTATTGACTGTTTTGTTTGTTAGACCCTTCTACATTCTTGAATACACTATGCAAAGGAGTCCTGTTGTGCTTATTAAGCATTTATAAGGATAAGAATGATTTAGTTTTGCTTCTACTACTGTGAGACCTTGGTCTTGTATTCACTACTAGTTCTAATCATGTGTATACTTAGAAAATATTAAAAAGGTAACATTTAGTAGTTAAAACTGTCTGGAGGGCAGAAGTTCCTTTGAAGCAGCAAGGACCTCTGTTTGAACTTTGATAATAGAAATTCTGTGAATGTCAAACCTCTCTTTTTGGACAATAGTCACTTGAACAGTGAATTGGCTTCAGCAAGAGATGAACTTAGTGATGGAAACACCCTCCAGTTGCTGCATATTTGTTTCAAGATTATATTTAACTAAAAATTCTTCATATAACGAAAACCTTTGTCAAATAACTGGGCTATTGTAAGAAAAGTCAAGGCGTGCCTGTACTGTCAGCTGTCATTTTCATGAGGAAGAGATATGTGTATATTTGTTACATGTTGTCTGAATGATTTAGCTGTCTTCACATCTATTGTACCGAATGTATACATACGGTTTAAAGGCTTCTGAGTCAACTGAATTGATGTCTTTAAAAAATTATAAATCATCCTGTTTTCAGTGTTCAAAATGCTGTTTTACTGGATTGTCAATTCATTAACACTATATATTGTCAGTCTGGATCATTATCAGCCATTACCATTAGGTCGAGAAGTGATATTTCATTTGCTGTGATAGAGTTCATCCCATTTTAGGACCATAACTACCTCTGGTTTCACCAGACATCTTTCCTGATTAATCTGAAGGATAAATCTGGTTTCCACAGACACCTTTCCTACCTATTCTTTACCCTTTGTATCTTGTTTTGCAGATATTACTACTTGCAAGTTAAGCTGTAACACCGTTTGTGAAACTATCCCAAATTCGTCTCTTTGCGGTTACAGATTAATTAAATATTTATGCTCAGTTTTGTTACAAAATATATATTATTGCTGGTTATGCTGTTAAAAATGTTTTTTCATGGTTTAACCTCAGTAGGCAGCTAAGCACCACACAGCCACTTGCTCACTCCCCACACAGCGATATGGAGGAAAGAAATGGAAGGGTAACAGTTAGAAAACTCATGGGTAGAGATAAAGACAGCTTAATAAATAAAGCAAAATCTGTGCACGCAAGCAAAGCAAAACAAGGAATTCGTTCATCGCTTCCCATCGGCAGGCAGATGTTCAGCCATCTCCGGGAAAGCTGGGCTCCAACACGCGTAGCGGTTACTTGGGAAGACAAACGCCATAATTCAGAACATCCTCTCCTTCCTTCTTGTTCCTCCCAGCTTTCATTGCTGAGCATGATGTCATATGGTATGGAATATCCCTTTGGTCAGTCGGGGTCAGCTGTTCCGGCTTTGTCCTCTCCCAACTTCTTGGGCACCCTCAACCAACTCTCTTGTGCGGCAGTATGAGAAGCAGAAAAGGCCTTGACTTTGTGCAAATACTGCTCAGAAATAACTAAAACATCCTTGTGTCATCAATACTGGTTTTGTCACAAGTCCCATACAAGCTACTATGAAGAAATTTAACTCCATCCCAACCAAAACCTCTACAGCATCACAAAATTTTTCTATAATCTTGCTATTTATTTGATTTTAATAAGTTTATGTCTGGGATAAAGATACAGAAACATTAATTATGCCTTAGTTAATATGCTTTTTAATGAGTGAAAAAGGCTTCTGCTTTAGCTACACACAGTGTTTGAAAGATCTAGTGTCTGACACACTGAATCACAACATCAAATCTGAATCACAACAAAGCCTAGGTACAACAAAGCTTAGAGGGCATGGGGTAGACATCTAACTCATTAAATTGGGCAAGCAAGAGTGATATAGAACTTTGTAAATCAAAGTAGGGACACCACTGTGTTGTGGACACTGTCTGAATTAACCAGACCTAAGCAGAAGGTCCTCTGGGCAGTTTGCTTGGATTATACATGTGAGTTTAAACTAATTCCTTTTATGACACACCAAGAGATGAAGCAGGAAAGGGGCTATGGAGATGATTAGGGGACTGGAGCATCTCTCTTATGAGGAAAAGCTGAGAGACCTGGGGGTCTTTACCCTGGAGAAGGCTGAGAGGGGATCTTATAAATGCTAATAAATATCTAAAGGGCGGGTGTCAAGAGGATGGGGCCAGGCTCTTTTCAGTGGCGTCCAGCAACAGGACAAGGGGCAATGGGCAGAAACTGGAGCACAGGAATTTCCACCTGAACATGAGGAAAAAATTCTCTACTTTGAGGGTGGCAGAGAACTGGAACAGGCTGCCCAGACAGATTGTGTAGTTTCCTTCTCTGGAGATATTCAGAACTTGCCTGGATGCAATCTTATCCAACATGCTCCAGGTGATTCTGCTTTAGCAGGGGGGTTGGACTAGATGATCTCCAGAGGTCCCTTCTAACCCCTACCATCCTGTGATTCTGTGAAAGGAAAAGAGTGGAGAGGAAAGGAGGCAAGATGAGGTGAAAGGTGCAAGCAAATTAAAGACAGCTATTCAAACAATATTTTTTGTTTCTTGAGCAATTTTTTCTTCTGTTCCTGACTCCATTTGAATGCAAAAGTGCCATTCAGGAGATTTGTTATTTTGGTGACATCACTAGTAAGAGTGGAAGGGTATAATTTGATTACTTGTAAATAGGTTATCTCGTGCTGTTTCAGACGCCTTTGGGCACTTTTCATAGCTTCCAGCTGACGCTTTAGAAATCTGTGTGTCAGCATTGGATGTAGATGTGTTAGACACTACAGGAAACACGGAAGTCATGTATGGGCAACTGTATCGCACCTCAAGTTTCTCTTCATTGTTTAGAGTTCCTTTGCGGTCAGTGGAGAAAAACAGGCACTTTCAGAAAGTCACTTATCCTGGGAGACAGCTCTCTTTCTCAACGTGCCTTTTTTCTCCTTTGACCGTAGAGATAGCTTAAACAATTACTGCAGCTTGGACACAAAAATTTTAGATGACTAAAGGTCAGAGAGATTAATCCTATGCCAAATTTTGATATTCTTTTTTAATGTGTATTGTCAAGTAACTGAAGAACAATTGCCTTAGACAGTTAATTGCGGTGATGACATTGTCTAGTTTGGAGGAAAGGAGGCTGAGGGGAGACCTCGTTGATCTTTGCAGCTTCCTGAGGAGGCAAAGTGGAGTGGGAGGTGCTGAGCTCTTCTCCCTGGTAATCAGTGATAGGACATGTAGTGATGGCTCAAAGCTGCACCAGGAGAGGTTTAGACTGGACATCAGGAAGCATTTCTTTACGGAGAGGGTGGTGACACACCGGAACAGGCTTCCTAGAGAGGTGGTCTATATCCTGAGCCTGTCATTGCTTAAGAGTTTTGGACAAACCCCTTAATAACGTGCTTTAATTTTTGTTCAGCCCTGAATTGCTCAGGCAGTTGGACTAGATGGTCATTGTAGGTCCCTTCCAACTGAAATATTCTATTCTATTCTAGTCTAGTCTAGTCTATTCATTCAAAAAGGCATGCAGTTATTATTATGATTTTTAAATTTTATTTTAATAACTACATTGCTGATATGCATGCAATTGTATTTTGTCAGTAAGGATCAAAATATACTGTTGTGGGTGGTATTTTTTTTAATATAAAGGAAAAAATAATCTGAAAGTAAACACAAAATTTATTATACAAATATGACAAAGTGACTATACTTTTTTTAACTCTACCTCTTAATGACAAGAAATCCGTGATTATACACCCTTCTTTAAAGAAATAATAATTTAAATTACATAATTAAATGAAGAATAGTTTAATTTATATATTACTTCTGTATAATCAGTTGCCAACCTCTAGACTAAGCTGGTTGTTCAGTATGGTGATATCAACCATTTTCAGTCTTTTTGCTGAAGGTACTGAACTGAAAAGGGCAAAGGGTTACATGCTCTGATATGTTCTTTTCATTTCTGAATGTTCAGGCAATGGATGAAAAACTGAAATCTCTCATAAATCCTGTGGTGAGAGTTCTCCCAGAGTGAGGGATCGGTCAAACAACTAAGATTAATTATATTTGGCTTTTGTACCCTCAGTCTCTGCAGAAAATGAAAATGTCTGGGACAGACTATACTCTCAATACCTCTAATGAGCAACAGTTCTTGTGGACTTATATCATCTGCCAGAAAGTGGAGTAGCCTTTTGGATGATCTGAGTTAGGCTGAAGGTGAAGTTACGTCAAAATATACCAAAGCTCTTACTGAAAATTGGTTTTCACCTTCTTTTGGAAGGAAGAAAAGGAAGATTCTTTTATATACAGATGGACAACAATGACCAAACCTATACTTTAGTGTTATCAGTATGACAACTGGTTTTATATTGCCAGAGCTTAACACATTTGTAAGCAATAATATGCTTTCTGTCTTGATTCCTGAATAAGACTACAAAAGGGCACACTGACAAATAGTTATAGAAAAAAAAAAAGTTAGTATTGGCCTAGAACATGACCATCTCAAAATAAAAGCATGCATAGACCACAGGGAAAGTAATAAGACATAATTGGAAAAGCAGGAATTCTAGATAACATAGACCTTATGTGGAAATTAGGTTAACTTAAACAATTAGGATAAAGTCTTCAGGCAAAGGACCAGAAAAACATTTAGTATACATTTTTTCTAATGTAGCCTCCCCTGAGGATCCAGTTTAGACTACTGAAATAAATATGTGATCTCTAGAATTATGATTTGACACCACCGTTTTATCTGTTATGAAACGTATTATTTAGTTACAGAACTGAGACCCTTAAACCAGTACAGCTTTAGTATGTATTAATGCAGAGATTAAACTGAGATCATGTCAAGAACAATGTTTGAAGTATTTTGCTTTTTTTATGTATTATGACCATTTCTTTCTTGACTATATAGTTCCTTCACTCTTTATGCTCAAACAAAATAGCAGGTATATCCTAGTTCCTGCGTCATGCTGTTGTACCATTTGCTTTACTTCTCTTTGCTCGTAATCTGTAAATTGATGACACAGAAAAAGCTTGTGAGTCTAAGTGCCATCTTATTAAAAAAATTGAAGAAACTTCAAAGTTTGTCAATTTCTTTAATGAATATAGCACGTTATATAGATGAAACTTTGTACAAAACCCACATTATATAAAATACTAATCTGTAAAGACGTCCTGATTCTTAGAAAGTGTAAGAATGCTATCTGCTCAACATGAAAAAGAAAAAGTACTAACACGGAAATTTTGTTACAAAATTTCATAAAGCAAATGATAAAACAGATGTGCTTAGATGTCTTTAAAGAAAAACAAAAACAAAAATACAAAACAAGTAAACAAATATGTCTGATCTTAATATCCACCAAATTAATATCAGGGGAAAATTTTACAAAAAGCATATGATTTTTAGAGATTCTTCAAAGAAGAAATCTCTAAAGATTCTCAAAATGTGAATATTAATTAGATGAATCAATTAACCAGAAAGATAATTAATCTATTTAATCTCTTTATTAAAATTAATTAATTCTTTACTTTTTACATGGAGCTTGAAAGAATCACATTTTCACAAACAACTTTAAATAAAGTTGTTAATTTATTTAATGTCCTGGTTTAATTTTGATTTATGTTATCCGGAACTTCCTTTTCTTACTTAGGTAAAGGGATGTATCTACCCATATTTTTGGATGAATGATAAATTCTAGTTTTCATCACTGAGATTCTAGTTCTAGGCTTCTGAAGAACAGCTTCACTATCATTTTACTTCTAGTTATTTACAGGAAATCTTTGTCCACAAGGATACTGCTCTCCCAGTCTTCTTGGACAATTTCTGAGGAAGTAGTGAAAACTTTGGTCTTAGTATTTATTTATCTCAAGAAAACAGAAATAATATGCTACCCAGATCTCATATTCCAGCTGACATCACCAGTATGATTAGTTGCTGTCTTCAGTGTATAAGTTGCCTATTTAGAAGTGACCTGATGCAGTCCAAGTTGAGAAAATGAACTTTGGTCATCCAAAGGAAGAAGTTTTTTAAAATATACTTAACTGTGATTCTGGGGAAAAAATGATATTAAATTGGCAAGAAGAATGAACGTCTGTAGGGTGACAATTCAATGTCTCTACTGTAGGTATCAGATAGCTGTATGTAGTAAACACATTAAAAAATTGAATCTCTTCCACTAAATTCCTTCAAAAAGACCGTGAAATTAATTGGGTTGCATAAGATATACACCAGACACTGAGTACATTAAAAGAGTAAATATACCGGGCATGAAGGGAAAGGCGATAAAAATGCAATTGAGGTGTAAATGAAGTGATTGGGTCCTTCATCTAAAGGCATTCTATAGTAAAATTCTCACTTCTGAAAAAAAGGCACTTCAGCAGCTAACACACACACACACAAAACCCAAACCAAACCAAACTATCTATTGACCATTGGGAGCATAAAACAAAAATTTCAGTTAACTTATGATGGTTTGAACACATTTGAAATCACCTGTCATCTATTTAGCTGAAGTAGAGGTCAAAGGGGTATAAAAAAAGGAAAAGTAGTTACAGAGTTGTCTTGTATATGGAAGTTAGTTATTTTGTATGTGGAAAAACATTCCTTTCAGTAAGGAATTATACACTCAGGTGAAGTTTTGCGATTAATACAAACAAAGAGTTTAATTATAGACTGCTGCCATTGACAATGTGGATAGCAGTGATTATATGTCTTGCAGGATTTAAGCAACTTGTCAGTCATAGTCAGAAAGATAGATCTCTTTTTTTTTTAAAGACATTACCTTTTAAAATAACTATTGAACATTTTTTCAAGCCCAAAATGTACCAAGCACTTTCAGCATTAAAATCACTTAAAGTAGAAATTCAGTGCCTATCAAACATAATAGAAACCAATAGGACATATCAGACATTCAAAAGAAGAGTGAAAAACTAAAATCTGTTTTACTTTTAGTAAAAATAGTAAAAATACTATTGTGGATTTCCCATATCAAAAATACAGGCACTATGTCTACCTAACTAGAGTGAAAAAAAAACCACCAACAATTCTATTACTTGTATATAAACAGATTTCATATCTGTAATGTAAGTACAATAAGCTTATTTCATAAGCTCAGGATGTTACAGGAATCTATGCTGAGAAAATGAAAAGATTAATGCAGCTGATATTGAAAATGGCTGAGACCTAAAAAAGATATGTCTCTCTTTCCTGCCTATTACAAGAGAATAACTTAAAATGGCACTACATTAAGCAAGCAACTGCTCTCTGATATCATCTTGATTTCAGAATGCAACACTCAACAGAACTTTCCATGCAGCATTTTTATTAGTCTCCCTCCTATGTTCATTCTTTTCAGCCAACAACTGGGCAGCTGAAAAAGAATCCCCCAAATAACTTCAAAAGAATCAACCATCTTCTTCAGACCCTTATTATCAGTGTGAAATGACATTTTGTCAAACACTAAGAATGTAAATGAAGTTTTATTATTTATTTTTATACAATGACTTCATGGGTATCTAAAGATTTTTATGATTTATTAAAATATTTTCTTACATATTTAGAGTTCATATTCCTGAAGAGGAGGCTTGGGTAAACAGGGAAATATTACAGTGATATTTACTTAGAAATTGAATGTTCTCAACATTATTTGCGTGCCTTAAGATGGGTTCTTGCATATCAATTTGAAATGCCTGAGTTAAATGTTTCCTCAAGTTTTGTATGATTTAGCAGAACACTCATTTTGATTGGAAAATCTTCCCCTGCTTCCTAAATGCTTATAGCAATCTCTGATAAATCTCACAAATTTCACTACATTCTTCGTAAAATTGCTTTACCAAACTATGACATATTTGAACACAATTTTATACTGATTTTTCCCATAATATATTTAGTTTTAACTTACCTGAAGAAGAAAGCCTACACCAAGGAAGATTCACTCTTACAATGAGATGGCTACTAGAAACCCTCTATGGAGAGCAATACAGAAGCAATTGTAACTGAAATAAGAGATGCAAGGTATTTAGTTTCTTTTATCATAGTCTTTTGTACTTTATAGTTAAAGTGACCATAATTGGTTGTTATAATTATTTTGAAGTCTGTCTTTTGGTATCTATTAACATCTTGCAAAAGCTCACAGGTGGAATTACCTTCTGAAGCAGATGGAGTCAGAGTGATACAGTTGGGACATCTTGAATGTAACCTAAATATGGTTTCTTGGAAGATTAATTGAGCCCAGGAAGTCTGGTCAAAGCAAGCAATAGTGAATGGAGCTATTCAGTTTACCCATTCTTCACTTTAGGTAGAGACAATATATTTTTTTAATTGCTATCTAATATGTATGAGGCAGATTGTGGTCTGAGGGGAGCCAAATGTACCTGTTCCAACAATTCCTGTAATTACCATGTTATGAGTAGTGCGGAGAAGATCTCTTACTCTTTTCTGTTGAACCTACTCTGCTTTGTATGAAATACATAAAAGCTCATTCAATCAAGAGAGAGTAGGTAGGAAAAGTATTAGTTCTTGCAGTTAGGAGCAGCCCAGGAATTATGGAGCTCACTTAGGGGGTGGCAAGACTTGGCATCCATCTAATGTGCCTCTCATTAGATGAACATTTCATCTCACGACTTTTAAATATATGATATATGAGCAGGGCTGTGAACAGCTGTAATGTAAATTGGGAGGCAGTTTACAGGGAGGTGCTACTGTGTCACTAACCCAGAGTTTATATGTGACTCCAAATAGTAGGAAAAATCACAAACCTTTGTATTCCCCAAAAGAAATCTCTATGTGGTAAATTTACTGCATAAGAGGTAGGAATGCAGATTTTCCCCTTCTTACTAGATTAGCGAGACATTTATTCGCGTTTTATGTTTCTCTGTCTCCCTGACATATTTGTGCTACCACATGCAAACATGTAGTGAATGTCTCACTGTTTCATGGGATTCAAACAAGTTCAACAGTGGAAGATAACGTCATTGCATTGTTCATCTGCATTTCAGTTTATGTCTTTAATGTGTTCACGTAACGGGTTCAGACTATTTATTTAGTGTGATCTTGAAAATGCATGTAAGTTTGAATGTTTAATTCTTATATTATGTTTACACCTAAATTGCCAATCTACATTTAATTAATTACAAAATATTATTGAGCGTTTATAATTCTGCACACTTGTAATATGAAACCTTCTAATGATCTGGTCAGGTTACAGAAATGGAAGCGGGCAAATTTTTGGAGGAGTTTATACAACACAAATATATAAAGGAAAACAGAAATTGTTTCCAAATTATTCATTTAAAAGAGTGAGTGAACAATTTTTCAGCCAAAAAATTGATATTTTTATTCATTATGTATTCATAAAATATTGTTTGCCATAAACTGTTCAGCTAGCTCCTGAAATGTAATGTAACCTCCTCCTGCCTTCTGTTTTTCAAAGTATTAAAACAAATATCTACTTGGTCTTTCTAATACAAATAGGTTTTATTGCTATCCTTTCAAGATGTATTGTAATTTGCAATCATGAGCAAATTCAAAAATTAAAATGAGCTTTTGGTGTGAAATGTGTAAACTCTAACATGATGGGAAAAAATGCTCTGCCTAGCTCAGTCCCAGTTCATCACATTTGATTCACTGTTGAGAAATTCAGAAACATCTACCCTGTTCATTGGATATTTCTCAACAAAATCATGGGTATTTTTAAGTGAATCTTTGCCAGGCCATTAGTCAATAATCATTACTTGTAGTCAGCACTTAAATGCTAAACAAATATTAAAAAAAAAAAAAGGTCTTTTTTGACGGCTCTGCAGTGGTATAATTTTGTCATACTACGGCTTTATAGAATAAAACCATTGCTTGACTGTTCTTCATAATAAAACATGCTGCATAGGTAACATAATATTGTATATATACTATAATACATACAATAAATTGCACATTTTTACTACTGCTGCTGAAAATTTCTTCTCAAATCTACTCTTGAAATCAGTTTAGTTGTTCTGGTATCTAAAACATTCTCATGAAACGTCGCACATATTAAATTCTTCCTGAATTTAAAGTTGCTAAGAAGTATGCTTAAACTTCATGTGAAATTTTATCAACTATAAATGACAGATGTGGTTGCCAAAAGAAAGAGATATTATTGGTTCTGGCGCTATATAAATAGAACTTTAGGAGGACTAAATTTTTAAAAATGCTTAAAACTTTGAGAGTTATATCAAGGGAAAAGTAGAATCCTACCGAGAGTCTGATTCTCCTTTCCTTTTTGGAAAAAACTACACTGAAGATGACAAGAAATTTCCCAGGGAAAATGTTTTATTTAAAATTTTGTCCGTAATTTATAGAATCATAGAATGTATTGGGTTGCAAGGGACCTCTGAAGGTCATCTAGTCCAACCCCCTACAATAAACAGGGGCATCTCTAACTAGGTCAGGTTGCTCAGAGCCCCATCAAGCCTGATCTTGAATGTCTCCAGGGATGGGGCTTCCAGTACCTCTCTGGGCAACCTGTTCCAGTGATCCACCACCCTCACATTAAAGAACTTTTTCCTAACGTCCAATCTAAATCTGCCCTTTTCTAGCTTAAAACCATTACTCCTTGTCCTATCGCTGCAAACCCTTGTGAACAGTTCTTCCCCTGCCTTCTTATAGGCCCCTTTCAAGCATTTCAAGGTCACTATACGTTCCGGCTGGAGCCTTCTCTTCTCCAGGCTGAACAATCCCAACTCTCTCACCCTTTCCTCATAGGAGAGGTGCTCCAGTCCTGTGATAATTTTTGTGGCCCTCCTCTGGACACAATTCAACAGGTCCATGTCCTTCTCGTGTTGGGGGCTCCAGAGCTGGACGCAGCACTCCAGGTGAGGTCTCACCAAGGCAGAGTAGTGGGGCAGAATCACCTCTCTCGATTTCCTGGCCACATTTCTTTTGATGCAGTCCAGGATGTGATTTGCCTTCTGGGCTGCAATTGCACATTGGTGGCTCATGTCCAGCATTTCATCCACTAGTACCCCTAGCATGTCTTCTCCCAGCCCATATTGATATTGGCTGTTGCCCTGGCCCAGGTGCAGGACCCTGGTTGGTTGAACCTCATGAGGTTTCTAGTCAGACATAATTGTTGCTACCAACAGTTACAGTATTAGTATAAACTTAATGTCAGTTGTTAAAGTGCCATTAGTTGAACCAGTAAACCAATAAACTTATTTTATATTTTTTTTTGTGACTAAGGATACTAAGAATCAAAGTATTAGCCATTTCAGTATGTACAACAGAGAGAGAAAGATACAGAAGTAATATCTGGTAACAGATCTGGCACAGAGATTATGTGATCTGTCTGATTTAGGCACATGTCTTTTTTCTTCCTCCACATTTGATAAAAACATTTCAAGTGTTAATATAACTTTCTTATCAGCTTTTTCCTTTTTCCCATGCCCTGCCTCATATACTGCCCCCCCCCTTTTTTTTTTTTTCAATAATAAAAATATAATTTCTTTTCTGAATATTTCAAACTCAGCCTTTCTGGTTAGCAAGCCCACATGTACATTTGTTGTTCTCTGTGTTATGATAGGTGTTCAAACTCAGCTTGAATTCTTCCATTTCTCTGACCTCTGAAACATAGCTTTCCTTGCTGAGTAATCCATTCTTCAAATGGTAGCAGACTGTGTGTTTTCACCTCAGATATTTTCTAAAGCAGCAGTTGATCTATTTATTCTGGAGATCTTCCCAGAATCATAGAAAACAGGATCGGAAGAGACTTCCTGACAGCACCCCATTGCCACAGGATCAGGATCAGCTATGTTTGTGCCATTCCGGGCAGATGATTGTCTATCTTCTTCTGTAAAAAAGCTTCAGTGCGAAGTTTTATTTTCCTCCTTTCCTGGATACAAATTTCAATTATAATCAAGAATCACTGGCTAAAAATGCTGCCCCCCTCCTCCCTCCCAAGTAAGAAAAATGACACCTCAGCTGCACAGAATTCAGAAAACAGATCCAGGAGTACCAAAGCCACCTGCCATGAAATTACACAGCTTGCCAGAAATAGATATTGATTCTTATCATAAACTCACCACAGCAAAAGCCAGTCAAATGGCAAAGATGGATCATCAATGGCAAATTCTACAACAGTACTAAGGAAAGCTGACACGGCCTCAACCCCACACCCCAAAGTATAAGAGAAGTAATTTTTTGTTTGGATAGTTTTCACAAGAAAGGCAGGATAGTAAAATTTTTTAAATGAAGATTAATGTGTATATAAGTGGCTATTCCTTTCACTTCAATAGCACTGGTAAAATTTGGAGAGCCAATACTCACTAGATCGGTAATATCTGATGTTGCGTTTAACCAAACACTTTCTCTCCTGGCTTTCATATTCTCCAGGTCCAAGATATCTACAAGGTATTTTTGTGATAACATCTTTGACAGTTATCTTAATATTAGTGTTTAACTTCACTGACTTATTCACATATTGATTATATGGTCATTATTACTTTCCTTATCTTTTATCCTGTTTTAAGTTCTTACCATACCTCAGAGTTAAACATTCCTGTTATTCAAATGGATTTACTCTCCTTTGGGCTTCTGTCAGTGTCGTGGGCATGAGCACTTATAAAATTTAACTTGCATAGTTTATTAGAGGCTCTGTCCAGCTATTGCCTTCTAATGAGAACTAATTTTCTTATGTGTCTCTTTGCTTTCTATATTTCTATCAGATCGAAGATCACATATTTTTGATCAATCATTCTGTTTTCATGCTGTAAGTCTGCTCTTACAGCTCACATTATCTTCAATAGATTTTTCTAAACAATCTTCAGTCTTGGAGAATGTTCTGATTTCTTTCATGGTTTTAACGAATTTCATAACTAAGAAGTGTGTGTGGGTTTGCTTGCTGGGTTTTTTTTTTTTGCAGGTTTTTAGGGTTTTTATTATCTTTTCTTTTTTTTTTTACTTCTGCATTTGTCTTAAAAAGGGTATTTAGCTTATCATTTTTCTCTGCTTAGAATCATTACAGCAAATCTTCCTGTAGCTGTCAGTCATCACCAGCTTAACACATATTATACAAATATGTGCTCAGAAATCCATTAGCAATTTTTACTTCTAGATTTACCTCAATAGGTTAATCCTCATACATTTAGATCAGTATATTATAGAATCATACTAAGATTGCACATAAAATATGTTGACATTCTAACCTTGAAACTGTTTGATCTTCATACATGTTTCTGGAACACTGCTCCTCCAAACAATGTCCTGAGCCCTATGTACAAGATACTGTGTGGTTTACATTTTCCCTAACATATCCACTGGAACTGGGTTAATTTGATATGTGTGGTGGTTCAACTGTGTTTAAGTATCCATTTCAAACATACATCTGTCTAGAAGTTAACTTAATATTCATAAACATCTCAGAGGATTAGAAAAGCATTATCAGATAGTTTGCAAATCCTCATACCCTCAAGGATTTCTGCTTATCTTAAGAGGCAGGTATGTGCTTCTTCACATTCTTGATATTATTTTATTTTGTCATTTAATTTTGTTACTTTAAACTGGAATTGCCTATTTGTGAAAAGCTAGGTGTGGCTGAAACAAGTGTTAGGTTCGCATTTTTAATACTACTACCCTTGCCTTGCCTTGCCTCGCCTCACCTCACCTTGGACAAGGAGTAATGGCTTTAAATTGAAAAATGTTTTAATTAAACTAGGTATGAGGAAAAAATTCTTTACTGTGAAGATGGTGAAACACTGGGACAGGTTGCCCAGAGAAGCTGTTGTTGCGCCATCCCTGGAAGTGTTCAAGGCCAGGTTGGATGGGGCTTTGAGCAACCTGGTCTAGTGGAAGGTGTCCCTGCCCATGGCAGTGTGTTGTAAACAGATGATCCTTAAGGACCCTTCCAACTCAAAAACATTCTATGATTCTATGACGAACAAAATGAAACCTGAAAGGAAATTTCTCCTACTTCATAGAAAATTATATTAAAATACCTTAATTAATTATCTATTCCTGACCTCCTTAATTTCTTTGGCTACAACTCATTCTTCAAATAAGCAGCTGCTAAGTGAGATTAAAAAAAAAAAAAGTCGCAAATGGAGGTGAAAATTATACCTTTTCATGATGCTTCCCTCCTTCCACATCTGACACTAAGTTCCTGTTGGATATGCATGTGCACAAAGAGGTGGATTAGCATGCAAACATAGTTCAAAAGACTGTTTCATGTCTTAACCATCGTGACTTCCATGTTGGAGCTTGCATTCAAAAGAAACAAGGCTCTAATTAATGCCAAAATGCTAATGCTTCACTTTTTTTCAAGGCAAGAAGTTAATGTAGGTATGATTATAAACAAATGGAAAAAATGTGGGGACAATACCTGCTTGATGATCAGGAAGGGCTTTTTTTATTTAGAAACAGGTGTTTTCAGAATTGGATTGTCCTTAGCATCGTCATTTTCTGCTGCTGTGATTGAGATGCTGCCAAAGATTCAATTTTGAAAATGTCTCCATGAAGAACGGAACTAAGTATTTAAAAAGAAATGAGCTGCGTTTGATGAAACCTTTAAGCAGAATAAAAGCAATTTTGCTTTTTTTCACCTCAGGTTTTCTGTTTCTTTCCTCAGTACAACTTCAAAATATAAAGCTCTGACCATGTTAAAGACTTCTCTGAGCAAAAAAGCTTGTTTGCCTTAAAGATTTGACTGAAATCATCAAGTCCAGTGATCGGTTTTCTTGATTTGACCATGTTATCAATGCTGAAGTTTTTTATATTTTATTAACATACATTTATACCTTTTGTGTATGCATTTTTGAGAACATGAGATTTGTGATTTGACGTTTCTGGAGTTTGTAGTCAATATGAACACTGAATATTCAAATAAATATAATAAAACCAAAAATCTATTATAAAAATATTTTTATTTCTGTTTAAAAAAATATCATCCTCATTACATGGGGACAGAAAATGTTTCGGACTGAAAGACTAAAACCAACTGATGTGATCCAGAAGGCCTTCAGACTTCAGTTAGTGAATCTTTGATTCTCAGAATGACAGAATCTTTTTATTTCATAGGAACAGTTTGAAATCGTATCCAACTCCCTGGCTCAAGCAGGTCACTTAGAACAGGTTGCCCAGGACCATGTCGAGTCAAATTTGAATATCTTTGAGGACAGAGACTCCAGAAGCTCTTTGGGCTACCTGTGCCGGTGTTCGACCATGCTTACAGTAAAACCTGTTTTCTGATTCTGAAATTCTGATGGAACTTCATGTGTTTTAATTTGTGTCCATTGCCTCTGGTGCTGTCAGTACAGAGAATATCCTGTCTCCTTCACTGTCATTCACACTTGCCAGGTGTTCATAAATTGTAGTAAGATTCTCCCTGAGCCTTCTCTTCTCCAGACTGAAGTGTCCCAGCTCTCTCAACATTTCTCCTTATGAAAGATGCTCCAATTCCTTAGTCATTTTTGTGACCCTGCACTGGACTCACTCAAGTAAGCCTATCTTCCTTGTAATGGGGAGCCCAGAACAGGGCACACTACACCAGCTGATGCTTGAAGAAGATAAGAAACTTATTATTTCAAACAGAAATGTTAAAATACATATATTTTAGGTATATACAATATTCTGTTATGAAATTACCATGTTTATTACAACAGACTGTAATTTTTAACTTAATTTTAAATTTTGAATTGAAAATTGTAACTTTCCATAGTAACAAAATGCTAAGATCAGCCCTGTTAAAAGTAAAATGGTTCTTTTAAAATTCCCCATCTGTTCCAAGTTTTGCAGATCAGTGAAGTACTTTATCTCCAAAAGTTGGTCTCTGAGACCAACCAAGATGTCGTAAGTTTTAACCTACAATGACCATTTAGGCATGTCATAAGGAAAATATTATTAGATTTTATAAACAATTGCAACATTGGAAAGCACTTTTCTTTTTGGATTGGGATGGTGTTACTTAGCTTTATTAGGTGAAGATCATGTTACTTTTAAGTATCTAATTTACTTCCCATAATCAAAAGAAAAAAAATTGTGGAGGCAATGAAGCAGATACTTGTAAACCACTATAGTCAGTTTATATGCTAGCAATTAAACAGGGATAGTAATTTGCATTCATTTAAAAAGCAATCACTTTACCTACTATTTATTCAAAGAAGGAAAAGACAAAAGTATTACATTTACTGAATTCGCATGGGAACAAAGAGGTAAAAGTGAGTGATTCAACGGACTGCCAGTCAAATTTATGTACTCCTTGCTACTGCAGAGTGGACCCTCTTTCCAGCACTCATGCATATCTCCTGATATATATATGATGAAGTAAATTTCCAGCAAGATGTACATTAAGTATGTGATACAGACAGCGTACTCTCTGGGAAATATTGCGGAAGTCATGGGAATAGCTGTTTCCTTTGGCTAATGTTTTAAACTGTCTTTTCTGAGACAGACTGTACATAAGCTTTTATTTCAGAAATGAAAACAAATTGTACTAACTAGGTTATAAAGGGCAGAATACCACTATTACTTCATTGCTAGCAATAATAGCAGTAATATTGCCCCCCCCCCTCGTGATTGTAATAATTCAGTTATTTTTTGAAGGAGATTAAGATCAACAAATTTCAAAGAAAAAAAATATGGATTTATAGTTAAAGAATTGCCTCAATTCAAGTCTAACTCTCTCCAAATGAGGCCTGAGATTACAGCACCATTCATGAAATATGTCTGGGGGGCTCTAACAGCTTTGAGTTTGTGAGTATCCTCAGGGAGGGCACCCCATTACACCAACACAGTACACTGCCTGGTGTGCCTAGGCCTGGTAAATGTGTGGTCCATAGTTAGCATAGCAGGAAAAGAGATACACAAAGATTGTACAGAGTTATAAAGTTCTGGATGGAACTGGTTCCTTTTTGATTTTCTTGAGGGACTGGAATAGAAAATCCCACAGAAATCAGCTATAGCATAAAGAAAAAGGGTTTATGATTTACAGGGTACAGGGAGGGAAGAGGAAAAAACTCTTTACAAAGCAAAATCTATTCAATTTAATTCTTCTCTTATTCATTCTTCTCTTATGTGTCTCTTTCCTCCAACAATACAACCATTCTCTTCCCCATGAATACAGTTACATTTCCTTATGTCACTTCAAGTTTGAATTGTCTTCTGTAGTTCAATCTCAATCTAAGTCCAAAATTGAAGCTCCACTATGGTTTTTACACTTTTTATACTTTAAATAAAAAGAAGGGGTTTTTTGTTATCTAAATAGAACAGCTAAGCTAGAAAGTCATTGAAGATAAAGAGTATGATTACATAAGCCTATAGCAAAATAAAACAAATAAAAGCAAAATCTATGAAATTTAAAGAAAATACATTAACACAAAGTAGTGTATATATTTTTGGAATCAAAATGCTTTTATTATTCAATGTCTAATTGGTGGAATTTTGGCATTTTCAATACTCACTTAACTGCATGGAATTCTTGTAAAACACCTGCCCACAGATACTCGCTTGCTTAAAAACCTTAAATTTCCTACAAAGCATTATGACTGCATCTGCTCTCACAGCACTCCTGTTAAAAAGTTTTGACAGTTTGGAAATCACTTGTCGAATTTCCCCACAGCAATTTGAGGTATGGAGTAACCATGAAAATCTTTCTCTGAAGTATAACTTCATAAAAGAGGGGCTACAGCTGACAATCTGCTACCCAAGGAAAGATTTGTCCTTATTTATTTTCTTCCAAAAGAAATGCTTATGTTCGAACTTGGATTTGTATGAAGTTTTTCTCCCAGAAATATTTGGATTCTGCCTCAATGACTAAAATAGCTTCTTGTATATCTCTAGTGGAGGTTTTTTCCCCTCCTCGGTGTAAAATTTGTTGTGCTGTGAACAGTCAGGGTGGTTAGTGGGAGGTGTGTGTCAGTTTTAATATTGAGTAAATATGTTACAAAGATTGTAAGAATTTAAGGGAAAGAAAGACACAGGTGTTGAATGTCTTTGAGTGCTATGATATGTGTCCTTAAGAAACAGTTAAATCCAGAATGATCCTATGTGGTGTATATCAGCACAAGATTACCCACAATTTGATAGCTTGTACCGAGTTTATGTGGCAAGGTTTTGATATCAGGAGGTTGCAGGGATGGCTACTGTGAGAGGAACCCAGAAGCTGGCCCATGTCAGACACAGCCAGTTCCAGCTGACTTCAAGACAGACTTGCTGAGACTGTCAGTGATATTGGTAGTGCCTCTGTTCTAAGGCGTTTAAGAAGGGGTAAAAAAATGCTTCACAACAGCACCTAGGAGAGACTAGTGAAAATATGTGTAAGAAACTACTATGCATACACCAAGGTAAGTGAAAAAAGAAGGGGAAAAGATGATCCAGGCACTGGAACAGAGATTCCCCTGCAGCCCATGGTGATGCAGGTTGTCCCTTTTGCAGCCCATGGAGGTCCATAGTGGAGCAGATGTCCATCTTGTAGCCTATGGAGGATCCCAAGCTGAAGCAGGTGGTAGTGCCCTGAAGGAAGCTGTGACCCTGTGGAAAGCCCACACAGGAGCAGGCTTTCTGGCAGGACCTGTGACCCCATGGGGGACCCACATTGGAGATGGTCAAGAAGGACTGTATTCATGGGAAGGACCCTACACTGGAGTAGGGGAAGAGCATGATGAGGAAGGAGCAGCACAAAAAAAGTGTTATGAACTGATTGCAACCTCCATTCCCCATGTCCCTGTGCTGCTCAGAGGGGAGGAGGTAAGAGAAGTCAGGAGTGAAGTTGATTCTGGGAAGAAAGGAGGGCTGGGGAAAAGGTTAGATTTATTCTTGTTTTTCACAATCCTACTGTTTTCACTTGATAATAAATTAAATTACTTTCCCTGAGCTGAGTCTGTTTGGCCTGTGATGGTAAACAGTGAGCAATCTCCCTGTCCTCATCTTGACCCTTAAACTTTTTCATTATATTTTCTCCCTTGTCTTATTGAGGAGGAGGGTGATAGAGAAGCATGGTAGGCATCTAGTGGCCAAGGTCAATGCACTACATATTCTTACATCAGGGAGTGTGCGGCAAAGATTTGTTTCCACCAGGAAAACTCCAAAGAGCTATTCAAGTCAGACAGGTCAAAAATGCAGTAGCTAGCTGAAGATCGTGCAATCCAAGCAGTTGTTTACAAGATTGTTTCCTGTCTTGTGAAAGGCACAACTGAGGGTCTAGAAAAAGGGATCATGAATAAATTTATCTTTCAAAAAGGAGTTAACAATTATGCAAACCATAGATTTAATTTTAAATGTCAAACATATGCAGAAGTACATTTGAGATCTGAAGCACTGAAGGCAAAATCTTTCCAAGTAACATAGGCAAGGCTGTGTTAAAATGTTCTTCGTTTTGGAATTTATCCATGATATGTCATTCCCAAAGTGAGAGGAAAAAAAAAAAAAAAGGAAAAAAAGAAGAGTTAATGGTGAAAAAACCCACCATTATTATTATTATGCTCGTTACAACTTCTGAACTGTGAGGTTCTTGTATCCATAAAATCTATTAAGATAAGTATTAGAATAAACTTAAATGTGTGGCTTATATTTGTGCTTGCATGTGGAATCAGTTTTGCAGCTCCAGTAGGACTGAGATGATTTATATTTTCATATCATTAAACCAAACCATATTAAATGTAATTAATACCTTTGACAGAATTAATATATCACTTTGGTTAATTTACAGTGAATTTACCCATTGAGTCAATACCCTGAATTGAATCCTTGATGAAAAACAGTGGAAATGAATGTGTATAAAATCTATGGTTAACTTAAAGAAAGAATGGCATATAGGAGTGCAGGTTTCTTCTAGCAGATCAACAGTTTCGTTAGAGTCATTCATGTTAGATACTTGCAGTCTACCTAGCTGAAAGCTGACACTGATGACAGCTGAGAATAAGTACATCATAACTAAAACTCTTAATATACAATGCATTTCAGAACCTTTGTAAAATATGCAGTTTCATTAGTTGTATGTCCAGGAGATTAAATACTGGAGTTTACATCTTCCAGCAGCACATTTTGGCTAAATGGAAGTAAATCAGAAGGAGGAAAGAATAAAATCCAGGATTGGATGCAAAGTACTTTGGTAGGCACGATGGATCAATCCTTTCATACACAAGCAATGCCCCTAATAATGATTCTGATGTGCCCCAAATTTTGTTATGAAGACTACAACTTTTTCTGAATAATAAAAATGAAGAAAAAAAAAAGATCAGTAAGTCAGATTTCCAACTCATATTTGGTTTAATGTTGAAAAAAGTAACACGCAGGGAACCACTTTCGAACAGAGCAACTTTCATTGTCCTGGAATTTGTGACTATGTATTGCCTTTTTGACACAGAATCTGAGAAAGCTGCTATTAAAGCCTTTTACCACATTATGTTCTTATGTATTCCAAGGAATGGATATTCTGGGAAGCTGCTGGTGATTGCACTTTATGATGCTTTGTCTACTGGAATAGCTAATAAATTAAGCTTTTTTCATAACATCCACAAGCAAAAAAAAACCTGTAGAGTTCCATTAGTATAAAACTAGAATAGCACAATAGTGAATTATGTCTACAGTTTCCTTTCCTTGTTTCTTTTAACAGTTTGATAGATTGGCTTTGATTCTGACTTCTCTTCATGCGATTTATGTTTTAGAGAAAAAGATTACTGAGGCAATAAAGCCCACAACAGCTGTCGGTTTCTCAATGAATTTATTCTTTCAGTTGAAACAGCTTATTTATGATTACATAAATTTTATTTAAACATAGAGTGTGAAAAAAGAGGATTTTTTTTTTCTACATTTGCTAATTCAAGCATTCAGCTGTCTTACCCTCTGAAAGAAGACTATCTGGTAGTTTGATTCTCACTCACTTTTAGAAATGTTTATCAAAAAATTAAAATGTGAACTAAGAGAACCAAAAAAAGAATGAAAAGCAGACAAAGAAGAAACTATGGAGAAACCTTAGTATTCAGATAAAAGTAGCAAAACCCTATCTCTCAGTTTCTTTCAGAGAAAACTCAAGCACAGGAAAAGCACAGTCATACAGCATTTCTTTGCCTTGACTTTCTCCTGCATACTTACATACTTATTCTAACTTTCTTTTAATGCATTTTCAGATTTTTCCAACACTTGCTTGTTTTCTTAAAGCTTCTTTATTCTCTGTTGCCATTTTCTGAATTATTTTTCATATACCAACAGGACTCAGAATCAGTTCAGAAAACTAAGGCAACTACTATGTCAGATACTTTTATCACAAAGTGAAAACTTTCCCATACTGTACTCATAGTGTAAATTATAAGTACAATCATATTCTTCAATATCTGTAGTTTAACATTAAGTTTACTGCTTTTCAAGGCATATAATAGATCTTAAAATCAATGATTCTATATCTAAATTAAACAGTTCAGCATCTCAGCATCTCTGCAATAATTCCTTTGCCATTTCAGTAAGATTAATAATGGTTTTACAAAGAAAAAAATAACTAAAGATATGCATCTTGGTGTAATGGAAATTTAAGTCTTTTCTTCCTTGCATTTCTGAAGCAACAGATTAGTTCAGCCATAGAAATACAGTTCTGAAATGTGTTCACCAAGTTAATAAATTAATCCCTAATTGGAGTACTCTGCTCAGCTTGAAGGACTATTGCAGGCATAGCACAGATGTCCTACGTGATGCAGTAAGTCTGTACCTCAAGTTCTCTGTAAAATGCGTTTTACAACATCTTATTTTAATGGTGTGATATAAATAAAGATGATTTGAGGTATTCAGAAGTGTGACAGTGAGCATACCCAGCTATAGACAACAGACATCATATTCCAGTTACCACTGTTTTCCTGATGCTACTGACGGTTGCCTGTGAGCAGGCTCTGAGCCATATTAAGCACAACAGCTGACTTGCCTGGGATCATACAGTGCCAGACACAAACATATGTATTCTCAAACGCCCTTTCAATTTTTTTAGATTGTTCTGCTTTTAGATGCTAAATTTAGGCATATCTATATACCTATATATACTTTATATATTTCTTATTAAGTATAAAATATACTTATATATATTTATAAAGTATATATACTTTATATATTTCTTATAAGAGTAAAATCTACTTCAAATATTTATATTTTACCTGAAAGGACGTTGTGGAGAGGTAGGTGCTGGTCTCTGCTCATAGGTAATTAATGATAGAACAAGAGGTAATGGACTCAAGCTGCACCAGGGTAGGTTTAGGCTAGACATTAGGAAAAAAAAAATCACTGAAAGGGTTGTCAGACATTGGAACAGGCTGCTCAGGGAGGTGATCGAGTCACCATCCCTTAGTGTGTTCAGAAGTCGTTTAGGTGTGGTGCTTGGAGATATGGTTTAGGGGTGTACTTGGTAGAGTGGGGTTGATGGTTGGACTTGATGATCTTAAAGGTTTTTGCCAACCTGAATGATTCTATGATTCTATATATTAGGTAAATTAGTATATTTAACATAACTTCGGAAAAGGTATATTAATCAAAACCTAGTCACACTTTCTTATAATAGTCTTCTAAGAAGGTACATGCTAATGTTCTGATGATCATGCCAGACTGCTTCTCTCTTTCTTTCCTCCTGCATTAGATTCAGAGTGTCCAAAATGACAAGCTAAGGAAACTACTTCTCTATCAGTGGCTTCTTTGGCAGACTTCACCGGCATTTGTGTTGGCAACTTTACAAATGCCTCTGGTTCTCTCAGAGAGTAATCTGTTGTGCCGATGGAGAGGAACATTGTTTTCTTTTAGTTCATTTCCCTCTCACAGTATTCTACTTTATGCAGGAATATATTTAATTTGAAGGGAAATTAGGATATATGGAAAATACATCTTCTTCTTCTTCCATTTCCTAGAACAGAGTTCAGCCTAGTTTACACCTATGAATTTTCCAGTTCATTTTAGTGGCCTAGTTTTGTTTGTCAATGTGATTTGTCTAAATGAAGTATTCCTCAGATGTTGGTCTTGCTGCTAACAGCTCCCCTGTCCCAATGACCCAACAGTGATACACAACAGAACAGGCTCATGTATTATGGTAAGATAACTTAAGCAGATATTAATGATTCAGATAATAACTAAAAACACTTGCGCTGGGTTTACGTGACAAGGTTTTGGTCACAGGGAGGGTTGCAGGCGTGGATTCTGTGCAAAGACACACGGCACTGCCCCCACGTTGGACAGAGCCTCTTCTAGCAGGCTCTAAAATAGAACCATTGTTTGCCAAAGCTGAACCCATCATCAACACTGGTGGTGCCTCTGTGATACATATTTAGGAAGGGGTAAAAAACACTGTGCAGCAGCTGTGAGATGGGAGCAAGAAAATGTGAGAGAAACAGCCCTGCAGACACCAACATCAGTGAAGGAAGAGTGTAAGACAGTGCTCCAGGTGCCAAAGCAAAACATTTCCTGCAGCCCATTGAGGACCACATGTCCTGTGGAGAACCCCACACCAGAGCAGGTGGATATGCCCTGAAGGAAGCTGCAGCCCATGAACAGCCACACTGCAGCAGGCCACTAGCAGGAGCCTTGGCCTGTGGAGAGGACCCCATGCAGGAGCGGGTTCTCTGGCAGAAACTACAGCTTGTGGGGAACCCACGCTAGAGCAGTCTATTTCTGAAGGACTGCATCAGCCATTTATGTGAGAGACCTTGTAAGGACTGGTTCGCATTGGAGGTAGTATCAGGCCACCATAAACTGTGTCATTTTCTGCTTTCAGAAGCAAGTTGAATAATATTTAACTCTCCTGTAGTATGAGTACACCTGTACAGTATGCCACAGTCGGATGGATGGTTTAATCACCATGCTTTTGCCATGAATCTTAACACCCAAGGGATCAGTAGGAAAACAGATTCTGCACACAAGCCAAGCATTAGAACGATGTGTATATCCAGCTGCGACGCACAAATTCAAACAGGGAACATAGCTGGAATAAATAAAAATGTAATATTTATTAAAAATAATAAATCCGCATGCATTTTTTACTCTGGAGTTCAGGAAAATGAAAAGAGAATCACAGATGTTGCTCAGACTGCTAACTATATCACCAGAAGGCATTTAGATATCATGGTGGCATAAAAATGAGAAGAACTTCTGTGTTCTTAGAAGTGCTTGCCCTTTGGAAGTCATCATAACTGGTTTCATTCATTCTTCTTTTATATCCAAATTTATGTCTTATCCTCTGTCTCCAAACCAACAAGAATCACAAACCTGTATTTGATCCTAACTTGACCCTGTTGCTTTAAGGTGGCATAGTCTTTTCTGATTCATCCTGGAATAACCTCCTTATGCCATGAAAAATCAATCCTCATGCATGTTTTGAAATGTAGCACATTCATCACACATTTCTGTCAGCTGATTTTTTTCCTTCTTTTTATATATATTTTCTTTACTATAGACTGGATCAGTAGAATTGAAAGTGATATTTTTGTCTTAAACTCTTGTCATAATATTTCTTAGTATCTCATGGTATTCTGCCTAAATTGACATTGGTATTAGCAAGTCATTAGCTATTATATGGACACCTTCAGTATCTCCAAATGCTTCATAATTTTTTTTTTTTTAAATTCACCACGAGTTTCAAGTCTTCTCTTATGTCAAAAGGCAGATGAGAAACACATATCTGCCCTAGTGTGTACTGAAGTGTACAGTTCAGATTATTGCTCAGCTAATCTGATTCACCAATATCTGGTTTTCAAATTTAGAACAGTAAAATAGGTTTTAGAAGCTTGTCAACCCTGCATGTCTTCTGAGGAAGACAGAGCAAACTGTCTTAATACAGTCCTGCCAAAATCTGTGGGATCCAGTCAAATCCAGCCCCCCACTGTCACTCTTTTCAGCTGCAGGCAGTTAATGCACAGAAAGCAGCAATGAACTATTCCTTTCCTAGTATCTTGGGTTCGGCTAGGGTAAGGTTAATTTTCACAAGAAGCAGGGAGGGGGCACATCCAGGACAGCTGAACCCAACTAGCTAAGGGGTTATTCCATACCATACTGACATCAAGCTCAGTATATAAGGGGGGAGCGGCTGGCCAAGTATGCACAGCTTGGGAAGGTGGGGAAGCATTAGTGGTGAGCCACTGTGTTGTGTGTCGCTATATATATTATTTCATTAGTATTATTACTGCTGTTTCTTCCCTCCTTGTGTTGTTCTGTTAAGCTGTCCTTACCTCATCCCATGAGTTTTTACCTTTTCCTTCTGATTCCTCTTCCCACCCCGCTGCTGGAGGGGAGGAGGAGTGAGCGAGCGGCATCATGGTGCTGTGTTGCCATTGGGCCTAAACCACTACAGTCCTTTTTGGTGTCCAACTTGGGGCAAGAGGAATTGGACATAAGGATAGTAATTGGGAATGGTAGTGGGCAAAACATGGACTGGACTTCATAATGTTAACAAAAAAATCCTGGGGATACAGGTGCAGGGATGAGGGGTGGGTTGTGCTAATTGTCCATTTTTTGTTTGATAATGTGATGATTTAATTTTAATGTTGGTGTGGGGAAGTTTCTTTTGTTGATGCAAGTGAAGGTGCTGAAGATTGTGTGATAACTCTTAAATATGTGATTTGCAGAGGTGAGGGGTAGAATGTGTTTGGTTTGTGTCCACCGGGGTTTTGGCAGTGGGGGAGGGGGCTACAAAGGCGGCTCCTGTAAGGGGCTTCGAGAAGCTCCCCCGGCTCCAGTTTCTGACATGCCTCTGGCCAAGGCCCGGGCAATCAGTGCCTCTGTGAATAACCCTATTTAAGAGGGGGAAAATGTGTTGAGCAGGTTCTTTGTGAGCTGAGAAGAGGATGGGGATGGGAGAGAGACAGCCCTGCGGACACCCGGTCAGTGAGGCAGGAGAGGGGGAGCTGTGCCGGTGCGGGGGTTCCCCTGCGGCCCATAGCGGTGGGGTGGCGGCTGAGCCCCTGCAGCCCCGGGAGCCCCGCGGCGGCCCAGAGGTCGCCCTGCAGCCCGCGGAGGGCCCCGGGCCGGAGGAGCAGGGACCGGGCCCGGAGCAGAGCGCGACTGACCGCGCTGGAGCCGCCCGTCGGTGGGAGGGCGGCAGCCCCGGGAGGGACCCGCGCCGGGGGGTTCTGGGGAGCTGCGGCCCCGCGGGAAGGACTCGCGTTGGGGCGGTTGGAGGAGGAATGTCTGCCGGGAGAGGGACCCCGCGGTGGGGCAGGGGAGGGCTGCGAGGGCCCCTCTCCCTGCGGGGGAAGGAGTAGCGGGGACACCTTGTGCCGGAGGGACTGTGACCCCCATTCCCTGCCCCCTGCGCTGCTGGGAGGGAGGAGGTGGCAGAGCTGAGCCCGGGAAGGCCGGAGGGGTGGGGGGAAGGTGTTTCTTAAGATCCGGTTGTATCTCTCATTATCCTTTATGGTGGTGGTTGTATAAATTGTATTGATGTTATTTTCTCCCAAGTTGAGTCTGTCTTTTACCCATGACCGTAACTGGTGAGTGAGCCCTCCCTGTCCTTTGTCTTGACCCTCAAGCCTTTTGGTTGTATTTTCTCCCCATCCCTCAGAGGAGAGGGTGGGGGTCAGGGAGCGGCTGTGTGGTGCTTTTGGAGCCGGCTGTGTGGGCTCAAACCATGACATGTAGCTATAGAAATTCACCCCGAATCCATCTACCACTGTAAAAAGACACATTGGAACTATATGGGGGACTCATATACACCAGCCGCTATTAATAGTGATAAGCAACATTTCCCCTGAAGCTTTTATCCTTCTAGTTATGTCATTGCAAAGTTCAATGATTTGAGGAGTCTTCACGTGCGATATGTCTGTTCCATTCACTAAGTTAGGTTTAGATACCAGGTAATCGCCTTGTAGGGTGAAGAACCATCCCATGCTCTTCTTTCACAAAATAGGATCAAGATGATTGTTACAGCTGGGTTTTGTTTGTTTGTTTTCATCTACCTCAGATTTTTTGGGGGGGGATATCGAAGTGTTATTCAGGTTTTAATCTCAGACTTCGCTTTTGACGTGTTTCTGAGACAGGAAGAATTCTTACTAGTACCACAGCTGCCTCCTGTAACACTGTGACAGGGAGAACAAACTACAGTGGTGCTAATAGGAAACCATTACTCCCTTCATCTCTGAAACAAACCTACACCTGGAGCCTTTGAAAATGCCAGCTAATGACAAAGTAGTTTTGACCCATGATGTTCACAGTTTCTCTAAGACTCCTCCTGTGGCATATTGTAAAATGCATTGTCCCCTATAAGCAGTGGAATATGGACTGTAGGCCATTCAGAATTAAACAACCATTACATGGGTGCCCACTCTTGCAAATTATGGGCTTGTTGACTGAGGATGTCTCTTGTAGCTGTTTGTTCCCATATATAGGAAGCATTCTCTATATGTAAGAGTAATTTCTTGCAGTAATGAGCTGTGCATTCTGATTTTCCTCTAATGTTGGAATATAGTATACAGTACTAGAAGGTAAGATTGTGCTCACTTAAGTTCATCCAAAGAGTTGTGGGCTTTTTTCCTGGATAAATTAGTCATGTTATACACAAAGGCAGAGCAATAAATTGTTCTGCATTTGTGATATATTATTCCAGAAGCTGATTTTCCTTTTTTTGAGCTGCATCTGCAACTGAACTTTCACTTGCAGTGTTATATTGATTTTGTCTAAGGGTACAGATACCCTTTTTCTTGATCGTGAGGGCTATGAAACCACACATTGTACTTTGCAGAGCCTTAACAATCTAACCCTTAGTTCTTTTTCAGGGGCACTGAATATCACAGTGCCTTTGAAGAAGTCACTTTCAGCATTTCAAAAGTTCTTTTAGTCTTATTTTGTATTTTTTTTTGCTGCACTGCTGTTATATACTTGTTGATCTGCTTTCTCTCCTAATAAGACCAAAAAGTAGTTCAAGTACAAAAGTCTCTTGTAAGATTATTTTGAAAGCTTTCCTAAGAAGTCATCCAAAGTGGAAAGGAATTTGAGCTGATACTCCTAACAAGGTGCTAGAACATTCAAAGTTTCTTCTTACGCTGTTTTTACCAGGGGGACTGTGTTCAGTCACCTTTTTTTAATCCGATTTTTGTAGATTTAGATGTTATTTCACTTGTCCACAAGATGAGAGGAGATAATTATTGTTTGACAACCCCTCTACATTTTGATTCTGTACAAAACCCCCAAAAACTTGCTTTTGCATTCATGTATTTACTGCACCTCTAACAGAACATTTGCTCCCTCATATACAGTGGCCACTTTCAACATAATGTTGTGCTATTTTCTGCTGCACTTTATGTAACACTTGATTTCAGACTGAAGTCTCAAGAAGAGCTTGCTTTATTAGGTAGAGAACATTTATTAGACAAATTTTAACTTCAGTGTGTACTAGTCTTGTATAATCATTCTGTTTGAATCCTATCAGATGTATTTGTCTCATTCTACATACAGAATTCTAAAGAATTTATATAATAAGGAAAAATATACATGTAACCTAGGGTTTTCTTGTTATTATTGAAATTATTTCATAATTAATTATAACATTTGCTATTTTATTAACTTACTATACTATGATTAGGAAATTTGTGAAGAACAATTTTATTTCATATTATTTCTGTAAAACATTCGTCTTTAAAAATTTCTTATTTTTTGGTGAATGAGTGACCAAACAGGATCACATCCCAAATGAAAAGGAATAAAAGAAAAATTTTAAGCAGAAAAGGAGGTTGTGAATTTTGCCATAATGTATTTTGATTAAGAGTCTGTAATATAAAATCAAACATGAGCCTAAGATAAAGTTTTGAGAGACAAACATAAATATATTTATACAGTTACCTCTCAGAACTGTTTTTTTCTCTGTATATATCTTAGTATACAGAATTATGTAAAGAAACAAGATAGTTTAAAATGCATCCTTGGGAAAAGGGCATATTTTCAGTTACATCACTCTGGCAATACTGAACTATGGAATACACTAGTTATACATATGTACATATTTAGTTTCACTATATACAATGGATAAATATTTAAATTTGTATCTTTATTAACCTAGGAATAAAGAACTCCAAGAAATAGTGGAGATACAGGTTAATAGAGAAAAGAACAGGGATCAAGTATGAAGATAGATAGGTACATAGGTATGTAGATTATGTATTTATCCCAAGAAAAGATTAACTAAATCTCAAAAGACATCTCAACTATTTCTACAAAGTGTTCCTGTGATGAAGAATCCACAACCTGAAGGGCAAATCACATGTACTATTAATAAATAATTTTAAGGAAGACTCAGAATAAGCTAATTAAGTGAAAGAAAAAGTTTAAATGAAGCCTAGCAAGACAATTTTGGAAACTTTGAAAAGGAATTTAACTTTTAGAAAGACTTTTCAGTCCATACCAGAATGTATTTTACAAGGCTCCACATGTATTGCCCATGAATGTAAATTGTGCAGTAAACATGCCCCATACAAGATCTCTCCACTTGTCTAGCATTACCCTGGTCTGAGTGGGGTTTAGTTTTTAATCTGTGGTAACATCTGCCTAGGGGTCAAGTGGTTATTGTCAAACCTGCTTTAGTTTAACTTCTGTGAGTACTATGGTAAAGGAAAAATATATGGTAAAGGTCTAACAAACCTAGTTAGTCACTGTGTAACAAAAAATAGCCCGTTATGTTACTTGAGGCTATCTAGGAAGAAATGAGAAGAAAGCAAATTGTGCAAAGGAAACAAAAAATAACCTCAAGTGGACCCCAAGGCTGAAGAGGAAGGAATCTCCACCATCAGTATAGAACTCCTAGGAAATAATCTTCTGCAATATCTGGAGGTATTGATGGCATAAAGGAAGATCAAAATTACACAGTAATATCAAAACCTTGAATTGTCTTTTCCTAACTGGGAAGGATACCAAGGAAGAAAAATGTGGATATTATTGGCCGTGGGACAGAAAAGAAAGAAAAAAGGGAAAAGCATGATTCAGGTTTGAAGAAAGACCTTGTATTCATGTCAAAGATGCATCTAGTGAGACAGGAAAGTATTGGCATTATTATACAAAACGCTGATAAAGCCACTTTGGAATACTGTGTATGATTCTAGGAAAACATGATCAAGAATGATGTGTTCAAATCAAGCAAATGCAAAGTCAATTTTTCTAGATTATTAGAGAAACTATTCCAGCTCATTAAAAAAGAATGAAAGTTCTTGACTCAATTAATTCTGCAAAACAAAGACTAGGAAGGAATATGTTTGTTGCCTTTAAATATATGAGGAAAAATAAAAGAAGAAAACAAACATTTAAACTAAAAGGCTAAGGTTGGGATAAGAAAAACACATATAAAATGGGCAGAAGTATTTCTGACTAAAGTTAAAACAAAATTTCTCTTATTAGATTAGTGAAGTCTTCTTACACAGTTTTCCTAAACATAGTAATCCACGAGATCTCTTCTATTCCCCATGGTGTTTTTTCTCTCTTGCATTTTTTCAAAGACAAAAAATAACTAAGCAGTTGGGGATTTATGAGAAAATGTTTTTGATAACAAATGTGAAACTGGAATCTTGCCATTTAAAAACAGATGGAAAACAGATCTAAATATATACATAAGGCTAGAGATCCTGGAGAAGCAAACCCTAAAATA
This sequence comes from Leptosomus discolor, assembly GCF_034619465.1. NCBI lineage: Eukaryota > Metazoa > Chordata > Aves > Leptosomiformes > Leptosomidae > Leptosomus > Leptosomus discolor. The sequence continues at coordinate 80,210,578 of NC_141392.1, read as the reverse complement.
TCTCAATACCAAATTCTACATAGTGCTTTAACAATTTCTTTGTAATATGTTCACTATGTCTGCAGTACACCATAAAAATAAATAAAACACCAAAGTTGTTTCTTCTTATCACCATCCTTAGTTATTTAGCTTTTAATTTTAGTTTTATTTAACATTTCATTTGCTTTAGTTTTTTTGTACATATTTTGCACAATGCTTCACAAATATCTAGATAAAAAATGAACTTTCTGGAAGAGTCTGTGATTTGCATTTATCTTAATGATGGGTTAAGATGTCTGTCACTTCTCCATATCCTGACACCTCACGAAACAAAGCGAGAAAATTTAAAGGCACTAGGAAGTACCCATCTCCTCCTCATCTTCAGCTTTTTAATAGAACAACAAAATATTTGTGTGGGTGAACTGTTTTCCCACCTCTCTCACTTCATTAATCCAAATCTTCAACATCATTCTATCTCTCAATATGCCAAGGCTAAAGGTAGAACAAAACCCTGTGGCTAAGATGTGCAAAACAAGATACTAGTTTATGATCCTAAAATGGTGCAATTTGAAATTCTTTAGCAGACACAATTTTCTTTAACCTCAGACCATGATTCAGAAAACCGGATCTCTCAGCTTTGCACATCCAAATGAGCCTCCACAGATAAAGTCCTTAAAACCAGTAGCTCTTCACCATTAAGCCTGAGGTGAACTGATGGCTAAATTGGAGCCCTGGCAGATCCAGGAATGAAACTTACTCTTAGCTACTATCTAGTACTCTCCTGGGTTGTTATTTTTGTCTTTCAAATTGTGTTCATAATGTGATTGAGACACTATTAGGAATGGGTGCCAACAGTTTATGAAGTAGTAAAGACAGAACTATGAACCAGCATTTAAAGTCTGTAGTGGAAAAAAAACCTGAGTACATGTGTTTGTAAAATGTAGCACTGACAAAATGTTTCCATTTCATTAGGAAATGAGGAGGAGGCAAGACAACAGCTACTAAAAATAAACAGCAGTGGGCTTGGCTGACTTCTATCCAACATAAAAGACCTGGATGTTGCAGTTTCAAAGATGTTGGTGGTAATTTTTAATACATTACCCTGCAACATTTGCCAAAAAATAGATGTTAAAAATCTTTTGAAGAGCAAAGTGACCTCAGTAATCAAGGTTGGTGAGATTCAAATCACTTTTAGACAAATTAATGTCCAACTAAAATTAAAAAAAAAAAAAGTTTTGGCATCTATGTCTATCAATTTGATCTTATGTAAAAGAAGTCTTGGAACACAAATTTCATATGCTTATGTCAGGAATAGAAACTTGACTGGCCAAGGTAGCTGTCCATATGTGAATTTACTCAAACTGCTGCAAGATCTTTAACCTAGTACAGCATAAATTATATACATATTAAATGAAATACCTAAATATATATTAAATAGATTAAGAGCACAGTAATTTGGAACTCTTAAGATGACCAGAGCCAACAGGAATAATTGTTAAATGAATACTTTTCTTGATGGGTTTGCCAGAGAGAGTTTTCAACATTTTTACTAGTGAGCTGCAGTGAATATGAAGATGTAACTTGCAAAATTTGTGGATTGTTTCACAGTAAATGCAGACGATGTCAGAGGAATTCTGATTGTTTTGTGGTCTGAATCCGTCAGGCAAAATGTATAATATGTTCATGTGTACAACAAGAAGGGAGGATACATTTTCAGAATGGGAAGCACAAGAAAGGAAAAAGTAGCCACTGTAGGCAAGATGTAGGTTTGGAGCTGCAATGTGGCAAGGGAGAACTCAGCAGGCAGGAGCCTGCTGTTGTGCTTCCCTCTTTGTAGATTTGAATGCTGCTAATGACAGAGAAATCTTCTACAGGCAGCATGAGCAATGAAACTGTCCTGTCTTCCAAGCAGTCATTAACTGAGTACTCAAACAGTTAAATTACCTCACTTTTTGCGACTGGCTGTGCTACCAAACATTCAGCTGAAGTGTGCAATGACCTAGTACAGGCCAGCCAGCAGCAACAGCAGGATGATATGCTCATGTGTGTGAGAACCTGGTCTGCCACAGAATTGTTCTCAGATGCATTAACTGTGTCTGTCATTCCAACAGTATGTTTATTCGAAAGGAAAATTATAGCAAATTGTTTGTCAGCATTTGTTAACTGATGTATGGCTTAACATTTGATCCAGAACATCAGACTCCCAGGTTTTGAGGTGGAAATCTTGAGGCATTCTTATTCTGATGTCCGTTACAGTGAAGAATGAAAAATACAAATTCCTCGTTAGAAGACCTGAATAAAATTGTTCTACTTCCATCAAAAATAGAAAGAAATGCAGAAACTTACACTCTCCATAGGTCAAAAATACATCTAAATTGTTCAGGATGGAGGACTTGTGTCTTCCTAATGACTGAAGGAGCATAAAATCTTTCAAAGAGATATCTACTTGTTCAATATCTTAAAAGCTCTGTAAGGGAAAAATGAAGCAACAGGGAGGAAATATTTCAGAAGGGAGAGAGTGCTGCAAAGCTGTTTCTGCTGCATCTGCAGTGCAATGTAGTATTAAGGCATTTCCCAGCACATAGGCTTTCATTCTACAGTAATAGATAGCTGCAGTTTGTGGACCATGTAATATGTGGATTTTTGTAGGCTAGATTTACAGAGTATTGTTTACGCTAAGCCGAAGATCCAGGCACTGATATTATCTATCAAAGAAAAATATTGCACATATAATAACATACACTTTAATCTATTATAAATAGATTTCAGGCAGCACTAGTTGACATCATTAAACTCCATTCATGTACTTGTCATTGCAGTTTCCATAGAAACTAGTATTGCAAAAGAAAATGGAGAAACAGGATTGAGAGACATGGAGGAAAAAAGAAAAAAAAATCGGAAAAATACCTCATTGAAATAAGCAAGTCGTAGTTTACCAACATCAAAGCCTCAACCCAGTGAGCAATCTGTGTATAGAAATCCTATCAAAGTTAATGGAAGTTGCGACAGACAAAGCTGCGTCAACTGCTTTGTTATGAGTGGCATTGGATTGTTTAGGGTAATCTAGTCAATTCAAATGCCGTATTAGTACAGTGTCTTAACAGAGGGTTTTGTTTGTTTGTTTTCCTTGGGAAGGAAGGGGAGAGATTACATCGTAGGGCACAGAAAATACCTTTGACATTTATACAGTCAGTGTCTCTGAAGTTTCTACTTTTTTTCTAAATGAATTGAGTTCCCACAAAACTAATCTGATTTGTCTTCTCATTTAATCTTCTGTATAATTTATACTTATAATACACTTCATTTAAAACACTTCCTTGTTGCTTCACTTCATTTATTTGGCATAATAAAAGAAAAAGTTTTACTTAGTACCTGTTACAATGATGAAATAGCTCCCAGCTTTACAATAAAACCAGAAATATTTATTATGTAACGGTAGCTTTTTGTATGACTGGAACATGCACTAAAAATGCCATTAGATTATTTATTAGAATCTGATATTATCAGCCGTGTATTAGTTACAACCTGAAAATACTTCCAAAGTGTACTAGCACAACCTCAACCAGTTATGATCTGAAATGTGTGTTAGAATGATACAGAATTGTTAGGAGGGAAGATTCTATTTTCTGATGGTTTCACTAGATGTGTAAATTGTGTACAATTTATATCTCCAGTACACTAGAGACTTCCATTTGTCTTTGATCTGTAATAAAAATAAATCTAAAATTGTGGAAAGAAACACAAAATACATTTTAAAAAAAATCAGATGGTACACTTGCTGTTTCTTAGTAGAATAAGGTCTGATATACAAGAATCTCACTGAAAACATTAATTGTTGCATTTCCCTTGGGTTTTGGAACATGGGTTTTGGTTTCCAGATGGAAAAAACCTAAGTCCTGGGTGATTTACTCAAAGATGTGCAGTGTCTTAACTGCAAAACCCCCTGAACACAAGTCATGAGGGCATTAGACAATAGTGTTCCTCACCTTTTCCGTAACTTAAAACTGTAACCAAGTAATATGGACCAAACTCAATTATTTCTATAATCAACGGAATGATCTTATGGGAACTGATTTGTGGTCAATTTTTTTTTTTCCACAGAGCTTTTCAAAGTAGGCAGATGTTGATGTATAGTGCAATATGGAATAAGAAAGGATCATGTTGTAGTTGTACTATGCAGGGGTCATTGCAGAACAATGGAAATGGGTAAGACTGCACATGTAAATTATCTTTGCATAGGCAGTATGATGATCAGTCAGACAGATGTAACAAACAACCTCTTGAGTGCAACAATATTTTCAATGAGACCCGTATCACACAGTCTGCCTGTAAATAACTTACCGTTTAGTCTTCCAAAACGTGCATGTATTCACCCTGTACTAGTTTGAAAATGTTACTGAGTGAAAGAAATATGTATTTATAAAAGTATCATGACACTTACTTATTTTAACTGCAACATTGGTTTCTGTTTACCTTTGCTAATTTCTCATTAAAAAAATACAATGAAAAGTCTTATCTACTTTATGGGATCACATATTCACGTGGTTCAGTTCCTTCAAAATCCTATTTTAAAGGTTACACCTTTAGCACACCAGTCAGGTCAAAGCTTATTATTTATTCTATGAAGATACTCTTAACTTTTAACCACTTTACCAAAGTTCACATTTGAAAGAAAGATGTATTGAGCAACACTACAGAATGAGCCACCACTTCTTTTCTGAATGTACTACTTTTTACATGACTCCAAGCTGAGATCGAATAAAACAGATATTACAGCTGTAAGGTAGTCATCACATAGATTAATAAATTTATGCACATTCATTTTTTCTATGTCAGGAAGTAGTTAATAGAGGTACCACTGTCAGTAATGAGCTATTTTGTAGACTTACAAAAGATATTATATTTGTGTAAGGTCTCAGCCTCAGACCTGAAGACGCATGCATTACAGATTTGTAGTTCTGCCTTTCATTTTCACATCAAGACATGCTGTAATCATATATTTTCTGTCTTCTCCTAATTAATTAATAAATGTGAGAAAATAAAATTCTATGTTTTATGTGTGAGAAGAAAGTTCCAGCGGAGGAAAAAAAGATTAGATGTCCTGTAGAAATCTATGCCTTATATACAGATAATTATTTAACTATTATCTGTCATAAATAATTGATTGACCAAACTAATACACATTTTTTCCACATAAAAGTGATAATATTGGTTCCAATGACACATGTAAAAACATCTTCATTGCTGTAGTCCAATTCATTAATCAATATAGGTTATTAGTAAATTATCAACCACTCGCTTTCAGAATGAACTTTTTAAAAGCATTAATTTATAATGAGGTTTTAGGAGGGATTTTCTTATCAGATTATAACAACATTTTTAATTTAATACTGCTAATATAGTTTATAAGTGCAACTGTTCCACTAGTTGAGAATGAGACATTTAGTTGTGTTTAATGAAGATAATGATACAAAGTAGTGAAGAAATATGGCTTTGATGACACTTTGATTAATTGAAAGTTGCCATAACAACTGAAGGTCTACATTGAAAGCCTGTCAGTTACAAAAGAAACCAGTTGTCCTCTGTCACCCTTATACTAATTTTTTTAACACTTGCACATGCACAGCATGCCAAAGCAGGATGAATTTATACTGAGAAACTATGAAAGTGAAAAGGACATGACAGAAATGAAAGTAATGGCAACTACTAAAAAGCATCTCCACGCTTCTCAAGTGGCCAGGTATAGAAAACTAGACTTTGGCAATTTCGGTACCAAATTGACTTCCATAAAGATGCATCAAGATGTCCCTGCCTGCGCAGTATATATTCAGGCAAAAACAACATGAAGGACAAAATCTAGTTATTGATGCTGTGCCAGATATCTGCTGTGCAGAAGATTTAATCTTTTGTTTCCAGTTTTGTTTGTTCCAGAATTATAAGAATTAATAGTGCTTGTTTTGAAGCGACGAATGATATGCTGAATACAGATAGTCAAACTTTAACTTCATAAAAAGGTCTAGGAAAGAGTACTAATTTTCAAGAAAAAACATATATCGGAAGGTTTTTTTAAAAAAACTTTTGTGAGCATAGTATCTTCCTCAAAATAATATAGCACGATTTAAACAGAAACTATTAAATAACTGAAATGAATGAGAGTCACTTGCAGAGCAGGTTGATGTTTGTGACGATCAGTAGCAGAAATATTAAGGAAGCTGTTGTGCAAGAACTGAAATAAAGACTAAGCCAACAGATTGATGGCAATGGGTATGTTAAATGAATGTGTTGTGAGAAGGAAACAAGAAAAATGTTTATCACTTGCAGAGTCTTATTTGCTGGATACACCTATTATCGAGTGTAATTTACCTATAGAACAATGGCTATGTTGTTCACAATCACATACTCGTTCAGCTGTTTAGGAACTTAAATACTATAAAGAATCAAAAATAGAATACCATAATACATATGAATAAATACACAGATAAATTAGTCCCTGTGTATCAATATACACATACTTGCATACGTAGACACACATCTAATTAGAAAAGGACCTATAGAACTTGTATGAACACACAGACCCATGATCCTTTATCGCTGCAAAGTTTGAACACATCACACAAGTGTTTTTGTTGAACAATAAAAGATTGTTGAAATTATGTTTTTCCCAATAACACATCTGGAATCTTTCTCCATATTTGTGAAGAAAAAAATATTTGTGAAGTAACATAGAGGGAAATAAAAATGATTCTTAGTACTCACATGTAAATGGGATCAGTTTTCAGACAACTTCAAAACAACAGTTTTTCCAAAACACAATTTTATGCATTTTTGCATATTTGGATTCCACGTTGATAGGACAGGGGAAAGCTATGAATTCATGTGCAAATATTCCTAGGGAGGTGATCGGAATTCAAGGAGAAAAGGTTTAGTCATTTGATAATGTATGCAATCAGCTGACTGGAAAACCCTAAAAAAGTAAAAATCAGGAACATAGACCCCAAACTGTTTCATACATCAAAAACTGAATAAAGCTGTCTAAATGTTCCTCAGCTGATATTTTTTTCAGTTTCTGTACCAAATATTTCTTTATTTCTCCTTATCACTTCATGAGAGAGCTGCTTCAGCAATTGGCTTTTACTCTGCACTATCTGAGGATGAGACATCAGTCACTCAGGAACTCTACAGTATGAAAACTTTCTCACTCAAAACTTAGCACTTCTGTATCAAAATGTCAATGAGAAACTGACCAGATCTAAACCAATGTTCTATTCAGTCTTGGAAAATCAGGACTTGCCATTCTCTTGGGTATAATCTTCGGAATATCTGGAGTTTACAGCTGCTCTTACAAAATGCCTGTGGGGCTTGCTTTGCTCCTTTCCATCTACTTGGACTGTCCTCCAGTTCCTAAACTTTTTGTTTGTTTGTTTCCATTGTTCAAATTTTTAAGAAAATATATAACCTTTTCCTACCATTTTGCTTTCTCAACTTTTATTACCTACATCTTTTTTTCATTACACTCTTTGGTCTCCCTCCTCTGAAAGATTTTCTAACTCTTCTGAGACTATATCCTCACGCTTTCTCAGTCCCATTCAGAGGAATTGTGTTCCCGTTTGATGTTACATTCATTCTAAGGCTAACGTTTTATACTTGAATTTTCTCCACTTAATTTATACTTCACAATTACCACAGGCCCTTGACCCTCAAATATTTGGTAGTCTTCAAATCTGTAGAAGATACCTCGAATCAGAAATCTCCAAGAAAACCAGCTATATGTTTTAATCAAAGCAGATTGTATTTTCAGAATTCACAGCTTGCTCATTGGAATAGAAAAGTCAAAGAACAAAATGCTATGTGTAAATAATTTGCAGCATTTTCCAGTCATATTTTATAAATGACATACTTTTAATGGTTTGAGTTATTTAATATTTATGGGAATTTCAGGCAGCTTGCTTAGAAAACAATTCAGTGTCTTTAAGCAAGGCAGAAGTGCACACAGACATTTGCTTATTAAATCACATTTCTCTCACAAAGAAGTTATTGAGTAACTACTTTTCTTCTATGAAGTTAAAAAAAAAAAAAGATTCTTGGTGAGGAGGGGGAGAGAACAAAACAAAATAAAACAAAAAAAGCCCAACACTTTAGAACTGTCTCTGTCTCCTCTGCTCCTAAGAGCAGTAGTCATAGTTGCTAAATCTTATGATGTATGCAACACTAAGTGACATCACAAGAAAAATTTATTGAGATTGTCAAAAGAGAAGCTGGAATCAGTCAGCCTTTATAAATTACGAAAAAGAATATAACTGTATTTATGGCCGTGGGACAGAGAAAAAATACTCTGCTTCCTATATGCTTCAGATTGGCCAATGAAGACTAATGATACAGCAAAGCACAGCATTACACATTTCACAGCTAAGAGAATACAACTTCTAGACCAATTTATCAACAAAGTTTAATGTTTTCAATACATTCCAAAACACAACAAAATTCAATTATTGTGATGAACACCGTGAATAAACATTTTATCTTTATATATACATGCAGAGTGTACAGGTCTATCTAGTCACATTTACATATTGAGTAATAGGTATATTTGGAAAAAAACAAACACGAGAAGTCACATTATTTAAAAGGTCACAACTTTCATATGTACGAGTTGGAAATTTTATTTAAAAAATTTTAGTTATTGTATAAGTTAAGATATGGTAAAAAAAAGTGAAGTGCCGATGATGATTCTTTCACCACTTTGGTCTGAAGGCCTCATACTCAAGACTGCATGAAGAGCCTAATTAATGATCACCATAAAGAGTGCCGTGATGGGAAGCAGCAAGTCTCACTGCTGGTATTACTTATATGTCCTTGTAATAACCAACTCCTTTCACAAGAATAGAATCTGAGTGTTGCAGTGATTATATAAGACAAACATATGGTTTATTCAGTATGGCTCTGCAGTTGTAGGAGTTCAGTGGCTTCTTATGCAAAAGTAGTTGTTTAATCTAGAAACTAATAACTTGGGCGCTTAGATTAAGGAATGTTTAAGTCAACATTTCTGTAGCTTCTATATTATAAAGAGTAATATGTTTATGATTTTACGTATATAACCATAATAGTCTGTGGTCTGATTGCCTAGGTAAAGTCAAATGAATTCAATGGGAAGATCCCTTTTGATAAATGTTAAATTAATTCACAAATAATTATGTTTCTGCCCAATTTTAGACACTTAATTGAGGTGTCTCCATTGGAAAGCAAATCTCCACAGATCCTATAGAAGGAGAGGTACAGGCCAAAGTGGAGGAGAAGCATAATAATTTAAATTATCATGTAGGGGTTTTTTTGATAGGTATTTCTAACAGGAAACAACTTTTGATGGATAGTCCTAAACTATTTTACTACTGCTGTCTATATTTTCCCAAGTGACTTTCAGTTATCACAGTAGTCTATAGTCACCTGTTCATGTATTCACTAGCCAACTCTCTGTGACATATAATAATAACACTCTCATATTACTGCTCTACTGATGTAGCTTGTGGATGACTAGTGCACAGTTTCCTGATAAACTGTTTTCTTAAGAGATTCACGGATAAGATAGAGGAGATCTGATAAAGCAGTGTACTTCAATTTAGGCATATGTCATAAGTTTTTAATAGAAAAGTTAAGACAACATATCCCAGAATATTAAAAAAAGTATTTACTGTTATAAGATCTTCCTTATGAAGGGTACTGGCTTTATCCAAATTATCCAAAAGATCAGATTTCATGTTATTCCAAAACATGAGGACCACTGGTCTAGTGTCATCCTGAAGTGTGGGAATGCCTATTGATAAAGAACCTGAAGGCCAGATAGCAGATGTTGCTCCAATAAAGAAGACCAGTTTGTTGTTTAACTGCAATCTTTCTGTTCTTCCTTTCTAAATGTCTTCATTGTTCCGTGTCTTCAGTTTAGTCTAAGTCTAACTGGACAATTAGTAGGTGAATTTTTTGACTCGTATATATAGTCAGGAAAAATGACTGCATAAAATATACCATCTGATTACTGAGCATATCTACTCCTCCTGAGACTTTGAGTTATATCTGTCAAATTTCCTGAACAAAGCCCATTTTTGCTATGCATTGCAGTCCAGTTTGTGACATGAATGCTATAAGTATTAAAGTACTATTACTTCTCAAAATTAACTATTTTAGAATATGTTGTTAGTTTGAATACTGGGGTTTTTTTTGCATCCCTATAAATCTGAAGTATAATTTATTTTCCAAACACTTTTTCCTGATTGCTCTCATTAAATGTGGAGATGCCCTGCAGTCTACAACTAAGAAATAATTCTGAAGAATGCTTAGAAAATTTCTACAAATAAAGATGGCAGATTTTGCCTCAGTTAGTAACACAGACTATGTTTCTGTTTCCACTTTTCAAAAAGCACATTTGTTCCCCTTTCTAAATCTAGCTAGTCCATTGTGCTTAGTTATCCATTAAACTTTGTATTGGAACTTCCTGGAGAATACAGACACTACTTGCTTTCCCAAAAGCGAAATACAGAAAATTCAGGAACAACAGATATAATGAAATCCAATCTGACATTTTATAAGTAAATTTGTTCTAATCATGCGTAACAATATAATTTTATTACCAATTGGGAAGAACAACTGTAACAAGCGGATACCAGAAAAAACAGAGAAAAATGTGAAATCACTTTTTTTTTTAAAAAGAGTAATGGCAATGCTGCATCCCAATTTCAAAGAAGCAGCATTAGTTAGGAATTCACTGAGAGAAGGAAGGGCAATAATGTTCAGAATGTCAATGCTTGAAAGCAAAAAAGCAAAATCATACCCATCTAAAATAATTTTGGTGAGCAGGACATAACAGCTCTATAAAAAAAAAAAAAAATAGAAAAGGAAAAAAGAAGAGCGACCCAAACCCAAGCAACTCAATATCTTGTAAATCTTATACAGAAGTTATTCTTTACAAAGAACTAATAGCAACTACTTCCCAAAGAAGAAACCCAAAGAAACATAAAGACATTTAGGGAAAAAAAAAAGGATTTTTTTCAAAAGCTGAAGTAAAATTCTAAGATAAAAAGTAGCTAATGTTAGACCATCCACCTTGTACTATAAGTGAATAAACGCTTTTCCTGAAGGAAAAGGAGACACTTCTAGAAAGAAGCAATAATCACAAGAGCCTCATGGATATTATAATAACTTCTCAATATGGCAAAAACTTTGGTCTTTGAATTTCTGACTCAATGACATCAAAGTAAATCTGTAAAATCTATTTTACATAAATGTATTTTTAGAAAGAGATTTCAGAATGGAAAAAATAGATTTGTAAAAAGAATTTTTTCTTTAGCCAAGATCACTTCACGGCTTTCACATTGACTATTAAAAGTGAATGAAATATCCCAGGATTATATCTACTTTAAAAATAGGGTTTTTTAAAAAAAAAAATAGGAGTGAAAAAATTATTACATTTTCCTGTTGAAGTGAGAGTAACTATCAGGGTGCTGTGTGAGCCTGGGGGCAGGCTCTTTGAGAGGCTGCAGCTCCCTGAACCTGGGCACTGGGGTTCTGCCAGGGCATGGCCTGGCAGCCAGGACTTGTCCCATCACCTCAGCCAGGAGCAGGGCATCTGAGGAGGCACCAGGGAAAGGCCCAGCCCTGGGCATCAACCTTCCCATTGATGGGGATAAGCTAGGACCAGGCTGGGACACATGCCCACAGCTGGGCCGAGCTTGGCAGGACCCACGGCTAGTCAGGGTTACAACTAACCTCCTCAGGATGCAGACAACCACTCCCAAAACAAACAAGAAAAATTACACAGAGGGCTCAAATAGAAACTTATTTAAAGGATATGGATGGCTAAACCAGTAATCTCAGCCTTAATCCACTAAAACGTAATGTTTCCCAAATCAAAGCTTTTCTAGACAGTCTTAGAGTTCCAACTTTTACTTTACACAAGTTTATTTTTCTTCAAAATCTTGATCATCTTTTTTTGCTATTCAAATCCATGTAACAGGTGGGCAAGTACCGGTAGATTTGACAGAATCATAGAATCACAGAATCATAGAACGGTTTGGGTTGGAAGGGACTTTTAAAGATGATTGGACATCTTCCCTTACACTAGATCAGGTTCCTCAATGCCTCAGTCCTGGATTCACAAGTGTGTTGGGCTAACTGAAGTGCTACATAGCCGACGAGAAGTGCTGAGGGTACGATGGGATACCCTCTTTGCTAAGTCTGAGTGTTTCAGCCAACTCTATTGACTTGATCTTCACTGACTGAATCATCTGGTTTTACTTCTCAAGTCCTTTTTTTTTCAAATGTCATGAAGATACAATTGCTTTTATTTTTTAATCAAAGCTCAACTAGTAGTTATGATATGTCAGTATGTTATAGCATTTACCATGACACAATGATCTGAGTCTAGTTTTCTTCTCTGCCATACAGTACTCAAGCCTCCTCTTCCATCATATACGACGCCTCAGTGGACTCCTCATTATTATGTAGGGAACATAATAAATCACTCCTGCTGAAAATGTTCTACTTTGTCTAATAGCAGCCATATTGCATTTGGAAGAAAGTGGAGCTATGTAGAACATTTTCATGGTTAGAGCTTTTACCTGGGCAAAGGTATCCTCAGTTTCAGTCTTTTTCTCAAGGACAAATTAGGCTAAGAACCATTGGTTCTTATGACCAAGTTCGAGATCTATTCATTATGACTTATCTCCTCACTCACAGTTTTGGAAAAAGCGTGTGTGTGTGAGGCTTCAACAAGATATGATTTTTTCCAACATTTTTTGAATATAGTGGAATATTCCAATATTTTTGAAATAACTGGTTATTGAATCAAAAATGCTCTTAACTGGCACTTATATTTTGTATTTAAAGATAAGCTAATATTTTCCAGCGAGAGAGAATTTTGTCTCTCTGTGAAAGGACACAGAGTATTCAATTCAGCCAGGCACAGAAACAAAGTATACTTTAATTATACCACATTGTTAAACCCTAACTTTCTAAGGTTTGTGTGCTGTGGGTGTTGTCAATGGTAAAATTTACATTGAAGTTCTACCTTCACTTGAAACTCCCATATAGGCTGACCACTCTATCCATTGACTTGAAAGTATCATCTCCTGAAGCTGTATTAAAACCTTATTGGTTTATGGATCTTATGATATATGGCCACAAAGTCCCCCTGGATTCTTTTGCAAACACAGTTTTGTTAACAAAAAGCAGATGTGCTGCTACAAATCCACCTGCCAAATGCTGGAACTGTTCAGCATCACTTAAGATAACTGTTTAGTCCCTGAGCAATTTGGCGCATGCATCCTGCTGTCCTCTTTTGAATTTTCACTTTAAATTGTCTGGTTTCTGACCATATGTAATGCACTCACTCCTTTCTGCTTGGTGTGCTGGCATGCGGCTGTGACTTTTCACAGGAAAAGCTTTGGGAGCTGCAGGACACATTTAAGCTCTTGAATGAATTTTTCAGTAATGACATATAAGTGTCAGCATTTTCTCCTGCCCTTTTTAATAAGCAGTCTCGTGTTTGGATTCACTGCTGGGTTTGCTTTTAGCTGTGGACCCCCTGACGAGCATGGGGTCAACATCCTGTACTTGGTATTGTCTCTTTCTACAGACATGATTTCTATAGGTTCACAGCAGTAATGATTTTGCCTTCTTTCTTGTTCTTAGTGTAAATTTTAATGTAAATGAATTATGACATTCAAATATGGGACTTTCTCAGGATTGACAAGGGAAATTCTTGGTGTATTCATCATAGGTTTAATTCTAGCAGAATTCACTGTGTTGTTCAGTCTATTAAGTTCACAATTAAAATTTAAAATCTCTGGGGGAAGAAAGGCAGGAGAAAACCAGGTATCTTTTACTGGTTTGATAAATCAAACAGAACAGATTTGCAGTTGTTTTAACATGGTGACATCCATTAAATGTCAGAGAGAATACAGAATCACGTCATGTGGACTCTTCTTAATTATTAGTAGAGATCTGTAAATAAAAAATATTATTTTATTTATTAAACTAGAGTTAAAGTAAGTTTGATTTCATAGAAAAAGATGTCAAAGCATAAGACAGTTCAGTGCTAGGTTACACTTTTAGGTTTTCCTTTTCTGTTTCAGTCTCATCTAAGTTAGCAAGCTGACATTTTATAATGTTTTTATACAGCTAAATAAAAAAGAGGTAGAAACTGTTTTCCAGCATTGAGGAAGAATGGCCCTGACTAGTTCACACCTATGCTGCATAAGGCTAGCTTGCTCTTTAGAGTTTTGTTTTGCAGAGAGCTGGGTAGAATAATCCCATAGACAACTAGTGTCAGCTAACAAGTAAGCACTGAGGTTGACTTCAAGTTCACTACTCTTGCTGACCCTCTTCTGTTTAAGAGTTCATATGTTTCCTGGGTTGGCAGGTTTTACGTGTCACTGATCTTCATAAATAATAATTTATAATGGATAAAATAATTGTTTTTTCTCTTACCTAGAAGGCTAGAGAGATCATAGGATAAAGAACAATATCTATCAGCAATCTCAATTTACAGTAAAAACACCTAATTTGTGTTGAACTCTTCCAGTTAAGATTTTCCTCTCTGTTCCTGATAACTTTGTAGTAGGACATCAGATAATAAGCAAAAAAGTGTAGTCACTTCCTTCATCAAATTTCTGCCACTTTACTTTCCATATTGCTTATTTTAAAGGTTATTCTTTATATAAGCATCTTAGAATTGTAGGATTTAGCAAGCTGCAAAATTTCTTATTAAGCTCAGGCATAATATACCAGATGGTGAAATAAAGACATGGAATGCCTAGAATAAGTAACGCAGCTCCTGTATGCACTGTGGGTTTTAGAAAGCCCTTTTTGGATATCTTGTTAAAGGTAGTTGTCATGCTATGCAGACAGTATCATTTTTTAAAACAGGATGGAATGTCTAATAGCATAATTTGGTTCTTCAGCTGTGCAATGACATTTAATCAGCAGTGCTTCCCGTAATAATGTCATAGAACTACAGATCTTAAATGCAATTACTAGTCTAAAACGCACTACCGATCTAAAATATACAGGGTAGTTTAATTAGTTGATGATCTGTGACCACAGATAGTTGCAGCTTCCAGAAGCTAATATTACTTCTGTTTTCTAGTTCATCTCTGCAGTCATCAGATTCATGCTTGGATTCTGAAATTATTATAGATGGTTATATAAAAAGTGAAATGGGTATAAACTAAACAAGATATTTTCTGTTGTCTTCTTCTGAATGGCATCTGAATGATTTTCACATTCAACCATAGAGGATACAAGAAGACAGGTAGAAGTTAGTGGATGGATGAGGCTGAAAATTCACATAATGCTTTTGTTTTCTTTAAAAATATCTGCATTTATCTTATTATTTTAGGTTAAACATGATCAATTATAGTAGTTGGTGAGAAAATACATGGTCATGGATCTTCTCCAAATAACTATATGTATGGTTTTACCTTCAGCTGTGAGGTAAAAGATATTAGCTTAAAACTTTCGTGGCAATTTCATTGCAACCTGAAGCTACACTTAAATAATTATTTCAACACCAGAAGTTCAATTCCCAGAGATAAGGCATGGACCTCCATCCAAATGCATACAGGTGTGCCAGAAAATAACACAGATTTAGAAATGCAGTTGTAAATTTTTTTTTTTTCCTTCATTTCTGATATGTTACTTTTTACCAGTCATACAGCCATCATTTCTTTCTTTGTTTTAGCTAGGTCAGATATAAAGTAGCAGAAGCATGAAAGATTATTTAAGACCAGCAAAGGTCACAGGATAAAACTGTCTGAGCACTTTACCTGTATTGGGTGTCTGCGGTAAGGGTTTGGTATTAGGGGTGGGGAGTGTTGCTTGGGTTTGGGGTGTGTTTAGGAGTGGCTTGTGTGAAAAAAGGCGAGGGGGTGCTCTGTGCCAGCTCCTCAACGGACTCATCTCACACAAGAGCTGAGTCCATCAGCACAGCTGGTGGTACCTCTGAAAATATACATGAGAAAAGGTAGAAAACATCGCAGAGAGAGACAGAGGGGGAACAAAAAGGTGACAGCCATGGGAACACCAAGGTCAGAAGAGAAGGAGGAGTCACTCCATGTGCCAGAGCAGACATTCACTGAAGCCTGAAGGACTGCAGCCCATGGGAAAGCCCATGCCAGAGCAGAGGAAAAGTATGAAAGTGAAGGGCTGGCAGAGGAAACCATTATGTGCTCTTACTAAAACCCTTCAGTCCCTCCCATGCTGTTGGGGGAAGGGCGGAGAAATCTGCAGAGAATGAGTGAAGAGAGTTTGAGAGAAGGGGAAGGATATATGTTATTTTAGCATTTATCTTTGTTTCTCACTACTTGAATTTGCTTTAAATGGCAATAAATTAAATTCATTTTCCCCAAGTGGAGTCTGTTTCACCCATGACAGTATATGGTAAAAAATGTCCCTGTCTGTCTCAACCCACAAAATTTCTTATCCTATTTTCTCCTCCTGTTCTGGTAAGGAACGGGTTAAGTGAGCAGCTGGTTGGGAGATTGGGAGTTTGACTCTTTGTGAAGGCTACCTGCCCCCCACCTCCAGCTATTCACAGGAGGGAAAAAAAAAATTCTCCATTGTCCTAATGTCTGAAAAAGTGTCATGTTTCTTTCTATAAATTCTTTTTCAATATTTGTAACATGTGATTTATCTCTTGGTTTTGACTTCCGATGTCTTTAAGGATTACCTCAAAAATGTGGATGCAGAGGTAAAATAGGTTCTGCCACTGATACTGAAGACAAGGAATAGGGTGATGGAAGCAAACAAACAAACAAAGAAAACAAATATTAAATAACATAATAACAATCCATTATCCACTGTGGTTTGAATTTGATTAAACTCCACTCACTGATGAATCTGAAAGCCTGACAGAGGTGAGGCTGTCACAGCTCCATGTCCCCGGATCCATCCAGTAGCAAGGCGAAGCATGTATTCCTGGTAGACATATGTAAGCATATATGCTATAAGCACACATTTCCGTGGCCAGCCACACAAACTAACAGGCAGAAATGCTCACACAAACATAGATGACACAAATGGCCTAATCCTGTCCCCCTCTCTGGCTGTTCAGGATGAAGGTCCATTAGTGGGAAATACATGAATATCTAAAATGTAAATCTGTCCAACAGCTGGCCTTAGACAATCTATACAATATCTGACTCTGGATCCATGCCCCACGTAGAGAAGAAGATAGGCTAGACTGTGCTGACTAGGTACAGGGCGTGGCCAGAGAAGCAAACTGTTTGGCACCTTTTTATGTGCAGCTGAGCCCTTTTATCCCCTTATGCTTTTGTTTTCCCATGTTTGTTCCTCCCCAAATGTCCACAATCTCCCCTTTTCCCCACCTTTGGTTCCTCTGCTAAACCTCCCATAATAAGTCTTGTACAGTCCCCAAATGCTCTTTGTAACCCACAAGAGGCCTCATATCCCAATGCAGTGGCCTCCTCAGTCTATAAGGTGGCCTGAAGAACTGCTCTTGCTGGCTCACTGTGGTGGCCCTCACACAGCCCACGGGGCTGACATCCCCCTCAGATGCCCTGGGAGGGGCAGGGTTGAGGCTTGTTCTTCTAATTAGGTTATTGGGGTTCCCCAGGCGACCATCATGCCTCTGTGTGCCTTTGTGTTTATGGGGATGAGCCTTCAGTCACATAATGAATAAACAACACGTAAATGGGACATAACCGATTAAAAATTTAGTCATTACTGTAAAGAAGAAATGCTTCTTATGTTAATAAGAAAGTGACTGTCTTGGTTTGAAAGACAGGTGTCTGCTGAGGAAGGCAGGAGCCTCCCTTAAAATGGAAAATGCAACCCACTTCCCTCCAAATCATTATAATTTTGAAATTAAGAGGCCTTCAGGCAAAGATATGGGGAACAGGAATAACAGTTCTTTACTTATATATATAAATATATAAATAAGGCAGAAAAAAAAGCCCACTGGTTTAAACTGATAGAGTCAGAAACACAACCTGACACTCTGTTAGGGTGGCAGTAGCAGTCCGATAAGATGGTGGCTGCAGTCCTCCTGAAGTGATGGATGTAGTTCCGTTGAAGCAGCGATCTTGTAAAAGGGTCTGGTCTTCCTCTGAAGGTCCAGTGGTAGGTAGGTAGCTCTTGTCCTCTGGAACTCCAGTGGGAAACAACTCCTCTGGGAACCCAGAGGCAGAAGGCTGCTAAGGTGTTCAAGATCTCAGTTTTTATTTAGCATGGACTGCTTGTCTCCTTCCCCCCGGGCGGAGCATCTCACAATGGGTTGGTGAGTCATGAGGCAATTCCTTGATGGGCCATTAACAGGAGATAGTCCAGGAGGGAGTTATCTATGGGTCATGCAATAAGGCATTGTTGTGCCCAGTAACAGAAGATAGTCCAGAGGGAGGATGCAGGGAGCACCGCCCCACCTGGTCTCAACAGCTCATGAAGATGGTAATAGAATACTTTTTGGGCACATCTTACACTGTAACCTAGGACAGTGACAGATGGACAAAACATTATGTGAGGATGCTATGTAATTTTGCACGAAGACTTGCTGAAAAAGACGACTGGAGAAATACTGGTCTTTTCATCAAACCCCTTCATAGAGTTTTGAGAAATTCTAATCCTACATATTTCTAGAAATATTATAGCATTTTTACAGTGATTTTTCAGTTATGTAGGTGAGCTCATTGTGTAACCTTAGACTTAGATAGCCTGAGAGGAACTTTTTTAAAAATGAAAATTGCAATTTCTTGTTTAAGTCCTACTTCCTTTCAACTTGCTCTCATTCAGTGAAGGTCCATGAACAAGTTTTAATAAAAGAAGTAGTGGCTTATAAGGTCATTTATTTGTAATAAGTGTACTGATAAGGTACAGTCACATGTAGAGGAATATTATTTCAAAGGCTTCTAGAGATCTGAGGGAAATTTTTTTAAATGCAAGCCCAGTTCAGGATCCACACTGATTATTTCTCTGTTATTAACGATGCAGGTGTGTATCTGCTTGCAGAGTAGGTTGATAAGTGTTTTGTGGTTTGTTTATTTTATTTTTCATTATTATTCTAAATCGATAGAAAGTAGACAATCACTTTCTAATGCCAAGTATCATCTTACAGGGTTAGGCAGGAAAAGAAATCTGATTTGCTATACATGGTAAAATCCATGATTAAACACTCTAGGAGGGGGAGGAATATATTACTGTTTTTATTGCTGAATGAGAAAAATAATACTTGGATGGATGCCTAATAGAAACAGTGATGGCTTTGGAGGAATTTCCTTTCAGATAGATTAAACTATGTGACTGAAAAATTGATTTTAGGATACTGTTGCTTAACAGAATATTGCTAGCTCTGGTGGTAGGGATTGTTCTGAAGAAAGATTTTTTAAAAATGTTTTCTTGAACCACTCATGGCAAAATTTAGGTTTGTCCACCTAAATTTTGTTTCAGCATTCAGACATACTTAGAGACTTCGATACTCTGTAGTGCCTTGTTCAAGGGAATAATTCTGAGTCATTTCACACTTCTGCATAATATAAGTATATAAACTTATGTTTTGATTTAAATCATCAGTTACCTGTGGTGAAATATTCTGAGTGGTAGAAAATGGAGAGATGTTCCTGTCTGCTTTTAATTGGAAGGTAAACGAAATTCCAATTATCCATAAAAAGCATTTTGTAAGTATTGGTTAGTGTGATTATTATTGCATTGAATGGGTGTTTGTAAACCTGAGGCTTTCAAGGCAACGTATCTTCTATGAAAATTAACATAAGCTTAATATGCCATTTATAAATATTGCTATACAAAAGAAAAAGGGGCTGTGGCTAAATAATTCAGCTACTGTCACTCCAATTGTTTGATTACTCCATGTCTGGTTTCAAAAAAGAGTCAATAACAAAATAGAAACAATTAGTTTGTTTATATGTTTGAAGCAAGTACGAATGGAAAAGATTTATATAGCATGTGAAGTCCAGTTAAAGACATTCCTCATGGGAGCAGACCAAGCAGTCCCTAAGGGAAGAAGGAGAATTTTTCGACTCTACTGCAGCAATGAGTTGTTTACTAGATAGGTAAACACAGAAAATGCCTCCTAATTGAGCAGCCATGCCGTCATCCACTGAAGGAAAACAACCTGTATTCTAATGAAGAAGGTGACATGAATGTCTTGTACTTAAGGAGTAAATAAGGCACCTTTCCAAGTGTTACGAAATGAGGATTATGTATCCTACACAACTTTGAGGTAGCAGCAGTTCGAGTTTTATTAGCACTATTATGGTAAATCACAAGATTAAGTTGTATGATTTTTAACAACGCTTAATTATCAACCAGTTTTTAGACTGATTTAATAAAATTTGCTATAATCAACACAGCGACTTAGTTAAAGATTCAAAAATGGCAAGGTTCATATGAGACTTATGACAAAGTTTCCTAAATCAAACCACACACACACACAGAGACAGAGGTTAAATTATTGGCATCAAATGATCTTTGAAGCTTTGCAAAATCTAATTGTAGTGAATTACTCACTGTTCTCCTTCATCAGTGTTTGTCAGCAGACAATCTTTGAACCCTTCTTCATCTGCATCTATCAGTGGATGATCCTGGAAATCCTTGTGAAAGTCTGCTCTTCAAAATCCTCATGAAATCTACCCTGAGAGGCGTCCCAACTCAGGGGGAAATACTGGGTCACAGCCTGCTGCAATCCTGGAGATCTCAAAGGGTGTCACTTAGGATCTTTATTTATAGGATTGCAAGACGGTTGACTTTGGTCAGTGTTTTTCCGTTCTGGCCACAATTCTTGTCAGATAATTCTGGTACCTTCCAGAGTGGGCTACAATCCATACAGCAGGAGTTTCACGTACAGTTCCCAGGCAACACGAGTTACAGGTACAGTTAGGGACTGCCTGATCACCCTAACTCGCTCTACTTGTAACCAGGGCAAGAAAACACCAGATCATCCCAGCCCACTACACTTGTAACCAAGACAAGAACACAGCATTGGCTGTTCTGTTTTCCCTGTAACACTCTGACCGGCAAAAGATGTCAAGGTTTGTTTCCTAAATGGAAGATAGTTTAGTATTGGTACATGCTATATCAGACTACCATTATAGAATTTACCTAATTTACAACCAAGCTGGCATCTGTGTTTAATTGAAGGCTGTGTAAGATTTTCATTAGAGGTCTTTTTTTTTCCTCTATGTCAGATTAATTTAGTTTGATTCTATTTTCAGGGGTATTTCATATTTTTACATACTAGATAGAGATTTTTGTTTGCATCTTTTACATTTGGTATGTATTTTAAAATAAGATTCTTAAGCTGGTGCTATGGCATGAAATAGGGTTGTTTTTTTGAAAAACACATGATTTTTTTTTTTTTTTTTTTTCACAGAGACTTGTCAGAGAGTGTCCTGGTTTGAGCTAGAACAGAACTAAATCTGTTCAGTGATTTTACTCTGCAGCTAAGTCTCTTCTAAGTAACCGCACTTTCTGAAATTAACAGCATATTTTTCCAGACAGCATCTGCTTCTAGTAGTGACAACACTTGATGTTTATGGTCACTACCAAGGAATGGCATGCAGAAAGGCTCTTGCTTATCCTTGCTCCTATAACAACCAAGGTCACTGCTAAATCTTGTGCTCCATGTTGAAGGGCTGTAAAGTAAAGGGTTATAGGTAAGTAAAGAGATCACAGCAGCAGGGAAGAGCAGACAGGACAGGTGACCCAAAACTGATCAACTAAGTATTCCATTCCATATATGTCCCATCCAGTATAAAACTGAGAGATCACAAGGGTTAGGTCCTCTTCTTTGATGGCCAGCATCCAAGGAGGATTCCATATGTCTTCCATCCTGATCTGTCCATTGCTGTGTCCAGTTCCTGAATCCAGCTCCTAAATCTGGTTACTGTGTGCCACTAAGTCCAGCCTAGGACTTCACCAGTACCAGCCCTGCAGCATCAGTGTTGAGTAATCATCATCTAGGGGGGTGGAGTTCGGTATTGGTTTTGTATAAATTTATATATATATTATTATTTTCTTATTAGTATTATTATCTATTATTTTTATTATTAAAATTTCATTAAAGCTGTTTTAGTTGTCTTTCCAAACCCATAAATCTCTCTCCATTACACTCTCTCTCTTCCCCTTCTGAAGAGGGAGAGGGGTTAATAGAGAGCATCTGTCATTTAGTGGTCAGCCCAGCCTTAACCCATGACAGAGAGACAGAGAAAAGTTATACATATATAAATCATAAGATCTTTCCACCTGGTTGTTCTACACTTGTGCACGATACAGTTTTACAAGCAGGGGCATGAAAGGTAGCATTAATAAAAGGCTGGGGTTTGGTTTTGTTTTTTTTATTTGAGTTTTTGTTTTTGTTGGGTTTTTTTTATATTTTCTCTCACTGACAGACTGTATATTAACATCTATACCAACATAAAAGGGCATATAAAAATACTAACTAAATGTCTTTGAATTATTAAGGGCAGTTAATCAGTCTCATTTCAGATTTGTGTTCTTTACTCTATCCACTGCAAAGTCGGGTATCTGTAACTTTTTTGGGAGATGGATTTCACGCATTGTTAATTATGCAATGCAGTTTGAAGAACTGATGCAGTGAGAATCGGTGGAACTCCTTTTCTGTAAAAATCTAAACACCCTTGGGGTGTTCTATGCAATTAATTTCAAATTGAATCTTGTAAGTAAATGAGATAAGTTCGCTCCTTCTCTAAGTTATCAGAAAACTATTAACAAACTTTAGTTTTATTTAAAGAAATAATAATAGAGCTCCATTTCCACAACATTATTTTTTCAAGTCTGGTTATGTCATCAAATCATAAGAGTATGTAGATTTTCCTTACTTATCCCCATTCAGAACCCAACACATTGTTATACTTCAAAAAAATACATGTGGGAATAAGCTTTTATATAGCTGTGATTGGATGAGGAATTAGAAATCCACCTTCCAAGCTTCATTTTTACAGTCAGTGAAGCTGATCTATACTGAATAAGTGTTGGCATAGATCGACTGAACACTGGGGAGACATGTTTCAACACCAGGTCTAACTCTGCAGACAGAAAAAAATAAAATAAAATACAATGACCAGAAAACAGTTTGAGAAAACAGGCAGCTGGCTTTGTCAACTACATAATTGCTGACAAAGCCAGCTGCCTGCTTTCCCAACCCGTCTTCTAAACAAATAATTTTCACTAAATCAGCCACTTTCTTGTTCCAGGATACACTTTCTTTATCAGTTCCCATAATTTCAAATTAAGCCTTCCCTCATCTACGTAGGGAAGTGCCCTACTTTTCTATGCTATAGAATGTGAATATCACCAATACTTGTAAAGTGACCTGAGTTACACTGGTATGGAAACTATGTATTAATATTATTAGTAGTATCCTTAAGAACTATTCTGCTGCCCGTGCTATTTTTCATTTGCATATTTGTTTAGATCTGAATGGTTTTTTAATTTTGTATGACATCGTGAGCTGTCCTTAGTCTGCATTTTTATCAGCTGCACAGAAGTAGCAGAAAAGAGCAGAGCCATCATCCACTCATGTCTGCTGAAAGCTTGTATATTTTTCAGTGATATTTGGCTCAAGAGGTTTGGTCTGGAGCAACAACAGGCTTCAAAGGGAATGCAAGTTTTACATCCAGGAAAACATGATGAAGTCAGTATTTAATGTAATTTTTCCCAATACTTTGTTCAGATCTTGATCACGAGGAATAAATAAAAAACAGGTGCAACTGATACTAAGAAATTACAGTTTTGATTAAACAATCTAGTTAAAAGATACAACAATAGAATGAATGTCTTTAAATTATTACAGTTAGATCTGGTTGTATTATTCGCTGTAAATAATTTTGCTCATAAATTCTGTTATTTTTGGTGAGTGAATTATACATTGATGTTTTCCCATTCTCTGACTAGCTCTATAGTTAATCATATCTTACGCAGAGAATAATTATTTTGCTTATTTTCTTGTAAATTCTGTTGTCACTGATACAAATTATTTGCAAATCATTTTGTCATCATCTGACAACTGATACCATAGTGACAGACACATAGTACCTTTCTACTATTTTTTAAGTACTGTCTACAAAAAGGGAAATACATGACTTACAATAGCTAATGAATTTGACTGTATCTAAAATCCTTAGAGGACCTGTCTATCGTGTACTATCTAAACTCAAACTGTTTTATATATATATATATATATATATATATATACACACACTAACTTCAGAAGCTAGAAAAAAAAACCCTCAACCAAGTTTTAAATTCCTGTGTTTTATGTCTGTGTTCCTTAATACGTCTTTCCCAAGCTCATATAAAAACAACGAGAAGCAATGAGACAATCAGGGGTTGGAAGCAAATCTGTTTAATTATGGGTTACTGGATCATCAGTCCACTCCTGTACTAAATCTCTGTACAATATCAAAAAGCCTATGGAAGTTTTTGGACGAGGCCGATTACTGTAATACAGGTTTAGGTTAGACTGAGTTAATTTCTGCAATGTTAAACAGTACATTCTTTGAGAATTTTAAATATTTTGTTTTAATGTTAAACATTGTAAAATTTCAGGAACCATTAGACACATCCAACTTCTGAAATAAAAGATCTGATAATCCAACATTCACAGCTCCAGTTGCTGCATCTGGTACATGTAAGCAAGCCTTTCAGTAAAATGAAACCTCCCTGCACAGTAGGATAAGATTATTGTAGCTGGGAGAAAAATACATCCAAGCAGGTGTTCATGTCTGTGACTCTTATTAATATTTTATGTAATATCTCCATTTAAATATTAAATAAGAGACTGTGTCAGTTGTGAAATTTTGTATATGAATTTCCTCTTAGAACAGTTTATCTTTGTCTCCAACATTTTAATATAATGAATCAACAAAAGTAGTCTGAGCTGCATACTCTTTGCAGCTTCAACAGAAGAATCAATTAGATTTATATTGTATGTTATATAAATATGGATTGTATAGGTAAATTAAACCTAGAATTCATAGCACAGTGAAGTGCTAGAAGACATTTCCTGAATGAGACAACTTTGCCTTTAAAAATGTGGAATAAACAGTTAAAGTGTGTTCAGATTTTTTTCCTTGTACCAACACATCCCATAATTATCCTGTCAAGTATCATTGCTTGTGAACTCAGTAGAACAACAACATCTGAAAGAAACATGGCAAAATTAATATATATTAGCCTTAATCCCCAAAATGTATGTTTCAAATATCTTGCAGCTTTTCAAATATGTTTTTCATATTTAAACATTAATTTATCATACTGCCTCTTATTTATTAAT
Organism: Leptosomus discolor; assembly: GCF_034619465.1. Taxonomy (NCBI): domain Eukaryota; kingdom Metazoa; phylum Chordata; class Aves; order Leptosomiformes; family Leptosomidae; genus Leptosomus; species Leptosomus discolor. Next base: position 80,185,290 of record NC_141392.1, on the reverse strand, counting down.
TAAAAAAAAAATAAAAGCACTTTAGAATTTGTGAACTTTTAAAAAAGTCTTCTGAAATATTGACTCAAGGAAACCAGAAATGAGACATTTGAACCAGATGCCACCTATTGAATGCTTGCTCCTGGTAAAGTTTGGAATTCACAAAGATTGGTCTTCTATAACCCAAAATATGAACTAGAAAAAACAAACAATAAAATGTTTGAGATATGACAACTTCTAGTTTAACGTCTATGGAGCTACACCATGCACTGTGAGTATGTACTACACATTTTCTAAGTGTGAGCACATCTTTCAGAACTATCACAGGAGAAAATCAACAAGGCTTTAGATAAACACCTTCCTGTTCATGTGAACAGTGTCCACTTTTCTGCTTCGTTTTTTCCGGTCACTACTGTGCTGTCACTTGCAGCACCACTACCAACAAAGAACGGATACAAATTATATAAATCATTGTTCTCCTTTGCAGAATCCACATTCTTTTGTTTTCATGACATCAAGATAAAGGATGAAAGAAATTGAAAAATACATCTAAATCTGTTTTTTAAACTGGAATCTCATCCCCCACCTCTCAGGAGGTGCTGAGCTCCTTGGCTTCTGCATATTCGGCTGCAGAAAACGCTCAGCACCTTCACGAAGGCATTCAAGGCAGAAACTGAATGAGCTAACTTTAAATGTCTATAACGTAGACATCTGTGCTTGTCACCATAGTCTCCTTCTCTACTGTTGTAGAAAGACAGACATTTAAAGAGTATTTACTCTGTTCTACCATGGATCTCCACTTTAGGGTAAAATGAATTATGCTTTAAGGTGCTTATTTCTCTCTGTCAACTACAAAAGAAGCATTGGATGACTAGTTAAGGAAATTTCATCTGTTTAATCCTGTACCTAGTATCTAAATGGAGAACAGAAAAGTGAGAAAGACAGAAAAGGGCAAGGGCAATAAATTACAGTAACATTCTGGCACTTTAAAACTGTTGGATATTTGACACATTAGTCTCAGTAATGTATGTTGAAAAGGTTCTGCATGTTTTTAAACACTGGTGTCTTATATCCAAATCTATGCACATTTACAATCCTATACATTTCTAAATTGATAAAAAAGCATTTGTGACATATAATTGCACACAGCTCAGTCTATGTTATTCAGTAGAGTATAATGTGAAATTCGTGGAGTACTGTTCAACAGAGTATATTTATGCCTGCCATAGGTCTGTCTCCAAAGGCTGGATTTCGGTCAGTTCAGAGGAACTTGAGACACTCAATCTGAACATTTGTTTGAGTCAATTATGTTTGTTCAACCAATCAATGACTTGGCTTTCTATTACAGCACATTAGGGAGATAGGAAATAAACAAACTTGATGGACAAGTACCACTTTAAAGTATCGATGATTTCCATGTAAATTAAAATTATATAGCTGAAAGGGAAATAACTACTCTGGAGAAATATTTGGCAGTCTTCCTGCTTATTTCAGCTATTCAGACACCAAACAAGGGTGTCAAGGCTATTTAGAATTACATCTGTAACTTTTCTTTGATGCTGGGTGTTTGGGAATTAGTAAAAATTGCTTAAGGGTTGATCTTGGGACTTTGGGATGATGCTGAAAGTGCTGAAGCTTGGTAACACTGCAGCTAGGAAGGTGGAAAAGCTTGAACTTTCCAATTTAGTTCTATGAAGAATGTGATAGCATGTATTTCACAGCAACTTTTTTAGCGGATTCATTGCACATATACGTGGCCCTCAGGAGCAGTTCTATTGCTTATTCATAGAATCATAGAATCACAGAATGATTTGGGTTGGAAGAGACCTTGAAGATCATCTAGTCCAACCTCCCTGCCATGGGCCAGGCCACCTTCCACTAGACCCGGTTGCTCAAAGCCCCATCCAACCTGGCCTTGAACACTGCCAGGGAGGGGCATCCACAGCTTCTCTGGGGAACCTGCCCCAGAGCTGGACGCAGTACTCCAGGTGGGGTCTCATGAGAGCAGAGTAGAGGGGGAGAATCCCTTCCCTTGATCTGCTTGCCACGCTTCTTTTGCTGCAGCCCAGGAAGTGATTGACCTTCTGGGCTGCAAGTGCACACTGTTGGCTCATATTCAGCTTTTCATCTACCAGCACCCCCAAGTCCTTTTCTGCAGGACTGCTCTCTATCCACTCATTGCCCAGCCTGTATTTGTGCTTGGGATTGCCCCTACCCAGGTGCAGGACCTTGCACTTGGCCTTGTTGAACTTCACGGTGTTTGCATTGGCCCGCCTCTCCTGCCTGTCAAGGACCATCTGGATGGCCTCCCTTCCCTCCAGAGTGTCAACTGCACCACACAGCTTGGTGTCATCAGCAAACTTGCTGAGGGTGCACTCAATCTTGGTGTCCATGTCACCGACAAAGATGTTAAACAGCACTGGTCCCAGTACTGATCCTTGAGGAACACCACTCATCACTGGTTTCCACTCAGATATCGAGCCATTGACCATGACTCTTTGGGTGCGGCCACCTAGCCAATTCCTCATCCACTGAGTGGTCCATCCGTCAAATCCATATCTCTCCAGTTTAGAGAAAAGGATGTCATGTGGGACAATGTCAAAAGCCTTGCACAAGTCCAGGTAGATGATGTCGGTTGCTTTTGCCTTATCCACCATCGCTGTAACCCCATCATAGAAAGCCACCAAGTTTGTCAGGCAGGATTTGCCCTTGGTGAAGCCATGTTGGCTTTCATCAATCACCTCCTTATTTTCCAGGTGCCCTAATATATTTTCCTGGAGTATTCATTCCATGATCTTGCCAGGCACAGAAGTAAGACTGACTGGCCTGTAATTCCCAGGGTCTTCCTTTTTTCTCTTTTTAAATATGGGGGTTTCCTCTTTTCCAATTGGCAGGAATTTCACCAGACCGCCATGACTTCTCAAATTTGATGGATAGCAGCTTAGCAATTACATCCGCCAGTTCCCTCAGGACCCATGGATGCATCACTTCTGGTCCCATGGACTTGTGCACCTTCAGGTTCCCTAGATGGTCTTGAACCTGATCTTCTCCTACAGTAGGCAGTTCTTTATTCTGCCAGCTCCTGCCTGTTCCCTCTTTGACTTGAGCGGTGTGGCCAGAGCCCTTGCTGGTGAAGATTGAGGTGAAAAAGTCATTGAGTACCTCAGTCTTCTCAATATCCTGGGTAGCTAAGTCTCCCATTGCCTTTCTGAAAGGGCCCACATTATTCTTAGTCTTCATTTTATCACTAACATATCTATAGAAGCTTTTGTTATTAACCTTGATGTTTCTGCTGGGTTTAATTCTATCAGGGACTTGGTCTTCCTGACCTCTTCCCTGGCTGCTCGGGCAATTTCTCTGTATTCCTCCCAGGCTACCTGTCCTTGCTTCCACCCTCTGCGGGCTTCCTTCTTTTGATTGAGTATGTCCAGGATCTCCCTGTTCATCCACGCAGGCGATGATAGTAGAAGCAAGGGACTAAAATGGAAAATTATAATTATTGTGACATTTTAAATAAGCACACAAAAAGTAACTCTTCATTGTAAGTGTAAGAAAAGTGAGAAGAGCGAGTTAAGTTTAGGGACATGGTTTAGTGGTGTTGATAAAGCTAGGACAAAGGTTGGACTTGATGATCTTGAAGGTCTCTTCCAACTGAAACTGTTCTATGATTTTACGATTCTAATATTAAGTTAATTAACTGTAAGAAGGGTACCATCTTGTGAACAGGGAGACTAGTTCAGATAAGTAAAGAATTTGATTTTAAAAGTAAAACCATGTGAAGAATAGTTGCTAAAATGTTCTAATTTTAGTGTTTTATTTACTTTTTTTTTTTTTTTTTAATGACTATTGGAGAAAGTGTAGAGTTTGTGAGAAGAAAACATACAAACAAACAAATAAACAAGTACAAACAAAGATGTAATGGGACCCCAAACCATCAGAGACTGAATTTGATCTGTGCTGAACTTTTAAAAGTGAGTTAGGCTAGACAGAACAAACACTAAACTTTTATAGCCTTGGTCTTTTACTCCAGAACTAATCAATTCAACAACTTTCAATGACTTGCTTGGTTGAAATAAACTCTTTTCAGGCCATTCCAGGTTTCTAGGAAAGTCTTTTTCCAAAATTTCTGAAGTTATACTTTCTCACAAGTCTCAAACTTTCCCATACTTTAGGATCCTTAGTATATCATTGTCTCCCATTTTTATTTTCGCACCTGACATTCACTATAAAATTTTCTCCAGATAAATATCCTCGTCTGCCTTTGGGGCAGGAATACTCTCCCCTCCCTCTGCTCCATGCAGAGTGCAGGGGCCAGGACAAGGCAAACAGCACAGCACACCTTCAATCCTGATGCTCAGTTGTGTTCTTTTAACAAATCAGAACACATAGTTCATGAAAAACTGTTGATAAACTAACAAATACCACTTAATAGTAACCATCAAAGTATAAGAAGGCTGGATACATCCAGTCTGGTGACTGACAAAAGCTAGTATGCGTATTTTCAGGTCAAGGTAAAAACTGACACTGGGTGGATATGCAATAATCTCTTTCAGCATGTGGACACCTCTTGAACTTTGTATTTAGAGATTAGTGTAAGACTGAAAGAAGGAAGTCTAAACTGTTTTCCAAAAATTAGTTTTACCATTAACTATTCTCATTTTATTTACCACAGGCATCCATATATAAGGCAATCTCTTTTTTCCAACTTACTGAATTTGTGGCATCAGAAGTATCCTGTAAGAAATCAGTTCTGAAATAGCATTTTTCCTGATACAGTAAAAGTGTTTCCTTGCTTCTTTTTGAAAGTAATTTAATTTCATTAATTGCTCCTTTATTTATGTGGTATTAGAGAGGGAGATTCTCAGAGGGGGACTAGAATCCCCAGCTACTCTTTCTGCAGCATTTATTATTTTACATGTGTATCATACACCTTTCTTGCATTTTCTTACTAGGAAAAATACCACTCTTCCATGTTCCTTATCTGAGAGTGCCCTTATATGCCAATTTTTTTGTTTTCCATCTCTGATTCTGCACTTTTTATATTAATATTTAATTTTTCCAATTATTTTTCTCCCCCTGCTGCCTCAAATTGAAAAGTACAGACAACAAGAAAGGTTTTGTGGCACTAAAACCCCCTAACTCTATTAATCACAAGAGTATCATTAGACTGACATGTAATTACATAATTTTACCCTGAATGCTTTTTAATGTTTATGTTAACTGTTCTACTGCTAAATCCTTAATCAACCATTTCTAAAAGCAGCAAGCTAAACCTGCTGAACTCTAGCAAGACCTTCATGAACCATTGAGGAGTCTATAACAAATTAGAAGCTGATAATTAAAAACATCCAAATGATCTAAAGAAGCAAAGTGAGATATGCTAGGTAGTGCCATAAAACCTACAATTAATACAAGTGGAATGATAGATGGCGAGGCACAGTTTTAATGACATGTTTTTAATGTGTGCTGCTTCAAGCAACATTTATTGTTGCATTGTAACTAGTGACATACCATTCACAGTCGATCAAGTGATAAAAGGTCTAGTCAAAAAGCATAATAGTGGAAAAACGCAGTTTGAGTAAAAAATGGTCAGATGTTTTGTAAAATGTTGCACAGGTAATATCTCCAACAGGTATGAGAAAAAGACTAACAATATTACGGTCCTGATTTGTCTGGGATAGAATCATAGGGTAGGGATAGAACCATGCTATGCAGGCTGTAAACCGTTTCAAGTCAGATAGGGCAGTTGAAGTGAGGTAGCTATAGGTGTAGCCCATACCATAATGTGATGGTCATTATAAAGGGGGAAGATTCAGTGAGGAAGGGGGGCTCCTGTGGGGTTCTGCCTGGGTTCCTTCTTCTCCTCTTCTGGCTTTTTTGAGGACTGTTGTTGATTGTGACTGATGCATATTCATTTGGCTGAGCATAACTCTGTATACCTTTGTTGGTGTTAGTGCTGCTTCGTTAAATCTGTTTTCACTCCAACCCATGGGTCTCTTCTCCTTTTCCTGACTCCCCTTCCTGGCTGATGAGGGGTCATGGGGTGATAGGACAACTGTTACAGTTTAGCCCTGGGTACAGGCTAAAGGTAGACAATGACAAAACAGCTTTATTAATATTTAGATTGATCAATATTTCTTTACAGGTGCTTTGAAACAGCAGAAATCATAACTATGGTCCATAAGTGTATTCCCACTGATGTAAAAGTTAAAAATTCTATTGAATTCAAAGAGTAGTAATCATCCCTGAATTCCAAATATTTCTTTTTTTACATTGGACCACTGCAGTGACAGAACACGTGAAATGATAGTTGAGATGGAAAACTAACAGAAATATTTTCATTTGAGAAGACCTCTTAGACATTACTTCCATCTTAAAACTTTCAACAGAAAAATGAATAACATGGGTGCAAAATCCACAGCTTTTTGATTTCCCCTTCACTTTCCCTCCTTCATAGTCCATGTGTATTTTTTTTTACAGCTGTTGCACTTTCTGGTTTACCTTTGCACTCGAATTTTTCTCCCTGGTTTTTTGGGTTTTTTTTTTTTTAAAAAAAGAAGAAACATGATTAGAAGCAGAATGTCCTAGTTTCCTTGTTATTGCTTAGTCTTCTGGAATTTCCTTCCATGTAACTTTTTCTAAGATTGTTCTTTGCATATTTAAAGCCTTTTTGCACAGTATATTTTGGCCACAAATTTTCTGTTGAAACTTATGCACATTTACTCTTGCATACACAACCACATTTTCTGGAGAGTTAGTGATCATTCAAGGATAATTATTGTTACACTTAATATGCTTGTTCTTGCAATTTTCTGAATAAAACCTCAGAATACCCAATGAACTATCCTTATTTTTCCAATTTTCATGTAAATGATCATAGAATAGCTATCATGTCTTTGCAGATTTTTACCTTGTATTTGAGAAAATCTCATTATCAAGATTAACAAAATATATTTTTCTGGGTTTTATCATTGTTATTGTCAGAATTATACCTCTGCTATCATTGGCATTTTTGCAGGACGTTTGACATCTTCCAGTTAGAAGCACTTCTGAATGAGCAAGAGGGGAAAAAGCCAGAAGAGAAACATCAAAATTTTCTATTTAAAAAAACATTCCATATTTCTTTGTCATTTTGCTCAATTTCAGGGAAAAAAATCTTGATTATGAATCCCAGATGAAGGGAAACAGTTGCAAGGAGCTCAGAAACAAGTGTTAACTCTTTTTGAGCTGAGGGGGATACTTTTACGGATCCTGTTCTAAGGACTTAATTTTACTCATGCATTGCATATGTATTCACTCTACTCTTGGAGTACACTAAAAGGCTGGGTTTTATGGAGCTTTATGATGATTATTCTAATGACTAAGTCCTTTAGTGGTCTAATGCACCGTATTCAGTTCTAATGTCTGATATTTGAAAAAAGTATAACTACAGTTTCTTACCTTCCATGCTACATCTCATGTTATCATACAAAACATTCAATTCTTCTCTTTAATTCTCTGACCCAAATTTACACAATTACCACTTTAAAATATAAAAAGTGGATATGGAAAGTGTGTGTGAGATATTAATAGCTAAAAGAACAAAAACAGGCAGGAAAATTAAAGTGTAAAATATTCAACTATTGTCACAGAACATATTTTTTGAGAGTAGTGATTTTTCCAGTGGGTTGAAATATTTACTAGTTATATGGCAAATGACTTAAACAAAAAACATATTTCATACATCAAATACTCCTGTCCTTTTCTCAGACAGTTTATACAATACTTATATTATCTATATCCTTCCGTACAGAGAGAGTGTGCCATTTTCTTTTATATCGTACTTTAAACATGGCAGTCCTTTCCTCAACAAAACGGTTAAAAAAAAAAATAAATTGGTCTGACTTCATCTGCATCCTGAAGTCCTGCTGACAGGAAATTTTTTTTATGGACTGATGAAAGAAAAGCATTTTCTCTAGGAGTGTCTAAATCTATGCATCATCATGACCACATTAAGAAGTCTAATGCAAAACAGAAATAAAGTCAGAAAGACGAGTTTCAGGTTGTGTCTGTTTCTTTTTCAAATATGATTCTGTCACTGAGGTAGTATCTCACATAATTTAATTTTCTGATCATTGACAGAACTAGAAAACTAAGACAGAGCAGGTGTGTGAAAACTTCTGCATAAAATCTGGTCTACATCAAACTTCAAGTGAATACAAATCATTTGCAATGTTGTACATTTTGTACGTTGTTATAAACTGTTTTAAACCTTCTTACTCTACTGTGTTCTGTGCTGGGTTTTATCACTGTCCAAGGAATGTATATGTAGCATGGGAAGTTCTCAGAGAAAGGCTCCATTTTGGATAAAAATTAAGCAACCTTTATACTGTAGAGACATAAGAGGGTATAGGACACCACCACTTTGAGCAACCAATAGGTGCTGTTAATTTGTGGGTTTCATCTATAGGTAATGATGTTTTTTCTATTCTTTCATACCAATTTTTACTTTTCCAGATTGTTTTCCTGGATTTACAGTTAGAATAGCCAAGGCAGTTATCAATTCTTACTTTCAGAGGATGCTTTTGCCTTTTCCCAGACTATTTTTCACCTTTTCAAATTATAAGTTACCATTATATTTCACTGTTTTTGCACTTATCGATAGTATCTCAGGATGTCTCCAGTTGCTAAGTACCCAGCTGTACTTCAAAGATACCAGTTGCACTTCTCAAGGATGCTTCTGGTTCACAGGCCTAGTTCTCAGGCTGGCAGGAGTTTTCTCTGTCAGTATTTTTCAGCAGACATTTTCTTCTCTTCAGTAATTTTCCACTGTTAACTATGCTGCCTTTATGACTGCCCACAACACAGCTGCAAACAACTATGGGCAAAGACTTTCTACAATAAAAATCACCACATAAGACTGAACAGTGTCCTTTTGCACTTTAATTTCAAAGCATATGGAGCTCTTCACTAATCAGAGACTTTTGTAAGGCTCATTCCATAAAAATAAAATAAACCTTGTAACAGGTGTGCCAGATACGTACATATGAGTTATTTCAGTTCCTCCTGTAAAAGGAACTGTTTCCCAGATCCTGAGTCCATAGCTTAGGTTGGCTTTTTCTCATATCTGTACTGTGTACCATAGACAGTACCAGCCTTGTGCTATTGTGTTCTATATTCAGTGAGAAAGAAAATGGTATGTTTTCCAGGAAGTAGTGGTCCAAATAACATTCCTGTTTGGTATTGAGACCTTAGAAAATCCCAGGGGAGAGTAATTCCTTTTTTTTTTCAGTTTAGGTAACACTATGAAGCACCTGACCATGCCCTTGAAATATGCTTAGTGATAGACAGTTAGGTATTGCAAAAGAAGATGAAAAGTAAAGATTAACCCATAAAAATGTGGAGAAGTGTATCTTGAAATGTGATCATAATCCAGACAATAATCTCTACATGCTAGAATAATATACATATTAAATAATAATGAGGGTTATATATATAAAAGCTATTAAAAATCCACTTACATGTTGTTTGATAAAGACAGAGAAAAAGGCTTTGGGATTTCTTTTATTTTATTGTAATAAATAATTTTAGGTCTATACCAGACATTAACAAAAAAGGTATTAAATTATTCCTGTGGGCAGCATTGTTCATTAATCATCTGCTAAGGAGTATCTTTTACTCTCTTAGTCTCTGTCAAAGTTAAGATATTTGGCTAGATAAACTACTAGTCTGATCCATTATTGCAATTCCTGTGTTCCTATAGCTTTTTATTTCCTCAGTAACAATTACTTTGAACTGGATAATACAACTTAATGCCTACTTTCCTTGTTATTTGGAATGAATAATACTCAGTATAACAGGCAAGTCTTACAAAGAGCTTTTACTCCTGAGTAGTGAAATGATGCACTGACATTTTCAGTAGTGAATAGATTTCACAACTGACACATTAATAGTCTTTAAATGGAGAAAGGTCTGGTGTTACATCTTCAAAAAGCTTCTGAATATGAGATAAATCTTCCCAGTATAAAGATTTATTTCTTTTTAAGATTATATATTGTTAAAATTTATGAATTTGGTCCAGGTTTTGTTTTGGTTTGGTTTTGCTGTTTGTTTTTTTTTTTTTTTTTAATTTCAGAATTCTGTGTCAAAGTTGATATTTATGCATGTAAATGGGTACTGGGCATCTGAAGCTGACATTAAAACTTCTAAATCTTAGCTGTCTGACAAGGCATATGTTTTTGTGGAGTTTATAAGCATGTTAATGCATAACATGCAAGGTCTCATGGATAACATTTTTATCATAGTCTTATGTATTTCCAAAAGGTACTAATTATTGCTGCTTCACTTATAGTAAATTAGTAAATGTGGGATCTTGGAATAATCATTTAGGTGATTAAGCATAGATATTATAAAGAAAAAAAAAATTAGTTTCTCCGTAATTTGTCCTTGTATGAGCAATGAATAAAATGGATAGTGTTGCTTTACATAAAAAACTTCAACCACAGCTGTTAGAAGAAGACAGAGTTTCTATGGAGCCAAAAAAGAATGTCAGAAACACAGATAAGACACCATAGATAGCTTCTTCTTAAGTCTCTTCATGTTAATAGTTTAAGAGAAGTTACCTCTTGACCTCTGCATGCAAGTTTCAAGCCTAGGTTTCAAATGTCCCTTTTAGATACTGTATGCCTTAATTCTCCACCAGTAATGTATATGAGTTCTTAGGTAATGCGTGTTGTAAGAATAAATTAATTTAAAAAATCTGAAACATTGCCACAGGGAGCTCTATCAGTATCTTTACTAGAGATTACAATTTGTATTTCAGATAGGTCATCAAATTAAATTCAAGCATTAGCTTTCATCTGTCTGTGATACGAACACATTCAAATTCAGAAATGTAGAAGGTATAGCTATATGCTAATCCCCTAAACTACTCAGTATCACTAAATTAAATTAAGTCTTTTCAGAAGCAAAGTAATTAAATTGAAACTCTTATGCCATGCCATTGTAGCGTAACTTGCTTCTTAACAAAATATCTTTAAGACACTTGGGAATTTATGAAAAAAAACAAAAAATAAGAAAAAATCAGTAAATATAGATTATGGATATTATTATCCATACACGTATGTGTCATGATGAGTATAGATTTGATGTTTGCCTGTCAGAGACCTCTCAGGGACTTTGAAATAATTTTGCAAAGTTGTGAATATAGGTAACTTATTAAGGCGACAGATGTAACAAGTATGGAATTGCTGTTGATAACATACTACAATAGCACTAATATACTATATTAATGCTAGCCAAGTTTTCCTCAGTGTTCTTTGTTTTAGGGAGAAGGCACAATTGTTACCAAGAAGCCATCCCTATCTTGGGTGGAATAAGAGAAGCACAGCCCATTGACTGTCTCTTCTAGGTCTTCAGTCCCTTTCTCCCAATTTTTACCTCGTATTCTCCTCTTCTTATCCTCTAATTCTTTGTTTCCCCTCCCATGGGTTACGTATAGAGAGTTGAGTAACAGTCATATAAACATTTAGTATGATGTCCATAATTCTGATTAACATATGCGGGGTGTTAACTTTAATACTCATTTTGGAATCGTAGAATCATTAGGTTGGAATAGGCCTCTGAGATCGTCAAGTCCAACCATTGACCTCACACCGCCATGCCCACTAAACCATGTCCCGAAGACTGTATGCTAGAGAAGATGTGGGGGTAGGGGTTTGCTAGTGGGCAAGCTTGATAGGTTTAGAGACCAGGTAATACAAAGTAGATTTCCAAGACAGCCTTAGCAAACTTGACCTTGCTGCAAGGTAGGTCTTCAGGAACCGCAATTCCAGATTTGATGTAATGGTAACTAAGCAAAGGTTTCACTCTGGGCAGCCTTCAAGGCTTTATGCTGAAACTGTTTTTTTACTTGGTCCCACACTCTTTAGCCAAAACAGGACTCTTTCAGGTGTTATCTCCACTTGAAAGATTTGTATAAGGGATAAGTGGATACCAGCACTCTTAACCTTTTGTTATTCTTTGCCAGATGAGCAAGTTGCTTAGCCCTTGTTCTTGCTCTATCCGGGGCAAGATAAGCATCTTGCTTTACTTGCTTAAGTCAACACCTACAAGCCTGGCATTTCTCCACGATGTAGAATATGAAAGGTTACCTTTATAAAAGCAACTGTAGTAGAATGAGTAAATCTGCAGTCCAGCTGTAATACGACCAACATTTCAATTATTGGCAATTCATACCAATATCAGGAAAAATATGTATGGAGACACACATTACAAAATACAGACACTGAACCTCAGCAAACAGGAATGCATCTTTAATTTTACTTACAGACTCCTTTATAAAAAGGACCCAAACCTATATACTTATAAATGTATGACAGTATGTTATGACAATCAGTAAAAACAGGTATGTCAAACATGCTTGCATTTTGTAAAACTAAAATGAAACATGGGGTTATCATCCTAATTGTTCATTTACTTATGATTTGTATGAATTGTTTAGCTCAAGGTATTAGGGACAATCTTTGACACCAGACAGATCTGGCTGAAAAACATTACTTGAATCATTATTTGTGTCAGAAAGGACTACTATTTAAGGTAATGAAGATCAAAGCTTTTTTTTTCTTTCTTTCTTCTTTATATTGTTTCAAAGAAGAAGTGCTATTCTGTTAAAAATATTTAAATGTATGCAAATGAAAATATTGTCAAATTAAATTACACTACTATGGGGACCTTTAATAATACAATCAGTGTGAAAAATAATTTGGTTTATAACACTTTTTATGTTCCAAACTGTGCTTTCATGCATGACCAAGGTTTTTCAACAGGGTTACTATTTTGATTTTATTAAAAAATTTGGCATAAAGATCTGTTACTTTTAATCTAAAAATAAATATACTCTTAATATTTCTATTAGAGCAGAAAGATTCAATTAGTTTTCTTCTATTATGTTAAACAAAAGAAGAAATGGCCTTTAAAAATTCTTTAAACCACCATGTAAATTATTCCTCGTATTTGCTACCTTTTCCTCCCCACCCACAGAAAATACATAATTTTCCACTAAAAAATTATACAGACGTTGCTGAGATACATTTTAATTGACACAACAATCAAACAGCAGCTCTGACATAGTGGATGCCATTTCCCATGCTTTTTTTTGGGTAGGTTAATTCATAGATTGTGTGAATATCTGAATCTTATCTGAATGTCTGTTTCTCTTCTGTGTGCAAACACAATACTAAGTGAAAATTTGTTTTCTTCTAGAGATCAGGTTTTATTAATTCAAAAATCAAAACCAACGTTAAACAATCCAACTCCTCTCTTCTTCCTAAGACTGACTCTTTTCCAATTTGTCAGAAATGCTTTAGGGAAAAATGTTTCTGGCTAATTGAAATATTTCATTTTGATTTTAGATATCATATTCGTATCTCTAACTGTATCTTCAATTATTACTCTAAGCTTTCTATATTCCTAGTTTTTAAATGTTTCAATATTTCAGACTCTTCAGTGTTTCTTTTTTTTCCAATTTATTTGATTCATATTTTGATAAGAACAGTTGGGTTTTAAACCAAAAATCATATTTTTAAGTTGATTCTCAAGGTGTTTGCAATCAAATATTCAGTTTCACGGAAATATCCATGGATTTGGAAAACATACAAACAAACAAACAAAACTCCATCCCATAACAGAATAGAATGGAATATGTAAAGTTTTAAGCCTATGTAAAAAACCACTTTGGTTAGCTAACAGTTTTTGTAAAGTATGCTATATTAAGTAACATTCAGTTAATTGGACACAAGATGTGCTTGTTCTTGTGCTCATTACTGAATAATTTTAATCTCTCTGTCTCTTTTCTGTATTTTTGACCCAACTATTGTAGAGACATATATGTGACAATATTCTAAAGACAAAAAGAATTTACTAAACAGATTCTGAAAGCAATAGATGTGAAAATACATTTTGTAAGAAAATGCTTATATGTTGCAGAAAAGAAAAATATTTAATGGACAATGTAATCAGAACACAAGGCAGAAGTGTTTTTTCAGTATTATTTTACAGGAGAAAAAAAGATCAAAGAATACATTAATCAGTGCAATGTTGTGATAGCTTTGTATATGCCATACAGATGCCACTGAGGGTGGTAATATTTAGTTTTAATTACGAGACATTACTTTTACTTTAAATTCATATATTTTCTTAGCTACAGTCCTGTCAATGGCAATACTAAATTATCACTTAATGAGGAGTTGTTTCTTGATGGCATTGTAGCTTTGAAAAACACTCCTAAGTAGAGAGAGATAATGTTTTCAACACTGCATATATAAAAATAATAGTATCTCTTTCAAGGCTGGATTTGAACATTACAGAGAATTCAAATTCCACAATGGAATGAACCATTTCTCAAGCAAATATTTATATACGTTTCTAATATAAAGATATACTGATATCCTTAAGTGTCACCCTGAGAAGTGTAGGGTAGGTAGGCTTAGGCGCAGAGCTTTGCATGTTATATACCTTGCTTGTCCTTCTATTAATACACCAATAAAAAGGATGTATATTAGCCCTGAGATAAATATAACATTCTCTCTGAACAGAAGGAAAAATACCAATAAACTATTTTTTTCCTGGAGCTTAAGATACATTTTCTACAACTGTTAAAGTATATCAGAAGGCAAAAAACTAAACAATTGTTCTCTAAACGTTAAGCAATGTATCTGTGACATTTTTTATAAATTAATGTGTTCTTGAGGTTTCCCTAGCTGATATTCCTTGAATCAAGTTTTAAGAATCAATTAAAATTAAAAATACAATTTAAATATGTATTTGATCTAAATTTAAAAAAAAAAAGAAAAAGAAAAAATGTGAAACAAACTAAAGAAAAGAGTGAAAAATGGCAATGACAAAAATTATGGCACTGACAAAATTAAGGTCCAGATACAGCAAATTACTAAGTGCAACTTCATCTGGAGTTGATGTGACTTACAACATGGCCCTCATTAATGTTAAAATAGCAAATAGCTCATTAACCTTTCCTTAGTCCCGGAGCAACGACACTGAACAGCTGCTAGTTTTCTAGTCCTGGTGTATGCTAATAAAGAAAATTGGTTTTACTTCATGGGCATATTTTGAAAAGGATCCCTACCTGTTGTTGTAGAATTGTTATGAATTTCATACATGTTGTTATTTTCAGGCACCATAAAATTCCTAAAAATTAAAAAAAGAAAGACAAGAACAATTCTAGCTGTTACAATTCTGGCTATTATCTCCTTAGACCAGAAATAGTCTTTTTTTTTGTCACATTCTTCTATTGATCCTACTTTTACAGAATGTAATTAGTTGCCCAATTTGCCCCACAAGATAGGTAATGAACATAATGATAATAAAAATACTGAAATCCTACTCATGTTCTTTCATTAAACACAGCAATATTCTTTGACTTTTTAAAAATCTTTTAAGACAAAAAAGGATATTATGATGACCTGTATAACACAGACTGTTTAATTTCTCAGTCAATAACTTTTACACCAAGGCAAATGACTTGAAATGCCAAGTCCTGTTATATACAGGTCAGGCTAGAAAACTGAGAATTCCCTCTAGCTTAAAATCTGTCAGTTTATGAACCTGTGGTTGAACTCATGCAGATCTTTGAGGAAGGGAAAATGAAATTACAAAGAAGAAGAGTTAATGATGAGGAAATTTACCATCAGCTTCTCCATGAAGAGCAGAATTCAGGTATGACATCTGATATTTATTCACTGGACAACTATTTCATGTTGCATTATCTGTCTCCTTAAGGTACCACGCAGTTGTTATCATTATTACAAACTTGAGATATGAGAAGTATGGAATGGGGGAAAAGGATTATGTCTCTAATCCTTTGACTAGCTGCAAGAAAGTGTTCAAGGTATTTTTGCGTACATACAAAGAAATCTTATATTTAAATGTTGACTGATAACCACATACTTCACGTTTGAGCAACATAATATAATGCCTTCTGTTGATGTCATCTTACCACAGAAAACCTCAGGTGTCTGAAATTTAAATCTAGTGATTACAAAGAACGAAATTCTGCTAAGAAGGCTCAGGTTCTTCTCATAGAATCATTAGGTTGGAATAGATCTAAGATCATCAAGTCCAACCATCAACCTAATACCACCAAACAATACCACCGTAACGAAATTCAATAAGACAACTGATTTTCAATTTTACATTCCATGTGAATGGAATGTGAAAGATCACAGGAAAATGTGACTATTAGGGGATTTAATAAGAATTATCATGAGCTTTATATAAGAGAAAAGCACAGAATTCCTCTAGTCTTATAAATATTATTTTAGTTCCTATAATCTAAATTCAAACTCTGAGTAAATAGACATTGTATTTGTCATTTCCTGTATCTACTTAAACTATTAGATACAGCAATACCAACAATTCCCTAACAATGCATGTGAAGGACTCCTCATACTGTAACATCACTTCAATATGTGAGTATTGATATATGGTAAATTATACTTTGTAATTTTGCCCTCATAATAGCAGAATCATTTTTAATCTTATGTGTCCAAGTTTACAAACTTTTTCTTCCATGACTAATATGCATTTGTTCTGAAATCTGTACCTTGACTGTCTCTCAGTCTGTTGCTCATTTCTTGTTATTGTGCATCAAACATAAATATACTTAATGATGGCTGAGGAATGAAAATTAAAACGAAATAAAATCACAGCTCTCAGTCCTAAATCAAACAATCTAAGCTTCTGTCATACCTAAACAAATCTAGAAACTCCACATTAAGATGACTTGGGACCCACTCACAAATTCACTTATGTTCAAATTTGCTTAACTCTAAGGAGTTTTGTGGGGGGTTTTAAGTCACACCTTCAAATCATAGTGAAGTCTTTGACTTGTACCAGTGAGGATCCTTCTGGGGCTTGGAGACAGAACCACATATTAGGACCAGTCCTTTATCAGCTGTTAACAGTAATAAGTATCAGACATTCAGTAAACAAACTAGATCGTAAGGGATTCTTAGCTTCCTAAAATAAGCATGAATAAGTCAACACGCAGAGTCAAATAAATTTCCAAAAGAAAAAAAACAAAAAAGACTGTTTCAAATATTGGGACAAATTTACCTAAGATCCAAAAATATATGTTGAAAATTTATGTAAATATGTATTTAAAAGATTTTATTGTCTTTGGGATCTGTAACTGTGCTCTCCATAATCAATTAAGACCCCCACTGTTTTCTCAGATTTTAAGAAAGCAGTCTCATCCATCAAACCTCTGAATGTAAACACAGCAGTGATGTTTTTTATTCTTTTCATTCATCAGTTTTAGTAATTATAGATTTTAAAATTTTAATCTTGTGATTACTATGGACAGTATATCTGACTTTTAGTCACTAGTTTTTTTTAAAATCAAGACCTTTACAAATGCTAATCCTTTTTCTTTGATTTAATAAAACAATTTTGTCACAGGGATTACCCTAAGCATTAATTAGACTACAAAGAGGAAAGAAAAAATGTGCTGGTTTTGGCTGCAGTAGAGTTAATTTTCTTCATAGCAGCTAGTATTGGTTGTGCTTTGGACTGGTGACCAAAACAGTGTCAGTAACACAAGAGTGTTTTTATTGCTGCTGAGCAGTGCTTACACAGAGCCAAGGCCTCTTCTGATCCTCACACTGCCCCATTAGTGAGTAGGCTGGGGGTGCAGAAGAAGTTGAGAGGGACCACAATTGGGAGAGCTGACCCCAACTGACAAAAGGGATATTCCACACCATATGATGCCATGTTCAACATATAAATCCAGGAGAAGAAGAAGGAAGGGGGAGATGTTCACAGTTGTGACATTTGTCTTCCCAAGTAGCTGCTGTGCGTGATGGAGCCCTGCTTTCCTGGAGATGGCTGATGGCCTGCCGGCGAGAAGTGGTGAATGAATTCCTTGTTTTGCTTTACTTGCTTGTGCAGCTTTTACTTTACCTATTAAATTGTCTTTATCTCAACCAATGAGTTTCCTCACTTTTCCTCTTCCAACTCTCTCCACCATTCCACCAGGGGAGAGTGAGTGAGTGGCTGTGTGGGGTTTAGTTGTCAGCTGGGGTTAAATCACAATAGATGTATGTTTAAAAATTAAATATAAGGGCAAAACATAACCTCTCTGAAAGCTGTCTACATTTAAAGAACAGCTAAGATCTTGTCCCGTGGACCAAATCCATATCACTTGAGGTGTGTATGTATGCTGTGTAACATATTGAGAGTGTGTAGAATGAATTTTTTAAGATAGTCTTTACTACTTGTTATTATCATAGAATAGTTTTGGTTGGAAGGGACCTTTAAAGGTCATCTAGTCCAACCCCCCTGCAGTAAGCAGGGACATCTTTAGCTGGATCAGGTTGCTCAGAGCCCTGTCCAACCTGACCTTGAATGTTTCCAGTGATGGGGCTCCTACCACCCCTCTGGGCAGTCTGTTCAAATGTTTCACCACCCTCATTGTAAAAAACTTCTTCCTTATCTCTAGTCTAAAAGTACCCTTTCAAAACCATTACCCCTTGTCCTATGACTACTCTCCCTGATCAAGAGTTCCTCCCCATCTTTCTTGTAGGCCCCCTTTAAGTACTGAAAGGCCACAATAAGGTCTCCTTGGAGCCTTTGCTTCTCCAGGCTGAACAACTCCAACTCTCAGTCTGTCCTCACAGGGGAGATGCTCCAGCCCCCTGATCATTTTTGTGGCCCTCTTCTGGACTCGCTCCAACAGGTCTATGTCTTTCTGGTGCTGAGGACTCCAGAGCTGGACACAGCACTCCAGGTAGGGTCTCACCAGAGTGGAGTAGAGTGGGAGAATCACCGCCCTCGACCTGCTGGCCTCGCTGCTTTTGATGCAGCCCATGATACGGTTGGCTTTCTGTGCTGTGAGCACACATTGCTGGCTCATGTCCAGCATTTCATCCACCAACACCCCCAAGTCTTTCTCCGCAGGACTGCTCTCAATCCATTTATTGCCCACCTGTACTGACAGTGGGGATTGCTCTGACAAAGGTGCAGGACCTTGCACTTGGCCTTGTTGAACCTCATAAAGTTCACACAGGCCCACTTCTCAAGATTGTCCAGGTCCCTCTGGATAGCATGCCAATCCTTCAGGTGTATCAACCACATCACACAGCTTGGTGTCATCAGCAAACTTGCTGTGGGTGCACTAGATCCCACTGTCTATGTCATTGATGAAGATATTAAACAGCACTTGTCCCAGTACAGACCCTTGTAGGATGCCACCTGACACCGGTCTCCATCCAGACATTGAGCCGTTGAGCACTACCGTCTGGATGTGACCATCCAACCAGTTCCTCATCCACTGAACAGTCTACCCATCAAATCCATATCTCTCCAATTTAGAGAGGAAGATGTTGTGGAGGACCATGTCAAAGGCCTTACAGAAGTCCAGATAGATGACATCTGTGGCTCTTCCCTTGTCCGCTGATGCAGTCACACCACCATAGATGGCCACTAGGTTGGCCAGGCTGGACTTGCCCTTGGTGAAGCCATGCTGGCTGTCCCGAATCACATCCCTGTCCTCCATGTACCTTAGCACAGCTTCTAGGAGGATCTGTTCCATGATCTTACCAGGCAGAGAGGTGAGGATGACAGGTTAATAGTTCCAAGGATCCTCCTTTCTACCCTTTTTAAAAATGAGTGCAATGTTTCCCTTTTTCCTGTTGCCAGTGACTTTACCTGACTGCCATGACTTTTCAAATGTCATGGAGAGTGGCTTGGCAACTGCATCAGCCAGTTCCCTCAGGACTTTGGGATGCATTTTGTCAGGTCCCATAGACCTATGTATGTTGAGGCACTATAAAAATCTCCACTTTGTGTCCAGCTCATGTGTCTGATTAATGTTGCCTGCCTGAGGTTATAGGCAGCCTGAACTGAGGTCACAAAATGTTTTAACCTCTGACTAACCCAAACCAATATGCTACACTGAACAATGAAAAGCAAAGGATAAAAATGTTCCTTGGCCCTGCAACTGAGTATGGTTTTTTTTCTAATGTTTGGTTTTCTGCCTCCCAAAACACAAGATCTTTAGGTTATATTTTTAAAAATGTATGTTTTAGGAAATACTCACCCCATATAACACAGAAAACATTAACCATGTCACCTAACTTTGCCAGTACAGCAATGTAGTACTCAGTGATAATTCCATACTCAAGTAATGTTATACCTAGAGCATCTTTGGAAGCCAAAGGGTCTAATCAGACAAAGTTGTTCTTGTAAGAAAGTAGATTGCTTATTTTTAAAGGAATTAAAATTGCCCTTGTAGATACAAGGAACTAATTTGCCTTCTTTAAAGTTCCATACAAAAGCTGAAAATAAATAAACATTTGTATCTTTTTCTCAGTCAGGAAAATTAACTAAAGAATATGGATTTCATATTCTTTTAAGAAAAGTTTTAGTATTAGATTGGAAGAGCTCCAGGGTTGAAATGGCAATTCAGACAGATTAAATATCTGGAACTTAAGTAAGGGATCCCTGGTGTAATTCAGAGACATATATTTACAAAACCACATGCACCAGAGTTCCTCAGATATGCAAGCAAATAAGATGATCTTAGGGGATTTACAGCTTTCTAATGTCCTTATCAGAACTTCTTAATCAAAAGCCCTTAAGTAATTTATCTCTATCTCCTGTGCTGGGCACCCTAGACAGACACCTGAAAAGTGAATTAATGAAATGGTACTGATTGGTTTTGATTTCTGTCATATATTTCTT
The DNA here is from genome assembly GCF_034619465.1 of Leptosomus discolor. Taxonomy (NCBI): domain Eukaryota; kingdom Metazoa; phylum Chordata; class Aves; order Leptosomiformes; family Leptosomidae; genus Leptosomus; species Leptosomus discolor. The sequence goes on along the minus strand of NC_141392.1, from coordinate 80,164,575 downwards.
TAAACTTCTCTTTTAAAAAAATACTCTTCCATGCCTATTAGTAGTTATTTATCATCTACCATGTGCTTGGTTTTAGAACAAAACAAAAAACCCAAAAAGAATCCTTATCTTAGGATGCTTCAAACCTGAAGCCTCAGTGCTATGGATAAATGCTTCACCATTGATTCATAAGCTTGTGTAAACACAAGCTTAAGCTAAGCAAAAAAAATAATCCCAGTCCCTTATACCTCCCAAATACCTCCTATTGTACTGTGCATGTAAGATTATGACCTACTGAGAAAGTCTGCAGTAGAAATTTGAAGCAAAGATAACAAAAATATTTTAATTTTATAATTGTAAGTATTTTTTTAGGAAAGAAAAATTCCCTAACTCTGATATTTAAGTAAGACTGTTCAGCTGCAACTTAAGTGGGTGTACATTTGCCAAGTGTTTAGTAACAGGTTTTCCTCTGTTTTTGTGTCCTGATAATTTTAGAAGTATCTACCAATATGAGAATTCTACATAGGATTTTTCCCCAGCATTTCTCTTAACTGCTATTTTGCAATACTTGATGACCGCATGCTTGAAATATTTCATATGTACTTTACCCGAAGCCTAATAACCTGCCACAAGAAGTACCTGAGTCATAATGAAAGTGTTAGTTAATAGGCAAAGATGGAAGATCATAAAGCTGTTAACTTTTTTTTTTTTTTTAAATTGTTGTTCAGATGCAGAATTAGTGTAAGTGACAAAAGCATCATAAAGATTTTGGTAGTGAGGCCATAGCATTTCACTTTCTTTCTTTCCTTCCTTTTTCCTCTTTCTTTTTTCTTTTCCCTTTTACCTCCATCCTTCCTTCCCTCCCTCCGTCCCTCTCTTCCTTCTTCCATCTTTCCTCCTTCCCTTCCCTCTCTCTCTCTTTGACCGTTAAAGCCAGAGCACAATTCATAGTGCAGGGTTGAGCGTTTAGGGTTGTTGTATGTGGAACAAATGCAGTTGGACTCCTGAAACAGCTAGGGACAAACGTCAAGGAGCAGTGCTTGCCTAAATTTCTACTTCTTTTTTACCTTTTGAAACTCAGAGGAACTTTTACAAAGTTCACCAGATGTTGAAGTGTTTTGAAATTTACACCTGAATATTTTCCGAAGTAAATTTTAATCTCATAAGGAGTCACTTTCTTGCAAAATTTCAGTCCTTTTCTTTCTTCATTTTAAAGGAAATTCTAAAGTAAGAACTCATCTGGATTTAATAAATCTATGCAACCAGAGGTGACAGTTGTAGTGAATTAACCAAAGTTTAGTGTCATACTCCCTCATGGCTGAACAGAACATGAATGGTAATTATCAGCAGTTTGAGTCATCTGAAGGGAGAAAAAACTAAAAGTCTAACAGTCTGTGTAGGTAAGTTGAGAAACCAGCCTGACTGTATTTGGAGTCAAAATAAAGTGAGTGGAAAGACTGGCTATCAGCCAGAGACAGGTTTCCTATAGAGTTGCTCTAGAAATACACATTCAAAAATTATATCAAAGAGAATATTTTAAGGCTGTGCATAAATGCCTTAAAAATCAGGAAACTCATTTCCAGTGTGCATATATTCACTAGATGCAGCTTTTAGTTATGCAATTAGCTATTATTGCTTTCCAGAATATCTAGCTCAATTATTCTTTGGGGAAGATGTTTGCACACTTTGGTCTGGAATACAAGCCTTGAAAAATTCCCTGAGGTAATTCTAACCTGTAAGTTTCTCCTGAATGGATATATTCATTGCAATTTTCCAAAGGACTATTTCTTTGACTAACCTGTGTACATTTTCAGAAGTCAGGTCGTATTGAAAGGAAGCTGCATGGAAGTTAAGTCAGAAACAGCCCAAAACTAGAGTTTTATGTAGAAGCAATGCCAACTTTCTTTTTCCCACATACATGAGATTATGTACTTTTTTTTTTCCTTTATTTTAGAAAATAGCAAACCATTTTTACTGCAGTTTCCAAAACATGTTAAAACAGAAATTGAGAACAGATAATTTTTTCTCAAATGCTAAAATATTTTTAAATTATGATCCATAGAAATCTGAGTCTTATAATAAGAAATGTTGATTATTAGATTAAGGCTGAAATTAAGCTGAGCCATCTGACTTATGACTTTTACTGGAACTGGTTCAGAATAACCACATATGAACTATAAAGACAATAATAGGATTACTACAAGAGAAATCAAGAGGTAAAGTTAATATTCTTTTACCTTTAGAATAAAAATTATTGACTTTCATAAACTTCTCATTGTTTACCTCATGGTTCCATTAACATGACTGGAGGAAAAGGGAATCTAAGTTATAATAAATAACTCTTCACGGAATGAATCACAAAAATCAGTCTCACAGAAACAGTTTCTTTTGTCCATATTATTTTCCCACCTGTTTTCTGACTCATTTGGTTAACACCTTCAGAAAGGATTCTTATTGGCTACCACAATTTACGACACTAGCATTACAAATTAGTTGTGATTTTCTGTTGGATGAATAATTTATAGTACAGGTAGATAATTTTTAGAATAGATAGTTACATTATTATATTATTATTATTATACTTTACCCTTATCTGTGATTACTAATGAAAACAAACGATATATAAATGACCTAACTTTGGAAAAGTATCATGTTTTAATTTGTCTTTCTAACTCACAAATAATGGTAACTAAGTATCTCTGATTTAGAGGAAAAAACCTTCTGTGTATCATACTCACAATTAAATACACCCACCTCAAACAAAATTTTAAGTCTTCATTCTTTCATTTCTTTCAAAGCCTATGAGAATTGCGTAACCTTATTCTACTCTTGAGCTTCAAGACACATCCAAAAAGCAAGAGACAGTGTTTGGGATTTTTTGTTTAACAAAATGACTACATTTACCACAGGTCAGGATGACTTTCTGCTCAGTCTTGACATTGCAGAACTCTAAGCAAGTAAGTGGCAACTTCCAACTGCAGGTGGATTCCTACAGAGGTTATTGGCCAGTTTTCTATCTTGTGCTCCTAACGTAACGCCTGCCTTCATTGCAGACAGTACACACTGGGGCTTGTACTCTGCTTACACCTTTTTTACCCCAAAGTTATGACACATACTCTCTGTTCATCACTGTTGTTATCAAGAGGAAATAGCTATTTTCTTGTTAGTTCTGTCTTCTTCCTGAAATACAATTTTGAAAGTCCGTAGAGGCAATTTTACTGGGAGGAAAAATTTTTATTTTGAAAATATTCTAGCTGTGAAAATGTCACATATATACTTGGAGAAAATTAATGAATAGTCACCATTTTGCCTGTCTCACCTTGAAAAGATGAGTCCAACAGTTAACAATGAAGAGTGCATGTCTCAGAAAGTGATTATCACTGTTGAAAATATAGTACGATCAAGAGGCCCTAGTAAATTTTCCAAACAAACAGCTTTGTTTAAATTCAGAGATTCCATATTATGTGTCCAAAACTCATCTGAATGGAAAAAAACCTACAAATGGATCCTTTCCTCTTCCTTTACATCACATTAATAAAGCTTAACTGTATGCAATTGTGTCATTTGATGGTGGCTCACTAGTGAAAAACTCCAGGCACTTGGGAGAAACCGCTGTCAGAATGATTGTCTGCTCTCATCATCAATGGAAGGACAGGGAAAATATAGCAACTCAAATCAGGATTTCAAACACTAAGAAAAGAGTAATGTATAGTTTGCAGTTATATTTAGTAATAGCATATGGATACCTTAACTTTTTTTGTTCACCACTGTTGGCTTACCTCAAAGACCAAATAAAATCTTTTACTTTTTGCCTTTCTACTTTTAACACAGACTTCTTCATGCCAAGCAATGATTTTCATTCTTCTAAGTGAGGGGGAAAAAATCCACTCTTCTCTTTTGCGTGACTGTATCTTTAGACTCAATGACATATACAACTTTTCAATCAATGGAGTTTCAGTTTGTTTCAGCTTGGAATAACTGATAATTACTGTGCAAATGATTAAACAAATAACAAGAGTTGCTGACTATATTCTTGTCCATACAATGCGTGGGCACTCTGTGTGGCTACAGATGTGACAAGAAGTGTCAACAGATAGTCATGACTTCTCAATATTTTGATTAGCATGTTGTATTAGAATTGCCTTTGAGCAGTAACAGTTCCTCTTAATACCCATTTGCACCCTCACCAAAACAACAAAAAGACTAATTGAGAATTACTCTTCTGTATAATTTCTACTCACACGCACATCCATATCATAAGTAGTGTTAATGTTAAAAATATAAAGTATTGATCTAAAGAAGGGAAATTAAAAAGTGTAACTTCTCCCTAAATATTCCTTTAGGTCTAACAGCTGAAACTGAATGTGCTATTGCGACACTGTCATGCAGCAACTGAATTTAGCCAATGCTTGGTATGAAGCTGTGCCCCCATATGCTGCAGTTAAATACTGGAAATTATAAAGAAAAAGCCTTTGTCAAGGAAGTCTTAAAAAACTAAAAGTAAGGATAAGGAATGAAAACAAATGAACAAGTCTTCTGAATCTGTAGAACTAAAGTACTCCGTACTTGATTATATTATGTAAGCCATTTAAGATACTAGCTTTTTCTTTTCACGTTTTCAGCATACCTGCAAATATTGGACAGTTGAGACATGTCTAGATTGAATGGGCAATCTATTTTTTACAAATGTTAGGAAAAGTTACATTTATTTTCTAGATGGTTAGTTTTCTAGCTGAAGTTAGCCTATTATGTGCTCTTTTCATGTGACAAAATTCTTGAATATTGAAGAAAATGGTTTTGAAAATGCTGATTACACAAGAAAAGCTCAAAAAAGGACGAGCTGATTGTACATGCAATATGTGAAAATTTCCTTATTTATTTAAATGAAGAAATAAATATTTAAATATGATGAATGATAGAATTTGTCAGAGTTTTATCCTTGTATTTGTAAAAAAATATTGATTGACAAAAAAAAAATAGATGTCCTTATCATTTTAAAAGTGACCGATGATGTGATTATCTATGTGAAGTTATAAACTCAGGTACTGCTCCTTAGTGTTTATAGCCTCTTCAATGAAAAAATTTTGTTGAATCTTCATAGTACATCTGACACAATCCAAGAAAAATATTGTCAATATATTTCTTTTCCTTTTCTCTACCTTTTATTTGTTTCTCATGAAACTAATCCATAATGGAATTTTCAAATAAATGTTTTAAAGCTATAAGACCATTTGAAAGATTATTTTTTCTACGAAGGTGCCAAACCAATAAGATAATTGAATTTTTATCTGAATAGTCTGTCTATCTACAAAACCACATATATTAGATACATATTCTCAAAATAGCCTTTTCATTGGGTTGATAAAGCTGCTGGATGCACTTTTTCATTCAAAGGTGTTTTATATACCTCCACTTAACATTGAGTCTTTCATGGAGACTTTCATTGTACATATGTTAGCTACCATACAGAAATGGCTGCTGCAAACAGAGCAATCTACGCTGTTAGTCCAACAATAATTACTCCTATAGGAAGGATATATAATAAGAAAGCAAGGAAGCAAGTGATTGTATATCTCACATTAATTTAATGCAATGTCGTCAAAACATTCTTCCAATATTCCCTCCAATGTGTATTCTCAAGTTACTGGCAGCTCTGACACTAGTATGGCTAGGTATGTTATATTCCATGCTGTTTCTTCCTTCTGTGTCTCAGTATATTGTGATAGTTCTGGCCTTGCCTCTCAGGGATTTTGAGCTTTGCATTGTTTGGCTGTCTTCTAGATCTTATGGAAGAAAACAGAACAGCATCTTCTTCAGTCAGTAATTATTTCTTCTATATTCTTGTGATTACTTTAGTCTAAAGTATGTGGATTGCAGCAGCATTTGTGTAAAGACAGAAAGGCGGTTCTTCACATCTTGCGTACAGACAATGCAAGGCAGTGCTCTGTGCATGCCAGTGATACGTTACTCTGATTCCAGAGAACTAGTTTGATATCTCCACTTTATATAGCCATTTTGTAGAAAATCGATTTTATTTTCAGAATGGTTCTTTCAGTTACCTAGTCATTACAGCAAATTGTTCAGAGAAGAGAGTTTCAGTTTCCAAGATCTCATAAAACTACTCAATTTTTTTCTATCAAAAGGGTATAGCTTTTCTATGACTAGGAGTGTCGATTCTCTCATTTAGGACTGGAATAATGTACTGGTTTTTGTAAATGAAGGAAATATTTTGAAATATTAAGTACCAGGATTTGCTGGAGTGAAAACACAACAACCGTACCCCACTCCTCTCCCCTTAAAATAACTGTAATCGACTTATGATAGAGTATTTCAGGAATCTCATGGAACTGTAACAGGCCTTACAATACTTATAGGCCTTATATGACTTTGTTCCTACACTGAAAAGCACCTGTCTGTTATTACACTGTAATAACACCTTCCTGGTTTTAGCCTTACTGAATGAACATGATCAATATGGAAACTTAGTCATTACTGTATCGTACTGCCCAGCAGCAAGGTCTGTTTTTATGAATAAGGTTTTTCACAACTTAAAATGCTTGCAATCTGAATTTTGCTTCCCTCTTCTCCAACAACATCCTTATACACAATCCTCTCAAACAATTTTCCTTAAAGACCTGACATGCAAAATTTCTCTCCTCATCTTCTTTCTGTAAATTTAATGAAGTGTTACTATGTGTAAATATCAAATGCATTATAACTTTTTCATCACTGATTGATTTTGTGTTTAATAGTTTGCTCCAACAGGTCTGTAAACTATGCCAACACTTCTTCATTAGTCATATATATATGATACTATAATCATGTTCATGTAATTGAATTATTATGTTAAAACCTAGCAGAAAGTTGTGCAAGATGTTTGAGAAATACTTTCCCGTGTGCTTTGTCGTCTAAGATTTCGCATGAGCAGATCCTTTTTTCCTTTATTTTCTTTTGCTTCTATGACAAACATAATAGCTTGTAGTTATTTTTCAATTTGGTTTTAGTTTTATTGTCTTTATTGTATCATTGTCAGAGTTTATATATTTTAACCCGAGATTGTATCTGTAGGACACAAGGTCCTAGATCATCTGCTTCATTGGCAGATGGTTCACTTCAAAAGAATCTCAATAGTCATTATTTCTTCCTTTTTTAAAGTGTCCTATCATATTCCAGTGGTTATTGGTGTGTTATGATTTTAAGTAGTTGTTAGAGGGGACTAGATAAAAACATACCAACTTGGTGTATATGTGAAGAAAACACTCATCTTCTAGCCAGAAAGCAGCTTTGCAGGAAAAGACCTGGGGGTCTCAGTGAACACCAAGTTCAGCATGAGCCAGCAATGTGCCCTTGCACCAAAGAAGGCCAACAGCACCCTTGAGGGCATTAAGCAAGGTGCTGCCAGCAGGTTGAGGAAAGTGATCCTTCTTCTCTGCTCAGCACTGGTGAGACACATTTGGAATGCTGGGTCAGATCTGGCCTTTCCAGAGAGACAGGCACATACCTGAGTGAGTGCAGAGAAGAATCACAAAGATGGTTAAGGGAGTGGAGTATCTGTATACGAGAACACACTTAAAGCTGGTGCCATTCAGCCTAGAGAAGAGAAGGCTCAGGGGGAATCTTATCAATGTATATAGATACATTGTGGGATAGAGTAAGGGAGATGGAGTCAGACCCTTCTCAGAAGTAGCCAACGACAAGATGCAATGGGCACAAACTGAAATACAGGAAATTCCACTTGAAAATAAGAAAAATCTTTTTTACTCTGAGAGTGATCAAACGCTGAAACAGGTTGCCCAGACAGTCTGTAGAGTTTCCATCTTTGGAGATACTCAAAACACAACTTGCCACAGACCTCAACAACCTGCTCTAGCTTACACGGCTTTGAGCAGGGGGTTGGAATACACAATCTTCAAAGGTCCTTTCCAATCTCAGAAATATTTTTGATTCTGTGAAGGGTTTCCAGGGCTCTTTTAGTTCTGTAGTTTTAATGCTGGAAGAACTTCACCCTTTAAATCAATTAACATGACGCTTTGTGATAAAAGTAGGTGCCACATATGATTTATTTCCCAACTTATTACTTATGTACTTATGTTCTGAGTTGAAACTGTAACTACCATGTATTTATCATATACATGGATTGCTCTATGGATGCCTGTAATATTTAAATGTTTTATTTTTACTTTTTTAAATGCTTCACCAGCTGACATTATTTCAAAGACAGCTTTCTATGTATCTGAGGATGTATAGTTCATTTGACTCCTTATCTATTCTGACTCACTAATTTTGCCCTTTTTGTTATTGCAGTGAAATGGATTTTAAAAAACAGAGCTCCAGATGCCCATAAGAGTTGCTGTCTGTGTATGTGCTTGATAAAAAGCCACTCCTCTTTGCATATATGACCAAATAGTTAACACATGAAGTGTGTTTTCTTTGGTTATGGTCCTCTTAATGAACAGTAGCTCAGAATCTGAGTCTGCAAAGGATTCTTGTGAGATCTGATGGAGTGATAGACCATAGCAACTTGAAGAATCTGAGACAAACACTCTTAGGACCTCACAGTAATGTCAGAATATGCTCTTGTTTTCTTCTGGCTGTCTATACGTTCACCTTCCCACTTCGAGTGTTTAGTTTAATAAGTGTACAGAAAAAACCCTCAATGTGGGAAGCTCCTCAGATAGCTGCAATCATTTCTATGGTCCTCTTTGTAGTGCCATACATTTCTAGAGTCCTCTTTTCCACTGTGTGTAGTGAAGTAGTTTTCTAAACTCCCTGCTTTTGTATCTACTTCTAAAGTTTTCAGGTAAATGTAGAAATACCGTTTCCTACTTGTCCAGTTCCCAGTAAAATTTCTAAGTAAAAATGACGTTTGTGGTGGCTTGCAACTATTTGTGTTCTCATGCTTTTGCAGCGCTATGCTTATTTAATTAATGTAACGTTGCATATTTTTGGTTTCAAACTCTTGTGTCACAGCTAGAACAACCTCCACTTCTTGGGGAGTAGGAATTTATTGGCCACTTCTAACCTAAAGTCTTACTCTCTTGTTGTCGTGTCTTGGGTGAATCAGGAACCCAGAGTGTGATCAAGAATATGTAGGATATATAAGACATCAGACAAGAATTGCTTCCACAAATTGAAGGATCTGAGACAATGTATATACCCTATGACACATTCTACTTATCTGCAAGAAATGAAATGAACAATTGGAAAAAAAAAAAGAAAAAAACAGTGGTTAAAATGAAAGAAGGTCTTAGTCCTTGGAATAACATCTGGTTACACATAATGTATTCCAGAAAGGGAAAAGCACAACAGGGGCATCCCTGATGTAGGTACAAAGGAGCTGACCAGGTAACCTCTGACAGAAAGATTTTGTCTGGCCACTTTCCAGGATGAGCCTGGAAGGACTGATTAGAGGGGTTTTTTACCTAATATAATGCCACTTCACAAGGGTGACATATAATCTACTTCTTAAGGTCTGATTCATTTTCTTTTTCATTGTAGTGAACTTTACATATGCATTGGCAGCTCTGAAAGGAATGTGCAACATATTAATATCCTGATTGTCTTGCTATTCGTGACTTTGTAAGGTAAAAGTCAAAGCCGAATTAAAGCCCTATTGCTGGAAAACTTAAACCCACACTGAAGCCTCAAAGATAATAAAATCTACCATTTAAGAAGAGAGGAAAGTGGAGCATATTAATATAGTCTGATTGTGGAAAACGAAAGTATCATTAAAACAATTAAACATGCACACAGTCTACAAGTAAATCATAGTGATTTAAAAAAAAAAAAAAAAACACCTCAGGATCTAGATTCTAGACTTTTGAAAGCTGGAAAATTAAAGAAAAAAAATATAATTTACAGGTTTACTTCTTTTATTTCCATACATTTCTTTCCCTTTTGGCACCTCAATATAAATCATGATTTTAGCACACTTTTTTTTTTATGGCTGTATATAGCTATTTTAAAGTATATATTGTTAATGTGAGATGACTAAGTGATATAATACACATCCCATAGATAAATATACTAAAATTCAATAGTATTTGTAGCCATAACCTGAATCACTGCTTTTGGCAAGTTAAATAAATTTTGGCAAGTAAAATAAAGTTTTAAAAATTAGATTAAATTATTTATTTTTTTAATTTCTGTTGGGGTGAATATATCAGTATCATATGCAATTTGAGTATTCTGAAAACACATATTCAGTTTAATATGTTGCTTGTTTTTTTGGTTGTTTTTGTTTTGTTTTGTTTTGTTTCGTTGTTTTTCTTCCAAAATGCTGTTATGTTAAAAAGAAAAAAAACATTATGCTGAATGTGACATTTTCTGGAAGAACCCACTGCAATTTTAGTATATAGAGACAAACTCAAAAAGCAAATTACTTTCACATTTCCTATGAAAAGTCAAAATTATCCGTGAAAACATTTAAGTGAAAAAACAACTAGCAGAAAACTTTTCTTTCTTCAATATTTTCCACTGAGCTATTAAAACTGAGTGATCTCCGATGGCACTCTTGGATTCACAGTTTCACTAAGATTTTGATATAAACTTGTATTTCATCTTACACAGGGATAGTAGCTGGGTTATTCTGGTGACTAATAAAAGTTCTGACTCACATAATGTTATATTACTCAGCCATGCTAACTTTTCTTATTTCCTTATCCAGTGTTTACTTTCTCTTTCCAATCTTCTGCCTCCCAGTTATCCGTGTTTCATTGCTTCAGACATGTCAGTAGAGTTACTCCAGTTACTTCTGTTTCCTGTTGATCTTAACAGTATGTTGTTGAAAGACTGTGAAAAATGACTGATTTTTAGACACACAGATTTAATACACTGTAAATAATGTATGTTCTAACTTGTTTGTGATTTCTATTTTAACACCATATCTTTGCTAAACATAGTCACATCTGAATTTCATATATTTTATGACAGAGCATAAAGAAACCTGGAAGCATTTATGTGATATTTCTTTGTAAAAATTCCAAACATAGACAAGTAATATTTAACTGCAACAGAATCATGACTTGGAACAAACAGCAGGAAATAGTTGAAGGATGTTGGTAGATTTTTGTGACTTTCAGCAGATTGCAGCTGTTTTGAAATTAAAGTACACATCCAGAACTTTTAATAAGTTTCTATATTAAGGTTAACACTTTGACTTAATGTTGGAATGAAATGGCAAATGACTGTCAATAATGGTGAATATGTCACAAGTTGTGGTTCTCCCTAACAAGCAAGAAGCATATGATCACTCCATGAATTTTCAAGAATCTTCAGATGCTGCATGCATTGCAGTAATTCAGAGACATTGACAATACTAAGACAAGAGCTGCATCTGTAACTAGTTTTTTCAGCAGAAGCTGAAAGAAGCCAATGCATTTATAGATGGCTTTCAAAACAATCAATGGACATTGCACAGTTAATTCAAGATAGTAGTTCCCTCATCTGATGTGAAATACTTGTATTGTCCTTGACAGACTGTTATTTAGACATAGTGTGAAAAGATTATGTTTAGATAGGAGTATATGCATATAATACGGACAGAACAATTCCAGAAATCCATTGCCAAGAATTATTGACCCCAGCTGAAACTGGGTTTGTATGTGTTGAGACTGATGAACCCATGGGTGGTTTCTGACTCTTCGGAGAGTTTATATGGATATAACTAAGAAACACCTTTTTTTTTTTTAAGCCACTGTGGGATAGCACATGGAGGATTGATTTATCTCAGTTATTGCTACATGACAGTGACATCTGTTCATGTAAGAACGAAAGCATGAGTCATATTCTGTAGAAGTTAATCCTATGGGTTTTTTTAGAGTTGTTTGCTGTGATTGATACCTATGTAATAAACAGGTTTTTCACATTCAGAAAGTATTAGGATCCTACCTGAAAAATCCACTGAAGAGGTTAAGCATAACTCAGGTCTTCAGTGAAGGTAAGTCCTTAGCATATTAAATCTGAATAGTTTGGAACCTACTGATCATGAAATTAAGGCAGGAACAATAAACATTTCTGGAATCAGATGTATGGTGTCATGGACACTAAATAATCATAAACTACAGCTAAAGTACAAGAAAAGCCAAAAAAAAAAATTTTGCTCAGTGTGGACCCAACACAATAACAAATCAATAACATTTACCATTCACAGATGCAACAATAAAATTTCTGTTGTAACTGAAATGTTATCTTTCATTCTTTCCTTTTTTAATAATGACTGATGAAGCCTTAAATTACAGTACTTCCCCATACTTCTTTCTGGAAACTACTTTCATTATCTTATCGTTAGATCTTCCAGATTCTTCAAAACATTCTGTTAAATAAATGAGAAAAATGTATGCAATTGTTCTTTCTTTAAAAGCACAGATGTGGTCCTCAAATCTATAATCTTACCAAAGCCTTCTAAAAATGTCAGACTACTGTGCAACAGGTATTACAATTTTTTGTTCTGTGCTAGATATATTTGATACACACCCATGCCCAAACCCAGTTAATGATAAGCACTAGAAATTATGGAGTTATATAGGAGTACAAAGTGATAGCAAGTTTGGTGGCATTATTTTACTTAATTTTATGTTCTGTAACACTTTTTCAGACTTTATTTACCTAAATAAATTGATAAATATCACCTGTCTCTGTGTCAAAAAGAATATAGTGTGCTGAAAACATATATTCAGTACATAGGATTTGTCTGATCCTGATACAGCTTTGTATGTAAACACCGGCTTAAGTTTAAATTTACAAGATTTCTCACCAGTATATTTTAGGAGTTTTTGTGAAAAGAACCAGAGCCATGTACTGAAATGTATTATCAATAAAAATCCTTTTTTTTTTTGCATATTTTCAAGGTATTTATCAATTAATTTGATGATTCAGCCTATGTTCATAAAAGAAAAAATCCTTTGAGTGGTTCTTTGATTCCTGATTAAAATAATGGCAGGTATTTAATGAATGAGCAATACATAGATGAGTTTATGTCCTTGGAGAGGTGAAAAATAAGAACATATGAAGATTAAATATAAAGGTATACAAAGTTTCAACGCTTGGCTGTCTTGAGCAAAATAACAGTGTTAAACCAATTGAATTTCAAATAAAGTAAAATGCTGAGTGTAAACTGTCATTTTAAAGTCTAGGCTTTGTAGCGCACAATTTACAATATTCTTAATTTAGCGTAGCACTCTGATTTTGATACGTATCTGCAGATTTAGGGTTCTCAATCACGAACTATTTTAACTGTTTTGAAAATGGGACCATCTCACATGAACTTGCATGTAATACTGTATTAGCAAGGATAAGCTTGTGGTAAAATCCCTGCTTAAACTTGAAATTAAAAATAAAAGCAGATATACCATAAGACCATTTGATAACTAATACTATAAATTAAACATCTGCAAACATTTAAATTGTCTTCCTTTTTTTTTTTTTTTCTGTTTCTTTGTACTCTGGAGAGTTCAAGCCTTCTACTAAAAATATTTTTTTCTTTGCATATGCTTTCTACTTACATAAAATCACATCATACTCTGTATTTTAAAATACTCATAGAGACTTAGCTAGAGTGGTCACCTTTGCAAATGTGTACCTAGAACTTCAGCTTAAATGAGTGGAGCTACCTTGATTTACACCAGCTGTAGATCTGCTTCAGAAAATGCTTTATAAAGTTACATTTTAAATAGATGACTTTTTTGTCAGAGGATATTAATAGGAACTGGTGGATGCAGCAATAAAAGCTTAGTAAGTAGCAGTATGTATACTTCAATAGATTATATTTCAGTTCTATGATCCCATATTCCCCATACTATGTTAGTTTTACTATAACTTCTCTGAAATTTTTCATCCTCATGAAAAAAAAAAAAGAATATTTTAAATTGTTGGAAAACTGGAAGGTAGTGGGATAAAGAAGAGTGAGTTCTGGGTCTATTGCTGTTTCTCTCTCAGGTAAAACATTTTTTTCAGATTCAGAATTGGATGATGTTAACCCTGAACTGTTTGCAGAAGTGTAGGCACGTAATGAATATAATGCGTGGTCTCAGCAGAAGAAGAAAAGAGTGGGAAAATATGTTTATCCAGAGTAGCACATAAGGGTGTCCTCTCTGATTAACTCAGTAAGGACTTCAGCTGAGAACAATTTTCTTATACTGGAAATAAAGCAGAAAAAGGGAGCAAGAGAGTTGATAGGTTCTCACTTGTCCCTTAGTACAAGGCAATGATGCTGTGAAGGTCAGGGCTAAGGTCTCTAATGTGATGGGCTGATCACATTAGAAGTATTAAGGTGTTAGTAAGAAACCAGAAAAACTTCTATTTCAGTGCTGGCTTGGTTTGATACGGCTAAGAGTTTTATTTGTTGTGTAGGTAGAGGGTAAAGAGTAAAACTTCTGTTCTTGTAGTCAAGCTCAGATTCATATATATCAAGTTTGGTGTAGTTTAACAATAGCCAGGAGCTGCAGCCCACAGTCACAGCTATTTAGAAGTTATTCATTACAATATACCTTTAGAAAAATTCTGTAACACGGAACTTGCAATAATTATACAGTTGACAATTCATCCTGTTCCGCTGATTTGTCCTGTTTTAGCTTCCTGATATGCTGCTAAATATAAAAAAAAATGAGTCAGGTAGTAAACCTAAAGGCTTACCATGAAGTTCATATTCAAATTATGAGAAGATACTCCAAACTGCTGAGTAATGATGTCATGTAGAGAATCAGACAGCAATCCTGGTATTTCTGACCAGCCCCTACAAGAATGAAAGCAAACTCATTGTCACAGATTAGGGCTGGGCCGGCCACTAACGAATGACAGATGGTCTCTATTAACCCCTCTCCCTCCCCAGAAGAGGAAGGGAGAGAGAATAAGGGAGAGAGACTTGTGGACTGGAAAACTAAAACAGCTTTAACGAAACAACAACAATAAAAATAAAAGGTAAATAATATTATTAAGAAAATAATATATACAAATATACAAGAAACCAATACTGAACCCAGCCCCCCCCTCCCCCCCGATGACAATGCCACTAATGTTGCAGGGCTGGCACTAGGGCAGTCCCAGGCTGGACTTAGCAGCAGACAGGATGCAGGAGCTGGATTCCAGAAGGGATTACAGACAGAAGAAGGGATGCAGTCCTCTTTGGATGTCGGCCATCGAAGAAGATGAACTTAACCCTTGCGATCCCTCAGCTTTATACTGAATATGATGTGTATGGAATGCAATACTTAGTTGGTCAGTTTTGGGTCACCCGTCTGGTTTGCTCCTCCCCGCAGGTGCGACCTTTCACTTCGCTATGACTCTTTTTCACTTCTGGCACCTCAACATGGGATACAGAATTTAGCAGTGACCTTGGTTGCCATAGGAACAACTATAAGCAAGAGCCTTTCTGCATCCCGTTTCATGGTGTTAAGTATAAACATCAAGCATTATCACTGCTTCTAGCAGTCACTGTCTGGAAAAACATGCTGTTGATTTCAGAAAGTGCAGTCACTTAGAAGAAACCTAACTGAAAAGTAACCCTAACCCTAACTGCAAAGTAAAATCACTGAACAGAATCAGTTCTATTTGAGCTCAAACCAGGACACTCATGCATCCCTGCATGTCAAGTGGCACAAATAATAATATATTCATCCAACCTGTGTCTTCTGTGATCTTTTTACTTATAACTTATTCTAATAAAAATTCTTTAAGTAATAGTAAGTTCAGGTAGACTTAATTGCTGTACTACTGATTGAAAGCTCTGGAGCACCTACATAGCAGAAATATTTTATATGTGCAGCAAAGACTTGAAGTACTTTTAACATGACAGACTGCTTTCTTCTGCATTAGATGCCTAAACTATGTAGTTTTAATTGGAAACACACTTTTGCTTCCTTTCTTTTGATGGTCAGCATTTGATCACAAACAAACCCCTGTTTAGCTTTCCAATTAACTTTTGATTCTGGAA
The DNA here is from genome assembly GCF_034619465.1 of Leptosomus discolor. Classification (NCBI taxonomy): domain Eukaryota; kingdom Metazoa; phylum Chordata; class Aves; order Leptosomiformes; family Leptosomidae; genus Leptosomus; species Leptosomus discolor. Next base: position 80,148,668 of record NC_141392.1, on the reverse strand, counting down.
ATTACTTGGGTTCCTGGTGTAGAAAGCTTAAGCAATAAATAACATGAGATATTAGAGCATGTGCAGTGTAACACAAAATGATATGACTATAGAACTTAATCAGTCTGTCAAGAAATAAGCTTTTTCCTTGCAAAGGATTTGTCTAATGGGATAAAATCAGAGGAATCTCTTTCATAAAGATATTGTATATAGCCATACAAATTAAAGCTCTTAATTTATTGCTTTTTCTCTCCCTACTGTTTTCTAAAGTTAAGAAATCTATAAAAATGTACTGTTTCTTGCATTAATAGACTAAGCTCTGAGTGTCTCTTTTATTCTCCTTGAAGAGCGGGATGAGGAACCTCATGGGTTTCAACACTGCTGGTGTCAATGCTGAAAAAGGAAGCTACACCATAAGAAATCCAGGTTAGCCTTGTGAAATCTATAATAAAAAACTCAAACCAGCAATCAACTGATTGAAGAAGTTGAAAGGAAGCCCAACTCAAGTGTATGTACATAAACACATTCTGTTCCAGCTTAGCCAAGCCAGTCTCCTGATATGTCTTTTCATTGTCCTGAGTTCAGGGACGAACTGTTTGTGGACTTGAATGATGCCTCCTGAAAGACCTGCCAGCTGGCCTGAGTTGCTTTACTGGCATCTTTTCTGATCCTGACCCACAAACTCTCACCTAGCCTCTCATACACCCCACAAACCAGCTCACTATGTCTAGCTGCTCCTTCACATTGAGTGAACATCTGCTACTTGTCTTCCCTGCCCTGAAGTGACTTGAAGTGGTCAGGGAGTTGGATCAGATGGTCATTGTCTATTCTGTCTGTTTCCCGGGCTACGTGCATTTACGTACACACACTTAAGTGGGCACTCCTTTAAACCTCTTCCATAGTTTTATTGTTTCTACAGTTCATTCACAACTTGAATGTGTAAAGAAATGAAGTATTCTACAGAGTACACCACCACCTCCACTGATAATATTTTGACGAATCATTCTTCCAGGTCCCAGGTTACAAATATATTAACTGTTTCAGATAGAACAAAAGAATCATTATATTGTGTCAAACCAAAAATTTGTTGCAGCATTTAGTATTTAGTATTCATATAACACTCTGCATATATAAATACGTAAACGTGCACAGAGGTCAGATGTTTCTATCAATATATTGTGCTAGACACAGAAGTCCAGGAGGCAGTGCTTTGCTAAAAATACTCATCTAGGCAAATCAACGAAATAAACAAAAAACCTAATTCAGATCTTATTGTTCTCCAAGGTATACGTGTTCCATACATTCTATTTTCATCTTTCTAAAATATGAACATAAAATAATAGGCCTTTTTTTTTCCTCTGTCAAGTGAGTGAATATAGAAAATAGTCTAACTCACAGTAATAGTTTAAAATTTTCATTCCAAAAAATATGTTTCTTTTTCTTTTACCCTTGTAGGCAATGAAAAGAAAAAGTGGAAAGGTAGGAAAAAGTAGTAAGTTATATTACCTGAATGCAATTTTCTCCAGCTATGCTCCCTCAAGGACATAGTAATTTATCCACTCATTTATCTTTAGTTAGAAAGTATTATGCAGTTTTATCTGAAAACACATGAAAAGATCAATTCCATGACTATGAATTCTACACGGTCAAATGATTTATTTCTTGATCATCCAACAGGACCTAATAATAGCTGTAATGCGGAAGACTTTGAAATAAGTAAGATATTAAACTGTTTCACCATATGCTCATAATCATAATTTTCTTGCTGAGGGTCATAGTACAGCTATGCTCAAAAGGAGACAAGCAGTGTAGACTTCTCTGTTAATTGGTGTTCTGTAAGTAAAGAGCAACTGGCACAAAATATGTTGAAACTTTTATTATAACTGACCAAGACATTAGAATGCTCGAGTTTCCTGGGTGATAAAATACTTTTTAAAGATGCAAAAGCAACAAACAGATGGCAAAAGAAGAAAATAACCTAAGGGTAAAAAGTAAGGTAGAGAAATCAATAAGCAAGTGAAGACAAAGAAATTAAGAAAATAAGCATCCTAAACAAGATTAAGACTAAAATTAATTTTTTTTATTCATAATTATCTTTACTTCAGTTTACTTCCTGACCTTCTTTTGCTATTATCTGATATTCCCTTTAAAAATCTGAAGTATCAATTTGTGTAATTTCCTAATGTCTCATCTTATAAATTCACTGGGTATATATTTTCTTAGGGAACTTGTTAGCTAAGAACAAAGCAGTTAGCACCCAAAGCAAATGAAAGCAATTCTAAGTGAAAAGAACAGGGTCATGAAACAAAAATAAAACAAGCAAAATTTAAAGACAACAAATAATACATAAATTAGAATGTCCTGATTCTAAAACACCAGAGGTGCTTATCCTAAACTGTTTCTACTTTTAACCAACTTCAATTTCTTAAATTGCACTGAGTGTGTAAACATAGTACTGAAAATATTACTTTACTGGGTTTTATTGCTTAGCCAATCTTTAACCATCGTCTCTGGTGCTTCTGGTCTCAGTACTCTCTAGAGATCTAAGAATGTGGAATTCAAAGAAAGGACAGACTACATAATGCTGCAATAAGCATTTCTTCAACAGGTGCACTTGTTGGTTGACAATTTAGCCTCTGAAAAGTTAAAATGCTAATGTCAGATATCACTGTTCTGTATTATGGCACTATATTAGTAGCACTATAGATTGGTAAAACATGTAGATTCCTGATGCAACTTTTCATTATATTTCCTTAACTGACACACAGTCAATATACGAAGTACCTTCAGTTGTTGATATTTAAAGCTGTGATCTCTGAGTATAGTGAACTCTGAGTATTGAAGTTGCTGAACTAAGTTGGAATTTGCTATATATCAGGAATCAGTGAGCAAGTTGTAGTCCAGATTTTTGCCACTTATCATCTGGCAGATACAGAATAGGAGCAGATCAAGGACCCTCCAGAATAGAATGAAATGACAATCCAAAGCTTTCTGTTTCTTTGTATCCCAAACATTTTGTTACCTACCACTGTCTTTTTTTTATTGGCAAAATAGAAATTGTGTCATTCTTATCATATTAAGTCACAGCAGTGAAAACATTCCAAATGCGTATGGTCGTAAACCTGCTGGTAATAGCACAAGACAGTGTCTTCAAACATGAATAAAAGTGTCAGACTGATACTCTGAAAAACAACTTGAACATGCGACAGTGCAGCCCAGAGCAACAGAAACATATTGTGACCTCTTCAGGTTTGCAGGGCTCTCCATGTGAACCCAGTTTATTAGTTTCTCATTTAGAAAAAGTTAAGAGTTCATAGCTTTGTCTTTCTGTATTTCTCTCTGTATGAAGTCCACTATAGTTGTGTTTGAGAATAAACTATTCTTAATGTCCAGATGATTAAGAAAAGTGAGAAAAAATTCTAAAAATTGTTCAGATCTCAGTGATCTAAAAATCCACATTTTTCTGTCATAAATGTTTTAGTAATAATTGAGTTTGCAATGCTACTAATATTGCTAAGCCACCAAAATGTTCAGCCTTGTCAACTCCTTTGCTCTGCAAGGCCTAGGCCTCTTGTTGTCTCCATTACATTGCAAGGCACCGAAGTGGATGATGTTTTTTTGCTGTAGTTTTTGGAGAGGTTTGTGTCACTGTGACAGATGGAGCAGAAGAACAAGAGCAGCTCCAAATATAAGGAGCTGGGCTGACTGCTGAATAAAATGGCTAGTAAAAAGGAAAAATTCTTTTCTTCAGTGATTTGTATCTTTGGAAAACAAGAGTTTGGACATTCTTTGTAAATAACTATTCTTTCTAAGAAAGTCTGTCTACCAAGCTTGGTTATTAATTCATGTAAAAAAATGTTAATAATCATACAGTCCATATCAGTAGGAGAACATTTCTGCAGTCCTTAAAAAGACATTAAAATAACTGATAAGAAATCTACCTTTGTGATAAATATCTCCATTATCAATAAATTCAAATGCATATCCTTTGAATCAGCTGGACTTGGTATTAAAAGATGTTATTGAAAGAACTGTTCACATAAAAAAGAAGGCAATGCTCACTTACACTTATATGCATACATATACAGTCAAGGTGTCTTCCAGATGACTTTTCCAAAAGTCCAGAGACATATCTGTAGTGTCTTGAGTGGCTTTTACATTTTTACTACAGCTGAAGTCATCAGGCAAGCTGATACTATCTGGAATAACAAATAAGAGTGGGTTCATCTAAATAAATATTAATGCTACCTACACATCTGAGAGCACAGCAGGGATTAACGACACTGATAAAGAATGTGGACCCATAACATTTCTTCTCCTGCTAATGGAAATATCAGTGCAGAAAACAAAACCACACTCTCTACAATTAGCAGCAGAATTTCTTAGCTCTTGGTGTGACAACTGTTCTATTTCTTTTTTTTTTTTTTAATGAAGGAAAATCTATATTCAAATATTTCAGGATCAATTGTAAGATTTCTGTAGTATTTTAATTTTCTCTTTTTTTTCCTTCATTGGATGATGAAATGTGCAACAAGCATCACATCTTTTGTTATATAACAACTTTCATTCTAGTGGATATCAATATAGATACAGTTTGTCAGTGAAAGGCTTGGGGTCAATCAGAATGAATAGATGAGTTTATGCCCTGCAATGCAACGGAGTAGCAAAATTGCAAGTGTAAGAAGTGTAAGATGAAAAGTTAATTTAAGAAACCAACAGACACTTTTTCCTTTCAAGTGCCATAAGCCTACGTGACAGCCTTGAAAAATCAAAGAGCATTTGTTTTTCTCTTGTGTTTTGCAGCGTTATCTCAAAATCCCCACCATTCTCTTATCAAGTCCTTATTAATCTTATCAGCAACATTGAAGGATGAGGGGCTGAGGCAACCACATATCACTTAAGTTTTTTAACATTTATTGTTTCAAACTCAGTCTTGCTTATTTTTCTCCTGTGACTATACATTTTAGTGCACAATATAAAGACCATAAATCTCAGCCCATGTGTGCTGGTAATATACCATGATAGCAAGAATAATCTATGCGTCTAGTACATAGTAACCATGAGATAAATACTGGTTACTTCTGATGAAAGTGTGGGATTGAAGTCAATATCATGTATGTTATCTGCCATAAAGAGTGAATCATTCTTCCTTTCCAAGACAGATTAAAATAAAATAAAGAACTACACCAAAAATCCCAGAAAAATTAAAAAAAAAAAAAACAAACCCAACACAAAAAAGAACAGATAAAGGCAAGATATCAATGAATAGTACCACTACAAAATCTTTTCTCTTTTTTCTTCTGTTTTCCCATTATGCAGAAAGATCAGCACTGGCAATTGTAGAGGATACTTGATCGGTGAGAGCTTCATAGAAACTGAATTCTCTTATCCCTCTGGCCCTACATAAAATGGTAATTGGTTGTACATAAGGGACAGGACCAGCTTGTTTCTTCTATTACTTGTTGGACATCTGGAGTAAATGTATTAATTTCAGCAACATTGTTCTGGATTTACAGTGATTTGAATGAAACTACAATTTGTTCTTACCTGTTGAAAGAATAGTTTTCTTCTATATATGTCCTGAAGTTTACTTTTGCACTTTCTTCTTGCTCTGTCTAATTTTTTTTCACTTATCATTAAAGCTTCTAAAACTCTTTTAAATGTTCTGTGATTTCTTTCTCTCTTATGCAGTTCTTGGTCACACAGGGACTTAAATCTCCAGTTTTGACCACATTGTTTTCATTGCTCTTTTAACTTTATGCATTTATTTATGCTTACATGGCTTTTTTCTTCCCCCCTTTTTTTTTTTCTTTTTCCTAATGTGACCTACCAAAATAGATTCTCTGTTTTCCACTCTTGATTTTTCATGAATTATTGAATTCTGGCTATTTTTATTCAACTTGTTTCACATTTCCTCCAAGTCAGCTTTTCTTATAAAGCAATATCTTTGTGTTTGCTGACCTCTCCACAGAACTCCATCAGTGTTTCAAACCTAATGATATTATAATAATGGTATCCTATGTGCTTTCCAACTTTTAACCTTGTTTATTTTACAGCAGTAGCCTCATTTTCAATTATTTGGTCCTCTTGACCTCATTTGCTGCTTGTTCAACTTACTGTGCAAGAAAGAAATGTTTTCAAAACTCTTTTTGTAGCTTTCTTATTTCTATTTTACTAGCTGTGATTTTCTTTCAGTAAAGAACAATTACAAATAAGTGCTCTATTGCTATTTTAGATGACTATCTTTTGCATATAAAACTTTATGCATCCTCTCCTTATACTGTTTAGACCTGTCTATAGCAATACAAAACCATGTTTACCTTTTCAATCATTCAACTCAGTCATTATTTTGTCATATCAGTCACAAACACTTTAAATAATTAGAAGAATCTGTTCTACTGATATTTCTGGCTCCACATATACTGTCATATGTTAGTCTGATAATGGTAGTTAATTTAACAAGCTGCTTGAGAGCTGTCCTTTCAAGAATAGAGGCAGAAGACAGGTATCACTGTCAACACTTCATTATCCATACCAACACTGGGTAGTAGTTGCAATTTTGGAAATCTGGAAAAAAAGGACTGCATGAGATCTAAAAAATATACTTAGTTTACCTGCATTCCAAATACAGTCCATGTTACTTTTGTCAGACATTATCTCATCTGGTTTTTGTTAAACCCTTATTCTGCAGATTCTACTATTTCCCTCACCTGTCTGTTATAGTATTGTATTATTCTTATGACTGCAAGTTTTCCTTTTTGTATATTGTTATTAAATTTAAATCCATACTTCTTGTCTGATTCACCTCTCTATGTTGAAAATAGTTTATTCTTCTTCTCTCAAAGTAGCCTCTTATGTTTGTAAATATTATCTGTTAAAACTTTCTCCTCTTCTATAGAGCAAATAGTTCCGAACATTTCAGTCTTTACAGGTAGGTCATGTTTTCTGCACATTTCATAATGCTCATTTATGTCTTTTGGACTTTCTTCCTGGTTTTAAAACCCAACAATGGTCATACAAGCACCAAACAGAGTAGAGGAATTGTTTCACATCTGAAGACAGGCAGAAAGAAAAACATGGTGTCCAAAATTTAGTCATCTGAACCCAAGCTGATTTCCTAATGGCCCTTTGTAGAAAATAAACAGAAACAAGTATCTTCAGAGATTGACTCAATGTTGCCTGTCTTGAACATCCTCTGAAGAAGCCTACAATGACTAAAGGAGTCTAGGATTACTTTTGCAGAAGTAGATGCTGTCATCATAGACATTTAAGAATAGGTGAAATCAATTTGATTGTTGGAGTTTGGACAAGGTTGCAGTGTGATAGCCTATTACTATTTCTGTTACATGGCACCATTCATATATATATTCAGAAATATAATATCAAGATCCTGTTCTAACATCATAGAATCACAGAATATATTGGGTTGGAAAGGACCTCTAAGGGTCATCTAGTCTAACTCCCCTACAATAATCAGGGACATCTCTAACTAGGTCAGGTTACTCAGAGCCCCATCAAGCCTGACCTTGAATGTCTCCAGGGATGTCTTCCACTACCTCTCTGGGCAACCTGTTCCAGTGATCCACCACCCTCACATTAAAGAACTTTTTCCTAATGTCCAAGCTAAATCTACCCTTTTCTAGCTTAAAACCATTACCCTTTGTCCTATTGCTACAAAATGTTGGTAGCTAGCAATATTACATCTTTAACCTGCAGAGGTATAATTCATTATTCCTTTCCAAGTATTTTCCACGCTTGGCTTTTTAATATTACCACCCTTTTCTTAAGTAAATTTTCCAAAACAAGGTTCTTCACAACATTAAATCTCCCCTTCCATCTTACTGGTATCAACAAATACAACTACTGCGCTTAAAAATCATTAGTGAAAATACTAGATTCTGTTTGAATCAGATAGACATTTAAGCACCCAATGAAGAAGTGCAAGCCCAAAAGTGTAGCACTGGTGACTATTCTCTGGATTCTGTTTTACACACAGGTTTGTACCACCAGCTTGTAATTCTATGCAGTAGTCATTTTTTCCCCTTGATTTCAAAAACGTCACAAGGTATAAAGTCAACAGAATTAATTGTATGTTTTACTCATTTCCTTGTTTTCCTTTGTATGCTTACTAGTACTTTAAGTATTTGTTCCAATATTTTTTCAGTAAATGAGGGCAAATTTACTATTTTATCATTACCTGTATTCTCTTTTCTTCCCCTTTGTAGATAATGACTCTTTGTTTCTTTGGGTTTTTTTCTACTGTCTTGAAAACTATTTTCTTCACTTTTCCAAAGATAATCTATGACTGTTCTGAAATTGTCTGATCTAGGTATTTGAGTCCCTTAGGTTGTTCATTGTTTGACCTGTAAACGTCTTAATTCTTTTCTGAAAATAGCTGAAATAGTTTCATTGCAGACATGAAGTCCTTATAAATTATAAAGCTGGGACATATTAAAGAAATGTTTACAACCCATCTTCTTGTACAATTTTGGCACAAAAAGATGAGTCAAAGATAGGGCTTTCTGTGTCACTAATTTTGTGTATTAATTTGAGGTTCCTAAGTCCAATTGGTAGGCTTAAAACAGAGCACTCAAGAACAGAGTATTCAAATATAGAGCACTTAAGGAAAGAAAAAAGATATGATGCTTGGAAGATGTGTCTGTACAGGTAGAGGGGCAGAGATCATGAATGTAACATGTTCAGCAGTCAGAAAAGCATTTTGTAGTGTCCCTACAAACATGTATAATGTTAATGTATTTTTAATTGAAAAAATTAACTTGTTCAGCTGAGGAAAAATAGGGTCATTTTATGTGCCTACCTACGTTTCAAGAAACAAAAGGTGTCTTGCTTTTTATGTATTCTCTCTTCAGCTTGATCATATTCTCTTAATGTGTATTTTTACCTTTCCAGAAAAGCATCTAATGAGATTATTGACTCATTCTAACAAAACGTAAGATACTGAGCACATCCTATAAAGTATCTTACATGCTATGAAGTATGCTACACTCCTGTTTATGAGACCCCGCTGTGACATTAACACTGGAATGTGTCCATTTATTTTATTAAGGAAAGCTTTTGCAACCAAATATGTGGGGCTTTTTTATAATGCTGATTTTTGCAAAAAATCACAGGCTAATTCACTTAAAAACTATCTTTAATTGAATTCTGATTCAGAATTTTTAAGAAGAAAAATATTCAATGTAGTAGCAAATTACTTTTCAAATATGTTCAGTGATAAATTTTTGTTGAATTATTCCACCAACAAGACAGATTGCAAAGACAGGGAATATTTTTTTTCCCGTGTTCAGTCCAAAATGTAGACAGACTACATGTCTGATTTTCCTTACAAATTAAAAAATTACTTAGGTAATTTCTTATACATGCCTATATTGATAGACATTGACCTAAAAAAGCACACTATACATGCACAATATTTCACGTTTATTAAAAAAAGGAAAGAAGAAAAAAACCTGGCAATAAAGCAGCAAAAATAGAAAGATTGAGCATTAAGCACTTAAATGAAAGAGTTTCCTGCCAGGTCAGATTGCCAGGGAGCATGTTGTGAAAAGTTGTATGCATTTCAGGAATAAGAGTAATATTAGCAAGCAGAACAGGAGAATGCAGTCACTGCTGGTAGGGGTGTACAATACAGTGCAAAATCTGAGTTTAAAAGCATGGGACAATTGTCGTCAACCAGGAGACTTAAACAGAATGACAGCCACAACCAGCATACAATCCAGGATTTCAAGCAACAGCTTTCAAAATGCATTTTATGTTCCTCAGGTTGATATATTCCTCTGTGATATATTATGTCAAGTGAACAGTTTAACGGAAAGGGTTTCTTAAAATCACACACAAGGAAACTATTATTAGAAGAGAAAGAAGAAATTATACCACCCGCACACAGAAAAAGTTTTGATGCAAGTTTGTGGGGATAATTAGTGCCATACATTATCCCTTTCCACCTACAGATATGGGCATTTAACATTCTACAGTAGTAAAAACGTTTGGCTTATGAGTAAGGTTATCAAAGAAATAAACACTTTGGTTTTGTATTAAGCATAATGACAATTTACATAGTTCAGTGCAAAAGTTTTAGATGAGAAACATAAGAACTACTTTCCAAGAATAAAGCTGATCTTTTCCGATTCAAATCCTTGCTTCAGGTATATTGCATCACATTGGTTATAGTCCTTTTGATTAAGTTACCAACAGTAGACAATCTAGTGACACATTAGGGTTCAGAGCATGACAGTCAGTGTCCAAATGTGCATTTTGGGCTATAAAGTACAAGACACGAGTACAGTTGGAGTGATTGCAAGTTATGGGTTAACTTGTATTAGAATGGAGCATGAAATATCTTCTGCCAGGTATTACAGAAAAATAGTTAATACCATCATAATTAAGCATAAATAATTAGAAGAGCTATCATACCATAAAAGGCAAATTTTATGCTCAGCATTTTTATATTTATGCAATGCAGAAGTATTATCAACCTTATTGTAAAGAAAAAAGAAAGAAAAAAAATGTGTTTCCCATTCTGTCATAGACTGAAGAAGAGAAAAGTTTAGGAAGATGATGTCTTTATTTTCTTGATTTCACCAGCCTCAGTGGAAATTAAAAACTGCTCTAATTTATACTACAGAAGACACCATCTTATACCAATACGCATATATATGTTTGGATATGTACTTTAACTATTCATTTTCAGTTTTTTTCAGGTAACAGCTAATATAATTTCTACTGTAGGTGTGAATGAAGGAAAATACTTTTTCACACAGTATTCACTTTAAGTAGGTTGGAACCAATTGTTATGAAAGACTTGTTTTATTTGACATTGATCAGCATGAACTAAACAGTGAATGCTGTAGACCTCTGTCAGGTTTGTTGATGTTAAGGGATGGCTGAACAAGGTGAAGGTTACCAGTAACTCCGTCATTATACAAGAAATGTATTCCCCTGTTCAGACCAGTTCTTTGGTCAATATTTGTAACTAACAAACACCTCTGCACTTCCTATGAGCTTCAAACAGGTTGGATTCCCATAAGCAATAAAATATGGGCTTTTCTGAATGTTACTGACTTTACAGACAGAGGAAAACATAAAATTGCAGAATTAAGACACCTTCACTAGATTATAACTTTGGTTAGCATTGTCTCTAAACAATTTAATTTAAAAAAAAAGTTAGTCTACATGCACTCATTCCAAGCAGTAGCCTTTTTGAAGGAAAGACCAGTATTTGTAGGAAAAATATAATTTTGGTAACTTTCAGGTATTGAGATTAATTTCTCTTTGGGAAATTCTCTACAAGTATTCTAATCCTATTCCTATTAAGAAACCTGTAACTGTGTAAGGAGAGAGGTTATATGTCAGACCCGTGCACACTTGTGTATGAAAGAACACATGTATGTATGCTGTATGAAAGAAGGTGTATGCATGCTGTTACTCAGCATGCAATTTATTTATACTTGTATCCTATTTGTACTTGTATGTATGATTAGATATGTGTATATGCATACATATCTACAAAATGCATGTCTGTCAGCAAAAAATATATAGAGAATTTATACGTATCTACAAAACCAGATACAGGCGGGCTTTTAATCTCTATTATACCATTTCTACTTAAGAGGTAGAATTAGAAAAGAAAAGTTATCTCTTCCCATTTTTGCCAAAGTTTGTGGAATATTCTGGACATATGTATTATAAAATATTGCTTTAACATGTAGACTAAAGGGAAAAAGAAGGAAAAGGATAGCATCCGTTAAAGAATCACAACTTTCCAAATTCAGTTTTTAAAAAAGATGAAATTACTGGAATTCTACCAGAATATAGTAAGTCCAATGCTAGAAAAATCTGACACTTCTGTAACTCAAATTTAGCCAAGATTTACTAATTAAATATTTGAGAACTATTTACTGTAAACCTCACGAGCACAGATAAGGGATCATGGAAATGCCAACTAATCTACCACATCAACTGAGATGACACTATTCTTTCATCAACTCTTATAAGCTTAATTAAAACAACAGCAATAAAAACCCTCAAGGATTTGTTTAAGAAAACTGAAAAGAGAAGTCTTGATATTATGCATTTCTCAAGGTTATACACTTTAATGTAAGCAAATGAGAGAACTTGACATCACTGAATGTACAAATGTATTCATTTACACCACAACTGAGATCCGACTGCACGCGTTTAATCTTAAGACCATGATAAGACTTGGTGTACAGTACTTACACACCTAATTCTAGTAGATCTGATCTAAACTGACAATTATTATTTGCATAGGGAAACCATTACTGAATGTAATTAGTCATCAGAAACAATACTGCATCAATTAACCAAATAACATCTCAATTTAATTTCACAGTTCTGTGGAGGTTAGGAAAATCATTCTAACCCACTTGCTTATAAGGAACCTTCATTTATATATTTATATAAAATTGGTATAATTTTAATTTCAGAAATGGAGAGAGAAGTAGTGCATTCTGTGTTTCAGCATGTATGCAGAGTGTACAGCAAAGAAACTCCATCTAAAGAGTCACAAAACAGCTAGACCAGTGCTGTATTAAAAGATTAGACAGCCTTGATACTAGTTCCTAAATATGAACAAATTGTGTGAATTAAATGGTAGTAGTTTTGACGGGGCCATGCACATACTTTGTGAAGATGCAGATATTCTGAGCTTGTAGGAATAATTGTATAAGAACCTACATAACCCTCACTGATACCTAATTGCAGCTCTATCCCATAGACTGAATGATGTACAGGCTATATGGCAAAAAATAATGATTGCATCATTAAATGCATATTGATAGTGTTTATATACAAAGCTGTTTTGATTTTTTTTCCTCTTCTGAACTATAACTGTCCCAGATCGATCTCCATCAAATCAGAGGTTCCTTCAAGATTTTGTTTCCTGTCTTATACAAGTTTTCTCTCTCCAGGTTTCTAATTCTTGCTTCAGTCTACTTTATACAGCTATATTTTTACTTTCTGGGATTCTAATGCATATCACTCCTTTTTAGTTCTTCTAACCTTTTCCATATTAATTCTTTCAGGCCCTATGTCTTTCTCCCAGCCAGCTAAGCCTACTGTTGTTTCTAGCTCAAGGTCTGGCGTTTTGTGGTGAGTTGATATTGGCTGGCAGACAAGACCACACCCAGTGTCTCCCTCAGTCCTCCCTCCAGTGGCATGGGGGAAAGAATTGGAAAGGCAAAACCAAGAAAAAAAAACCTCATGGGTTGAGATAAAGAGGTTTTAATAAGTGAAGGGGGAAAAAAAAAAAGAAAAAGAAACAAGTGTTGCAAAAGCAATAGCTCACCATGCACAAACCGATGCCCAGCCAGTCTGTCTACTTTGAAAAAATTCCTTCCCAGTTTTATGGCTGAGCATGATGTTACATGGTAGGGAATATTACTTCAGTCATTTTTGGGTCAGCTGTCTCACCTGCATCCCCTCCCAACCTCTTGCCCACCCCCCAGCATACTCACTGGGACAGTAGAGTGAAAAACAGATAAAATCTTGATGCTGTGTAAGTACCGTTCAGCAGTAGCCAACACAGTGGTGTATTACCAATACAGTTTTAGTTACAAATCTAAAACACTGCACCGAATTATCTCCATCCCAGCCAAACTCAGTACATATTTGCTGCTTCTGAATTAAAGACGGCAGCTCCGCCATGAGCTGAGCATGGTGTGCACTGAGAGCACAGGGACTTCCTGTCCCCTTCTCTCTACTCCAGCTCCATTCCAATGTTTCAATGGTGGAGAAAAGTCTTACTGCTCCTCCAGCCTTGATTTTGACATATTCAATGCAGACATGTTAAAGATTTTAGAAGAAAATTCTTATGGGCACACAACTACGTGTGCCTGTGCCTGAAAGTGTGTTAACTGTTGTGGGAAATAATGGAAAGAGAGGGGAGGAGGATGATGAAAAGAAAGCTGTGCTAAAACACAGCCCTGTTTGTATTATACTCAAAATTTTGTTGTGGGCAAACAGAGGAGCACACTCTGTATTGTGAAGCCAGGAATTCATTGTCATTTTAATTTAAATTTTAACCAAAATACAATTAATTATTGTTCTTTCATTTACAGTTATACTAACTCAGCATATAAATATATCAACATATGAAATCATAATAACAATAATGTGGCTATATATTAATATATCTATTATTATAAAATTATAAGCTGCAAATGTATCAACAGGCTTTAATTCCCCTGACTGGTCTTATTCTATTCACTGACACCCTCCGCACACACCCCACAAACTCCATAGGGGTTCATTTCTGCTGTAGGTGTGTTGTCCTCTGCTCATCTGGACATTGTCATTAGGCTTCCTGCAGAGATCCTGGACTTGACTTATTACCTTGCTTTGTTCAGTTGTTGAGAACTTGTTATGATCACTGCCCTTGTGTGGCTGGTGCAGTCACTGTTCTGTGATCACCTTGGCTCATCGCTTCTCTTCTCTTGTGGAGCAGCCTTATGGTATAGTTGGACAAATGGGTTACAGGAAAACATGTGCAAAGAACCAAATTGTAGAAAACTAAGCCAATTAAAATAAATTTGGTAATAGACACCTACTCATTACACAGCTGCTGTTCTAGGTAAACAAGTTACAAGAAAAATCCACGCAGTCTCAAAACTGTGAAAGGTGACTGTAAAGCTTGTTGCCTGTCACCAGCGATGATAATACTGCATTTAATAGGTGAATACACTTATTAACCAGACTGGTTTTGCCCCACTTTTTCAAATCCTACTATATGTGTTCAGAGCAATATCTACTTTAAATTTCTGCTCTGTAGTGTAAATTGCAGATACATTTCAGCAACTTTCTCTATCCTTAGCCATGCACTCAGTGAAATTGCTTTAAGCCTGCGGGGTGCTATTCAACCAGAAGGATCAATATTTTGCATGAGTATGTATTGATAGAGGACTTAAGAGGAACGGTTCTTTTTCTAAAACTGCGGAATCAGGGAACTGAAATTATTGTGAAAGCTGATTGAATTATTTTCAGCTATAGTAGTAACATACAGGTCTTTTTCTGTTGATGGCTCATTTGAAAACAGACAATGATTTTGAAAAATATATTCATCATTCTAAATTACTCCGGTGTATTATGCATTGTGGTCTCAGCCTATAGACTGACAGCAAATTATCAGTATTGTCTGAAGTACTGAGTATTCTGAATTTGCTCATGTAAAGCCTCATTGACCCTCATTCTTGGGTCTAGTGATACGAGACACTCATTTGAAAGAAAGCAGACTTTCACTTTGTGATGACTTAGCAGTTCTATAGTAGTCAAAAGATGATTCATTCTTTTCGACTTTACAGAATTGTCAGCTGTGCTTTTTCATCTGTCTACACATTTTTACGTGTAATGGCTGCCACGATGCCTTCCCAGAACATAAAAGTAAATTGAATACACTATATTTATTCTCGAACATGCCTTTTGAGAACTCGTACAGGTGATGGGTATCCATCTGCATCCCAAGAGGTGCAGATAAGAGAAAATTCCTGCATATCAGCTATTTTATACTCTCTCCCATAATTCCACACCATCCTGGCTACTGCTGAAATCTCACCTTCTTATAAAATAACTATCTTTGGCTGCTTTGATGAGAAAGGTTATTCAGACAGAGTGGTTCAGTTTCTATTGTGCATGTCAACCAACCAAGATCTTTATATGCCAGGGATGCTGTCCTGGACACTATTTCTTACTATGTGCTCATGAAAACAAGTGCGGAGCACTCATGAAAAGAAGTAAAAATAATCAAATATCCTTCCCTCTCTAAAAGCACGGTTATTTTTCTTTTGAGATACATCATATAAATGTATTTCTTAGGCTCAGCTTCCTACTTTTTATTCTTCAGAATACCAACTACAAATATGTATAGGAGCATGAAAAAAAAAATCATCTTGCATCTCTCAGTCTAGTGTAATGCAGAAAAGGCAAGAAAAATGAGTGACTCCTCAAATCACTTTATTTAGATGATGACACGGTGACAGAATATATGACATAGAAAATACGTTGGTTTATGTGGATTTAATGAAATAGTAACCCAGCCTCTTAAAATAGCAAAAAATAAGTCACTGACAATCTGTTCTTGTTTCAAAACTCATTCTGATTACCTGTGTCCCACAACTTTTTCTTTCTGTGAAGATTTATCAGGTTAGTCAGTACACAGCAGAAGAGAAAGCCGCGTTCAAAACCTAAAGTACATTTTCTAACAACTAGTGTTCAGTAGAGCAAATGAATTAACTGATGTTTGGCTTTCCCCTAAAGTCTCCACATCTTGGTAAAGGTAAATGAGTTTTTGTTCTCTAGATATTCCTTTAATATCATTTAAAGTACAAGATGAAACCCAGTGATATTGTCCACCTCTTTTTAATCAGCAAGTAAGACAAGAAAGATTAGAGAATTTGTGAAAGTACTTTACATTAGTTACCACATCCTTCAATAGCTTTTTGTCAAATAACAAATTCTGTTCTCTTGTGTTTTGTTTTGATATTCTTCTATTCTAAGTACTTCACTAAGCAGTGTTATTGTTGTCCTAGATTTTTTCACAAGCCTTCCCTATTTTTTTATTAAAAAAAGAAATATAAATTTAAATCAAGTAAGTTAAAATTTTAACAAGAAACTTATTTTTCTACTCAAAAACAAAAAAGCAAAACCCAAAACAAATCAGCTTCATCTAATAAGAATAGTGAAGAATTTGTAGTCCATTATTTTCAATGGTAATTTGATTATATAGACAAAAATATTCCTACCCATTGTTTTGTATCATAATTTATGTTGAAGTAGAAATCTGAAGTTAGAAAGTCACTTCTTGAGATTAACAAGCATGTGGACACCCAGGTCAGTGAGGAAGGAGAGGGGAAGGTGTGCTGGAGCAGAGATTCCCCTGTGGCCTATGGGGAGATGGCAGGCTGACTCCCTGTAGTATATGAAGACCAATGGCTCAGACTTTTGCCTGCAGCCCATGGAGGACCCCAGGACAGAGCAGGGGACTGGGCCCGAAGGTGGCCATGACTGCCAAGGAAGCCCACCCTGGAGCAGCCCATCTCTGGGAGGGCGGCAACCCGTGAGAGGGACCCACGCTGGGGCAGTTTGTGGGGAGCTGCTGTCCTGTGGGAAGGACTCCCACTGGAGCAGTTGGAGGAGGAATGTCTGCTGTGAGAGGGACACTGTGGTGGGGCAGGAGAGGGCTGCGAGGAGCCCTTTTCCTGATGAGGAAGGAGTAGCAAAGTCACCTGGTGACGGACTGACTGTAATCCCCATTCCCTGGTCCCCTGCGCTGCTGGAGGGTAAGAGGCAGCAAAGCTGAGCCCAGGAAGACTGGAGGGGTGGGGGGAAGGTGTGTTTTTAAGATTTGGTTGTATTTCTCATTATCCTTGATAGTGGTGGTTCTTCATTAAATTGATGTTGCTAGCCCCAAGTTGAGTCTGTCTTTTGCTCGTGACCATAATTGGTGAGTGAGCCCTCTCTGTCCTTTGTCTCAACCATGGAGCCTTTTGATTGTATTTTCTCCCTGCCATCCCTCAGAGGACTGGGTGGGGTTTAGCAAGCAGCTGGGTGGTGCTTTGTTGCCAGTTGGGTGGGGTCAAACCACAACAATGTGTTTAAAATTGAAGAAACCAAATATTTCTAAGTCAATTCTGTAACAAAAGCGAGAGGGAAAAAGAAACCAGCCCATGATGTCCATGAAGAAGAAAATGGGGAACCGAGTCCAGGAAACATCTATTTTTGGACAGATCACTAACAGAAACTGTGGCAGACATCTTTTGGCAAGGTTAGAAGCAACTTGTGAGTCTAGAGTGCAGAGTTCACACTCTACTACACAAGTTTAGTAAGATGTTAATAGCTATTGTGTTTGCATAAGATAACTAGCCCTTCAGTTAGTATGGGAAAATATTATATCCTGCACGACTGAACTTTTACTTATTTTCAATTGACTTTGTATGAAAATTGTATACTTTGAGAGAACCAAGTCATCATGTTCGCAAAAATATAGAACATATACGCATTGGCAGGTTGTTACTAGATGATAAAATTAGATGCACTCCAAATTCACAGTTGATACACAAGTTAATTTATTTTAGGAATGGCTTTGGGAGAAGTGATTTAAAGATATAATATATACTAGTCTTTTCCTGTTCTCTTTCTTATTTTAATTTTAAAGTCAGACTATATAATTTCACAGACTTGCAGTAATGGCACAAGTCACAGGAAGTTTTAAAGGCAGAAAGGAAGTTGGAAAAGTAAAATTTAAAAATTTTAGCAGGCTTAATGCAGGAAATTTCAGTGCCTTACCCTTCATTATGACTTGAAAATAATAACATCTGTTTTAACATTTTATGTATCAAGCAAAGTAAAACAATACACATTAAGAAAACCAGTTACTACATACGTCTTTCTTACCAAAAATACTTATTGACTGCAAAATCTGTTGTGTAAAATCTCAAGATAGAAAGGGAACTAAGTAAGTAAACTTCAAATAAAGGATTATCTTTGTTTGTGAATAGTTTATTTTAATAGAAATTATGAACAGGGACCTTGACATTAAAGTGACATGGTAGATTCCTAGGAAGTTAAAGGCAAATCATCTAGTACTAGTACCCTAGCAGCTTTAAGTAAAGGATTTAGCTGGGCTAATATTTAAGATTAACCATAAACAGAAACAAATTCTCAGCTGGCCACACTTAAGCAGTAATCAAACTTCAAAACTTTTATTTAATAACAGAGGTTTTCTAACAGCCACAGACATCTACTATTCTCTCCTTTTGAGCACAAGTTACTTTGGAGCTGAGATTTACAAACAATTGTAAATACTGAAATTATTTTAATTTAGAGAAGTGTTTAACTTTTAGGTGTCTACTCAAGCTGAAATCTACTCTGAAAATAGGACAATTTTGCAAAACATGACTATTTCTTAATTTTTTAACGTTTACAAAAAACATTTGCCTCAGACTGCCTCCCACTCTCATGTTCATCAGTGCAACAGTGATGCTGTATTTTGATTGTGTCTCCAGTAGCTGAGAAATAAAGAGCATTTGACTCTAAATTTCCTGATAATTCAAAAAGAAAGGGTCATGCACCTTTTCAGAAACCATCAGGGACATATAATTTTACAAACTTATATGGGATTAGACCCCTAAAGTAACTAGGCAGAACACGTGAGTGCCTTAATGTTTACACAGAAAAGCCCTAGACATGTATTTTTTTTTAAGTTGACAAATTTATCTTTCTGCAATGAATCTTCCAAATACCAACCTTGAATTTGAACTTTTTGAAAATGTTTAAATCATATTAACATCTCTCCCAAAAAAATATTATTTTTCAGGAAAAAATGAGGAAATAACAGAAGGAAAACATTTTACTTTTCTAAATTTCCTTTTTGTCTCTCTTTCCTATCAAGCTATTTATCAAATTAGACTTAAATTTACAAAAACATTAATTACAAGAAATGGTCCATGCTATTTTTGAAAACACAGTCCTTAAAGTAACAGACGGGTATTCTACTTTCTCATTGCCCTTGTGTACATTATCACTATCATTTATTTTCTGGAGGTAAATTTTAATATTTCTCTGGCCCTACGGAGAAGTTCCCTACACAGGACCAGGATAATGGCAGAGAGAAGACTCAGAGTAGGGTACATCTGAAAAGACCAGTGAGCTTACTGACACAGAGCTGACTGTACCTAGTAACTAAATGATTCTGTTCTGTAATATTTCAAGGTGATAATCCAAATTTGTTCATCATGGAAGAATTGTAGAACGTCAATCTGTCACCTGAAACCTTACTGTCATTGTACCAGATTATAAGTCACAAGGGAAAAAAACAACCAACCAAACCAAAACACCAAGCTAAACCAAAACAACAACAGAAACAAAAGCAAACAGATGGGCAGATAGACTGCACACTTCAAACTGGTCAGTGTGAAAAACTATATGCCTGAACACTTCCGACAGGCCATTCTTTACAACACGTTATGAAGTTTCCTTTAATATCATCAGCAATTAATATTTTCAGGGAACAGAGACAGTCCTGTGCTGTGATTTGTAAAACAAAAAACATTTTGTTGTTAAAAGGACTTAAAAATGTGTTCTGGATAATTGGATTTAAATGAAATATGTTTTTTAAAATCCATTTACAATATTTCTGCTGCTTTGCGCTTTTTTTTTTTTTTTCCTCATGGGATATCCACTATTATAATTTATAAGCCACTTTTAGTTACTTTTTGTTAGTCCTTATTTCAAATTCCACGTATGACTTGATTTGGTTTTAATACTTTACATCTAACACCTTGGTGTTTAACTTTTTAAAGAAAGACAGATCTCTCTGTTACTCTGTCCTACATTTGACTTTAACTCTAATTTTTAATTAAAATGAAGTGTTTCAGTTCAATATACTACAATACATAGAATTTTTTATCCCTACAGCTAATTTAGTGCTAACATATGAGTATTTCTGAGATCTAGTGAAAGTGCAGTCTTGCAGTGGGTTATCTTTCACGCAGAAAAATGGACCCATCTGTGGAACCTCTAAAGGGTGAAGATGTATAGTCTTAAATGGCCTGAAAATGGAACACATTAGGATAATACAATGAATGCAGTAACTGTGGTAAGCATTTCTGGATCCATTTGTTTGGAAATGTAAGTTTAAGTGTAGTTTTCAGACAGAAACAGTATGGACATTTATGTACAGTGACTTTTCCACAGCTCAGGACATGCTAGCTAAGGAATGACTGGCTTCCAAATTCGGGTGAGGTTCAGCTGATTTTCAAGTTACTGTTTTCCTCTTGATTTTCTGCTATTTGGAACAAGTAAATTTGAAAAAATTGCTAGGTAGATATTTTTAATTGCAAAATTGATGTGGAATGTCTATTAGACTGAACTGTTTGATCACAAAGATTCAGCATAAAAGTAATTCAGCCATGACAAAACTAATATTTTTAATTATGTACAGAAGAACTTCATGTGCACCTGGAAAAATGTGAATCTCAAATGGAAGTGTCTGAGGAGTTGAGGGGACTCTGCAGTTAAGATACAACAGAGCAGTGGTTTTGAAGGTTGCAATTTTGGAAACAGATAACTAAAATTCATCTTAATCCCAGTTATGGTTAACAGCATTACCCTTCTGGAGCCTTGATCCTCCCACTCAAGACTAGTTTGAGTACTAGTGGAAGTAACAGTTTTAAGACTCTTCAGGAGAGAGACCACAAGGCAAAGTAACAAGCCCAAAATAGTAAACTTGTAACTGTCGGAAATAAAACCCAGTGTGTATGAACCATTATAATACAGATCATTTTAAAGCTCATAGGTAACCTATAAACTTCAATATAAAACCTTAGCAGTGATTTAAATTCTAAGGATCCCATAAGCAATTCTATGAAATTTAATTTCAGCTTTTGGAGACATTGTTGTGTTAACTGCTTTAAAGTATTATATAACTGTATTCTAATATCTGAGGTTTAGACCTTCTCCAGTCGTAACACTTCCAAATGCTATATTGGATTTTAAAAAAGAAGATTTTTTCCAAGAAAAAAGCTGATTTTAAAGTGAAATTTTATTTCTTCTATCTCATGCAATGAGAAGAGGAAAACACTATGTTACGCAAACTGTTCACTAAAAAATGACTTTTTGATATAATCACATTTTTCTTTAGGTTGGATTTATCAGATATACAGGTGGGAAAAGTGAAATAGAATTTAGTTTTGGTTATAGTTTCTTCTCATCCTTTTGATAAAACACTTTGAAATAAAATTTAGTCAGTTTATACTGGGAATTATGCTAAATATTAGGATTATAATTTTAGATTCTTTTATTTTTCCTTTGTATAAGAAAAAATTCAAGTTAACAGGCAGTCTAATACCAATGACAAGGAATCTTTTTATTGTGGGTTTTTGGCATCATGATGTTGTCTTACCCTAATGCTTTTGTATCATCCGAGATATGTGACTGACTTTTAATCTTGCTTAAGGAAATCTCCTGAAGACTTTATTTTATCCTTGTATGGGAGACAATTCACTGAAGCAAACAAGTTCGTGAGACTAAAGGTGTTGCAGGATCAAAATTGAGCTCTATAATCTATATATTACCTTTATTAAACTGCTTCAATGCCATAATTAATAACCTACTAGGCTTCCTGGACACTTCTCTTCTTTTTGGTAAAATTATAGAGTGATTCGGGACTTACTAAATAAATAGATAAATACATAAGGAATAATTTCAAAGCAATAATTCAGTAATTAAAAAATGTATATTAAAAATGTGCCATTAACATGGTAATTTTTACAAAAACATTTAACTTTTAATGCTCTCTGTTTCACTTTCATTGCTGTATTTCATACCAAATAGCTTCACAACCATCTTCACTCCAGCACCAGTCCTCTCATCTAGTAATAGCCTGTGAGACAGCCTTCCTGCATCTGTGGTTTTGTTGTCTTTATCACACGTGAAGTAAGGGTAGTTAATTACATCTACTATACTGGCTTATCGTATATAAAGTATCAAGAATAGCTGCCGATAAAGACGCATTCATACCTTTATGCCAGGAAAAAAAAAAGTTTCGTGAGCAACTTAGTGAGTGACTAAGCAACACATGAGCAGTGGGACATGGAGGAGAATAAATTAAAAAATAATAATAATAAAAAAAAAAAGAGTAAAACTTGGGGGTTGCGATAAAAAGAGTTTAATAACTAAAATAACATAAAATAATAATAATAATAATAATAATAATAATAATAATAATAATAATAATAATAATAAATTAAAATTAATACAACAAAAGAGAGAGAAATAAAACCCAAGAAAACACAAGTGATGCGCGATGCAATTGCTCATCGTGTGCTGACCAATGCTCAGCCAGTCCCTGAGCAGTGATCTGCCCCTCCTGGCCAGCTCTCTCCAGTTTATGTAATAAGCATGACATCCTATGGTATGGAATATCCCTTTGGCTAATTCAGGTCAGCTGTCCTGGTCATGCTCCCTCCCAGCTTCTTGTGCACCTGCTCACTGTCAGAGCATGGGAATCTGAAAAATTCTTAGAATAAGCACTACTCAGCAACAACTAAACCATCAGTGTGCTACCAACATTATTCTCACACTAAATCCAAACCACAGCGCTGAACCAACTACTAGGAAGAAAACTCTATCCCAGCTGAAACCAGGACATAATGTTTTGCTACTTTTGGTATCAATCAATTGGGAATGAAGGAGCACTGCTGAACTGGTTTGTTGTTTCCTCAGGAGGTGAGGAATCTTGAACTCCTCTTTTCCCTAAGAGATAAGCATGTGGAATTTTTTTTCTTTTATTTTCTTCATTCACCTCCTTGTGAATAATTTTCTCCCTGTATTTCCTTCTGCATCCCACAACACTGTTAAACAGTACCCTGTGAAAATTGATACAACACAGAAGATAGGGTCTTTAGTCCCTCTTGCCCATCTTTAGCATGTTCCCCTAAATTTTCTTAACTTGATGATTAAAATTGGTAAGTGGCCATATATTGCGTCTCTGAACAGATTGATAGTTGTATGTGAAACATGCTTAAGACTTGAAGCCAGTTTTTATGAGTAAAATGTTCAATATTGTTTTTAAAGTAAATTAAATTGTCAGCTTAATCTTACTCCTAACCCTGGAAACGGGTGTAAACAGATTCTGAAATTTGTGAAGCTGCTGAGATGAATTGGTTACCAATTGAAACTCCAATTAAGCAGTTGCAGGTTTTCCTCTATCATCTAATAAAGCTTGTTTTCAAGCTACAAACAGGTTTATTCATTAATGAAAGCTTTACACATGTCCACTGCTTTGTATTTTAAGTAATGAAATAGAGAGAAACAAAGAATGCAGACTACAGAAACAAGCAGTAACAACTTATTTCCAGTTCTGTGTCCATTTATATACTTACCTTTTTGACCCACATAAAATAAAGATAAAAGTCAATGTCTACAATCTAAGATTCTGAAAGACACACACTCCAATTCCAGGTGTATGATTCCTTGTCGTGGTTTAACAGCATCAGTAAAGATTTCCACCTCTCCACCCGCCGCCCGTCCCCGCAATCTGGCTGCTTTCCCAAACATGCTCACAGCTATTTAGAAGCCTTTTTCTCATAATAAGTAGCTTGCACAATGCACTAAATGCTGCTCTACTATGAATATGCAAATTGTAAGTGACAGTACCAGTACAGTCTAAGAACCATCCAAGAGTTCTAGACCTTGCAGATGTCTTAATTTTGCCAGCTGATTAAAAATACTCCCTAACAACAGCAGCTAATTATTGATGGGCAGATGCTGTGGTCCTCACTCTGTAAAGAGTTCCTTTGAAAGACAAGACACTCTAAAGTATCTGGTTGCAAATCTTATAAACTCAGTTGGTATTCCTAAAAGGCGTGGGCATGTGCAAAACTTATGACTATAAAATTAACTGGTGGAGGGGGGATTTTGTGTCTGTGGGATACAGACATCATTTGCATAGCATAGACCTGACCTGTCTACTAGATTTGCTAAAGTTAGCAGCCTAAATTGAGCTATGGGATCACATTGTACCCATTTTTGCCGTGCTTTTGCCTACCTGGTGTTTCTTACCCTGAAGTGCTTTGAGCGAATGACAGCCTTCTTGATTTTTTGATTTTACAACATAAAGCATAATTGATTTTTATTTCATGAGTTAGCTAGAATGAAGTTATACAAACTAAAGAACTAATATCATTACTGACACAGTATGTCTGGGGATGTATCTGCACCTGTGAATTACAGTTCTATAAATCCTATTCAGCTTCTTAGTGTTTTTCAACAATGCCTTTTCGCAGACTAAGCTTCAAATAAACGTACATGAGCAGAGCTTATACATGATAATCTTGTGTACATTTTCTGCATTTTCAAAGAAAATTTTAATGCTCCTTAAAAGTTTTATTTTTTAATTTTTAAGAGGGTTTAAGTTCACATTAAACTAGTAATTCTTTGATATATTCTGAAGACATTTCAGAAACGTCCATTGCCATAGTGTCCTAGATTTTTGTGGTTTTAAATTCCATTATGTCATAAAAGGAGGTTGTTTTATAGTGTCCAGCCAGATACTAGTGCAGAGAATTTTGCAAACAAAATTCTGTAAATATTAAATGCTCTAAAATGTCTAAAGATCAACTAAGACTAGGAAATATTTTCAATTATCAAGGTCACTGGAAACTGAAAAGCTGTATTATTTCAACTCTCTCAACCTAGGCATTGTTTATTTCTTATTATAGGAATAATACTAAGGCTAGTTTTAAAAAAAACAGCTTGAACATTATTAGATGGAGTGGTTTCATGTAGTTTTAAAAAATAACAGATTCACCTTTATTTTAGATATATGCATATTCTAAACCTATAAACATTCTTCCGTTTTAACATTTGTAATGCAATTTGTCATTATAAACTTTTCATTCCAAGTTTAAAAACTCCTCATAAAGCAGATATTTCCAGTTTTTCTTTTAATGAATCACATTAAAAAATGTTTAATGAGAAACAGGATGTTAGAGGAAACACTACTACTGAGAAATGCCCTGCAGTCCAAAACACCCTTAGAATATTCTTCTTTTCAGACTTGAGTATTTGTTCTTCCTATTTCTTCATTCATTTGACCTTACAGGTGCTGATATTCATTATTATATTATAGTCATAGGATAACAATAATACATATTATTACTTCTATTATTACATATAAATAATAGAAATAAAATATAATAACAACAGAGTAGAAGTATAGAAAAATTACTGTTAAAATAATAATAATCATAAATAAATAGAAATATATGTAAATAATAGAAATATCTGAAAGCCATGTGCTAGGCTGTTGTTTACAAACAGGAGTGTTTTGTCTGTTATTGATAGGGATCAAATACAATAAAAACCTCTCCTACTAAAATTTAAAAATAGTATTATATACTGTACTGTGTAAAGCATTACCCAACAATAAAACACAATCTAATACCTGTAGCAAAATAATTCAATACTACTTTCAGAATATACAATTTGTCTTTTCTAATATCTTCTACCTTTAACACTTGCTGCAATTCTCTGAAATGTTCAGAAAGCAAAATATATCCTCCCTTTTATTATAATTTCTCTTCTTAGTCTGTTTCCCTAGGGAAGAAATTCTCAAACTATTTCATTTTCTACATTAATTCAGAGAAATTACTTCTGTGATGCTTCTGCTCCTGTGGCTGTTTGTTCAGCAAATCCACTTTATTTTAAATCATTTTATTGTATTTCATTACCAAATTCCACAATTTTTTTAATGAATTAACGAAACCAATCAAGATTAATCGCATTGTTCTTCAGATTTTTCTAAGGATAACTAAATTACGTGTTTGATTTAAAGACATTACTACAGTGAGTCAAACTACTATCAACAAATAATTGTTACATTTGGAGTCCAAGTTCCTTAATTGCAAAAACTTGTAAAATCTCAGAGATTGATCTGCGTTTTTTATATTCCTAAAAGAATCTGCTAACTACTTTACATAGGAAATTCACATATCCAGGCATCCAGTTTAATTTCCAGGAGTTATACAAAGCAATCCCCTGTAAGTATAAAGTAAGTTGGATCCTGCTGTTAGGGAACTCTCAGGTCTTACAGTTCTTTGTATTCATGCTGCTGTTTTACTAATAGTATAAGACAGTAAGATGTAGTTAGTAATGGACGTCTGTTCTAGATCAGTCTGAAGACATCTAAGCTTAGGTGCTGTATCTGCATGCTCCTGTAGAGACATTCAGTTCAATCCATCTTCCTATAACTCACTCACTAGTTTGGGCTCAGATGATCACTACTATATGAGATCTTCCAGGATATCCATCTGCCCAAGCCTCCAGCTGCTACTTCAGCATTTTACAGGTCTCCCACTGGCCCAGTGTCCTGTCTAATTGTACCATGTACATATTTTGGTATCCTATGAGAGCTTAGAAGACACCAGACACATCCAGGGGCAACTGATTTAAGGCCATTAGTTGAGTCACTGGGCCACAGAGAATTATTTGCATGTCTGAACTCTATTGGGGCATTCACCTGACAAAAAAGTTTTAATGTAATTGAGGCACTGTGGAAAATCTCACCTGGCCTTCAGCTGCCACTCTGAGAGGGTACAGAGGTTGCCGGTATTCTGCAAGTCCTGTGACACATCTGCTGTTCCTGTACACATATGCATACAACTAAGACATTTCAAATGGGATTAGGTACAGTGGGTGAGCAGCTTAATCCTTGCTGTGTCTTATGACATTCCAAATTTTCCTTAGTCTCCACTGACTTCTTAGACTGCCAGGGATTTTAGATATATTCCATCCCTACAAACATGTAAATGGAGGTCTTCAAACATTGATTTAATCTTACCCTTGCTTATCAGTAGAGTGAAAATGCTGTGTTCCCGTCCCTTTGATCTTCAGCATTGCATTTCAAGATGGCATTATACTTAGTCTTTTGGTTGCAGTTCTCTTTGGAACTCCAGGTCACAGACCCAGACTAACCGAGATTATTAATCAGTTTCTGTATTTCTGTTCTCTGCTTCAGTCAATGTAGAAGGGTCTCTGCTCGTGAGAATGACTACCCTAGGATTAGTTTGGGCTGGCTAAATATATATAAAGTAGCTCTCACGTACAGAGTAGTTGATTGTCAAATCAATTTACTTACAGTTCGTAAAACCAGAACGTTGCCTACTTAATTACCCAAGAAGTCAGCATGAAAAGAATAATAAAATCTCCTCTTATAATATTAGCAACAACACTGTCACTAAAAAGCTGTAAGCAATTTTTTGCCAACTTTAAAAATAAAATTGTCTCATCGATAGTTCAGACAGCTACAGCCTTGCAGAATATAATCTAACTCCAACTGAAACAACATTTTTTCCTAGTGTATGACATATATCACCATTTTATTTGGAAAAGAATAGTTGTAAGGAATACCTGTACATTAGTAGACAAAGGATGCAGTCAAAATCAGAACATGGACATTGAACTGACCCATTTCATCTGACTTGTGTAGCTGTCTGATTGTATATTTAGATAATGCATTGTTTGTTTTTTTTTTCTGTTCCCATGTAACATTCCTTCTAGCAGTATTGAATTCTAATTATAAAGGATAAGGATCCTCAAGACCTTAATGAATTGAACCCTGTGTATCTCCTTTTAAGATAATGAAAAGAAATGGCAACATAGAAAATTTCTCTGTGTGTACATTGGAAAAGGTAGGGGGCAATGGAGCAGTGACCTTTAACAGAGGGACACCATAAAAGTGAAGCCCACTTTGTATACAAAATTTTAGCTTGTCAGTTGTTGTTGCTCTGGTGACAGGATATATTCTGTTGTTCTCAAGCAGATTGTTAGGCTTTAAGAGTTTTCTGTCCACAGTGAGGCTGCAACCTAAATTGAAAAGTAGGTGTTGTGACAAATATAAAATCTATCAACGGATCAGTGTTTTAAAAGCCAAACAGAAGTACTACTCTTTCTTCCACAGTTAGTCTCTTTTGACAGTACTTTTACCCACATACAAAAAAAAAACCCAAAACCAAAGAACCATTGATATGCTGTAAATATCACTTGGTAATCAAATTTAAATACTATCAATAATACGAATTCAGAGGGTTGCCAATCCCCAGAAAGATTATAAACAGATCAGTGCTAGAATTATTTGAGTTTCATCCTCAGCAATTCATCTGCAAGTTTTCCTGAATGGTAGAAGCATTACATAGCTTGGACCAAGCGCAAGTAAAGATTTATCTGTGCCTGGCATAATTCTGTTGTGAAGAGTTATTTTGCCCATCTCAACCCATATTGATCAAAGTTGTTCAACGAAGAAAACATAACTCTGGAAGAGGACTTCAGGAGGACTAAACACAACCCCAAAAAATCCTAATTGGATTTTTTTTTAAATTAGAGATAGAAAAGTCTATTAAGTTGCAAAAATTATTTCAATAATCAATTACCTTATTAAATTAAATTATGTCAGTATTAATTTCCATGTGTCAGGCTCTAAACTTTTTATACTTAATGGATTGTTGTAAACTCTACATTTACTGCAGTCTCAAAGTATATCAGTTACACATCTAATATTATGTGTATATATATATATATATACAGCCTACATTACATTGCTTAATTCATAATCATTTCCATAGCTAACCTGCAAATCTAGCAATTCTACTCATCTCATAGATAGTTTATACAGCATTTAAATCACTACTTAAACATCTTTTAATAAACTAGATTAAATGTTCATCACAACACTGAATTTTTTTTCCCTTAATCTTTCTCACAATTTCATGTTGAACATCTACCAATAATTTAAGTATTTCAGTATTTTCAGTGAACACTGAAAATGGTTACTACATTACAGTAGTGTGAATACTGGAATACAGCTAAGGGTGAATTGTTGGAAATTAAGCAGTGTTACGAGTGTCAACTACAGAGGTAATACAGAGTCCACATTTCTTTGATATTTTGTTTAAGCTTTGCTTAGCCTTTCTGACCACAACATTGAAGCAGGGCCTTATCTTTAGCAAACTGATCACCACGGTTACCAAGTTTTTCAGGGCAAAGTAGTGAGGTATGAGTGCTCTATTCTTCTGTCTTTCTTTTTAGGATATAACCTTATATTTGTCTTTATGAAAAGACAGGCTCCTTGGTAGAACACAGTTTACCAAAAATTCCAGTACTTCAGGTAAAAGTGTTTTTTCCCTAGGTCATTGCTAATATAGTTTAGGAATAAAAGGGATTTTGCAGTGAAAGTTTCTGAAAACAGAACTGCTTGATGGTAATTCTCCATTAATAATATAATATGCATTTTGCTTTGGTATTGTTTTAATTTCTTCAGCAGAGAAACGTTTGAAAAATAGAATCAGTATTGTAATGATAATCAGTATCAGTAATGATAATGGTAACACGACTGGTACATATTGCCTCTATTTCTTTACAGTATATTGACATTAAGTCCCTGTTTCATTATATTTGTTCATCACCAACAGGATCATAATTAATATTTTCCTCTTTGGTATATAACTCTATTGCTCCTGGTAATGATGAGAAGAACAGACGTGGGTTTACCTTCCACTGAAATAATTGCTAATAGTCATGGATAGAGACAAGTCAGGAAAGTGGATACAACAGGTACACCTTACTCATGGAATTAAATTTGTTGTCAAGTTTGGGGCTTAGGGAGTGATAGTCCCTTAATCTTATCAGTAAATAATGTTTTTCATCTTTCCTTTACGGCACAGTGCATTTGCCAGGAATTTCACTTAGAAATTTGGCCTAGGACATTGGTGATGTTTCTGTCGTCTCAGCCAGGTTTTTTTGAATTGAAAATTTTTTTTAATACAGACCTTGTTATTGAGAGTCAGAAAGTACCTTATGGCTTTCCCTGTGATGGTATGAGAAGCAGATGCTCTGTGGAGTTTTCTGAAAAAAATATCTTAAGTAGTTATAGAGAAATGCTGCTGGAAGAAATGCCAATATGGGAACTTCACTGTGCCATTATATTTCACAAATAATGGTAAAGCCCTAATATTTCTTTCTTTTCTGTAAAGCCAAAGACATGATTGTAGTTATGGTTTGCTGCTTCTATCAAACAGGAATACTCTGAAAAACTAACAAAACCATTTATTGAAACAATTTAGCCAGAAGAACTTGAAAGCAGAGAGGGTTCAAAATTTATATCACTCACAGTTGTCAAAAATTTCATGTTGTTTACTAAGGGGAGTACATAAGTACTTGTACTGAAGTAGCTTGTAGAAAAGATCTGTAAGTGTCTCAGAACATCAAATCAACTTGCATATGATGTCAGCAAGCAAGGTAATCAGACCCCTGACCTGGAAAATAGGGTCTGAGAGCAGAATAAATCCCCTGTAATTCAGGAGGAAGCAGCTAAAGACCTGCTTTGCCACCTGGACATCCACAAGTCTATGGGGCTGGATGGGATCCACCCGAGAGTACTGAGGGAGCTGGTGGAGAAGCCAGCCAAACCGCTCTCCATCATTTATCTGAAGTCCTGGTCAACAACAGAGGTCCCAGATGACTGGAGGCTTGCCAACATGATGCCTGTCTGCAAGAAGGGCCGGAAAGAGGATCCAGGAACTACAGGCCCGTTAGCCTGGCCTCAGTGCTGGGGAAGGTTATGGAACGGTTCATCTTGAGGGCACTCACATGGCATGTGCAGGACAATCAGGGACTCAGGCCCAGCCAGCATGGGTTCATGAAGGGCAGATCCTGTTTAACCAATCTGATCTCCTGTGACTAGGTGACCCACCTAGTCGATAAGGGGAAGGCTGTGGATGTCATCTACCTGGACTTTAGAAATGCCTTTGACACTACCTCCCACAGCATTCTCCTAGGAAAGCTGGTGGATCATGACCTAGGCAGCTGTACACTAAGCTGAGTTAAAAACTGGCTGGATGGCCCAGCACAGAAAGTTGCGGTGAAGGGAGTTAAATCCAGGTGGTGGCTGGTCACAAGTGGTGTACCCCAGGGCCCAGTGTGGGACCAGTCTTGTTTAACATCTTTATCGATGATCTGGATGAGAAGATTGAATGCTTCCTCAGTAAGTTTGCAGATGACGCTAAATTGGGTGGACGTGTTGATCTGCTTGAGGGTAGGAAGGCTCCGCAGGGGGATTTGGACAGGCTGGATCAATGGGCCAAGGCCAATGATATGAGGTTCAACAAGGCCAAGTGCCGGGTCCTGCACCTGGGTCACCACAACCCCATGCAGTGCTACAGGCTTGGGGATGAGTGGCTGGAAAGCTGCCCAGCAGAAAAGGACCTGGGGGTGCTAGTTGGCAGCTGGCTGAACATGAATCAGCAGTGTGCCCAGGTGGCCAAGAAGGCCAACAGCATCCTGGCCTATATCAGAAATAGTGTGGCCAGCACAAGTACAGAGGTGATTGTGCCCCTGCACTCGGCACTGGTGAGGGCGCACCTTGTGCAGTTTTGGGCCCCTCACTACAAGAAAGACATTGAAGTGCTGGAGCATGTCCAGAGGAGAGCAATGAAGCTGGTGAAGGGCCTGGAGGTCTTATGAGGAGCAGCTGAGGGAACTGAGGGTGTTTAGCCTGGAGAAAAGGAGGCTGAGTGTAGACCTTATCACTCTCTACAACTGCTTGAAAGGAGGTTGTAGTGAGGTGGGGGTTGGTCTCTTCTCCCAGGTAACAACTGACAGGATGAGAGGAAATGGCATCACATTGTACCAGGGGAGGTTTAGATTGGACATCAGGAAAAATTTCTTTACTGAAAGAGGGGTCAAACATCGGAAGAGGCTGCCCAGGGAAGTGGTGGAGTCACCATCCCTGGAGATGTTCAAAAAAACCCCATGTAGTTGTGGCACTTTGGGACATGGTTTAGTGGTCATGGTGGTGTTAGGTCAATGGTTGGACTTGATGGTCTCAAAGGTCTATTCCAACCTAATGATCTTATGATTCTAAGTAGCAAAGGTTTTTAATTAAAAATATCAGTTCATGGTGGACACTTTCACTGGAAAAGTAGAAAATATTGTACTTGGCACATTAAGAAAAATTAACTTCACCTAGATACCATACAATGCCAATTTTAAAGAAAACAGCAATTAAAGATACATGGACATGAGAAATAAATCTAAATATTTGTTCCAAAGGTAGTTTGTATCAGAGTAATCTGATAGCTTTCTTTAATCACCGATATCACAATTTAGAGAATGGTGATATATCTTATCTACCCAGATTTTAGTAAAACATTTTAGTTTAGCACCACATGGGAAATTATTAGTGAATCTGAAGACGAGACATAGAACCATAAATTGTGTAACTAACTATCTACATTTAGCCCATACCCAGGGCTAAACTGTAACAGTTGATCCATCACCCAGTGACCTCTCACCTGCCAGGAAGGGGAACCAGGAAAATAAGGAAACCTGTGGGTTGAAGTGAAAACAGATTTAATGAAACAGCAGTAATACCAACAAAAGTGTACAAAGTTGTACTCAGCCAAATGAATATGCAGCAGTCACAATCAACAAGAGAACAGTCCTTAGGACCGGCAAGAAAAACAATGATCAAAAGGAACTCTATGGGAACTCCCTTTCCTTGGTAAACCTTTCCCTTTTACAATGAGAATGATGTTATTGTATGGGCTACATCTGTAGCTAACTCAGATCAGCTGCCTTGGCTGACTCAAAAGCGCTAACAGCCTGCCTGGTACAGCTGGCCTACAATTCTGTCCAAGCCAAACCAGGACATCAGCTAAAAGAAAGATGGCAACAAAATTGTTCTGAAAGAGGACTATGAGACTTGTTGGAATTTGTTTATGGTGCTCCTTAAGAATTTTTCTTTGATCATTTTAAGGTGACTGATATTAGTGACAGTCTCAAAAAAAAATTAATGAGTTTGCTAATGAAATATTCTAATTATATGGTGATGTGAGATGTTATTAATACAGAAGATGAAAATAGCATATGGAAAATTTGGGCAACCTTGAAAGGTTGAGTAATAGATTGACATTAAAAAGTATATCTGTAAATTCATATAAAGTGTAATTTATAGCACTTATATGTTTACCATACACATCGTGCATACCACTTTTGTGTAGATCTAGTCACTCATGTATGCTATGAAGATGAATTATGAATGGAAGGTGATCATAAAGAGACCACTAAAGCTGTTTGTGAAAATGGGAGCCCACTATATGAAAACTGACTGAAAATCTTGGTAAATGAGTGACACCTTTGGAAAGATACCAGTTTTGTATGCCCTACTAAACACTAATTCAAAAACAAAACAAGAAAAATCCCAAGTCAAAACCTATTAAATCCACAGGATAAAATTCATAGCAAAATAAAAAAAGATATAAAAAATTATAAAAACATAGTATTTTCTGGGAAGAAATCAAATACATCTGGTGTTATTGTAGGTTGACCTTCTAGGAGCAAAGAGCAAAAACTTTAGTTACTTTTAAGATGGCTCTTTCTGGAGGTCATATATGAAAATTAGTTGATTAATGATTTCAGCAGTGCAGGAAATCCCTTCC
Organism: Leptosomus discolor; assembly: GCF_034619465.1. Lineage (NCBI taxonomy): Eukaryota > Metazoa > Chordata > Aves > Leptosomiformes > Leptosomidae > Leptosomus > Leptosomus discolor. The sequence goes on along the minus strand of NC_141392.1, from coordinate 80,114,664 downwards.
AGTCCTTTCTAAAATGTCTTGTCATACGAAGTAGAATACTTGTGTACATCTAAGAATTGTGTCAGAGCTATGACATTTATCAGTCATGTAATCTAATGAAAACCTGTAGAAATTTGATAACCTCTGTTTCCGATGAATCGGTATTGATTTACATTTTCTGCATTATCTGTTTTGAAACCTTTAGTCTTTCAGCCCTGCATGAAATGTTCCAGGGTATTCCTGGGATCAAAGCTACGTTATGGATATACAATTATATGGCTCATCCTGCTCACGTTTTTGAAGTATTGACCCATTACCTTTCTTCCAGTCCTCTGAAGCTTCCCTAGTGTTGCAAGACTTACTGAAAAATCAATGTCAATTGTCTAGAGAGCTCTCCAGCCAGCTCTTTTAAAATTATTGAATGCAAGACTGATTTAAAAATATCTAGTTTTAGTAGTTGCCACTTAACAACCTCCAGAGTTACTGTGGGAGTGGGAGGAATTTCATCATCACCATCTTGTATGACTATACCATCTTGACTTTTTCTAAACACAGAGAGATCATGAGTATATTTCTGTTTCTTCTACATTATTATTGGCATAGTTATATGCGTTATATTAATAAATAAATATCGGTTCTAGGGTTTCTTTTGTAGTGGCCTTTTTATTGTGGAGAGTTCCCAGTTCCTGATTTATTGCTATCTAATTCCATTTTATCTGAATCTTAGTAACTAAAGTACTTATTTGTGTATGAGTTTTTCTAAATTTAGTAGCTTCTCTAAATTCAGACTTTTTACCAAAAAAAGCCACAGAGCAACTTGTCTTAACTGCAGCGCTGTTATTTTAGAATATTGTGGAAAAAGGATTTTCTTACAGTTGTTTTGGTTTTGGGTTCAGGGAATAATATCTTCACAACCTCAATCTTATGAAAATATTCATTCCCCTTTTGTGTCTATTTTAGTCAGTAAATTTTGCTTCCCTGAAATATTCCTTTAGATAGAGCATTTCTCAGTTCTCTTTCTTGTACCTAAGGAAAGTTTCCTTTTCTCCTCTCCCAACAGATCTCCCGTATTGAACAAGTAGACACTTTTCAGAAGCTCATATTTGCCTCTTAATTCTTTCGGATAATTTTAATAATGCTGATCACTTTCCTGAGACACCTGCTACACTACCAGCCACTCCTCCCCAAGCCTGTAGCGCTGCATGGGGTGGTTGTGACCCAAGTGCAGGACCCAGCACTTGGCCTTGTTGAACCTCATACAATTGGCCTCGGCTCATTAATCCAGCTTGTCCAGATCCCTCTGCAGAGCCTTCCTACCCTCAAGTAGATCAACACTCCTGACCAGCTTGGTGTCATCTGCAAACTTACTGAGGGAGCGCTCGATCTCCACATCCAGATCATTGATAAAGACATGATGCTAAATATGATCATGCTAAATACAATCTTATTATTAGAACAAATTTCTCAAACTGTAGGAAAAAATTAAAATAGAAATTAATGGCCAACTAAAGAAGAAATTACGGGCTATTCATAGTCAAGCTAATAAAATTATAAATTTAAATCAATAATTAATTCAGAGTTATTTTCTTACTCTCAGCATTCTTGAACTCAGCAACAATTTTCTGAACTTTTCAGTTTATTCTGTGATAAATCTGAGCAAACCTAAATAACTGATTGATTTATCACAGTTTATTTCGGAAAAGTTGTTTTACAGTTCCTTTGATTTGTAGATATATGCTTTAAACAACTTCATAAAACTTGTATGTCCTCAGGATTTTGGGAAAGAAAAGAAATAATTTTTCTTTTCTTAGTTGGCTTGGAAAAGAAAATATCCCCTGGAAAAAAATCACCAAAACAAAACAAAAAACCCAGTCAAATTAAAAAAAGCTGTCCCCAGGGAACTGCATTGTCAAGGTGCCTAAGTGGCATATGTGCCAGTTTTGAGCTGTCAGTACTCAAATGTGCTTGGCATAATGTATGCTAAATTTTCGTAACTCAGATTCTTGCATTCAACTCAAAATAATTTCTTATTTGACGTAATCTTGACAGATGAAAATGGGTTGACTTTAGTATTGAAAACTCTGTGTTACTGGCCGCAACTGGATTACATTTTTTATATGCAAACAGAATAACAAAATAGTCAGTGTGCTGGTATTCCAAAAGGAACAGTTTTATAAAAGAAGAGGTAAATAGGATCAGAGACAAAATGTAAACAGAATGTCAATGCCAGCCAGAAATTAATTAAGCTGTATCTCAACCACAGTGTTTACATACATATTAGCCAAGAGAATCTGGGGTCTGTATCTTCCTCATTAGTAACAGTCCAAATAGCACATACGCACACTCAGTGGAGTCCATCTCTGTTTAATGGAACATCTGAAATGTCGGGTTTTGAGCCCAAATTAGCCACCTGGCTCCTCAAGACTGAAAGAATCATCTTAGTAATTCTCTGACCAATGCCTACAACATATTCATCAATATCACAGCTCAAAGTGCTGCTCAGTGTAGGTTGTAACAATAGTCACTGAAAAACTATAGTCCTTTTATAATGTGTTTCATCTCATTTTAAAATACACATCGGCTGGTGATGGGTCCAGAGCACAAGTCTTATAAGGAGTAGCTGAGGGAACGGTGGTTGTTTAGCCTGGAGAAAAGGAGGCTGAGGGAAGACCTTATCACTCTCTACAGCTACCTGAAAGGTTTCATAGCAAGATGGGTGTTAGTCTCTTTTCCCAAGTAATAAATGACAGGACCTCAGGTTGTGACATGGGAGGTTTAGACTGGCCATTAGGGAAAAATTTTTCACCAAGTGTTGTCAAGAATTGGAACAGTCTGCCCAGGGAAGTGGCTGAGTCACCATCCCAGGAAGTATTTAAAAGACATGTAAATGTGGTGTTTAGGGACGTGGTTTAGTGGTGGACTTGGTAGCATTAGGTTAATGGTTGGACTCAATGATCTTAAAGGTCTTTTCCAGCCTAAATGATTCTATGGTTCTATGGATCCTTCAATTAGCTTATAGCTACTGATAGCTGGCTTGAATTATTTTGTCCATTTTTAATCATGAGGGAAATAGTTTCTCCTTCAGTTTTCAAAAGCTTTTAGGAATTATCTTGTACTTTCCTCTCCATGTATTGCAATACAATCAAGCTACAATTAGAATCTAGTTTTTGACTTCTACGTATCATTCTACCAGCATGTGAGGTTTTTGTGCTTTTCCCAAGAGCATCTAGTGTCTTAATGTAAACTTTACAAGTAATATCACAATCTAATACATTTATAATTTAACAATATTCCTACTTATTCTCAGGAAAAGGTGTCAAAACAAGATTCACTAATATAAATGACATAATTTGTTTAACACTATTTTATTGTTCACTAGTTTTGATGTCCATAATACAGATTATCTTTATACCATTTTATGATTTGTTAGAACATCAGTAGCCATTGTCGATTTTCAGATTAGGGTGAAATTATATTAACATTTCTTAATATTGTCATGTTGTGGTTTTTTCCCCAGAATATTGCACTTAAGTTATTAAAACTCACTGAACTACTAAAGAAAAATCATTAGGCAACATTAACATCCTTTATGACTAGAAAGAAAGAAGGTCTCTTTAGTATTCTTGCTAACATTTTTAAAGTTATAATCCCAGTCTCTGTCCTGGCAAGCTAAAAATCGGATATATATTAAAAGAATTATGTTGGGAAAACTTCTAAACACACATTTCTCAGACATTCCACCTTTTTTTCCAGAAGAATTTTAGAGGTTTTGGTTCAAAGTCTTATATGATAGATTATTCATTAGTTTAGTTATCACTATTTCATTGGAATAAATTAATTTCACTTTCAATAATTCCTATCTCAATAGCATTAAATTCGTAGTAACTTTAAAACAATTGTATCAAAATCCGTTATGTCAGAACTTACACTAACCTCTGCGCAAACTGATGGAAATTCCTTAACTTAAATGAGTTGGCATCCCATAGTCTAGTACATTTTAAAGCTTCATATTACTTCATTAGACAATTAATAAAAGAAAAAAATGTTTTCAGTTTTCAAACTCCAGCACTGTATTTGCTATGCCAGCCAAAACAGTTCCTAATTAACAAGGCTCAAGAATCTTTCTCTCATTTATAACTACAGTATCATAGCTGCTGCAAATAATTGGTCAATAGCAAAATCATTATTTGATAGGTGTTTAACAGAAACTATGAAATAAATACTATTATTTTTGACAGAAGATATTGATGTTTTTCCCTTTGACTACTGAATACTTCCCAAGTGAGGTTACAGTGAATGTTTTAAAAAAAGACTTATCTTGAACACTTGTCTATGAGGTTCTAACAATAATGTTATCACGAATTAGCCTGTATGCTCACTTCTTTTCAATACATTTCGAATTCTGAGGAAACACTGGGACTCCCATCTACTAGGATGCTCACAATACGAAGAAAACCCACATTTCAAGATTTTCTGGTTTTCTTCTTGCACAAAGGTTTCTGTCGTACATTCTTGGAGCTAATATTTAATAATCATTTTTTGAGTGCATAGAACAGAATTTCAAACCTTACTCCTGATTTTACTCCAAGGATCATAATTTATCTTATTAAAATAGCATTCTTTAAAACATTTTCACTTTCCATAGTAAAGCAGATTCATTATTCCTATGAGTGTATTTCATCCTAAGTCCATGCCTTCTTTAAGCGGACACCAATATGAATGAACTAAATGTCTGGACATTATGGATACCTAATTCTTTTAAATCTGAGGCAACTGTAGCTGTCCCTTGTAATGATTGTGTCAGGAACATTGCCAGAACAGCTTCTAGATCAAACAGACTTTTCATTATCAGTAGTCCTTGCCTTGTAGAGAGGAAAAAAAAAAAAAATTCTTCTACTGAATTTTATGGAATTTTTTTCCTATTAAGCTCACATCAATATAGGATTTTACTTTTCTTCAAATAATCTTTCAGTGTAGAGTTGGGAAGGTACAAAATATGGATTCAACCTATATTTAGCAGAGATTTAAATCACAAATTTTTCGCATTGTTCGAAGTTAAGAAGGTGTTTGAGGTCACTGAAAAAAAAAATGTTTGTGCAATCTCTTAAGCAGTAAACTCTGTTTGATCTCACTGCTCACACTATTGGTGACCATCCTTAGGCCAGAAACATTTCTTCTGGTCTTAATCTTTTCTTAATTTCTTTTTCTCTGAAAGAAATAACTCCTACATTTTGTGCCTTTGCCCTTATGCCCAAAGTAAAGAATTTTGTAAATTGCCCCACTATTGTCACTATGTTGACAATAAATTATTCTTATCAATATGATGGTGGCTGAAATGTATTTGCCCTGTCAGATGGACCTTCAAGGAAATTGCAAGATATATTTTCATCTCTTCTTAGAAAGGTTGTGTCCAAATAGACTGGCTATGCTGCCAATCGTAAAGATCATACTGAAGTTTATTATAAAATAGGACATTCATAAACGATATTTCTTAATTTAGTGTAAGCACTTCAAATAGGCAAAAATTATGCTTATGGTGAACAATTCCAATTATATTGTTCATGAGCCACACTTACAGAACTAGTGAATCAGTATTAAACATTTAAAATATTTCACTATTTTGTGTTGCATTTTGCTCTTAACATGGGGATTTTGTACTTTTTTTTCCCCTTTATTGATAAGTTTCAGATCCATTCAATCAGTTTAGGAACCTGACACTTGTGATTAAAATATTGGTAGTATTACTGTACATCATATCGCCACCTGTTTTCAGTAATTGGAACATTATAAACTTATTCCATTTTGTGGTCACTATTTACATCCATCCCACTGTCCTTTGCTGAACTTTTTTTTGATTCTTTCTAGTATTACTTCACCTAGAACGGTGATTTGTCTTACTGGTCACCTTTATGTGTCATATTAAACTTTATCAATTTTTTATCTCATCTTACCATTGCAGCTTTTTGAATTTGTGACAGTGACTTCCAGATCTCATCTCAGTACTGTTTAGTCTTATACTGCACAGTGTCAATATACAACTTTCCAAATCCCTATTTTCATCAGTCAGAAGAATTTACCGTTTTTTTTTATTTCATACAAATAAACTTTTACTTTAATTACAATAATGAAATAATTTTTATCATGTTTGTTTCAGGTCTCAACTACTGCTCCCTAGCTGATCATCAGGGTATTTATAACTCTATCTGGAGAGAAAGTTTCTCATACTCATTTCAAAAGTCCCTTGTTTGGCCTTGCTGATGTAAAGCACAGAAGTTGGTGATTTGTGTACACAAGTGATGTGTGCATTAAGCTCAGAACAAACAGAAAGAGATCGACCATTCACCGATATCAATCAGTAGGACAGATTATAATCACAGAATATTCACAGACACCAAAATAAACAGGTCTGTCTCCTCTGATCTTACCAGCTCAGCTAGGTGACCAACAAGAGAATGAACGGACTATGATACTCACTAGTTTAATTACTCCAGCTATGAGATCTATGGCAATTCATTCAAAATTAGGAAAAGTTTTTTCGTTGTTGAAAAATATGTTGTGTGATTTGCTGTATTCACTAGTTTTATCCAAAGTCCTTTAATTAATTACTTGAATTGGCTGGGAAAAAAGAAAGCATGACTGTGGTTTCAATATTTTTGTTCTAGATTAAGATACAGCATTGGATTTTTTGTTTGGTTTTAATCAGAAATTAAAATCGGGAATAAATATGTATGACTTATAACCTATGCTATTTGATTCAACACATCAAGGCTCAATTCACATGTATTCTGAACACATTTTCTGGATCATTAGGCTCTTTGTTTATTTCTGCCTGCCTCTATTCTGCCCCAGCCTCCACCTTCAAAAAAGTACAAACTGTAACAAATCAAATAAAAAACCCCTAAAACAACTAAATAAATTTTATATAAACCAGATACATATCAGAAAATAGGTTTTGTTGCAGTGAACTGACAAAACAGTTGAAAAAGATCAAAACAAAAGCTGATAATCACATCTGTGATTAGTATGTTTTAGTGCAGATATTTATTAGACTTAGGTGTGACAGTAGAGAACACATGATCAGAAGTAGTCTACAGAGAAGTGGAAAGACTCACTACTGTTACTAACTATATATGTTTAAGACATCGCAAAATTTTGAAATGCAGCAAATGGATTTAGTATTTCATTCTCTAAAGAAAAAGAGAGGGGAAAACATTGACCCTCTTTTTTTAGTTGTCAAGGATTGGTGGTTTGGTGTCTGGTGGGGTTTTGGCGCGGTTTTGGCAGTGGGGGAGGGGGCTACAGAGGCGGCTCCTGTAAGGGGCTTCGAGAAGCTCCCCCGGCTCCAATTTCGGACCCGCCTGTCGCCAAGGCCTGAATGATGGCCCCTCTGTGAATAACTATTTAAGAGTGAAAGAAGCGGTTGATTGTGTCTCTTTGTTCTGTTTGTGTTGGTGAGCAAAGGGGGATGGGAGAGAGACAGCGCTGCGGACACCCGGGCCAGTGAGGCAGGAGAGGGGGAGCTGTGCCGGTGCGGGGGTTCCCCTGCGGCCCATAGCGGTGGGGGGGCGGCTGAGCCCCTGCAGCCCCGGGAGCCCCGCGGCGGCCCAGAGGTCGCCCTGCAGCCCGCGGAGGGCCCCGGGCCGGAGGAGCAGGGACCGGGCCCGGAGCAGAGCGCGACTGACCGCGCTGGAGCCGCCCGTCGGTGGGAGGGCGGCAGCCCCGGGAGGGACCCGCGCCGGGGGGTTCTGGGGAGCTGCGGCCCCGCGGGAAGGGCTCGCGTTGGGGCGGTTGGAGGAGGAATGTCTGCCGGGAGAGGGACCCCGCGGTGGGGCAGGGGAGGGCTGCGAGGGCCCCTCTCCCTGCGGGGGAAGGAGCAGCGGAGACACCTTGTGCCGGAGGGACTGTGACCCCCATTCCCTGCCCCCTGCGCTGCTGGGGGGAAGAGGTGGCAGAGCTGAGCCCGGGAAGGCCGGGAGGATGGGGGGGGAAGGTGTGTTGTATTTAAGACCTGGTTGTATCTCTCATTCTCCTTGATGGTGGTGGTTGTTTTGTATCAAATGTGCGTTGTTATCCCCAGGTTGAATCTGTCTTTTGCCCGTGACCATAACTGGTGGGTGAGCCCTCCCTGTCCTGTGTCTCGACCCTCAAGCCCTTTTGGTTACATTTTCTCCTCCCCATCCCTCAGGGAACGAGGTAGGGGTGAGGGAGCGGTTGTGTGGTGCTTTTGGAGCCAGCTGGGTGGGCTCAAACCACGACACAATGTAACAGAACAGAATTTCAGAAGAACTTTGTAAAATTCTTTTCCTTTCTCTGTGTTTCTTTTAAAAAAAAATGTATATGATTAAAATGAAAATTGTAAATAATAGTTTTAGATACCACTCTTTTGTTGTGGATATTTGCTTTCTTTACTAGAATTGAAATTAACTAGTATAACTAATATTAAAAACACTCCAACAAATGAAACCCAACACCAGAAATAAAGTCTCTTTTTTTCAAGTAAGGATCTGTAAACAGAAACTTTTGTGATCATCTGGAAAATATTTGCCTAAAGAAATTTATATTCTTATTGCTGTGACCTGCAATAGTGGACAGATGAAAGTGTTTTGTGAAGAGGAAAAAAAAAAAAAAAAAAAAAAAAAAAAGTAACAGCAAGAAAATGGAGTGAAACAGGGTAGAAATTCAGCTGGGAAATAAATGTTGTTGTCAAGCTTCAAGGACAAGCTAGAAAAGATGGAATGTGGAAAACAAAAATCAGCCATTCTGCAATGGCAAACCAAGCTGAACATTCCACTCAGTTTGATAAAGGCCTATTGGAGACAAATAAACTGAAAGATCTAGGCCTATGGAACATAACAAGACTTGTCATCTTCCATTTATTACCATTGTCTCCTGACCTTCGAGAAGGGTCCAGATTAAGGTCTACTGACATCTTTCCTTTTCTACCGGGCTGTCTTGGTTTGAAAGACAGGTGTCTGCGGAGGAAGGCAGGAGCCTCCCTTGAAATGGAAAATGCAACCCCCTTCCCTCCAAATTATTATAATTTTGAAATTAACGGGCCTTCAGGCAAAGATATGGGGAATAGGAATAACAGTTCTTTAATAATATATATATATATATATATATATAAACATATATATATATATAAAACACAAGGCAGGAAAAAAAAAAAAAAAAAACAACCCACTGGTTTACACTGACAGAGTCAGAAACACAACCTGACACCCTGTTAGGGTGGCAGTAGCAGCCCGATAAGATGGTGGCTGCAGTCCTCCTGAAGCGATGGATGCAGTTCTGTTGAAGCAGCGATCAGGTAAAAGAGTCTGGTCTTCCTCCGAAGGTCCAGTGGTAGGTAGGTAGCTCTTGTCCTCTGGAACTCCAGTGGCGGGGCGGGGGAGGAAAACTCCTCTGGGAATCCAGTGGAAGAAGGCTGCTAGGGTGTTCGAGATCTCAGCTTTTATTTAGCATGGACTGCTTGGCTCCTTCCCCCCGGGCGGAGCATCTCACAATGGGATGGGGAGTCGTGAGGCAGTTCCTTGATGGGCCATTAACAGGAGATAGCCCAGGAGCGAGTTATCGATGGGTCAGGCGATAAGGCATTGTTGTGCCCAGTAACAGGAGATAGTCCAGAGGGGGGAGGCAGGGAGCACCGCCCCACCTGGTCTCAACAGCTCCTGAAGATGGTAATAGAATACTTTTTTTCCTTTTGGCACATTTTACACTGTAACCTAGGACACGGGCTTGTTACTTAGTGTCTCACTCTGCACTCTGTGTAAATCCTTAGGCTTGCATTCATTTTACAGTGAACCAGAATAAACATTAGACGCACAAATTTTCAACGTGTTTGAACATGATATCTGTCTCCTAAGTACTGTCTTTCAAAGCAGAAGCTGAATAATGTTTAACCAACTCCATGTAATGATATTGGGTATTTACTTATTTGACAGAAAGCATTTGTAAGAGTAAGTTTTGACACTCCAAAGTGAGCATTTGGAGATGGACTACAAATAATTCCTAGGCCTTTCTTTTAAAGATGATTACTGCAAATTAAATAATGGTTGTTAATAGTCATAGTCTATAGTGACTGGAGAATATTAGGTTCTTCTTGAAGTTGAGTACAAAATATTTGCAAGATATTGTTAGCTATAGTATCAGAGTGTTGAGAGATAATTCTGTGGACATTTCTAAAGAAATGACACCCCCATTTCCAAAAAAATGCAGTCATTCTATTATCCTTTTTTCCTAACTGTGAAATTAAAAGAAAAAATCTATTATAGCAGAATACATGCTATAAGGGGAACATTAAATTCTATTTAAATAAATAGGCACATTACATAGAATCATAACTGACCATATCTGCAGTCAATAGTTTGCATTTTGCAACATTTTGCCTATTATACCAAAGGTATGGATAATTATCTGCTCTGCTGATGGGAAGTAATGTGTGAATTCTTCTTTTTGCTTTGCTGATGCACACAGCCTTTGCTTTCCTTAGTAAACTGTCATTATCTCTACCTATGAGCCTTTTTGCCTCCCTTCTATTTTTCTCCTCATCTCATAGGAGAGGAGAATGAGCGAGATGCTGGGTGGGTGTTTGGCTGCTAGCTGGGGTAAACTCACCACAGTGTCTAATAAGTAAATTTCTGTTACCCTATATCATGTAACGTGGATACATGTTTGAAGAAACCAGCCTTTATGCTGGGATTGTTGCTCAGGAAAAACTTTCAAACCAACTTAATACATACAACTCATATTCAACAAAAATAAACATTGAGGTAAATAAATTATGGTTTACAGTGAATTGTTAGAGCGTAGTATTTTCACTTAAAAGTGCAAAACCCACAAGAATGTCCTTATATTTCCACATGAGAACACATAAGAAGTAGATGCAAAGTTTAATATCTGGAGTAGGGATGATGCGATTTTATGAGGTTACAGTTCCAAATTTCTGACGTGATCTTGGTCAATCAAGTAGTTGGTGTTTACTCAGGTAAAAGATATTTTCTCATCTATCTAATGAGGATTACAATGTACCTCATGAGGGCATCAGGTTATGGAAGTTCAAAGTAATTAGAAATATTTTACCAAATCAATCTCATGCATACACCTTCCCAGGGAGTTAATTTAATCCTATAGCCTCAATTAACCAATGCACTTAAACATGTGCTTCATTTTAAGTCTCAATAACTTGAATGATATTAGCTTTTTAAGTATTCTGATTGACTGCAATGTGACTAAGTATACATTTAAAGGGTTTTGTAAGCTGGTACCTCTCCAAGAGCATGTGGTAATTGCTGTTCCCTCCTGGCAAATGTACTAGAATTATAGTTTGATGTTTCGGTTTCTTTTGGTAATGTTTAAGACGGAATTTGAATGAATATATTCTAAATCATTACCATTTATATTATTCAGTCTTGTTATTTTTCTACTCTTCCAGAAACAATTTCATACTTAAAATGGAAAATTCAGAATTTTTCTGAGAACTACTCACATACTATCTACACTGTAAAGAAGAAGTAGTCATAAAACAGCATGTATCTTTGTCTAGAACAAACCTTCCTGTGTCTTTACTGAGGAATTTTTGAATTTTTTTTTGGCGAAAAGATGTATTCCACTATGTTTGAAAGTACACAACATACTACAATTGCCATAAATGAATTCTATTAATTAGACTTGTTACCAACTACCCATTTAGGCATTCCTTCTTGCCAATTCCCCTCCTCCTACTTGTTCCACAGTTTCAAATATTTTTGTTATGTTTGTCTGTGAATCTTTTCCCTTCATTTCACTCCTTTTTATTATCCTATGGTTCAAGACAAATCTGCTTAACCTCATGTTCCCCTGATCCCTTTTCTCATATCTGACAGTTTTTCTCACTAACTTCAGCTGCTTCAGGAGCAGCTATGGAGACCTTTACATGTAGCTGCACAAATCCATGCACTGAGTGATATATTCTACCATCCACCAAGGAAAATGGCTGATGTTGAAGAGAAAGGATTGGACTGGCTGCCACATAAAAGAAAAAAGAGTCTCTGATTCAAGGGCTCTGACAGAGATCGTAAGAGAGAGATCATAAGAGAGACATATTGGGGGGGTGGGGAGAGAGAGATTAATGCTGAATAGACTAGCAGTTCTCTACTTGGATTAATTCTTTTTTCTGGACAAACTCTGTCTAATCTCTGCCCTGTCTTGTATCTGTCCTTAACCTGTGTTTAGTGTCTGACTGAGTGCACCAGAGATTTGGAAGTCCCCAAATTGGTCTGATATTTCCATGTGTCACGTGCTTTTTATTATCCTTCTTATGTGCACAAATTCTTTCTCTCTAATCTAATTTCATGTTACTTTAGCTTTTAGCTCTCTTTAAAAAATAAAAAAAAAGAAGACATAAAACTTCACCAATACGTTCTGAAATGTAAATTCCAGTGTAAGAGTCATAGCATCATAGAAACATTTGAGTTGGAAGGGACCACAAAGATCACCTAGTTCCAACCCCCCCTGCCATGGCAGCGACACTTTCCACTAGACCAGGTTGTTCAAGGCTCCGTCCAACCTGGTCTTGAACACTGCCAGGGATGCAGCATCCACAACTTCCTCAGGCAACCTGTTCCAGTGTCTCATCACCCTCAGGGTGAAGAACTTCTTCCTTGTATCTAGTCTAAACTTGCCCTCTCCCAGCTTCCAACCATTACCCCTCATCTTATCACTGCAGGGCTTTGTAAAAGAAACATCATGGAAGACAAACTTAGCTGGATGTGGAAAGTTTTCAAAGTGACAACAGGCATGTTTGGCACACCCAATCAATATTATAATATTTATAAACAGAATTTTTATTGTTTTGGTGATGGGCAAGGTGACTCAAACCCAGAAGCTAAACAATCTATAAAAATAAACAAAACCGCAAAACAAAAAAACCCCAAACAGCTAGCTAATAGCTCTGTCTTGTGTTTATTGATATCTTCTTAAGAGCTTAGCCTGAGATTTTAGTAGAGTTCCAAAAGTCACAGAATCATAGAATATTAGGGGTTGGAAGGGACCTCGAAAGATCATCTAGTCCAACCTCACTGCCAGAGCAGGACCACCTAGAGTAGATCACACAGGAACGTGTCCAGGAAGGTTTTGAATGTCTCCAGAGAAGGAGACTCCGCAACCTCTCTGGGCAGCCTGTTCCAGTGCTCTGTCACCCTCACAGTGAAAAAGTTTTTCCGTATGTTGATGTGGACCCTCCTGTGCTCCAGCTTGCACCCGTTGCCCTTTGTCCTGTCATTGGCCATCACTGAGAAGAGCCCAGCTCCATCCTCCTGACACTCACCCTTTACATATTTATCAATGTTGATGAGGTCACCCCTCAGTCTCCTCTCCTCCAAGCTGAAGAGGCCCAGGTCCCTCAGCCTTTCATCGTAAGGGAGATGTTCCACCCCCTTAATCATCTTTGTGGCTCTGCACAAGTCAAAAACAATTTTGAAAATTCACAGTGTATCTGGGCACATATATGCATAAGTGCATAACACATTGCCTTATTAGGACAGATATTAGGTTTTGGCAGTTCCACTAAAAATTAAATTATTATTAACTTCAGCCAGTATTCAATAATAGTAAGTCATCTGTTTGATTTTTAATTACATGTTTATATTAACATGAATTTTAGTTTAATTTATTAATGGATCAATGAAACAAAAAATATTGATTAATATGGAAGATTATAATTATACATTGTAGCCTAATAATTTTAAAACCATGGTCAAGAGACCACTGAAACTTTGGGAATTTGGTAACACTTTTCTGGGGACTGCAAAAGGAGATGTGACTAAGTTTATAACTGTTATATAATAGTTTATTAATGTAGTATTTCTAAAGGTACCTCAGCTCTGATGGAAGTATTTTATTTGTTCACAGTTTAAAATGCAGAAAACTATTGTTGTGTTGCAAAGCAAAATTAATTTAAGTAATGAAACAAATAGAAATCAGAATACATGCTCATTGTAAACCATTCTGATGTCATGATAGATGAATCTATTACTTAATGCATATGTTGAATAAGACAATGTAATATTTCTGTTTATTTTTTTCTGAACCAAGTGCTTCCTGAAGAACTCCAGACTCCATGTAACCACTGACTATTTTTCTTAATATTTAATATAATACGTAAGACTAGGAGCTGTCTTGCTGAAATATCTTATGCATTTGGAATATTATGTTTAGAAACTAATATGAGTCCCTTAATAATGTTTTCCATATACAAAAGGGACCTCCTTCTGTTCTGAGTTCGGTACAAATTTTGATTAAAACAAAAATGATTGACAGCAAATTATGAAAATATTGCAGAAGGTGCAAAGCAAAGGTGTTCATAAATTTAAAGTGAACATTTTTATTTCATGGTCATATATGAGAAAACAAAACGGAAAGATAAAGGACTTTTATCTGCCTTTTAATATTTTCTCACTATCTAAGAAACCTGCATTGGGAATTGGGAGAACAGGATGCGGAAACAGAGGTAGTTGTAACGGATCATATAGCCAGTCCAATTAGATGAGTACTCTGTCAAAGGTCATTGCTCATTGCTTTCACCGGAGCAGGAAAAATAGAAATCAAACAATGATAAGCCCTCTTGTGATCAGAAGCTAGGAAATAAGATGATCTTCCAAGTCCAAATCATTAAGAAGTTAACATGCATCCTGAAGAATTAAAGTGCATATCCCCTGAAAAAATATTCTTTAAAATATAAATATTGAAGAAATGTCTCATAGTTTTTATTATCTTACTCACTATAAATGTTACAATAAATTCTGCACCACTATTTGTGCTGTGAGAAATTTTAAGTTATCCTTGTTCATGAGCATAACTCAGTTCAGTATCCTAATACAGAATCAGTCTTTCCCCCTATTATCTTTTTACTGCAACAGCTTTGTCCTTCACAATTTGCTGAGCTGCCTCTGTATATGAAGTTAGTGAAGTTAGTGGAAATCTTTGCAGTTTTGTCTTGCTAAGCTTTTTTTCAACTTAAAGTGGCAAAAATACCTTTGAAATACCTTAAGGAAAAAACAAGGAAAAGCCAGAGGACAGGAAAAGGAAACTGAAGGCAGTGAGAAAACAGGACTAAGGCTGTCAGCGAGTAGATTAGTTTGAGATATTTTGAAAGCACAACATGAATGAAGACATTGAGGTGTTAAGACATGCATTACAATTTCAAAATTAAGCCTAATTTGTGTCCCCACAGGATAGGGAAGAAACATTAAATCTTCATTGGGAGTAGTAATGAGTTATGGTTATATAGGCACTATCACTGTGAGACAGGATAGAGTTATATACAAGAATACATGAACTGAGGAAAGGGATAGTCAGACTAAGACTTTTATAAGTAAAGAGAGGGTAGAGCTTGGAAAACTTGAGTATGTGTAAATAATAGTACAGAATGATACATTTTTAATAAACAATGCTTATTTATAATCTTTTTCTTTCTAAAGTGCATCTATTTTATGACAGGAATTAAGAGAATAAAAGTATTAGAGGGAGTTATGGACAAGATTGTTCTCCATACTTTACCACACACTGAAGAAAAGGATGGGATTCCAGCCATGAAGTGTATTGCAAAAATTCTTATTATTTGTCTGAGTCTGATTTAATGTTGTAAATATTGTTAACTGTTCTAAAACCATGCCGTGGGCTATTCCAGGGAAACATTGCCATGCCAGAATTTGACAAGAATTCTCTTGTGTTCCCTTCCTGACAAGAGTCAGAAAGTGTTGGTAAGGTAAGGTAAACCATAGGTAAAGCTTTGGTTGTACAGCATCACACTTGTGTTAGAAAAACATAAAGATTTTCCTAGACATTAGTGACCAGGATCTGACGTAAGTAACTTCACTGAGAGCTTCAACTAGAAGTAAATGAACTTTAATGGACACGTTTCTTTTCCATCAACAATAAGATCCTTCTGCATCCCTTCTCTGCCTCTTTTATTTTGGTTTGGCCTCTAATTCAATTTGTCCTTCTCCTTTCTTCTTTCTATTCCTATTATTGTGTCTTACTTTAATAAAATTTCAAGAATCCTTTTTCTGCAACTATATCATGATGTTTTCTCCTTTCATCTTTAGTATCATCTCTATGGAGGAGCAAATTCATTATGTATAAGACACGCTCGGCAGTAGCTGTCTCACAACTGCAGTATTCCAACTTAATAATGACTTTTCTTCTCCTGCTCAGCGAGAACTACCAACTGAGTGTAATGGCTTACCCTGGACTAGATCATAGCATCAGACTGACATCCTGTATCAGATTATGTATCTGTGTGTAGTATGTATGTATGTATGTGTATTATGTATATACACACAGAAGAATTGCATCAGATTTTTTTCAGAACCACACTACACTAGTAACTATTATTTCCACTCTTTCCTAAAACCATTTCTGAGTTATTGCTTTTGGCTGTTCCCTGTTTATTGCTAAGAAATTGTAAACATCAGCCTCTCATGTCCAAAATGCCTTCCCGATTTTTCTGAAAATACTCTGTTGTATTAATTTTCCAAACCATCACATGACTTAAAAGAAACTAGCATAGCAAATAATCATATTTTTACCCATTCCCTTGATGCTCAGAGCATTTAATCACTTGTAGCTTCCTGTAATGTGTGTTTCTGAGTTACAAGTTCTGTGTTACTATCCTCAAAATAGAACTCACTTATCCTATGGGTAAGATCAGAAATAATGTTGTTGGGTTTAAATCATTATTTATATTGGTAATTACCAATAAGACGCAAAAGGACAGAACAACAGACTGTTTAAAAGTTTTGGATGAGATATACTTTTAGAAGACTGATTGGGATTGGGAAGCACAGAAAAACTCAGGTGTAAGGCCAAGTTTTTTATGGTGTCTTAATGGAGGCATCCATATGATAATGTAAATACGTGTGTGTGGTTTTTAAACCAGACTCACTGGTTTTGTGATGTTTACTTATGTAACACATACCATCAAGATTGTTAACACAAGGAAATTAATTAATACAGATTGTTGGCTGAGCTTTGTAAAGCGCTTTAGAATATTAATGTAGTTTAAGGCTCTTTGAATTACAACTACAGTTCCATAACAGCAGTGTACATGTCAGGAGGCTAATGTTTGTTTGTTTTTCTTCACATTGCAAAGGAGAAAACTGCAAGTTTAACAATTTTGGCATTTGTTATGGCTACAGAACATACCACAGAAGCTGAGAATGAATGGGAGAATGAAAGAATAACTAAAAATGGCTTTTGGCATTAACAATAGGTTGAAAGAGAATCTTATTTTTTTGAAGGGAGAGGAGAGGAGAGAAGAGGAGAGGAGAGGAGAGGAGAGGAGAGGAGAGGAGAGGAGAGGAGAGGAGAGGAGAGGAGAGGAGAGGAGAGGAGAGGAAAACTTTCTTAAGAGTTTATAGCTGACTTTACAATATAATGGAGGTGTTCCAATAATAATAATTAATAATATTAATAATAATAATAATGGCTTGAATAGCTGTTTTAAACTTTACTTATCATCTCTTTCCTTTGATCAGGAATGTGGTCACTTCATTCCTCATAGACAAATATTTTTTGGGAAAAAAATAGATCAATATGAATATACATAATTTTTTTGGTTAGTAAGTAGCTTCTGTTCTGATATCTGTTTCATACAGATTGCAGTTCCATGTGGCAGAAATTTGTTGTTGTGTAGTAACAGAAAGTATAAGAAATATATATATTTTCCACTCACCAGAAAATATCTGGCTTGGATCTCAAGAAACATTTGGGATGAGATTTTGATTCTCTTGGGAAATAAAGACCTTCTCCAGTTCTCCAGACCAAAACAAGTGGAAATATACTTTAAAAGTCTAGCCAACTGATCTGAAATTAATTTATTAACTTGTTTTCATTACTTATTAAGGTCATCATTAAGCATAACTATTCACCTTTTTAAAGACATTTTTGCGGACTTAGTTTCTGCAGTACTTATTAGTTAAATCTGGGGCAAATTAAAGCCTAATGAGGAAGAAGCATACTGTAGAGACTTTTTAATATGTTGGTTGGGTGCTTCCAGAGTAATTTATACACATTTTTATTAAAATCTGTTGTAAAGCCATCTGGTGAATGTTGTTTGTGGTTTTATAGGGCCACTAAGACCTTCCAGCTTTTACGCTCAGTTATTGATTTACAAAGCTATTAGATAATTTTTCGGTAAAGGCAAAATGCTCTCTTTCTCTCTCTCTCCCCCCTCCTCTGCCGCGCCCCTCTCTCTCTGCTTTTACTGGATGCTGAGATTGGAAGATGATTCTTACCAGGTATATACGGTGAGGGTTTTTTTTACAATACTACAAGAAGGCATAAGTTGTAATATCATTTCTGTTGTTATCTGATCTTTTTTTGCAGTTTTAGTTAAAAACTGTATTTCATTCTGAAAGTGTCTGGAAAAACATGAACATAATAAAAAGGAAGAGGACCAGTGGCAGAATTCACAGATATATGTTTGACAGTTTGAAAAATTGTAAAAATTAACCTAGATGCTGTGTTTGATTGAGTGGAGGCAGTGAAGATTTTAGGGACAACAGAGAGGAAGATGACATAATAAGGGGAGAAATGTTAAAGATTTGCTAAGAGTTTTTGATGTCCATAGGAATAAAATAGACCACATTTCAGAACAGATAATACATTTAAATGAGCCTTAAAGATAGAATATTCTCCTGACTTCAGCTGGAATAAAGTTAATTTTCTTCCTAGTAGCTGGTATTGAGCTGTGTTTTGGATTTAGGATGAGAATAAGGTTGACAACACACTGATGTTTTAGTTGTTGCTGGGTACTGCTTACACTAAGCTAAGGACTTTTTCAGCTTCTCACACTGCCCTGCCAGTGAGAAGGCTGGGGGTGCACAAGGAGCTGGGACGGGGCACAGCAAGAACAGCTGACCCAAATGAGTATTCCATACCATACGACATCATGCTGAGTATATAAACTAGGGGGAGTTGGCTGGGGTGCACCATGGCTCAGGGATTGGATAGACATCAGTCAGCAAGTGATGAGCAATTGTATTGTGTATCACTGTTCCGGTTTGTCTGGGATAGAATCATAGGCCAGCTATGCTAGACAGGCCATTAGTAGTTTCAAGTCAGCCAGGGCAGCTGACCTGAGTTAGCTACAGGTGTAGCCCATACCATAATGTCATGGTCATTATAAACAGGGAAGATTTGTTGAGGAGGTGGAGTTCCTGTTGGAGTTCTGTTTAAAAATCTTGCTTGTGTTCCTCTTGCTCCTCTGCTTTGCTTCTCTTCCAGCTCCTAAGGATTGTAAGCACTAGGCATTCTAGTCTGAGTATAACTTCGTAAGCACCAGGCATTCTAGTCTGAGTATAACTTTGTATGCTTTGTTTTGCTGTTTCATTAAATCTTTCTGCTTCAACCTTTGGATCTTTTCTCCTTTTCCCAATGTCCCCTCTCAACTGGGGAGGGATCATTGGCTGATAGAATAACTGCCATAGTTTAGCCTCAGGTGTATGCTAAATGTAGGCAATCACTTGTTCTGTGTATTTTATTATTATTTTCCCTTCTTTTTCTGTCCTGTTAAGCTGTCTTTATCTCAACCCACAAGTTTTTACTTTTTTTTTTTTTTTTTTCCCCCATCCTGCTGTGTGGGGAGTGAGTGAGCACCTGTGTGGTGCTTAGTTGCTTGAACAGGTTAAATAATGACAAAAATGTGGTTTTTTTAATATGCTAAGTTGCCAATTTATTATTTTTCATTGGATTGCAACATCTCTGCAGAGCTACAGGGTTATTCAAATTGGAAGGGACCCCATGACATATCTAGTCAAACTCTCAAAACTCTCTTTAAATTTAATTTGCATCAGCTCACTGAGGCTTTTGTCTAGCTGGGTGTTGAAAACCTAGGAGGAAGATTCCACAACTCTGTTGGGTATCCTGTTTCACTGCTTCACATCAGTTAATTTATTTTTTTCTCCTTATATCCAGTTGCAAACTCCCACTTCAATTTGTGTTGTGTCCATGATTCTCTTGTTTGCATGCTGTACAATTTCAGTAAAAATGTCTGGCTATGCCTTCCTGTGGCAACCTCCTCCTATGTACTGGAAGTTAGATATTAAGTCTCCCCCACAAAGTTCCTTGTTTCTAAACTAACAATCCCAGTTACCTTAATCTATCCTCACACCAGTTGTGCACTCTGTCCCCTGACCCTCTTGGTGGCCCTTTTGACAAACTTAAATTTATAATTTATCAGCATCTTTCTGGTACTGGGTGGCTCAGAGCTGGTCACAGTACTCCATATGTCATCTAATAAGAGTAGAATAGAGAGGAGTAATAACGTCTCTTAATCTGTTGCCTATGCTCCAATCAGTCCCTAGACCATGCTGTGGCAGAGCAGTTAGTCTGCTCCTCGTGTACTATGCAACTGTTGAATTACATGAGGTTCCTGTTGGATCATTTCTGTATCAAGTTTAGGATCTTCTGAAAGGTCCTCTGCCCTCTAGTAAGACAAGTGCATCCCTCTCCCTACCCAGTCTGACATCACCTACAACCTTGATGAGAACATATTCTGTCTCTTCCTCCAGGTCACTGATAAACAGGACAGGTTACAGGTTAGAGTCTTGCTACATTGGACTTGTAACAATTTCATGTGGAATATGAAAAATTAACCACTATTCTTTGAGCCTCACAATCCAGCTGGTTTCATTCCATTTAGTAATCCATCTACGCGTTTTCCATCTAGTGTCATCTTGATTGTAATGTCAAAATTCAGATGCAAGGTTGTTGTGGGAGTTCTACTGTAGTCAAGGTAGATGACATCTCCTGCTCTTACCCTTGGTAAATCCAAACTGACTACTCCTAATCACTTTCTTTTTTTTCATAGGGCCAGGAATAGTTAGCAAGAGGGCTTGCACCATGTATTTCCAAGGGGCTGAAGTGAAGCAGACTGGACTGTAACTCTCTGAATTGTTTTTCTTGCCCTCTTAAAAAATGGCTTCAAATTTGCCGGACATCTTTTGGTGGTGATAATTATAGGCATGAGTAAAAGTCCAGGAGTTGCTATTCATATAATAAGTAAAATTAAGTTGGCATAGTAAGTTAATATTCATAATTTCTTATTAGTCCAAACTAATAAGAAAGCTGGAAATAACAGACTAGCTCCAAGTCTGCTTATTTAAAAGCTTGTCCAATTATGTGGGCTGATCAGAAGTTATTGCTACTTCTTATAAAAGTGACCTAGAAAGAGTCCTAAAACTTTAGAAGATCATAAAAAAATCAACCCGTTCTGTACATCAGATATGCTGCTTTTTTATAAATTCAGTGATTACATATGTGAAATTAAGGGATGCAACTGAATTGAAGTACACTCTAAAATATCTGTTCTCATTTTACTTTTTTGAAAACTTACAATTTGAAATGCTATACCTACTAGATTTTTATGCATACAGAAATTTGGCAACAGTGGAATAAAAGCTTTGTCTCATCAATAAGATATGAATAACATGAAAATGCAAGGAAGTTGGACTACATTCTCAAATCAATTTAAACTTTTTACATTTGTCAGTGATAAAATTATTCCCATTATCCCCTCTGAAACTGTGAAATCTTATTTTAAACTATATCTGCTGTTAGCAGAAGACAACAATGAGCTTTTTCTAGGAACATCTGCAGATAAAATATTTGGAATGCTTTTTGTACCCACTTACTTATGTAAACAAGTAAAGCCTACTCATTTAACAGACAGTTTCATATATCTCAGACATCTGAGATTAATGAATTAGTTCTGTTCAGGGATAAGTATCTGAATTCTATCCACCTCAATTTCATGTGATGTAATTGCAATTTAAATAACTCTGATCCTTTGTGAATAAATCAATCTGCACAACTCTGACTCTATAGTGAAATGTTTTTTCCTGTCTTAAAAAAAAAGGAAATTTCATTATCTTGTTGTTTATGCTAAAGAGAGTAAAAGAACAATAAATTTGAAAAGTAATAACTCTAAGTTAGAAACATCTAAGCGAAAGAAAAAAGCCTGTGGTACTAGGAGACCCAAAACCGCAAAACAAAGCTTGTGATTTGGACTCTGCTAATGTACACAGTCATATGCCTGGCTAGCAAGATGACTGCCAAAACAGCTGATGTGTATGGTTTTCTTGAAGAGAGAGGGGAAGGTGGTAGACCCTATAAATGTTATAGAATGTGTGATAAAGGTCCTTTTTCTTATAGTTTAGATGACAAAAATAATCTTAAAAGTAGATAGCTAGGAGTTAGATATTTCCTATAACTACCAATCTGTAGATATTGAATTATAGATCTGCTCTGAGTGTCCTGGAGAAGCTCTGAATAAGAAAGATAAGTTCCTCCTCCACAGTATAACCCTCTGTCTGTAGCTGTTAGCCCCTCAAGTGAGATCTCCTGCCCCTGAAAGGGCTTTAGTGATCCATCTACTCAGGATCTAGACCCAGATCTGATATGGCTCAGCTATGTAACCTTAGTCAGGCTGCTGAAAAAGAGCTCTGAGAGAAGGCTACAGAGAGATAAGAAAGGTAAAATTACAGAGAGAGGTAGGCCATTTTTGAAACAAAGCTGTTATTTGCTCAGGAAGTCAAGAGAGGGCACAACAACAAAGGTAGGTGTAAGATCCTACAGGAAAAATAAAAATAAGAAAAAAATGGGGACATTTGCTCAGCTGGTCAGTGTGGTGCAGGACTTATATGAAGTCATCAGCTAAGCATCAGCCGCAGTTGTCAATGGAGCTGGCAGCAAATGCAACTCCTCAAGGTGGAGGGTCTGCTTCTGGGGTGCAGAGGCTGATCCTGATCCTGCTGACCCATCCTGCCTGCCCAGCCGTGACTCTTTGGGTGCTGCCCCAGGGCTGGTGAGTGCACAGGCTCTTAGACTGAAAACAAAGCCCCAGCTGCCTTATGTTTGCCTGAGCAAAGAAAGAATTACTTTATACTTTGAAGATGTGTGCGTACTACTTGCAGAATTTCTCTATGCCTAGTTAAAGATGTCTGAAGAAGTGAAGAAGCAGACCCAGAAAGGGATCAGTAACAACATTTGGCTACTGCTAAGTAATCCCTGAGCATCTAATTTTACCAAACTGATCAACTGAATTTACATTAAAAGGAGCTCATTCTAGAGGACAGAATGGAGAAGGAATCCACATACAATTATGCCCTCTGGTACAAACACAAGTTCAGGACATGGACTCAATACTTTGCTAAGAACTTTTCAGTACTAAATATAATCTGGAACAGTTCTTACTGCCTTGTTTTTCTCTTTAGGTTTGCAGTCAAGTACTTCCTGTTTTAAATACAAATTTGAAATAAATTTCTTGGTCTAAGATATCTGGTATTAAATGTGCATTTTGAAAACGCAAAAAACTTGAGGTTTATGCTTCATGTGGGCATATTCTGGCCATCCAATTCCATTGAAGAGGCTATTCAAATACATGAGGCCTGTATGTGACATCTCTAACCCTCAAAAATAAGTTTTATTTTGAAACTGTAACTGTCTTTTAAAATGTCATATGTATAAGAGTAGTATCTCAAATAATATCTCAGAAAAAACTCTTCTGTACTGGTTTGTATAAAAAAATACCAAGAAGGTGTGTTTTCAATCAGTACTTGAAAATTCAGTTAAAACTGGATCTGTGGTGTGCAGTCATTCTTTGGCATTATATTCAGGTCCTCTGAACAACTGTTCAGCTATCTAGGAAGAAATTCTGCAGATCTTGACTCTATCTACATACCAAGCAGCCCAGGGCTGTGAATTCTGCTGTGACGGCCAGAAGCCTAATCTTTGGATTTGGCATCAGCAGATTTAGCATCAAAGAATTTATCGGTTTCCCACAGAAGTCTATGGAGAGGACAGAACCTATATGTTTCTCAAATTCCAGCCTAGCTTCCCTCTCTGTAACATTCTCCTTTTTTACTATTACACAATACCTAAGTCAAGCAGGCACGTTCCATCTTAACGTGGAATTAAGAAGCATAGAGGTTATTCAGAGGTTCTCTGCACCATGATTAACTTTATCTAATTTAGTTCATATTCTGTTCATTATGTAATCAGAAGTAAACTTGTCGTTTGTCATATAACAGGAGGCATAGCATAGTATAAACAACTTGCTCCAAGAACTGGAAGTATTTTTCTTTGAGTTGCAGAAGTAGTCAAACTGTTGTCAATGATACCTGTTTCCTGCGTACCATCATTTCAATAATGCATGAAAACATTCACACTTTGAAATACTGAAATAATGGTAGCTGCAAGCATTCTTACATGTTTGAAGAAGATTATAGTTTGCTGCTTGCATATACAACAGTTATAAATTTAAAACCTATATTAAAATGTTTGCTGTCCACTTGAGTATATTTAACATCTCTTCTGATTGTGTATGCATACACAAAACAAAAATAGCTTTCTGTCATAACTCTCCTAAAAGTACATACTAGGTTTAAGCACTGATTCTTTCTGGAAGCTAATTTGCCAGCAGTATCCAAGGAAACTTTCATGCTGCCACGATTTTTTTCATATGAAATCACTGTGATTGCACTTGATTAGAACTCTCAAATGTTTTTAGAGATACTTTTAAATGTATAATTTTTGCCCTTTTAAGCTGTCAGGCAATGGGGGTGTTTTCCATCTCTTTAAAGC
Source organism: Leptosomus discolor (assembly GCF_034619465.1). Classification (NCBI taxonomy): domain Eukaryota; kingdom Metazoa; phylum Chordata; class Aves; order Leptosomiformes; family Leptosomidae; genus Leptosomus; species Leptosomus discolor. The sequence goes on along the minus strand of NC_141392.1, from coordinate 80,090,061 downwards.
TCTTCTGGGAAATATTTCTACAGTGATAAAATTCCACCTTTTCCCCAGACCTTGTAAATGAGTACACAAGCATGACACCAGGTTTGCAGTCAGACATCACAGTATTTGATTCATCTCTTGTTCGGTTCCTTAGTCTGGAATGATGCTGATGTTTTCTTCCCTTTCAGAAATCTGGTATGTGCTGTCATATTCACTTGCAATTAATACATGTCTGTTTCAGTCCAATGGCTTTAACAATTGCAAACCTTCAAATACTTCTTCAGCTTCTCCTAACCAGGTGTTGCCATGGTACCCAGTCTGGCAGGAAAAAATAGCGTAGTCTGCTCTTGACAACTGTGTCGATGAGTATTGCTGCTTTGTCTTATAACTCTAATAAGTATACCCTTATTGCTAAAAACTGTGTGAGAAATTTGGTCATTCAATTAAGGTTAAAAGACTGCACACAACTCACACATAATCCTGTAAGTAATTTTACAGCTTTATACTCCTTGTTCATATTTTAAAACCATAATCAAGCATTCATGGACAGGATATGTTTTTACTATACACTAGACTAAAATATCTGATATTCCAGCTCATTTTTAAAGTTAACCAATAAGTGAACATGAAATTTCATGAAAACAGCATGGTATCATCTCAGGGTTGAAATTCTAAATGGACATGAATGGAAGTAAGCTTGCTTCTACACTGGTCTAATACCAGCACTTCAACAAGGGAACTGCTACAAGAAAGAAAATGTCCAGCCAGAGATTGTAATTTAGTGTCCAGTCCTTCTACAAACATGTATATAAGTCCAAATATTTATTTGATTAGAGAATATCCACTAATGTAAGTGAGGTACATTATAAAAAAAACCCAAAGGGTGTTTGTATGTGAATGGTGATAATTCAGATAAAGATGAAACTAGCCAGATTTTTTTTCTGAATAGAAGCTGAGGGGATATATATTTCGTGGGATTTTTTTTTTAATTACATTTCATTTCATTACATCCATATTCTTATGACAACTTGCATACAAGTGAAAAACTTCTAACATTTTATCACATTGCAGATTTTCTCAAAGTAATAAACTTCCTACTAGCCTCCCAAACAGCCATTGAAACTCTTTTCAGTGGAAGGTGCCAATAGTTAGACTACGACGCTATAAATTCAGTAGCTACTTTTCCTGAGGATCATTAGACAGATTATATGGCAAAGAAAAGCAAAATTGAATAGAAAAACTTTACTAGGGTATTGAAAATTAAGTCATGGAAATGTAAGATTAAGCCCATTTCTCTAATTGATTTTAGAAATGTTCCTAGCAGGTATTATTCAATATTATTCCAAATATTATAGTATAAAGATAACATTTACTGTACTTCCAACTAAAATTTTGCTAGTAAAGGAAAATTTTTGTCCTGAGTGTAGAAAATCCTATATCCAATTTTACCAATAGAAGAAACAAAAGCGCACATCTTTATACACTACAGTCTAAATCACCTAGAGAAGACAGGACACTGGCTGAGACTATCAGGTGACTTCTTTTTATAACAAAACTAAAAAGAAAGAAACAGAAAGGATGGGAATGTAAAATAGGATATTGTATTAATTTTCAGTGAAGCCCTAATCTATGTTATCGCACCCATGATTATCAGGCCAATTTGATCTATGTACAAGAGACTTTAATTACTTGTCTGAATTTAGGATGTCTAGCTGTTGGATTATAAATGTGCTGCCTGACAAATACAGACATGGTTATTAAGCACATGGAAAATTTGCATCTGAAAAATAAACTGTCACCTGTAGACCCTGTTGTAAGTAAACAAAAGCTTTGAAAATTACATATGAAATAACAAAGATATTTATTTTGATTTAGTCGGAAGAGTGGCCCATTTGAAAGATGGCTCTGAGTAAATATGAGATTTTCTTTCAAATTACTGTCTTACACGACTTCAATTAAATAAGTCAGGGCTACTGGGTGACTTAAATCTGCAACATTAGCTGCTTACCTTTAATCATTAAATTATCATCTGTTATAAACACTACAACGCAATTTTTGTCAATGTATTAATTGTCATAATTATTTAGACATATTGCAGAATTTTTACTTTATTGCTTATGTGATGTATTATTTAAGATATCATTGTGACTTTCAGTCACGCTTATATAAATTTTCAGAATTTATTTTTCTTTATATTTATCATTCATCACTTCTACTACTAGTGAATTTGCATTTTGTTAAAGAGGTGTAAGCAAAAATTTAAGTCTAATGTCTGGAGGACAGTATTTAAGAACAGACTGAATTTTATGCATTGACAAAAATAGTGCTACTGATACATTTAAAACTCAGCACTTCTAGATTCACTGTTGAATCATCCTTTTGGAGAGCTGTACAGCCATAAAGATTTATAGCTGGAGAGAAAGAAAATGGCATATAATGTGGAGAAATACTAAATGAATAAAACCTGAACATCCTTGAAAACAACTCTTAATTTGAAATGTTGACATAATCTGAAAAATTGCAAATATTTATGAGGGGTCATTTTTGAAGAAAGGTTAGATACCCAATGCAAAATTTAAGTAGACGTTAAAAGTCCAGCTTCAAGCTTATAATTCTCCTTTCTCTACTCTACCTCCCCTTTGGAGCCATCAAAGCTCACTACATGCTTTACTTTGACCTGAATTTCATTATAAATTTTAAATCTTGCAACACTCACCATTCAGTATGAACAATTTTTAATTTCATTTCCTCCACAGTTAGATAGTGACTGATCAAGGGCAGGAGGAGTAGAGAAGGGAGGAGGAGGATAAGCCTAAAAATTGAAAGATTTGGAAATGAGTGCCTGAAGTCAGCCTGAATTTCATTCCAATCTAAATTTTTGAGTGCTCATGAGTTTCTGCATAAGTTATTATAAACTTTTTCTTAGAAGCCTGATCAGTTATTTTGATAGTTATTTGTGGATTTAAGAATATATCTTTAAGGACCAAGATAGAAGAGTTTAAGTTTGATTTTAAAAATAGTAATAAAGTAATAAATTCAACTGTGGCAGCCAGGACATAAATTTACTCCCATGTATATAACTGGTGGGAAGACAATTTTAGAAAGAAAATATTAATTCAAGCAAATATTAAGTTGAAGGTTTTAAGACACCAGAGGTTTTTTCAGGCATCACATTTAAAATATAAATAAAGGGCAGGGAAAAAATGGAAAACACCAAAAGTATAAGGTATACATGGAATTTAAAAATTCTCATAGCTAACCCTTGTTTTGCTCTAACTTCTGATTTTGTCTAGAAAGCTGGCTGAAATCAGTTAAAGACATGGCTCTGCATCATTGTTCTTACTATTCCAACAATTTCTTTAGACCTAGGGAATTATCGTGGCTGAAACCAAAAGTTCATGATAACCATAATAAAATTCCCTCTTGTGCCAGAGGTTCAGTACTAAATCAGAAAGGTCACAGAAAACTCTGTACTGACCATTTTTTAAATTATATTTTTTTTCTGTGACAGAAGTAGAAAAAAGTTGTAGGTGACTGTAAATTACTGTCATATAAAAAAAATATCTCTGGATTTAAATGATTTGAAATTGTGTGAGTTGATACAGAAGGCTTTTGGAACTGTGGTAGTACAAAATGGATTATTGCCTCTTCAGGTCAATAGTTGATGAAAAGTTAATGTTTCTTTTCTGTTGAAAATGTATATTGCACCTTACTGAGCTTTGAATACTTCAATCCAATAAATATTTTTTCTTGGTTTTGTAGTGCAAGAATTTCTGTAGATTTTGGGGTGACATAAAGATTCATAAAGTACTTAGGCTAGAGGTTAATGAGGAAAATCTTCCTCTTTTATGATTTCATTTAGATTTTCTGAATCTCATTTAAGTTTGTCAGGTGAATGTTTATAAAGGTTGTATTGAAAAGAAAATGATTTTTTGGACTGGACCAGAAGGCATCCTGATCCAGCTACATGTCTGCAATCAATGAAATGGACAGGAAGCTGAGGGAATCTTGTAAGTATCAAAATAAAATAATGCCTCCAACAAGTACAATTCATCTGAACTAGCTATCAGTTAGTGGAAAATGCATGTGAACAGTGTCCTCTGTTATAATGATCTCAGCAGCATGGTGGAGTTGGCTGATTTTGGGTTGTTTACTGTGCTTCACTGAGTGTCATCACGTTGTGAGAATACATCAGTACATGTGAATGAGGAAGGCAGAAAAGTCGATGTGAATGAAAGTCTCTCAAATTAAGAGATACTTGCTGAAGATAAGTATTAGGTGACCCAATAATAATAGGTGGTTGATCGTTTCGATTAAGTGGAATAGGTAACTGGTTACAGTAAAGTACTAATAGTAGGTTGGCCATTTTGCTGTGGGCAAATCTTTGTAAAAGTAGATTAAACTGTAGGCACATTAGTTCCTATCCTTCCTCCAGAACCTAAAGAAATAATTACATTAGTATTATGGCAAATACCGGTGTGACAAAAGGTGAGTCTTTGTAACTTTTCAAATACTGCATATCCTGAGTTTGTTTGTACGATATATTTCCTTTGTCTGGAAGAGAAGAGAAGAGAGGAACTGTAACTGTCCTGCATCATTCATTTCTGGTTGCTGGAGTGACATATTACCTGCATGTCCTCCCCATCTTTCATGCTGAAGACAGGAGAAATAGAATAGTGACTTAGGCATTATCGTTCAACCAGGGTATAACAAATTTAAATCCTATTTCTGATCAATGACATATTTAATGATCCACTCCAAACATCAAAACAGTTCACTTCCTTCGTAGTACTTTTTTCCCCTCAGTATTATATTCGCTAGTATTTTAGATGGTGTAATCCTTGAAACAAAAACGTGGTTTTGTACAGAGGCCCATCAGAGGCCTGAAAATATCCTTATATGAGCAATAAATAATATCAACCATTCTTCCATTAAGTTCCAATCCAGCATAACGCTATATTCATGAAACAGTGGCCTGCTCCAATTCATTCATATGCAACAGCAGCAGAATAATGACAGTACACAATGTTATTTTCAAGCACATGCACATCCATAACCCCATCATTTTCTTTCAGAATTAGAATAAGAATACAACTGAAACTACATAAGAAAATGAAGATTAAAGAGAAGAAAAAGCTTTACATTTTTTGGATGATCATTTGAATGTGATAATCTTCTGATTAATAATATAAACATCTAGAAGTGCGTAAGTATAGCAGAGGATATTCGATCATTTTCTATCAGCTAAATTAGATGATAAGACTCTGAAAATGAATAGTTTTGCAAGCTATACACGAAGTGCTGAACCTAATCAGGCACTAGAAGGATCATTTGTCTCCCACGTTTTGTAACAAGGTTAGAACTTTTAATGATTCTTTTTGGTGGAGCTTCTAAATTGCAAAGACTGAAAGAGAACTTTCTTCATTTTAGAAATATTCACAGCTCCATGAACTCCTTAGGCTTATCCTTCAACTAAGGTGTGATTTTCAAGGAAGTAGCAAATAACAGTTTTCAATCATTAAAAAAAGAAAATAGTTGAACTGCTTTTGAAAATGGACTAAAGTGCAATAATTTTTGAAAAGGAGCTTATCCTTCATCTTCTGTTGTGAATCAGAGAGAAATCCAGGGTTTTTTTAAGGCGTAGTTTGTGTCATTTCAGGTTTCTTGGCTTAGAAGAATTTTTCAGTGAAGAATTTTCTCTGCAAGTTTTAGTCTGTCTTATGTAAAGCTATTCTTGAATCTTCATGCAACAAGTGTGAAATCACTGAATTTTTAAATCTCACAGTCTAATAAACTGAACTGAGGATGTATACGGTAAAAAAAATATTTTTTTATGTAATGAGATATAAGTAAAATTTAATGAAGAAATGCACACCTCTTATTTTCTTTTGCTCCATATTAAGACTGGAATAACTGAATGCTTTATTCAATTGACAATATTCATTCTTGGTATTATTGAATTCAACCAATACTACTGCTGTTTCCTACGCCTTCCACACAAGTATATCCACACAAATGGATGCAAACTGGGAGATACAATTACTATTTTATTTTAAAATGGTGGAGATCAGATTATTGAAGAGATTTCAAACAAGAAACTGTCTCTTGATTTTTTGTCACATGAATCACATTTAAAATGACTAGAGGAAGTTATTTAAATCCTCATTGAAATAGACAATATTTGGAAATAAAGTTTAGGTATTATAAAACTCATTATAAATGTAATGACAACAGAAAATTAACCATCCACTCATCCTTGTATTATTCTGTCATCGGTCTGTGTTTCTGAACACTGTCTTCTTGTGTGCCTTGGGAGAAGTGAGTGATTTATAAACTTTGGCCTCATTAGAAATTACCCAGGAGATAACTAAGGCTTTTGGTGCCTTCCCTGACAGCACCCTTCTGGACAAGTTGTCCAACTGTGGGATGAGCAGGTTTACAGTGTGCTGGGTAAAGAACTGGCTGAACATCAGGTCTGAAAGTGTTATAGTGAGTGGGGTTGCATCTGGCTGGCAACTGGTCACCAGTGGTGTTCCTCAGGGTTCAATTCGAGGGCCAGTGCTGTTCAATATATTTATCAATGACCTGGATTCAGGAGTTGAATGCACCATTAACCAGTTAGCTAATGATACCAAACTGGGAGATGCTGTTCATTGTCTTGAGGGACAGGAGGTCTTGCCGACGGGTCTAGATAGATTGGAGCATTGGAGCATTTCTAATAGGGATCTTTGTGGTGGCAAGATGGCTCCATTTTGGCTAAAAAGTGAGGAACCAAACATAAAAACATTTTCAGATAATACTTTGAAGGCTACGATGCCCTGGAGTGAAACTTTTGCTTATCTAGGAAATTAATATTACAGTTAACAATCCTGCTTATGTTAATGAGAATTATAGAGATCATGCTATACATATATGACTATGTTACTCAACTCTCTGCCTAAATCATGCTATACATAACCCATGGGAGGGGAAACAAAAGATTAGGGAGTAAAAAGAGGAGAATAAGGGGTAAAAATTGGGAGAAAGAGAGTGAAGATCTAGAAGAGACAGTCAATGGGCTGTGCTCCTCTTCCTCCACCCAAGATAGGGACACCTTCTTGGTAAGACTTGTGCCTTCATGCCTGGCGAAGAATACACAGGAAAACTTGGCTGGCTTTATTATAGTACATTAGTGCTATTGCAGTAAGTCTGTTTATCAATGGCAATTCCATACTTGTTATATTTGTTGCCTTAATAACTTACCTATCTTTGCAAATTTGTGAAACTCCCTGAGAGGACTCTGACCGGCAAGTGTCACATTCTTACTCTTAACACGACAGGATCTCTGAGCGAAAGCAATCACTCACCACCTTCCACCAGCAGACGGATTCTTAGTCAATCTCCAAGGTAAGGCTATTTTGGAAGACCAAACCCCCAGTCAGATGATGTGGAATACCCCTTTGGTCAGTTTGGGTCAGTTGCCTTTGCTGTGTCCCCTCCCAAACTCCTGTCCACCCCTAGCCTACTTGCTGGGGCAGCAGAGTGAGAAACAGAGAAGGCCTTGACACTGAGCAGGTGTTATTCAGCAATAGCCCAAACACTGGTATGTTATCAACACTATTTTAGTTACAAATACAAAACTGCACCCTATGGGCTGCTATGAAGGAAGTTAACTCCATTCCAACTAGACTCACTACAGTTTCTTAGCTGTCAACTGTTTCTGAAATATTTCAGTGCTGTTAAAAATCTCCCTAAAACCTCTTTCTATGTCTTACCCCTTTCCCCCTCAGCCTTATCAAACAGTTTTTACATTGATCAGCATTAGACTCTATTGCTGTAATAGTGGCGTCCTTCCCATTTGTGTGTGTATGGAATGTTGGTTTTTGCTTTTTTTTTTGTGGGGGACAGAGAGCACGAAATTAGTTTTCATACTTATAACATTATTTCTAGCTTAAATGATTATTTTGTCTAGTCATTTATCCTCCTTGATGTAGTAACTTCATGAAGAAATTGTATTTTTTGTGTAAATTGCTTTAAGACATAAGTCTATCTGTTTTAACTTAACCTGTCAGTTTGGCCATCTACTGTCTAAAATATGATTCATTGGGCTAAAACCTGTTAATTCACACTGAAACCTTTTAAAACTAAATGAAATGAACAAGGTTTGTGGCTCTAACTAACATCTTTCATATACATTGCATTAGCTCACTGAGGAAGAGGAAGCCATATGATCTCTTTCCACAGGGTACAGGCATCCTGCAGTGTTTATGCTATTTATGGATTACTAAAAAGATCACAGACTACACATGAAATAAATTCCTGAACACATGCTGAGGAAATACAGAAATCCACAACTAAAGTCCGAAAGACTTAGGTGTGAATAGACCAAAGCTAAAAGGTTACACCACAGGGCCGTGGGGTGCAAACATACTTCAATTCCACTAAAATTAACAGAGAAATCAAAGCAAGGCAGGATCAAAACTTTTACAAGTATGCTAACTCACCTGTACGAAAACAGAACTCTAGACTTTTTATACACTTTTTGAAGTGGAACACACGGGCTGAGACAAAGAAACTGGAGGTTACAAGACTCATCCATCTTTCATGAAAACACGCATACAACTCTAGAGTGAACAGATCTGAACTGAGAATCAATCACAAAGGCAACTTCCTCATGTGAAGTTCACTGAAAGTGAAATCAAATCTAAAAATCACATCGAAATAAAATTATCTCAACCAAAGTTCAGCAGTCTTGTTTGAATACTGACCATCAATTCACCTTCTTTACATAGATCTTTGTATCCAGCAGCATAAGTGGCATCTACATACACCATATGCACCTTGTTTTGGGAAATTAACTTCACTGACATTTCTAGCCCCATCTAGCATGAATACTTAAGTTTAAATTTTCCTCTTTAATTGCTTCCAAGGCTTCCTGAGAAATTCAACTTTTCTTTTTGCAGATGTTTAAAATAATCACTCCATCATCCTTCCTGCCTAGATATTAGTGTAGTTTAACTCCTGCATGACAACTTCTGGTGATTTCTTCAGGAGCCCAAATGCTTTGCAGTGGAGTGCATCAAGAGTTGGCACATCGAAACACAGCTCCCGTTGTCCACAAAGTAATTAATAATATGAATCCTTTCTCTTATGTGTCAGTTTTCATACATAGAACCCAAAATAATTTTAGTGCTATAACTGAAGATGCCTAAAATAAGTGCTGCAGTCATGTCAAGTTAATGCTTATCATGTTTGCCCTGCCATTTGATTTCCAAGAAGCACAATTATTTCCACCGGGTTTAGGAAATCCTCTCCAGGTAACAGATCTCAGTCCTGAAATTTGTTGTAAGAATCTTTCATCTTCATCTGGAAAAATCTTTTTATTTCTTTGTTTGTTTTGTCTTTTTTTTTTTTTTTTTCTACCTAATATGCAAGCTATTAAAAGTTCTAAGGTAAAATTCTGAAAACACTTAGTTTTGAGTTGGTAAAATTCGATATTTCTGTGGAAACTTTTGCTCCAAAACACACATACACACCAACACAGACAGAGCTGGATGGAAATTCCTTGATTCCTAGTAGCTGACCCCTGCATCATGTAGTCACCTTTAGAGACGCCTGGAACAATGGACTTCAGGAGATCAGATTTTGGCATCTTCAGGGATCTGCTTGAAAAGGTCCCATGGGATAAGGCCCTGGAGGGAAGGAGGGCCCAAGAAAGTTGGTTGATGTTCAAGTATCATCTCCTTCAAGCTCAGGAGCAGTCCATCCCAACATGCAGGAAATCAGGAAAAAAATCCAAGAGGCCAGTGTGGATGTACAAGGAACGTCTTACCTTAAAAATACTAGAAATTTGTGACAAGTAAAAATTAACTTAGCATTATAAAAATGAAGATATCTAACATATCATCTGATCATGAACATTTTTTCCATTCTGGTTTACTTTATTTGTTCTATTCAGAGAGATCAATATAAAGACAGGAACAGATGTAAGTTGTAACGTGTCCCAGGCAAGTAACTAAATAAGTGTTGATCTTTATCCTAAAGTTGAGATGTGAGAGCAGTTCTTTAATTTTTTTTTCCCACTCTAATAGGAAAAAGCCATTATTCTACTCTCATTTTTCTTTAAAACAGTAAATCAGGCTGGACTATGTGACTTCACTGATGGTGAGACTGTCATTCTATTGGCCTAACTTCTTCTTGATGGTAGGAATCAAAACAGGAATTAACCTGAAACACAAAGCAAAGACAAAAACTGGCTCAAGGAAGAAATATATTGCAGATTCATGGCTACTGATAGACAGTGATACTGTAAATTGTTTGATAAAATTGTATGAATTTATAACAGAATTATGAACTGTATTAGAGATGAAAAAAAAATTAGTCTGCTGTTAAGTCTACAAAAGGTCTCTCTGTATTTCAGGCAAAAGAATAGTGGCCATAAAACAACTACTAAACCTTAACCCCTGTCCACCCTTCATCACTTGGTGTCTCCACAGTTATTCCTTCCTTTAGGAGGTCTCATGACCTGTAGAAGGTACCTGACCCACAGTTGTGTAAAGAATACAACAGTGGGTCCGTAGGATTCCCTAATACACAAGGACATGGAGACTTCATTTCCTAAGCTTCTTTTTTACCGAATACCACAAGTTACTATTACTAAAGCAAGTATACCTATGATTAATTAAAAAAACCCCAAGTATATATATTTCAATAGCAACTGAAATCAATAGTAGCAGCGATCAATAGTAGCAACCAAGTATATATTTCAATATTACAAATTACCACAAGAAAACTGTCAGTAAAGCAGCAAACATACTTACAATTAACTACTTATGTGCATGCCTATATTCATATTATTCAAAGTAGGACAGGTACAGTGCTAATCAAACCACTCCCAGGAGTGGGGCCTCAAAATTGCTTCCAGAATTGGGGCTTTGCAATGGCTCCCTGGAGTGGGGCAAATCAATGATAGACAAAGTCTCGGTTCGAAGATGATCTGTGTCACAGAGCCTGGAGTCAACCAAGTGTCCCTGGTGAGGGTCCGATCTGTCTAGATCTCATAGCAAAATTGGTGCAGAAGGAGTTCTCGAAGAGAGAGAGGCTTCATTTTTTGTAGAAAGCAAGTCATTTTTCTATCACAGACACATAAAGGGATGTAGGACATTTCCACCTGGAACAGCCAATAGATGTTGCTAGTTCATATTTTTCACTCAGGACAAGCAATAGGTGATGTTTTCTATTCTCTCAGACTAATTTTTATTTTTCCAGATTGTTTTTTCTGTTCTTTCAGATAGAACAGCAAATAGCAGTTGTCGATTACCACTTTCTCATGTTGTTTTCCCCTTTCCCAGACTATTTTTCACCTTTTCAAATGATAACCCTTTAACAGGGCCTGTTGCAATAGGACAAGGGCTAATGGTTTTAAACTAAAAGAGGGTAGATTAGACTAGATATAAGGAAGAAGTTTTTTACAATGAGAGTGGTGAAACAATGGAACAGGCTGCCCAGGGAGGTGGTAGATGCTCTGTCCCTGGAAACATTCACAGTTGGGTTGGATGAGGCTCTAAGCAACCTAGTTTAGTGGAAGCAATCCTAGTCTAGTGGAAGGTGTCCCTGCCCATGGCAGGGGGGTTGGAACTAGATGATCTTTAAGGTCCCTTCCAACCCAAACTATGCTACGATTCTATAAGCTGTTGTTGCAGTTTCTTTTGTTTCCTCTTAACTGCGGTACCTCAGGATTTCTCTGTTTTTCAGGTAGCCAGCTGCACTTCAAGGATGCCATCTGTACTTCTTAAGGATGCTTGTAGTTCACAGGCTGGGTTCCCAGGCTAGCAGCTCTCTAGCAGTTCCCAGGCTGCAGGCATTTTCTTCTGTGTCAGTATTTTAACGGACTTTTTCTGTCAATATTTTTCCCATTACAACCAGGTCGCCTTTATGGCTACTCCCATGAGGAAGACCCTTCAATTGTGTTAGGGACAGAATTATGCCTAAAATGACAACCAGTCAGAAATATGATCGTAAACGGATACCTAGGGAAGACTCTGGTCTTTGAGATTCTTGATCCCCTACTTCAGCCCTTACAAGGCTAGGAATTCCCCGGCACAGCTACCTGTAATGTGAAGTATTTGCTTTTTTGTTTCATAAACCAGGCTCCTACTAACTTCAAGTTAACACTCCTTGTTCCTGTACTTGTAGAAATAGAGAAGATTTAATCTCTATTTATTCTGTTCCTACCATGTCTGATTTTATAGACCTCTGTCATCATTTGCCTTTGTTGTCTTTTTTCCAGACTGAAGACAACTTTATGATAAGAATATTACACAATTATTTCTTAAATGGAAGAAGTTTCAGACCTTTGACCATCATAATTGCATTTCTCTGAATTTCTTCCAGTTCTCCCATACGTTTTTTGATATGCAGAGCCAGAGCTACAGGCTGTATTCAAAATATGTTTAAACCAAAGATATGTTAAACTGTATCACAATATTTTGCCTTTTTTTCAGTATTCCTTATAATTTTGAAAATGTACTTTCTTATTTGACTGCTATTGCATATTGACCTGACAGTTTCATACCACTAAGATTTCTGTTCTCAGTGATAACAGTTACTTCAGAGCCCAGCATATTATTTTTTAAGATTATTTTTTGAAAATGTCACTTTGTATTTGTCTAGATATAATTCTATCCCCCAACCACTCAGTCCTTAGTCCTTTTGCAATTGTTCGAGATCAGCTGTCAGCTCTACTTGTCATCAGCAATATTTTCATTTCGTGTTTCATGCCATTTACATGTTGAACGATACAGATTGCGGCACACTTTGCTGCAGGAGTTAACTGGTAATCTCCTTCCACTGCAAAAACTAACCATTTACTGAAATCCTACTTTTTTAATCATCTATTTAAGCAACCAGTCACCATTATTGTTATGCCTTGGCTGCCCTTTTAAAAGCCTTTGGTGAGAAACATTGCCAAAATCTGCTTGCAAACCGAGGAAGACTATATTAATGAGATTACCCTTACTAACATACTTGGTGTCCCATTCTAGAAAGATCAAGACTTGCAAGGAAGGAATTCCCTTTATAAAAGCCATGTTCCTTTCCCCAACTACATTTTATTTATACATCCATTTAGCAATTTTTTTCTTTATATTTTAGCACAAATAAATGACACCAAACTACGAGTCTTACGTAGTTATCTGAGTTTTGCAGAAATACAGCCATTTTCACCAGATATATAGCTACAGGTTCTCAAAAATAAAGCCCTTAAAGCAATATTATTAAGGCTGATCTAGAGACAAAACTTGAAAACAAATTGATTTGTTATATCCAGATAGGGATAGGATGTAATTTGTTTGTCTATACAAGGATATATACATAGTTTGGAGAGTGCTCAGTCTTCATTGTAAAGGTTAATGAACACCTCTGACAACTTTAAGTGCTAGTATGATCATATCAGCTACCAGTTATTTGAGGACAGGATGTTTATTTTCATGACAGCCTTTGCCTCAGCATATTCTACTCTTAAAACCCTGTCCTGACTCTGCTTCAATTAGCTTAGATTCTCAAAAAACATAGGATGTGGCAAAACTGTATCTTGTCCACAAAACTCACATCTGAAGACCACACTGGTATGATGCACAGTTTTGATTTTAAGTGTTCAGGTGCTATATTGCTGATATCTAATATCTTTACAGTGATAACGAACAAACAAAAAATTATATTGGCTCATAAAAACTTATATTTACTTAGGCATTTATATATGCAACACTATGAATATAAAATAAAATAAAATAAATAAAATAAATTTTAAAGTCTTTTGTGTACTTGTTCTCACAACATTCCAATGTGGAGAAAATTTCTAGCGTAATTTGAGAGACAGAAGAATGACAACTACAGCACAGTAAGTAGAAACTTAAGTCAAACTTATGTCAAACTCTTTAACTGTACAAAAAGTTTGCAAAGCTTGTTTTATGGCCAGTTGCCGGCTACCTTGGCCAGCTTTAGTATGGGATTTGTGTTTGGAATCAGAGATACTCTGCATGCATGTACTTATTTTCCCTTTTTTGCTATTGTTTTTTTCCCAGGTGTGGTTGGAAAGCATGCATCAAAGTATGAGCTTATGGTCATCTTTGTAATACACAATCAGATATGTCTGTCCCATTCTTAGTTACATCACTTGGTCTTGTAGTCCCTGGCAGAAACATCTGACCCTAGAGCATGGTCAGATGGAGTCTGTATGCAGCTTTAAGTTCATCTGTCCTCATACAGCATGCTGCCCAAGTCATAGATATTCTATAGATGTTATCATGGGCTTGAGAAGTTTAGCCAGAGAACACAGCTGACTTTGACATCTGCTGTTCCAAGCTCTTAAACACAGTGTAGACACTGCTTCATTGCCTTTCCTTTGGCAAAACTTAGGCAATGGCAAAGGCAAAATCATAAGCCATATATGATTTTGCATTTTGTATTACTGCTTGTATCATCCCAGTCTTCTAGATTATGTAATTCTTCCTGCAAGACTTTCTTGTCCTCCATAGTATTGGTTATGTATAGCAATTTTCTGTCATCCCTCAATCTCAAATCTCACTTGCCTAGTTTATACTCCTAGGACACTGATGAATACAATTAATAGTTGAGCAGAATTGCCTGAACAACAGTGAACTCCAGGGATCACAATTAAATATTGGAGATGTCTACATTTTACGGCATCTCCTTTTGAAATATAAAACAATGAAGCCTTACTTGCACCGCCTAAGTTAAAAATTAACATCTTCATTTCTGAACCATGACCACTCTCACAGATAGGAAGCATCAAGCTTTGACAGGATAATATTTAATCCTGCCTTTGCTTTTCAGTGTTTGTCTGTGGTACTTCCTTAACAAAAATAACACAGCTTCCTAGAAAATGCAGTTCTAGACTAGGCAGTATTTTGCCATTGTGAGTGTTTTACAATTCACCTAATTAGTGCTCAGTTTTTACTCCATTCTGGCTGAATTTCCCCCCTCATGTTCTTGTGTTCAGTGACCTTACTTTCACAGTGTGTTGATGGGCTGCCTGTATTTTTCATGGTACAAGTATTTTGACAACCCTGGTGATAATAATTGGTCTCTCAGGAGCGTTCTATAATAAATCTATCTCATGGCAGTCAGAAGTACATATGAACCCTCTGCCTTCCTTATCTTCATTGTTCAGCAGAGCCATGCAAAAGAGAAGGATGTCAGGCAACATGGCAAATGTGGTATCAATTTTTCCTCCTTTACACTCTGCTATTCAGAATGTAAGAAAACAGTCATCATCAGAGAGGGTTGTATGACCTCTGCAGCTCCTTTGCAACTTCTGGAAAAGAACCAAAAGTTCTTTGAGAGTGCATACAGTTCCTTCAAAGCACCACAACCAAACACCACTCTATAGTGTGGGTCCAGTACCAAACTATATTAGGCAACTTGTAATATTCCATGCTTGAAGGTGGCAATTATCAATTCTGAGACCATCAGTTTCTCTGAAATCCCTCAGAGAAAGCATTTGCTAAAGGCAGGGGAAAATATTGGGTTCTTGGTATAGGCTAACACTCACACATGGAATTAAGTCTCACTTAAAGAATAACCCATAGCCATTTGGTGGTGATGGGAAATCTCTGTTGCAAGGGTTCTTCCAGTGGCACCTTGAGCTGAATCGACAGAGATTATTTGAGTTGCTGTTTTCTTTGAATCACTATTTTAGTTTAGTTTTTGTAATCCAGCTAGCCATGGTCCTACATGTCCACCACCACCCATGCATAATTAATTTGAATAGGTGCAACGTAACTACATGTGAAACAACTCTTAAATATCTCAACTACATGCAAAAGACTCTTATGTGACCTTTGCTGCAGGGACAGCTTCAGTTGGCCATTTACAAATGTCTTATCTATGCATAAACTGATGACCTCTGCAGCAAGGACACTTTGAGACCCACTACCCAAGATGTCGATCAACATATCAAGAAATGTCAACTGGACTAGGTATATCAAAAGTTACTTTGGAGGAAATTTCTCAAACCATTACTGTTTTCCACCTGTAATAATCAGTCAAATACTCAGTTGTTAGCTGGAAATTCCTGGGCAATCCAAGAAATTAATGATGTAAAAACACTGGGTCTATATACAGCTTACAGCCCAATTGCAACTAATGAAAAAACTTGATTTTCATACTAGTAACTCACTTATAACTTAAGTCTCATAGCTCCTTCCATAAATAAGAGAGAACTTTCACAATATTAAACTTTAACAATTCTGAAGTTACAAGAAGTTACATTTTCATTGGCAGGTTTAGATTCAAAGGCTATTTTCAAAGTTTGGAGTGAAGTATGATTTTCTTTATGATAGTTTGTGAACTATTTGTTGTGAATATTACTATTGCTGGGCTGAAAGTGTCATGATTATTGAAGTTATGATCATATCTCATTTCTCTTTCTAGATTGTATAAAGTTGACCAAGCACTGATATAATTTTGTCTTTATTTTGACAGTGACATTTCAAAGCATTCATTTTAGAAGTGCAAATATTACAAGCACTATTACAAGAATGTGACTTTCACTTTTGGCAAATATTGTGACTTCAAGTTTTCACTTTACTTTTGGCTGGAGTAACTTGCACTTTCTGAAGGACCACAAAAGTTTGCTTATCACTGCTATTTCATTTGAAGAGATTGTGTTTTTTTTCTACAGGTTTACTTAGAAAGTCTTATTTTGTTCATGTTAGCCTCAAGAAATAGGAAACTGAGACAGAAGAGTAGGCATTAAAGGCCCGATTTGAACTCCATTCTTTCAATTCAACAATCTTTACTTGTACTTTTTGAAGACTTTCAGGTGTAAACAGCGCAGCATAGAAAAAAATCTAAGGCATACATGCAGCTCCTTTTAACGTACTTTGACTGTCACTATACATGAAGGCAATGAAAGTTTATTGTGAAACTGAAGCTGTGTTTTAGTTTGTCCTGATAGTTCCCAAAAGCTCTGCTACTGTGCTCTGAAGATGCAGTAACATTTTTGTGACAGGTTGTCATGCCTTCTGTCTAAGCAAGAAGCATGCGTATATTTAGGCTGTGGTCTTTTCAGTTTCCATGACATAATCAATATTAGCTTTACCAGTGTCAAGATGTTATTTTTATATTTGTCCCTAGTTAAGTATAGTCAAACATGTATGTACTCAGGAGGGTTATGAAAGGTCTTTCCTGCTCGTCGTTAACTTCAGCAAGTTTATGTGTTCTTACATCACTCAGTGGGGTTGAGGCCACGTAGCTACATCTCTCTTATAATCTGTAAATATCAGAGCTGCATTCCCTTCCAATATCAGGATTTGCAATTGTTTCATGTGCCCAATTTTTGTCCATAATAAAATTTTCTAATCTCTTCTGCTATACATCTCTGTTGATAAATTGATGACTTAAAGCTAGCATAGCCAGCAACTGGGAGATTCTTGTAAGGAGAATTCTTCTACTGGCATGAAATTCCTCTCTGTTTTCTAAATTAATATGATAAGGTGTCTTTTTACAGAGATTTAGTGGGGAAAGGGAAGATTAAACCCCAATTTCTATCTGATGATTCTGTGTTCCGGAACAGGTTTTGGGATAACAGCATAAATTAGTAGTTTTCAGGGCAGTAAAAAAATTAATAACTGTCACAAGGCTGGGGATAATATCTTCTGGTTCTTAAAAAAAAATCTGTTAACACTCCTGGCTGTGTGAAAGTAAATATAATAACTATTTGTAAATTTATCTCTACAGATTATCAAATAAGCTTGGAAAGAATGGTTATCCTGAATGAAAATTAACTTTTGTGAATAACTTCTTAATGGTGCAGAATATCACAGGAAGTGATGTTGATGTGTTAGGACTGATATCTAAGACCATTCATGTCATGAGTGGGTAGAGTGGTGCTGGAGAATCTTTCCAGGAGTGTCCTTGTGTTTATGAAAGAACAGACATATGCTGGAAACTCAATAAGAGACAGCGTGATGAGCAAAATTGTATCTTTCTGTTTTTAAAAAAAGTGCTGTTAGCTACATAAAGCTGTATTTAATAAGATGTCCTCTGTATTTACAGTAATTTCCACAGTTATAAACATAAAAATAACAGAAATATTTTCTCCTGAAATTTCTTTCTCACATTTCTAAAGTTACATTGTCAATAAAATACGCTATATGAGAAACCTAGGTCCTATCAAATTCAATACTAGCTTTATCATTTACTTCAATGACAGTTGAATTATACCATATAGAAAGGTATTTTGAAAGGAATAGAATTCTTATCTCTTTTTTTTTTTTTCTGTCACATTGTGTGATATTGCTATGCATGCTTAAATGTTTGATGTATTCCGCCAGATGGTTGGATGTATTGCAGTCAGGAATACAGTGTTTTGTTTTGTGTCTATCTGTTTTTTAAACATTAAACATCTGCACTACAGCAAGAATGAGTTAGGGTACATCTGAAAAAACACTGTAAACTGCATAGCTCAGGTATTTTTGTTACTGTTGCATTAAACACTGTTTTAATTTGGGCATATCTTGAATAATTTTTTAAATGTAGAAGTATGATCTTTCAGGATTTTAAAGACAATGCAGTTGCTAGTTTGTAAGCTGTTTAAACAGAAACGAAATTAGAAATTACCAGTTTCAAATTATCTTCTGTACTCCTGTAACTCAGAGATGGCATTTAAAATACGAGTCTTTAGTAGAAAAGTACAAAAGCCATCTTGTTAAAAAAGCAGCTACTGCATATGAATGGGGATATTATTCAACATAAAATCACAAGGCCTTTCAGCACATGAATTTAATGTGCACGTGCAGCAATATTTCTGACACTATAAAGCTTCAGAGGATCCATTACTGTCTTCTAGTTTACAATCTGTGCGCTAACTGGTTTCATGATAGACAGAGCTATTACACACTCTATTGTGCCAATGTTATTACTTCAGAGAGAGAGAAATTAAACAAAAGACGTAAAATAGAAAAAAGGTATTAACGTGTAACAAAGTTGTTTAAAATATTACATTTGGTATAATATTATATAACACAAGATAGTCACTGTGTCAATTGAATAAAGAATCAAACCAAAATAATAGCTTAGATTCAGTTTTTTTAATTGTGATTGAAACCATTGCTGCTGTAAATTATCTAGAGGGATAGCGTTGCTGAAGCACACTCTTGGAAAGTAGAAACGTGACCTCTCAAAAACCATCCCTTTGGAGAATATTTCTAAGGAAGGTCTTTCCTACCTGTTCCCTATCAATTTCTTCTGAGCTCTTTCTGAGTGCTATTACTGAAAGAATCATGTTGTCAGGAAACATACATTTTGATTTTAGTTTTAGGTTTTGTGGTGGTTTTACTTATGTACATAGCAAAGTAAGTAAAGACACACTTGATAACAACCCACTTGCTTTAAGGCCTTCAAATTCAAGTCATGTTGCTATCTACAGGGCAACTCATGTAGATAAAGTATAGGATCCATAACCTTGTCTTTTTGTAAAGTAAGGTATATCCATGTTAATCTGTTTCTAACAATCTAAACTGCCATGCTGAAGTTAAAGGACCATATTCTGACTCCATGTAGCAAATCAGAGAATTCAATGGTGTAAAAATAGGTGACTAATTTCATCTGAGATTCCCTCAAGAATCCCACCTGTCTTCTGCCTGCCAGAGCAGGATGGGCTTCTCTTCCATACCCCACATCACACCTTTCTGGACCACGCAGAGGCCCTTCGTGTTCCAGTGTGTAAAAAGCAGTAAGTGTACATACAAAAGGAAATGCTCTTAATGAAAACAGCAAGACAACTTCTTCATAAATGGGGCTAGAATTTAAGAGTTGCTGTATAACTGGATAATATTCCAGTTTATCAAGGCCAAATTTGCTAGTCCAGGTAATTGACTCTGTGAACAGAATATATTGCAGCTTTTTCCCTATTCCCAGACTGTAGTAAAAGAAGGGTTCTTTTGGGTTTTTTTCCTTCCCATAGTCTTAAAAGTTAGTTCAGTAACTATTCAAAGAAAGCAAAATTCATTCAAAGAGTGCAAATTAACTTGTGTAGTCTACCATATTTGTCTGTCTCGTATAAAGCAATAATCATACAATCATAGAACAGTTTGGGTTGGAAGTGACCTTAAAGATAATCTAGTTCCAAACCCTGCCATGGATGGGAAACACCTCCATTACATCAGGATGCTCATCTCCGGTAATGAATTATTATGGTACTCCATAGCACAAAGTACACTTCAAGGAATCAATTTCAGTACTTGCAGATCTGGATCATCTTGTACATTTCCAAACTGAGCTACACTGCCCATCCCTTTGGAGTATTTTAAAAGACTTGTATATTTACAGAAAGAAGAAAGTCTTTTCATATTTTGATCCTTTAATCAGTCTCAAAAGCAAGAAGCTGACAAAACATCAAGACTGACATGATTTCATGAATTTTGCACAGGTGTTCATAAAATTAATGTAATCTTTATAATTGCAGTTATCATTTGGACATTAACGAAGGATATTGGCTTTAATTACAAAACTCACCTGAATACTAATGAAGGTGTCTTTATTACTGAGTACAATCTATATCTTTCAGAATATCTACACATTTCACAGTGTGATAAAGTCCTGTAATGCTATACAGTGAGTGTTGGGAAGGAAAAAAACATCAATCTTGGAAAAAAAAATGCATTTATGAAAGAGTAGATTTAATCAGCTTGCACCTTGACAAAAAGATCTAGTTCAGTCCAGCTCCATAACAATAGATTTTTGGTTGGGTGCCAGCTGGATGACTGACATGAACAGGCCGAGCATGACATTTGTTAATGACATTTCCTTTAAATATATCAAAATGCTTAAAATCTTGTGCCGCTTAATTGAAACCAGCATATATTTCCATGTTTTCTTCTTTAAGAAAGGAGCCCCAATTTTAAGTATTTGAAATATTAAATTCCCCTGTTATTACAGTTTTCCTTCCTTTCCACCCTTCCTCCCTCCCTTTATCTTTCCTTTCCTTGTTTCCTCCCTCCTCTTTCCATCCCCTCTTTCCTTCCACTCTTACCTCTTTCCTTTCCTCCTTCCTTCTTCCCTTCTTTCTATCCCTCCTGTCCCTGTTGCTAAAGTTATTTGTGGCAAATCAGTCATAACTCTAAATGCCTGTCAGTCTGTTTGCTTCTTTCAGATTAAGCTGCTGTTATTGCTTTGTTCCTGATCTGGTATTGGAAAATGACAATTTAAGTTTAGAATAATTATGACCTGTGGATTGTACATTGATTTGCTGACAATTTCTTATCATTCCCTGAAGCACAGCTTTTGCAAGCTTGCAGTTGCACAATTTATACTAAGATCCTACCTGTTCGGCCAGGAGAACATTTGTGAAGCTGATGGATGGAGTATAAATAGTACCGGGCAATCAGGAGTCATTAAAACCTGCAGCAGTTTAGATACCTACTTCCTTCCAATAACAAACACAGCTTGCTTTCATCGTGGGAGTCCAATGTAATAGATAAATCACTGTGATAACACAACAGAAAAGCAGTGAAGTTAAGAAGTCCAATGTGGTTCATAATTATCACAATTATGCAAAATGTTTGTTTCTACAAATGTGGACTTTGTTCACGTATATCAGATGACATATAATAATATATATTGATCATATACCCTAGATAACACGTAAGAAACCACATTTATTTCTTTTACTTTCCAAGTTTCTTGTTGTATTATACTCTTTTGTCTTTTAATAATGTTTTAAGAACTTTACACATGGATGTTGGAAACTTCCCATGATGCTTTGATTATATAAAAGCTGCTTTAGTTCTCATTGTAATGAGTAGGAGGTATGTTTAAATACTTCAAGGGAAAATCTAACTGCTCACTTTCCTTATTTCTGGCACATTTCTAATTCAAGCACACATTACAAAAGGAAATCCTCTCCCCTGTTTTTATGAAAACCTGAATGTTTTATTTTATCTTTGTGGTAATGATGATGTCTCATGGCTCGTTTGTTCATAGTAATAGAGTTTTACTCTTCATAGGTAAGGAATTCAGAAGCATTTAGTTCTGTGGGTTAGTAGAATAATTTCTCTACATTTTTATTTATTTTCTTCTTAATTTGAATATGCATATTATTATTTGTCTTACTGTTATAACCACAGAAGCAATCCATCTGCAGTGATCAGCTTTCCAACTGCCAGGGTAAACAGCTTCCTTTATGATATGTTTGAACTGACCTACCATCCATCTGGTGTAACCTGAGTAATAGTTCAGTAAGAAAAAAATCCAACAAAGCATTATGCTAACATTTTGCCCTTACAAAAGAATCTACTCCTTACCAGGGCTTACTGTGTACTTTGATTTTGCCAGTAGAATTAAAAAACAGAAAAATATTGCTTTTCTTTGTTTCTTTTGTTCAAAATCATATTATCATCAGGAAATGTGATTAAATGAAACAGAGGCAAGAATGAATGTGTGAAAAAATAGTGTTAGCCAGACGTTTCTTTACAAAGCCGCCTTATTAGTTAGAGTGAGATGGGATGTGCATATTCTCTGTGCATACGTGGGTTTTGTATCTTTAAGCTGGAATTTAAATGTTAACATTCCAGTTGCACTTTATAAACTCCAAACTAACAACTTTTTTCTGGTTTTAGCAGGCAAGACCATCATGAATTAGTGTTATATGATCATTAAAGACAAATACCTTATTTATAAGTATAAAACCCCCAATTATTTAAAAAAAAAAATTAAAAAGTGACCTAGAGTGGTATTTCAGAATCGTATCGTATGGTACTCCTGCTAACTACGCACACTAATAAAGTCATGTGACATTTTTAGGGGTGACAAGTGTCTTGGAGGAAAAGATGAACCACAGAGAAAATGAAAGTTTGGGAAGCTAAGGAAAGGTTAGTAATGTGTTTTATCTTTTCATTGAATAAGTTGTTAAAAAGTTTCAAAGTGTGAGACAAATCCAGATAGGGAGCATTAGTTTCCTAACTGTAAAATCTAAGATGGAATAGGAGCAACTTCTGTAGGTGTGCACACTTGTTTTGATACTGTTCTGCATAGATTCTAATGACAGAGGTTCTGTCATTCTTTTGAAAAGCAGAACATTGGAATAGAAAATCACATTTATGAAGAGACAAATTATGTTTGTTTTGGGTTGTTTTTTTTTTCTGACAGAGGCTGCAGAGAGATTTATAACCCAGCATCCATGAAAGAAATTCCACAAATATTTGTTTATTGATATGGAAAGTTGTTTATATCTATTAAAAAATATAAAATTTTTTAGTAAATTTGGAAGAAACTTAACCTATTTATCTAAATATCATTTCACAGGGAAAATTCCTGGCACCATAGGAAGTTGCAGAGGATTGAGGAAGAAATTGAATTCTCTGCAAAGACTAAACCAAAGAATGATCAAATGCTGAAACATTGATTATACCAGAAAGCATATTCTGATTTAAATATCAAAGTCTATAAGAAGTCCCATATCTCAGACCTGTGGAAGTTAGGACTGAAACAAAGCAAAAGACATGATGGAAGATCTCAGAACAGCAAGCAATGAGAAAGAAAGTGTTGACATAAATGTGTATACAGTGTAACCTGGAAGTGAGCAAATCTGACAGCTTTCAGCAAAATTAACAGAGGTATCAAGAGGAAGCAAAATCACAGACTGAAGACTTTTACCAGCGAAACGAAAGTAGTCCTGGAGACAGAGGAAAGGTATCCATACTAAAATCTTAAAACCTTGAATAAATAAATGATATTGTCCTTCGGTTTCCTTCAAATCTGACATAATACAGGGGGGTTTTGTGTGTATTTATTTCAGTGCCAAATTCCATGTTTTAGTAAATTTTCACAATGCATTTCCTGTATCTTGACTTAGTAAGCAATATATGATGTTACAGACAAAGTAAATTCACTATATCTCATGCAAGTCTACAACGATGTTTAAAGCCATGACCAAGACAGACCATTGGTGTCAGAATAGATGCTTAAAAGAGCATCAAGTGCACTTGAATAGCATGAAACACACTTACAGAAAACCACTCCATCTTCATCAAGGCATCAGTGCAGAACTATTGTCCCTGAAAGATGTCAAA
Organism: Leptosomus discolor; assembly: GCF_034619465.1. Lineage (NCBI taxonomy): Eukaryota > Metazoa > Chordata > Aves > Leptosomiformes > Leptosomidae > Leptosomus > Leptosomus discolor. The sequence goes on along the minus strand of NC_141392.1, from coordinate 80,066,011 downwards.
CTTATGCTGGAAGCAGTTCCAGAAAGTATTAATATACAAACAAAGTTTATTTCCAGACAGTCGTAGTAAAGAGAGTGCCGCATCAAAGTGGAAGTCTCACCAAATATCCACCGGGAAGTCATGGTCAACAGATTTCCTCTCAATGTGATCCCATCCATGATCAGCCACCCCTGAAGAGCACAGCTGTCAGGGTAATAAGGCTGCTATGGAAGTACAGCCACTCTAGGCGTCCTCTGTACTAATGTTCACCAGGTGATGTCTACAGAGTGGGAGATGCTATAGGTGACTTGGCACACTCTTTGTGACCTTGTTGGTCTTGGAAAAAGAGTTAGTGCTCCAGGAATTTCAAGGAGATAGTAAAACTACACAATTGGCTTTTGTTTCTTTGTTTTCTTACCCATTCAAGTAGAGAGAGGAAGGTATTCTGCATAAAAATGGAAGGAATAAATGCTCATACAAGTGAGAAAAGGAAGGAAATATTCAAGAAGGGTAAAAGATGCAACTTCTGGCTGCATTGTGAGGGACAATAACAGAGCAAGACATAATATGTATGGGAGGCTGAGGGAAAACATAACATTTGAGAAAAGATCCTGCACCTACATATGGGCTTGTTATAGGGAAAGAGGAAGCAAATCAAGGCATTGTGAACTGGGAGTAAAATAAGAAATAGTTCGTGAAGCTAACTGTATCAATTACTATACATTTTTAGTCAAACAGTTAAAAGTTTCTTTCTTTCTCCATGTAGATGATCATGAGGTTTTGGGATCACTTTGCAGCATCCTAGGGGAAGATGATGAAAGTGACTGTAACACTGCACTGGAGTCTCATCTAACCTGTTATTTGCAGTATTGATGGAGATAAGATTTTAAAAATAGACAAATCATGCTGGTCTAACATTCTCTCATCTGTTATTAAAGAGGTAGGGACTGACAGGCACTGTCCCACTCGGGCAACCAAAAACAAAAAAAGAGTTGCCACCTTCTGCTACCTACTGTAGAGGCATGGTGCTGGGCTAGGAGTCGTGTTCTTGTGCAAATTCTTGGCCACGTTTTATCAAACAGAATTTCCTAAATAGAATTTAACTCTGTGGGTATACAATTCAAATAATGTTGCTTTCCTTGTTGTTTTATGATATAGTGCATGGAGAGAAACCATGATATAATTCTGGTTTTGTTACAGAGAAAAGTATTGCCACAAAAGTCTTGAAGTATCAAACTCATAAACATCTTATAGGAGCAAATGGGATCTACAAGGTTTTCAGACGTAGTTCTTAAATTCAATTTGAAACTGTGGATTGCTGTAGGGGACTTCAAGTTTTACATCAGCTTGTATAATGTCAATGTAGTAAATTGTTGAGTACTGTCTTAGTTTATTGGCATAAAGCTATTCATTTTAGAAACAGTAATTGCTTTATTTAGGTACCTTCACTTGAGCAATTTTAGACATTGTTAGAGATGAACTTGGTACTGTATATCTAAACTTACATCATGAAAATTTCAGGCTACATTAAATTCCATGGTACAGTATTTCTTTTTATTACACAAATACGTCAGGTTCTTTGACCTTTTGTGTACTGGTCAAATTGTGATTCAAATAACCCAATAACATAATGTGACATTTAACCTTTCTTTTTCAACTATTTCCTTCTTAGTACAGATAACTAACTAACAAACAAAATTCTACCCTAAGCGGGAAATATCTCTGGTAATCTATGTATCCGCCTTTATATTGTCTTATTATCATATTATGCTATATTACTTACATACTTATCTTACACTTTTTTGCTCAAAGGAAGAAGAATGCTATGATGATTAACGAAATCATCTTCTTTATCTACTGCTTGCTTTCTTTTATGGGTACCTCTCCTTCTATACATACTTAGTTTTGCTCTTTCAAATTCCTCCAAACTGAAACATTATATCTGCCATTCTTTTCATTAACTTTTGTTAGCTTTTGGCAGCTGTCTTAGCCAAGTTCATTCTTTTCCAGCTATCCTTCTCATCCTTTTCTTGATAACACTCAGATTTTCTTCTGCCCCATCACTACAGCATTTGAAAGCCTTCTGTGTAAAATCAATAGCAACAGAAAAGTTCCTAAACTGCCATGGAGTTACTTACCAGTAAATTAACGTTTACCAGTTTACTCTTCTCCCCCAGTACCTCCCTCCCATCTTTCTAGTCTTCATTTTGTTTCGTTACCACCTAGTATAACTTAATTTAAGTTTTTATTAACCTTCCTGTCTTTTTTTCTGACACAATACATTCAAAGTGAATGTAGACAATACCATACAAATGAGAAAAACTTAAAATACTACCACATAGTTTGACTTCCCAAAATTTACCTCAAAAATATTACCACATAGTTTGACTTCCCAAAATTTACCTCAAAATCTTTCTAGAATATGGATTCTTCTTACATACATCCAGATTGCAAATTATAAACATTAATAAATAAATAAATAAAAAGGAAATCAAAGACAATGCAGATAAGGTAAAGCTGCGGCACAAGCTGAAAGACTGAGAAGTGGAAGAGAAACCATCCACTTTTAACCAGTCCTCCCTCAGGACTAATTTCCAGAGTTGTAAACAGTTGTCACAAACGAAAAGATATTTGGGGGGGATTTTCAACTTACTATACTTGAGCCTGTGCTTTCCTAGGTAACTTGATATAATGACTTTATTGGTCTCATTGTGTAAGGGAGCAGAAGCTTACCTTTCCAAGATAATATCATTTGATATCTTAGACAAATATATGAAGCTCTAGGTAACACTTCCTTTTTGCTAAGAATTTGGCATAGTATATAGATAATCACTTTAATGCTAAGAGAAATTTCTGAGATCATATTAACTTGGTCATTAATAGCAATGCGTCACAAAAAATAAGACATGATCCCTAAAATGGTATGAACACTAAAATGTTATGGTTGTTTTTTACTATTTTTCTTCTTTCACTTTTAATATTTTAATTTCTAAGTGTTTACTTCCAATTTCTTTTTCATGTTTCCTAATAAAAACTTTTAAAATGTCAGAATCATGTCTCCCTGTCACTTTACTGAGATCCCATCAGTCGTAGAACCACAAAATTATTTGGGGGGGAGGTGACCATGGGAGATCACCTTGTCAACCTCTTGCTTCACTTTTCTAAAACAAGGTCAGCAGCCATACGTCCATCTAGTTCACATCCATCAATGTCCCTGCAAATCTTCTAAGTGTGTTAGTTCTTAGGAAATTTATTTTTAACTTCCTTTTTTACTGGTAACTCGAGGTAAATTAGAGCAGCTTTCCAATAAAAACATTGCAGTTTCCAGATCTTTTTACATTGCTTACAATTTGATGACTTTTCCTGGATAACTATAGCTTTTCTTACTGCAATGTCTTATTTTCTGAATTCATTATGTAATGTGCTGTATACAATTTTATATATTGTAGGAAAATGACAACAGGTCCAATAAAGTTTAGCAGATCTTCTGAAAGTCCTAGCGTGGATCTAAGTTATACAAGGAAATTCGTATCGTTTTAAAAAGCTTTATTTCCTTCACGTTTTTTCCTTTTCTCTCCAGTTCTTTCTTCCCTATTAGAATTTTTTTATGAGTTACACAAAGTGAAAACATTGATGCCTTTGCAATTGGAAAAAACTATAATATGCTCTAATTAGTTATCAATCATTTCAAAATCCATTTTAAATGAACAGAGAAATCTCAAATGTTATTTATTAATGTTCCTCAGACAAAACTGTATTTTGTTCAATGCTCTTAAATAGCTTTGGAGTCAGTGTGTGCAAATTTACCCCGTCATCGTTATATTGTGGGGAAATAAAGTGATTGGACAATCTGCGGAGAAAGCAAGAAAAGACAATTATTTTATGTTCCAGTCTGTTACTTTCAAGTGACAGTCCTAATGGAAGCGGGGAATGTATTTGATGCACGTTTGACTAACAGTGTTGAGCTGGCTCCAAAGTCACTGTTTTACTTACTTGAAGTTAGAACTAAGTCAGCAGTTTGTTGGGCTCAAGGTAAGGAGGATTCACATAGGTCAATCATTTGGAGTGTAATAAACAGCAGATACAGTAATTCTGCTTGGCAGTTACACTGCAGGCATCGAGAGCTGCAACCACAAATCAGCAGTGCTTACTCAAATGTTCCATGACTCTTCTTATCACTTTTTCAAAAAGATGTCATCATTCAATGAAATGAACATGCTGTCACTATTAAAAATATAGAACTAAGCTATAGCTCTAAAAAGTTGAAAGCCACTTGAACCTATATCATTCACCACTAAGACAAACCACTTCTGTATCTTTAATGTTTTCTTGCATAATCTTTCTAGCTTTACTTACTGGGCATCTTATTTGTAGAGGGCTACATATAGAAAAAGACATAAAACTCACATCTAAGTTAAATAACTTGAATAAAACCAGAGACAAATAATACCATTCTTGGAAAAAAAAGGAGGAATATTTTTTAGAGTTTGCAAAAGTTAAAACATGCCAAACCCGATTCTTACTTAAATAACTGCATTTTGTTTAGCTTTTTAACTTGAGTTTTAGAAAGGTTTAAGCATCACATATGTTGTCAGTAAAATGCGTAGGAAGCCTTGTAAGTGAGGATCAAGCACTATAAATCTTTGTAACAACCTTTTAATTAAAGAAAGAAAACTCAAAATCCATGTAAGAAAGGTTGATTTGTATGCGAAAGTTCGCAGTGTTGTTTTGGGGAGACTGTCTATAGGTATATGTAACAAACTTCTCAGATGTCTTTTCAGTTTCAGTTGGAACTGCATATCTAGCAAAGCAGTAATATAGCTCTAATCATTGCAAGCTATTCAACAGAGAGTATCCTGTATTAAACACCCCAGCCTACAAACTTGCTCCTATTAAAAGAAGGGGTGGGGGAGGTCATGGTGGTGGTGGTAAAGCATCAGGGTTGTATGAGGCATAAGAAAGAGATGGCTTTGGCAATAAAGTCACCAGAGGTCTGTGATCTTATGATGTGAACAGAGTTATCAGGCAGAAGCAGTGGGATGCTATAAAGAGTTGCAGATCAAGCTGATGGACAGAAAGAGGAGAAAGGGGAGCCCAGGACTCTGACGAGACAGATTAAAACCCTCTTATTCTGAATACAACCACTTGTCCTTTTACAAAGATACTATTGTGGGAAAGTTGGAGGAAGACATACTGATTCGACAAATATGTTTTTAATGGTCTGTAAATTATTTGGGCTTGTTCCTTAATTGGAAAAATATTGTTATATTGAATAACTCTATGCCAAGCTTGCTCATTAGATCTATTGTGTGCTTTTCAGAAGTAAGCTATGGTAGAAGACTAAACAAATCACACTAACAGTGGGGAAAAGAGTGTTTAAAGTACAGGTAGCCTGAGGAATAAGGGCTATACTTAAGGGAAAGGCTTTTAGAATATGTTCATAGACCTGAGTCCCACAGGTTGCATAGAGCTTGTAGGACTATGGGTCTGACTGAATGTAGTTAATTTTCCTCATAGAATTATAGAATCCTAGAATGGTTTGGGTTGGAAGGAAGCTTGAAGATGATTTAGTTCCAACCCCCCTTCCACTAGACCAGGTGGTTCAATGCCCCATCCAACCCGGCCTTGAACTCTTCCAAGGAGGGGGCAGCCGCAGCTTCTCTGGGAAGCCTGCTCCAGTGTCTCACCACCCTCACAGTAAAGAATTTCTTCCTAATATCTAATCTAAATGTGACTAAAACAGTATTGATAACACAAAAATTTTTTGGCTCTTGCTGAACAGTGCTTGCACAGGATAAAGACTTTCTCTGTTTCTTACTCTGCACCCACAGCAAGTAGGCTGGAGGTGGGCAAGAGGCAAGCATCACAGGCAAGACAGCTGACCCAAACTGACCAAAGGGGTGTTCCATGCCGTCTAACATTATGTTCAGCAATAAAACTAGAGGGAGGAATCTTTCCAAGGTATTCATTGCTTGGAGACCAGCTGGGCTTCAGTCTGCTGTGGGAGGTGGTGAATGATTGCCTCTGCATCACTGTTTTTTTTTTCCATTTTTTTTTCTTCACTTATCATACTGTCTGACCCACGATTATTTCACAGTTTTGCTCTCCTGATTCTCCCCCTCATCCTGCTTTGGTGATGGGGTGGGTGAGTGAGTGGCTGGTGAGCACTAGGTTGCCAGCTAGGGTCAAGCCACTACATAGCTACATCACACAGCAAAAATCCAGTGATTAATATAATCATATTTTGTTCTTCCAGTCTAAAGAAATGTCTGAATATATTAAAGCAGGAATGGGCAGGAATGATAAGTGAATCAAGAGTTTGGTCTGAAAGGTCTTTTTGTCTCTTCCACAAGTAGAAGTGATAACAAGCTTATAGCTCAGGCACTGAATTCAAATGGAAAAATATGAAATGAAGGGATCTTTTACACTTTATATAATGCTTTGTCAAACTATTGAAGGCAATAAAGAACAAACAAGATATTCCTGACTCTACAGAGGAAACATTGTAAGAAAGAACCAAGAAGACATGCACCTTGGCAGCAAGTAACATTTTGCTGTATTCACTTTATTTCTAGACATTAATCCACAGTTGTATACAGTTTTGTCTTCGGGTTTTTGGGAAGCATTTTTGCATGAATCAGCCTTTATATGAAACATTTTTGCAGTATAAGAATTTCATAAGCATATTGAAAGAAATTATATGCTAAGATGTAAGCTATGTAAATTTTCATATTTAATTACATAGGTGTTTATGTCTCTGTTCCCTCTGGCATACAGGTTTTCCTTCATAAACAAACCCTTTGGTTATAACTAGACATAAAGAATATTTCAAATATAGATTTTGTAAGCCTTTTCACAAAGGCTTTTTTTTGTTATATATGTACCTTTTTTTATAAAGGGTAGAAGTGTTTTTTAGGGAAGCTGGCTTCCCTTTCATGGCTGCACACTTTCACAGTTTAACCCCAGCCAACAACTAAGCACCACACAGCTGCTCGCTTACCCCCTGGTGGGATGGGGAAGAGAATTGGAAGGGTAAAAGTGAGAAAACTCATGGGCTAAGATAAGAACAGTTTAATAACTTAAATTAAATAAACTATAGTAATAATGATTAGGATAATGATGATAATAATATTAATAATAAATGCAATGAAAAGAAAAATAACCAAAAAAAAGAGAGAAATAAAACCCAAGAAAAACAAGCGATGCAAATGAAAAACAACTGCTCACCACCAACCAAATGATGCTCAGCCTGTTCCCAAGCAGTGGCCCCCTGTCTAGCTTACCTCCTAGTTTATACACTGAGCATGACGTCATATGGTACGGAATATTCCTTTGGCCAGCTTGGGTCAGCTGTTCTGTCTGTGTCCCCTCCCAGCTTTTTCTGCACCCACAGCCTCCTCTCCAGCAGGGCAGTGTGAGAAGTTGAGAAGCCCTTGACTTAGTGTAAGCACTGCTTAGCAAGAACTAAAACATCAGTGTGTCGTCAACATTTTTCTCATCCTAAATCCAAAGCACAGCACTATACTAGCTACTAGGAAGAAAACTAACTCTATCCTAGCCAAAACCAGGGCAGCCCCCACAAGCTGGGGGCTCAGCAGAGTTTTTCTCCCTCCTCTACTACAAATGGCTTTGGTGACCTCTAAAAACCCATGTGAATGCAAACAACACTCACATAGAACAACATAGACATTTCTGTTCCCCTTGTTTGGTTAATTGGGATAGAAGTTCATGTACATGGACTGCTCCAGTAGCTGTCCCTCAACACTTGGTCTACCCAGGGGTGGATGCCAGATGCCAGTTCCTCTAGTTGCTGGTCTCCTGACTTCTCATCCTTACTCTCCAGTTGTTCTACTGGAAATTCTGTAGCAATTTCACATATACACACGTGTGCACACACATGCACACTCATGCACTAGTGAACACACACAAACATATCCAGGAGTAGAGTTTAATACAAAGGTAGAAGAGAGATGGTGATCAGACCTGGGCCTTGGGCATAACAATGCTCTGACCAGCATTCCCTCCGCTCTCCATTTTCCCACTCTGATTTCTTTCTGATCCACCTTGATCCCTTTCTTTCTTTGCCTTTTACTCTTCCTCTAAACATCCCTTAATAAGCTTTGCAAATTCCCGCAACATCCTTAAAACATATCTTCATAAACGAACCTCAGATAATAAAGCCATTTCAATAAGAATACACATAGAAAGTCCTGGAAAAATAAAAATATCTTTAAAAAGCCCAGCCACCACAGATCACATCTATATTGTGTACTCCCCATAAGAATTATTAAAGTAATTCACATTTATGATTTATGTACACAGATCATATGTTTTTCTCAGAAAAATGAATGTGTTCTATGTGTGAAAATTTTCCAACAAATCTCTCTTGAGCTATGAGGTTATATATCACATAAGATTCTGCATCCTCAAGCTACATAGAACTCTAACAATATAAACACAAACAATCTAGTTCAAGTTTGAATAGCTTCAGTCAAATCTTTGTCTTGCTATTTAAAGAAAAATGAAACAAATTTAATGAGGTCTGTTGTAATATCATCAGAAAAGTAAGATTAACCCTAGTTGAGACCAGCTGTCTCTGAAGATTTTGCTTGCAAATAATTCATTTTTAAAGGATTTACTTTGTGAAGCACCTGACTAAAAGCATACAAACAATTAAAAAATGCTGTCATGTGACACCAAGCAATTATAGTGTGGTGAGCAATTATTTATTCAGTCACTGAAACCCCTGTTGATTTCAACATAAATGAAAAAGGAATTTTTAAATTTAAGGTTGAAAAGGAATGCTTACAGGTTCATTTAAAAAGAATCTTTTTAATGTAAGTATGTAAATTAGTTTTGTACATCTTTTTCTCTATAAAATCTTCCTGGAGCCACTTCATTAAAGCAATGGGTAAAAAACTGACTGCTAAAATAGGGTAGAGAATGAATAAGAAAAGATAGGAGGTTAGAGGGACAGTAAACTTCTAGAAAACAAACTTCATCAGAACTCAAGACTGTCAAAGTTGTTGTTTGTATACAGTTTCAGATTCATTTCTTAGCTAACTATATTTATTATACCTCAATCAAAATGCTATTCTAAAAACTACTTTTGATAGTGTAATGGGTTTGCATGGCAAGGGTTTGGTAGCAGGGGGTTTACAGGGGTGGCTTCTGTGAGAAGCTGCTAGAAGGTTCCCCTACGTCCGATACAGCCAGTGCCAGCCGGCTTTAAGACAGACCTGCCGCTGGCCAAGGCCGAGCTAATCAGCAATGGTGGTAGCACCTCTGTGAGACAGCATGTTTAAGAAAGGAAAAAAAGTTATTGCACAGAAGGAATTGCAGTCAGTGAGAGGAGTGAGGATATGTGAGAGAAACATTTCTGCAGACATCAAGGTCAGGGAAGAAGCAGGTGGAGGAGGTGCTCCAGGCACCAGAGCAGTGATTCCCCTGCAACCTGTGGTGAAGACCATGGTGAGGCAGGCTGTCCCCCTGCAGCCCATGGGCGGTGGAGCAGATATCTGCCTACACCCCATGAAGGACCCCACGCTGGCATAGGTAGATACCTGAAGGAGGCCGTGACCCTGTGGGAAGCCTGCACCATTAAGGACTCCTAGTAGGACCTGTGGACCAGTGGAGAAAGAGAAGACCACGCTGGAGCAGGTTTGCTGCTAGTGACCCCATGGAGGAGGGGGGCCACGCTGAAGCAACCTTTTCCTGAAGGACTGCACACCATGGAGAAGACCCATGCTGGAGCAGTTCGTGAAGAACTGTAGCCTGTGGGAAGGACTCACACTGGAGAAGTCATGGAGGACTGTCTCCCGTGAGAGGGATCCCACATTGGAGCAGGGGAAGTGTGTGAGGAGTCCTCCCCCTGAGGAGGAAGGAGCGGCAGGAACAACAGTGTGATGAACTGCCCGCAACACCCATTCCCTGTCCCTCTGCGCCACTCAGGGGGAGAAGGGACAGAAATCGGGAAAAAAGTTAAGCTTGGGAAAGAAGGGAAGGGTGGGGGGAAAGTGTTTTAAGATTTGGTTTTATTTCTCATTACTCCTCTCTGAGGTAATTGGTAATAAATTTTATTTTTTCTTCCGAGTCTGTTTTGCCCATGACAGTAAATGCTGAGTGATCTCCCTGTCCCTATCTCAACCCACAAGCCTGTTGTTACTTTTTTTCTCTCCCCTGTCCAGTTGAGGAGGAGGAGAGTGATAGAACAGCTTTGGTGGGCATCTGGCATCCAGCCAGAGTCAAACCACCACAGATAACAAGTCAAATCGACTGGGTAAAGGAATTATCTTTTCTAAGTTGTGATGGAACAAAAGGGGCTCAAAGGTCACTCAAAGGGTCTGTTCAGGTAAAATGTTAAAGCAAGACATCCCCATAGACATAGGGGCATTAAGTGGAGAAAAAAATGCAAAGGAGCACCAGAGCCAAATACGGATAGATCAGCAAAAAACATATTCTGACATAAGTACAATTATTCAATCATGTTATAAGATAGGCCTTGATAGGAAAGTACATTTTCATCTTTTAATGCTAGGAGAGTTCTGATACTGCCTAAGTCCCGGTATTGACATTGGATACAAATGGCTTCCTCTGCTATATGTACCTTACTTAGTCACAGTTACTCTGTACTCCAAATCATCAGAAAAAGCTACACTGAACTTCACTAACACAATTTATATTGTTCTAAAACTTATCTATTCAATCAAAATTTTTTTGTAGTTTAAGTTTTTGATGGTGCTTCAAGACTCCTGTAACTGAGCGTCCAAAGTGTTAGAGCAGAGTGATATACAAAGAAAGATATTCAAATTAGAGTTTTCTTTGATAGATCCAGTTCATCTTAAACATCAACAAAAAAAAAAAACCACCGAGGTTATTGTAAATATCCTTGCTTTCTTTTCAGTTTCAGGCTGGATGTTTCTGAGTTTCAGTCAAAAGACCCGCTTAAGGACGAAGTGAAACAACATTGTAGAAATGTGAAACACTGATCATTACAAATGCCTGTGATATTATTGATTAAAGAACAGAAGACATTTTGAATATATTAATATGTTTTAACTAATAGGCATTTGAAGTAAATCTTTCACAAAACCCCCCTATATTTCTAAAAGAATAGAGAGCAAGGTCTACAGTACATAAATTTCTTACTAAAAGGTGAAGCTGTAAACCAGTAACATAACTAGAATTACATTGCCTCATGCCATCTAAGAACCTGAAAATAAACACGTTTATTCTTTTAACACAGTATGTTATGAACAAACAAAACCAATGGGAATGTATATATTAGTCTTCTGTGGAAAGAACACACCTTCTGTGTTTCCCAGTGTCTTTTTTATGACACTATTCTCTTTTTAGTGAAATTAAGTTGTAGTTTAAATTACTTCAGTCAAACAGATTAATAGAAGAAATGCTCATTAAGAGTTATTGAAGAGAAAGACACATCCTGCTACTCAGGATGTCCATCAGGTGCCCAGAAGATGTCCTGAGGAGACAGCATTACAGGCTTGTCTGTGTTCTGTCCCTGAGTGTGTTCTACTGGCAGCTGTTAGAAGTGAGATCTCAGCCTAGGAAGTCTAACTTTGTATAGTTATTCTTTTCTTATCAAGCATATCAACATTTAGCATATTCTAATATTAGAAATAGTTTCACTGGAGGTTGACACATCTATTGGCAAAATAACAATGGCAATATTTCTGTGGTCCACAACAGAGGAGATCAGAGAAACAGAATAAAGGAAAAGGAAGAAAAAATTTGCAGTTGCTTCAGAAGTAACCAGAATTTGAAAAGACAGAACAATTGCTTTAAGGGAGAAGTAAGAACATTTTTAGTTTCTTTGGCATCACATTGAAATTTTCTTTTTTTTCTTAACTTCTTAAGGTTAAATACATCATATTCCACAGAAATAAGAGAATGCATTTTGATGTATATTCCTCTCTCAAGCCATGAAAGATCTTTACAGTTTCACGTCTTGCCTTCTAGCCTGTAGTCTAGCTCTTAGTCTGAAAGGGCAAGAAATTTCTCAGACATATGTTGAGACTTCTAACACTACTCCTACTCTAATCTATTCCTGATTTGCCTAAGTATTAATATTCAAATGCCTTGAATAACAATATGCTCATTTCAGACCTCATAGGTGTGCTGAAAGCTTTAAATTTATTCAGTTTCTGAGTATGACATTCAGTCTGGCATTCAATACAATTTCCATATACCATATTTGAACAAATGTTACAGGGCTTTGCTGGAACCCTCACAAGAGGAAGAATTTGTTTCTTAACCAAGAGAATAACAAGTTGATTATAAAGTTTCACTTTTTAATCACATTGTTTTCAAGGTTTGCTACTAAGTATTCTGGTTTGCACTTCACAAAGATCTAGGATAGGCAAACAAATTTGTGGAAGTGATATCCTCATTGAATCCAACATTTGTGACTTACTATAACTAAACTCAAGTACAGTAAAGACCTAACAGTAAGAATGATGTTTGCCTTATTCTTCCTCAGCAAGTAGTCATATCTTGAACATAGCAGGTCTGTGCTAAGTTAGTTGAAAGTGATGGTGAACGTAAATCATGACAGTAAGTAGATTTGGAAGGCAGCTGCTGAACTCAGATCTTCCTAGCAATAAAGCACTGTTAGGAATAGTATTGTTATTGCTAACTATATATTTTTTGGTTTTCTTGTATGTGCTGTCAGGATGAATAACTGTATGACTCTAGGGTATCATATATTTAGGTAGAGCAAATTATGTCAAAATAGTTGTACAGTTCGCGACTTATAAAAAGGTTCACTTAGCATTGACAAAATTCATATTGCTTGATCTAAAATCCATTTAAAAATTGTGGGAATCTGGAGTTCAAGAATATTAGGTGTCCTGAGTGTTGGCAAAATGTGTCTTCTGGAGGGTTTTGTTTGTTTGTTCATTTGTTTGTTTGCTTTTTATTTTATCTGCTTTTTCTATTCCTGATAATTACAAGACCAAGTAAGAAATTGCTATTAAAAAAACCCCAACCCTTTGTTTCTTGCAAAACATAGATTGTGATACTCTTCATGTTAAGCAATACTTTGCTTCTCTTCCTAGGACTATACAACACAACAGACTTTTCAAGAGCAGTAAGAAACTTGTGTTCCATGTTCCATCCCTTCTATTCTACTTAAAAAAAAAGAAAAAAAAAAAAAAGTTTGGTGTTAAATTTTATTATCTTTTTAAATGACAAAGAAAATCATGTTTTGTGAAGACAAAGTCTCTCGCTAAATGCCTAGAAAATCTTTAGCAAATTTCTCATTTACCATGAAAAATCCAGCTTTAAACATAAACTGATTACAAAAACAGTATTGTGATTCTTGTAATAAACCCCAAATATTTGTTGATAGCTTTTCCAAGATAGATATCAGTACTTCATTGGTTTGTGTCATCCAAGTATGGGTATTTTGGCATTCAATTATGCAAGACTTTATCTCAACAGAGCTTTAATAGTGATGCTTAACACTGAATACATTCTAACCATGCAAATGATTAAAGTTTAAATGATAAATGATTAAGTGTAAATAGTGTTCAGTTTTAAGTAGCATAGTTCAATGTTAAAATTGTTATAATACTTAGTTTCCTGACCATCTTCCAGTCTAATTCATCACAGCGTATATGGAGTTATACTTCTGGACAACACCAAAAGACTAGGTTTTCAAGACTTGCTTAACGTTTGGGGTTTTTTTGGTAGCTGTTACTTAGACTATTCTACTCCAGAGCAAATTATTCCAGAATTTTCACAATCACTTTAGGAAGGCACTGATCTATGAGGTGATAAAAATATTTCACAATGTAGGTATGTGCTACTTTTATCAAGAAAAAAACCCTTGCATTTTAAATTCTGTTGCAATAATAAAATGCCAGGACTGTAAAACCGTGGAACAAGAAACAATATACATCTAAAAGTTGGAAAACAAATACAATGAGTATTTACTTTGGAAATAATTGGAGCTTCTGATTGAGTTGCAACGCAGAAACTTTAACAAAGGTATTTTCAGCTCTGTTTCTTCTTAACAAAATTCCATACTTACCAATTTAGTTAGTCCATTTTTATTCGTTAGAGATGCTATTTACATTTCTATGCTGTTGAGCCAGCCTTCTTGCATTTCACTGAAGCTCCTTTCTGCCATGGGTTCGAAGAACCAGAATTCTCCAAATGGCGTCTGTCCATTCAAAAAATAAAAATGTGCTCCTTGGCTTTACCACCATGTACCTGGACTACAAAAAAAAAAAAGACTTCTCAACAGTGAATGATAAGCTAATGGTGAGGGAGCTTTCCTACAGTTAATGCAAATGGCGTAGAAAGGTGGAAGTCTTGAATAATGCACACATTAGAAGTTGTAGGGAGTTGTCCTTAATTATGTCATGGAAAATAGAGCAAAATTTGATGCCTAACTGAAAAAAAAACACACACACACCCCCAAAAGTGGGTCAATTCTTGCATTTTTTGGATGTGTAGTAAGAGGCCCAAAAGAAGTTTGATAAGTTTACTGAGATTTTTTTTTTTACAAGGTAATTTAAAACAGCAAGAATGATGGCACTTGACAAATGAAGTAATGTTGTTATTCCCATCAAAAGACACAGCACTGACCGCACTGTTCAAGTATTTCTTAGTATCATGTCAGGTCTTGTTACAAGGAATGCAATATGGCTTAAATACTGTTCAGATCAACCTTAACTGGGATCCTGGAAATTAATGCTTTAAAATGTGTAGAAAAATCAGAAAAAAAGTATCTCTACTCAGAGCCAGTGCAATAGCTTTTCTGCTGTGTGTGATCATTACCCACAAGTACTAAGGGAGGTGGCCAATGTTATTGCAAGGCTAGTCTCAATAAAAGTCAATCACAGGATGTTTCTGGAAATGAAGAAAAAAAAATTATCCTTATATTCAAGAAAGGCAAGAAGGAGGATCCAAAGAACTACAGTCCGGTCAGCCTTACTTCAGTCTGCGAAGGTGATGGAGCAAATAATTCTGGAAACCATTTAAACCCGGAAACTTATTAAAGACAAAGAGGTAATAGGGAATAATCAGCATGGATTTGTGAAGGGGAACTCAAACCTGACAATCTGATGGCCTTCTGTAAAGAAAGGACTGCCTTGGGGATAAGGGAAAAGCAGCGGATGCTGTTTATCTCGACTTTAGTAAGGCTTTCAGCACAGTCTTGTAACTTCTTCATAGACAAAGTGATTAAATACAGACTAAAAAAGTGGGCAACAAAGTGGACTGAAAACTTGCTAAAATCCTGTGATCAGTGGCATGAAGTCCAGCTGGGGGCCAGTCAGTAAAGGTGCATTGAAGGGCTGATATTTGGTCCAGTACTGCTTAAGACAATGAGGAATGACCCGGACAACGTGACAGAAGGGCACCCTTAGTAAGTCTGCAGACAATATAAAATTGAGAGGAGTGGTTGATAGACCATATGGTTGAGTTGCCATTCAGAAGGACCTCAACAAGCTGCAGAAATGGATCAACAGAAAACTCATCAAGTTTTACAGCACAAAATGCAAAATCTTGCCCTTAGGGATGAATAATGCTGGGGGCACACTGAAGTAGATTTTCTTCATTGTTCTGGTGAAGAAGTTGGACATGGGCCAGCAACATGCCCTTGTGACAAAGTAAGCCAACAGCAGCTGTGGCTGCATTAGGCAAAGCATTGTCAGCAGGTCGAGAGAGGTGATCATTCCCCTCTGCTCAGCCCTGGTGAAACACATTTTGATTGCTGTGTCCAGTTCTGGCCTCCCCAGTACAAGATAGATGGACACATACTGGAGCAAGTCCAGCAAAAAAACACATAGGTGATGAAGGGAGTAGAGCATCTGAGATACAAGGAAAGGCTGAGAGCTGGGGTTGTTCAGTCTAGAGAAGAGAAGGCTCAGGGGCATCTGATCAGTGTGTACATATATATATACCTGACAGCGGGAAGTAAAGCAGAAGGAGCAGACTCCTCTCAGTGGTGCCCAGTGAGAGGACAAGAGGCAAAGGGCACAAACTGAAACACTGGAAATTAGATTTAAACATAAGAAAACACTTTTTACTGTGAGAGGTCAAAGACTAGAAGAGGTTACCCAGAAAGGCTGTGGAATCTCCACCCTTGGAGATATTCAAAACCCAACAAGATGTGGCCCTGAACAACCAGACCTAGGTGACCCTGCTTTGAGCAGCGGTAGTTGGACTGGATGATCACCACAGGTCCCTTCCAACCTCAGCTGTTCTGTTATTCTGTTTCTACATACTATGGTTCTGTGAGCTATTTGGTCAGCAGTTATGGGAAGATGTAATATCACTGGTATTCTGAATTTCAGTTAGAAGCAGAAATTTTTTTCAAATTGTTTTTAAAATAAACAATAATTCCCTAAAAGGGCCAAAAGTACTTTAAAATTTATCCCAAGGGTTGTGCTATTGTGTAATATTACATACCTTCAGAATTTTACGGATTGGCAGAATTCTTTTTATAGCACTTTACTGCCTGAAACAAGAAACGCGATTTAAAAGATGAAAAACTTGTGACTCTGTTTTAATTCAGCACTTGTAAAAGTCTATTTGGAATATAAAATTTTTTTTTGAACTGACCACAACTTGAATTACTACGCCTGATATTTCTTTGATATTCAGAAAAGAACTTTTTCATAGTGAAACTGGTAACTCTTATTTTAGAAACAGAGTAGATGACAGTAAATATTCCAGTCCAGATATTTGGAGAAATGAATAGAAATTGTGAAACTTATTTGACCTTAAAATTATGAAAAAAGGAGCCTAATTTCAGGCTTAAAATTATGAAAATAATTTTACAAATATTATATAAATATATATATTTATATATATAAAATTATTAAAACCTTAAATTTACGAAAAAAGGAGCCTAAAAGTGTAGAGATTTGGATTTTAAGTCTATTGACCAAATAATGATTTTGTTCTATTAAGAGAAAAAAAAAAAATTTTTACACTATGAGGAACCTTTTAATATTTCATTCTTCTATTTCACCTTTGCAGAAATTGATATGATGTATTCCTGCATGCCCAGCTGATTTTAAAACTGTTTCATAGTTTCTTAGAAATATATACGTGAAATCTTGCACATACAAATGGATCGATTTTGTCAAGTTTGTATATAACCTGAAAAAAAAATCTTTAGTGGAAGCAAACATACTGTTCTTTTACAGGCTCCACAATCACCTTTTAAACATCCCCTAAGGATAAACGAGTTCTCTGGATCTATTTCATTTTCCCAAACACAGCAACTGAGAAAAGGTCTTGCTTTTCAGAGCATAAAGTTTCCTGTCTAAACGGCAGCTTCAAAAACCTATGTTTGCTCAAAGGTAAGTGCATTTCATGAATAAATGTACCCCAGGAATGATGACATAAATAGCAGAGCAGAAGACTTGCATATGCTCTTTTGCATGGCTCAAGAATGGCACTAAAATCTTGATTTTTTTCCTGTGATACCATGATTTTCTTTAATTCAAACTTGTTTTGTGTTCTAATTAGCTGTCAGTCATGATTACATTCAGTGAAATAATTTTTAAATTATAGAAGAATAATCATCAGAATGGGATATAGTCTGAATATTACCATCACCGTTTTCAAGATTGATTGGAGTGTGCTACACAGGTCTTGCTGTGGAAACTACTGTTGGGGCCCTGAGTGCACCAATAGCTCTGCAACCGCTTCCCCTTTCGCAGTGTTTCAGCTCACTGTGTTCCAAGTCCCCTTTGCTATATCACAGTTTGGTAACCATGGACCAGACTGCTGTGGCAACAATGAAGTTTTTAAAAATGAGCTGCAACTATCGTTGTCAGGTCTCTCCCTCCTTCACTGGAGAGCTGCTGTTTGCACTCTGTCCTCTAGTCCTTGCCTGAGCAGTGCTGTAGGTGTGTGATGTCTGGCTTCCTGCCCTGCTGGGACTCACCATCCATGGCTGGCCTGACTTCCCAGCTTGTCTCTATGGATTCGTTTTCCTACTAGCAATTATTGTTGTCTGAGAAGCCCACAGTCTATGAATTGTGTATATATTGACCCTATTTATTATGCTTAGATTTGTAGCAGTTGCCAAAGTTATGCTAACAAAAAAATGAGGCTTTGAATGCTCTAAGTTGCCTTTTACTTTTTGGTTGAAATTCAGAATAAGTTATTAGAATGTGGACAATTTCAGAATGCCTTCTTTTAACAGGTTGATAGAATAACCTTAATAATGTATATATATTTTAAACTGATATTTTTTAGGCATTCTTTCACACTCTAAAATATTTTCCTTTAGATAACTACTTTACCAATAACAGCCTCTTAAAAGCTTGAACACAATAATTCATTTAACCTTCCTACCTGCAGCCTTTCCTCCTGAAAATGTTTTCCCTCTTCTTCCCATCCATGCCCTACCCTTGGTACTGTGCCCAATGTCATGGTCTGAAAATCCCTATACAAGTGATATTTTGATTGCTGTGACTGCAGCATTCTCAAAATCTGTTTGTTTTTTTTTGTTTGTGGGTTTTTTTTTTTTTTTCTTTTTAAAAGGTTCACAGCAGGTTTTGAATTCACACACTAGATATTAAACTGTTTTTCTACTGGTTTTTCACAGAACAGATGACTAGGTTAGGTAACGAGCCTAAGATGAGAAGCTTGAAGCTTAGTGAGATCAATCCATCAGTGGTTCCCAAGGAATGAAAAAGCATCTGAATCTGTGAAGTGGGAAACTGGCATAAACCCTCTGTGGAATAACAAAGCAACAAGTCCTGTTCTGATGGATAACAGAAACTTTAAGATATTTGCCATTGTTGGGGTTCTACAAGTCTTGCTCTGAAACATCCACTGCTGGTACACAGTGGTGTTTAAAAAAAAGCAGACAGTGAACAGAGACTGTAATAGACCTGCACATTTTTTGTCTAAATGCACTGGTTTTAGTGACTGAGTCCACAACAGGTTCAAGTATTTTAGAACAGGAGTAGAAAGTAGCTCTAACGTGAATCAAGGTTGTACACCAGCCACTATGAGAGAGCTGACAATGCTGAAAACCACAGCAGTTTGACCTGAAATGGCTCTGTAATCACCCTGGGCAATTACAGCTTAGGTGATGTCTTTAACATGGCCCTCCTTGGCATGTTTATGAGAGTCACAGCCTCTGTTCATAGAGCTCTGTGGGCTGTTAGTCTGTATGTTGAAGTCTCTTGCAAAATTTTTGGGAAAAAAAAAAAAAAAAGGGGTGTTATTGTGTGTATGATGAAGCATAAATATGAAGAGGTAAGAGGGGAATAGTCTCTTAACGAATGCATGTGATTCTTAGTAAAAATTCTTAGAATGCTGTGCTAGTATTTGGTATTGTCTCATTGCTAGTACTTACATCTAAATAGAATTTGAAGGGTTAGTTTTTAGTATATTACCAAAGAGAAAAGTTACACACAGGAATCTTCTTCAGAGAAGTTTGACTTAATCATCAGTAAAGCTATAATTACACTGGCTCATTTAAGTCCTACATAGTTAGACTATTAGCTTCTAAAACTATTTTGGCTTGTTATGTTTTGTTTTGTTTAAAAAAGGAAACCATTTTTTTCCCTACTCAATGGAAAAGAAAAAAAAACATTCTAAATCTCAAAAGACTTTATGCTCATCTCAAGGAAAATGCTTAAATATCAAAAGGGGAAAGTATTTTGTTCATTCTACAAAACCTCAGCCTAAAAGTCTTGTAGTGAAGACCTGTGGCACATTGTATGTTGTAAATAACAACCTTTTTTAATTAGATAGATCTCAATTCCTATTACAGAACTCAATGGTAAAATGGCTATTGTGCCTAAATTGTTTGCAATTAAAGTATTTTTAAAGGACGTTATGAGCATGTTCATGATTTTTCATGTAACTCTTGTAAAAATAATTTTTATCTGTAGCATCAAAGTTTGTATATGTGTCTGTGTGTGTATGTGTGTGTAAGCATGCTATGAACTAACCACTGAACCCAAGTCAGTACTGTCACCTCTGCTAGATGATTCAAAATTGTTCAGCTGTGTTGCTGACTTTAGGACTTTTGTACTTTCTGTAGTTGGAAATTTGCAAGCAAATTGATTAAAGACATGCTATCACAAGATCACATTTATTTGTTTTGGCTGGGACAAAGCTAACTTTACTTCTTAGTAGCTAGAATAATGCATGTTTTAGGTTCAGTATGAGAAGAATGTTGATAATATATTGATGTTTTCAGTTGCTGCTAGGAAACCAAGGACTTTTCTACTTTCCATGTTTTACTAGTGTTCAGGTGCACAAGAAGCTGGGAGGGAGCATGGCCAAGACAGCTGACCTGAACTAGACAAAAGGATATTCCCTATCATAGAAAGTTATGCTTAGTATATAAACTGGGGAGAGGTGACCATAGGGGGTGGATCGCTGTTCCATTATCAGTCAGCGTGTGGTGAGCAATTGAATTGTGCATCAGTTCTCTTTTCTTGGGCTTTATTTCTCCCTCTTTTCATTATTATTATTATTGTATTTTATTATTGTTATTATTTTGTTTTATTTTATTTTATTTTAGTTATTAATCTGTTATTATCTCAACTCACGTGTTGTTTTTTTTTTTTTTTTCCAATTCTTCTTCCCATCCCACTGGGAGGGGGGAGGAGTGAGTGAGCAGCTGCATGGTGCTTAGTTGCTGGCTGGGGTTAAACCCTAACAGTCCTTTTTGGCACCTCACATGGGGCTTGAAGATTTTGAGATAATGACAGATTTGACTGGAATGTGCTAGCTCAAATTTATAGCTGTTATTGGTGTTTAGCTATTAATTGGCAGGCTTCCATGCTTGCTATGGGGCTTGCTTGCCTACAGTATATTAGAGTCTAGTGCTCATTAGTGGCTGTTTTTTGCTTTCACTCCTTGCTGTACTGCTCATCGTCTCACTCTCCGGTGCCTGGGAGTATTTTGATAACAGCAATGGCAATGCATCTCACCTGAGAGATGGCCTAGGCATTGCTGCTTTTTCTGTGCTGCTGTGCTGGACAGGCTGGAATTTCAGTGTGAATTCAAGTCAAAGGGACTGTGAGCTGTGGATGAGTCAACACGGCAGCAGGACACCTTGAAGCGTTCGAGGCTGTGAACAAGCCCATGCCAGAGCAGGTACATCTCAAAGCATCTGTGGCTGTGGCTATATCTGCGTCGCAGCAGGTATACCTCTGAAGGGATTGTGGCCCCAGGATAAGTCCTCCAGCATGGAAAAGGTACACCTTGAAGCATCTGTGGCTGTGGATAAGTCCATGCTGCAGCAGACACACCTTGAAGCATCAGTGGCTGTACATGAGGTCATGCTGGAGCACCTCAAAGCCTGTGTCCATGGACAGGCCCACAACAGCGTAGGTACACCCCTGGAGGGATCGCAGCCATCAGTAAGGCCACATTGGAGAAGGTTTACTTCTGAAGGGACTGTGGCTGTGGGTGAGGCCACAGTGGAACAGGTATATATATATATCTCTGAAGGCATTGTGGCACATGGAGAAAACCACGCTGGAACAGGGGTACCTCAAAGTAACTGCTGCTGTGGATAAGTCTATGCCATAGCAGGCATATCCTCTAAAGGACTGTGGCTCATAGATTAAACTCCACTTGGAGCAGCTACATCCCTAAGGGACTGAAGTCTGTAGATAAGTCCAAGGTGGAGCAGAGGCAAGAGGAGGAGTTTATTGCAATGTTAAACCCTATGGTTTGGCCCAAAGGGACCCAGGGTGGAGACTGTAATGGAAATACCTTTAAATTGTTGTAACACATGATTTAAGTTGCATGTTACAGGAATTACTATAGCAGGAACCACCTGAACCAATTGAAGACAAGCCTTACAAGAAGCAGTGAAAGTGCAGCAGTGACCAAACCTGAGCTGTCTTTGGTGCCCAGTAACTTAATGCAGCACACCGCCTCTCCTGACCTGAGTGACCACCACAACAGATTGAGCCCAAAGTCGTGGACTAAATTAACTCTATCGACTTTTGTGGATATTTTATGGACATTTTACAGGCATTTCACAGGGGTGGTTCACAGACTAAGGGAACGATTTCTGTGTATTACACCAAAGAATGGGAACAGTGGTGATGAGTAATGAGAATGTATTGGATAGTGTGTGACATCAGCATGATGTAAATTGTATGGAATAAGGAGTAGAGAATGTAGAATCATAGAATTATGTGATGGTTTTGGTTGAGACAGAGTTAATTTTCTTCATAGTAGCTAGTATGGGCTAGGTTTTCAATTTGTGCTGGAAACTGTGTTGATAATACAGCAATGTTTTAGTTATTGCTGAGTAGTGCTTACAGAGCCAAGGCCTTTTCTGCTTCTCACACCAGCCCATAAGTGAGTAGGCTGGGGGTGCACAAGATTTTGGAAGGGGACACAGCCGGGACAGCTGACCGCAACGGACCAAAGGGATATTCTATACCGTATGACACGATGCTGAGCAATAAAAGGTAGGGGAAGAAGAAGGAAGGGGAGATGTTTGGAGTTACAGTGTCTGTATCCTCAAGGATCTGTTAAGTGTGATGGAGCCCTGCTTTCCTGGAGATGGCTGAACACCTGCCTACCGATGGAAGCGGTGAATAAATTCCTTGGTTTGCTTTGCTTGCACGTGTGGCTTTTGCTTTACCTATTAAGCTATCTTTATCACAACCCACAAGTTTTCTTTTACTTTTCTGAGTATCTCCCTCATTCCGCCAGGGGGCAGTGAGCTAGTGGCTATGTGGGGCTTAGTTACTGGCTGGGGTTAAACCATGGCACTAGTGAACACCAGCAACACCAAGCAAGATTTCTTTTGAAATCCACAAATTGTTATGAAAATACTGTTTTCTCCTTGACAATGTTAAAGGCAACTTTATTAAAAAGTACAGACCTAATCTCAGCTGAACCACAGCTTTGATCTGAGATCTCTTTTTGTCCAAGTGAGTTTATCAAGTCAAGAAAGTTATTTACCTAAAGTTTGCTAGAAAACCCAGAAAAAACAACAAAACATTTTACCCCTAATTACAAAAATCGTTCTTGTAAGTGAGCCATATACTAGACAACTTCCTGACCATCTGTCTATGATGATCTCAGATCTAAAGATAGACTTTAGAGGAACAGCAATAGTATCTTGTTTCTGTGGTGGAAAACGCTCATGATATAAGTAAGAAATACAACTACATGTGACCTTTTCTAATTGAACTAATTTTAACGTATCGTTCAAAAAAAAATAATAATGTATTCAAGAATTTGAAATTCCAGAAAGTAAATTTGCACCACTATTTCTAGAATGATGCCGATAACATTTCATTTTTTTTTTTTTAAAAAAAGAGCATAATACAGGATAGTAATATTGTTGCAAATATATCAGTTTACTTTACGTATTATGCAATCAATGAAGCTCACAACTGACCTAAAAGATGATCTAGCAAAACATTTCAGTCTTCATGGTCATTTTGATTCTTGGTTCTTTCCATTGAGAATTCCTCCTGTAATTATTATGTTATCTTAATTTTACTAGAAAGTAAAATAACATAGACCTACCAGATCACATAATTTCTGACTTTTCCTCTGTGCCTCTAGCTGTAGCATGTTTCACAGGCAGAAAGACAGAGAAGTGTTATTAAAAGGCAATCTAGCATGAGTGTTTCAGGTAATCTGTGAAACATTCGTCTTCTTTTATTTAATAATGATCCTATTCTTTTGTGCATTTCAATTACAACAGCTTCTTAGTCAGTCTTTTTTAAACAGCAGATAACTACAAACTAATATAATTCCATTAAAAACAGTAGAGCTACTCCTAATTTACATTTCTTGAGATCAAATCTAATTGCCAGTGATGTTGAGAGTAATACCTTGCATTTGTATATTGCTCTTTACTTGCAGAACTCAAACTGCTTACAAATGAGAAAATTATCTTCATAATCCCTATTTTGCGTAGAAAGTAATTGAAACAGAAAAGGTGAAGCAATTTATTCAGCATCTTTTAAGTCTTTTACATGTATTCTTTAGACCATATTGCCTAATTGTAACCTTATCATTAGCACATTGAGTCCCTGACTAATCAAGAACCACATTTAATATATCATCTTTCACCAGATATTTCAAAATCCTTTCATGTCCAAATCACAGGTTGAGGTTTATTTGGAAGGGTGCTTGTGTATTATTAGTATTAGTATTACTATAAATAATTTATTGTATCTTTGGTATTTTAGCCTATTTTTTAATTTTTAATACCATATTGAGAATATTTTTCTCTATTTACTTTAATTAGTTAAAGCCAAAATAAAGGAGTATATAATTTCTATGAATTTAATTTTTAAACATTCAGTTATGAGTGTACCAAGCAAAACTGAAGATGAAGTTCAGCTGAGTTAATGAAGACATTTCATGTTTTTCTTCAGAGATTTGGATTGTGAAATTATCATTATTGATAGTATTTTCTTTTAAGGTATTTAACTCTGACTATTTTTTATAAATTCTGTGAAGTTTGAAAGACAACTAAAGTCTTGAAGTTCAATGAAAGATGAGGAAAAAACATATGAATATGTTCTTGCATAACATTGGATAATTTCTATCTTAACGAGCAGAGAAAGTAATAAAAATAGTATAGAACAGAAACATTGACTTATTCCCTTTCAGTGCACAAGAAAATATGTTGTCCCATATTCTGGGATAATGAAGAAAATATTGTTTCACATTATGAAGAGTTAGATTGTGCACCTTGTGAAGAACACATTTTTAATTCATAATGCCCTTTTCTTCCCAGCGTGGTATGAAGACCATATCACAGGTGTCCAGGCAAACCAAATACAGTCAGTCATCC
Organism: Leptosomus discolor; assembly: GCF_034619465.1. Taxonomy (NCBI): domain Eukaryota; kingdom Metazoa; phylum Chordata; class Aves; order Leptosomiformes; family Leptosomidae; genus Leptosomus; species Leptosomus discolor. The sequence goes on along the minus strand of NC_141392.1, from coordinate 80,041,233 downwards.
TACTGATAAACATCCTCCAGACTAAGATATAGAAGTAAGTTCTGATCATAGGAGCTGACAAAATGAGGTTTCCTTGAATGCTAAACGAGTTGTTCAGAGCAGTCTTGAATCTCCAGAGTAAATTTCTTCGGGGATTTTTCCCAGTAAATTTTGCACTCACGATATGTCGGGTTTATGTTTGTACTTCGGTAACCTTCTGTTCAAGCACCTAGCTTCCCAATTTTTGTACCAATAACATTTTTCAAAGATATCATTACGTTGTGCAATTAGTTACAGTGCTAAATCTGCATGACACCCAATTTTTTTTTTCAACAAAAAAGAATCTTTATGGTCTGTACTCTGTCTCTGAAATCTTCCTCAGTGCTGTGGTCTAACTCAGGAGCACAGAGGTCCACAAACTACATTTTCACACTAGGTATCATCTCTGGTGCTTCTTTTACCAAGGTTTCCAAGTTTTTGTGCATTCAAATGCATGCACACAGAGTACCAAATAGAGAAATAAAGGTATGTAAGGGGGGGGTTCTCTACAGCTGTAGTAATAGTCACATTACAATCTACTCTGTTCCAACAGGAATGTAAAATTTGGTTTCACAGTAAATATACTACCCTTGAAGAAAACTTTGTACATGATCCTGAAAATCAAATTTCTGCGTTGTTGTCTCTGTATTTGAAATAGCTCCAGAAATTTCATTAATCTGGTCTCACTAGAAAGTCAAGAGAGGTGACTTGCAATTACAGTCCTTCCACCCACTCTAGTTTACCTTTTCAGGCAACCTAATGGCAGGTGATTCCCTCACCCAGACTGCTCAGAGGGCTTTACCAATTTCTTTAATTTAACTGGAGCACACGCTACCACAGAAGTATCAGATTGTTCTAATAAGAGGGATGTCCTTAACATGCCAGAAAAATGCAAGAATTTCAGAGAGACAGCCTATTCTTGCCCTATTCTGTTGCTTGCTCTCATGTTGGCTTGTCAGTATCTCCAGCAGAATTCCCAGGCAATCCAGGTTTGTCAAGTAATATATCTGGACCTGAGACAAAAACTTACCTTACCTGCAACTCACCTTACATCATCGTGATTTCGTTGTTTACATACAATTTTGAGAAGGCAACACTGGTGCCTGCAATAAACTTGAACAAGGACTAAGAGAAAAGTAACATGGAGCACACAAACGATTCCCTAGAAAGAAGTCTCAATAGGTCATCTGATCAACATTTTTCTTAAGGTGAGAATACTTAGGTTTTTCCTACAATTATTTGTAGATACCGCTAACATATGCCCGAAATACAGTGTATTGCCAGCTTAAAGTAGAAGGATTTGGCGACTCTAATGAGACTGATAGGTTCATTTTATTGTTGCACTTACAGGTATTCTACCCAAATTGCTGCTATAAAGAAGGTGCTATACAAATAGAAATTGTTTTTCTCCCACTCAAGAAAGCAATAACACACTTCAGCAGGCAAATTGAAATATGAATATAAAGATCTCACGGTTGATTGAAAATATCTGAACTTTGATCTCTTGGATTGCATACACAGATAATACACTTTCTTTGTAACATCTTCAGTGGTAGTGGATAAGGGAAAAGCAGTAGATATCAACTAGCAGGACTTGTGCAAAGCGTTCAACACTGTCCCGCACGACACCCTTGTCTCTAAATTGGAGACATGAATTTCATGGATGGACCACTCGGTGGATCAGGTATTGGCTGGATGGCCACACTCAAAGAGTCATGGTCAAGGGCTTGATGTCCAAGTGGAGACCAGTGACAAGTGGCATTCCTCAGGGGCCAGTATTGGGACTGATGCTGTTTAACATCTTTGTCAACAACACGGACAGTGGGATGGAGTGCACCCCCACCAAGTTTGCCAACGACACCAAGCTGTGTGGTGCGGTCAACACACTGGAGGGAACAGATACCATGCAGAGGGACGTTGACAGACTGGAGAGGTGAGCCCATGCAAACCTCATGAAGTTCAACAAGGCCAAATGCAAGGTCCTGCGCCTGTGTCGGGGTAATCCCAAGCACAAATATAGGCTGGGCAATGGGTGGATCAAGAGCAGCCCTGCGGGGAAGGACTTAGGGGTGTTGGTTGACAAGAAGCTTGACATGACCCAGCAATGTGCATTTGTAGCCCAGAAAGCCAATCATATCCTGGGCTGCATCAAGAGAAGTGTGGCCAGCAGGTCGAGGGAGGTGATTCTTCCCCTTTATTCTGCTCTAGTGAGATCCTACCTGGAGTGCTGTGTTCAGTTCTGGGGCCCCCAGCATAAGAGAGACATCAACCTGCTTGAGCAGGTCCAGAGGAGGGCCACAAAGATGATCAAGGGGCTGGAGAACCTCCCCTATGAGGACAGGCTGAGAACTGGGGTTGTTCAGCCTGGAGAAGAGAAGGCTCCAGGGACACCCTATAGTGGCCTTCTAGCACCTAAAAGTGAATCTACAGGAAAGATGGGGAGGTTGCATGATCAGGGAGGGTAATGACAGGACAAGGGGTAATGGTTTCAAACTGAAAGAGGGTAGAGATTTAGATTAGATATTAGATAGAATTTCTTTACTGTGAGAGTGGTGAGGCAGTGCTACAGATTGCCCAGAGAAGTTGTGGCTGCCCCCTCCCTGGAAGTGTTCAAGGTCAGGTTGGATGGGGTTTTAAGCAACCTTGTCTAGTGGAAGGTGTCCCTGCTCATGGCAGGGGTGATAGAATTAGGCGATCTTTAAGGTCCCATCCAACGCAAAACATTCTATGATTCTATGATCTTACTGTGTTTTTCATGCATGGTATCTCTAAATTTTTAATCATAATACAGCATTAGTAAGTAAAATATCACCATCTTGATTTGAGCAGTACTTGACTAGACAGGTTTAACAAATTTGGTCTTGTTTACTCAAGATAATTTTTGTTTCCTGTATTTCCTGAGCAACCTTTCATGAAAGATACACAATTTTGAAAGTATTGGGAAGTTGAAATATTTCTCATAGCTTCTCAAAAGGACTTAAACATTGAGATATAATTCCCAACAAATGATTGTGGTAGTTATATAGCCTGGACCTTTCATTTTGAATGGATTGTAAACCAAAGCATCTGAGTGTCAGGGTCCTAAGCACCTTAATGGCCCTTATCAGTCTCTCCCTTCCTTTGAGACACAAAGGCTCCATTTAAGGTCAGCTGAGGACCTTTAGTCCTGGTTTGTGTTATGTTGTAGCTGTGTTGGTCTGTGACCCTTATTTTTGAATAGACCTGGAGTCCATCTGGACACAAGATGGACTTTTCCTTTACTTCTGCTTACACCTTCCTTGTTGTACAAAATGGACTTTGGACCTTGTCTGGTGCTGTTGATGTACACATTTGCCAGCCCTTAGTTCTGCCTGCTGTTGTCAGTCACTATGGGACTGCATCTGTCCATCAGGGCCTAGTCTGCACTGAGGTCCCCCTCAGCTACTGGCTTGTTCCCATCACAGGGCACGCTGCTCTCTGACACTCAGATACAAGTCATTTGTTCATGCTGTACAGTCAGAGTCCATATCCCTGTCTGAATTACACTGTTGATTAATTTAGTGTGTCAGTGTGAAATATGAACATTTTTCACATGGTTCAATCAATTTATCTGATTGCCATTCATGCTAACACTGGAAAGCCAACGGCATGACTTACTCTCCTGTAAACAAATTGCAGAATTCTTCCTTTAAGTAATTTATTAGCCTAATGGCATTTCTACTTCGAGAGTCCCCAGAAGCCATGGCTATCTGGTTCAGAATACCATTATTATCTTACAATTAACTTCTGAGATTACACTGGAATCAAAAATATCATGCAGAAAGGTTTTGTGTACTTATATTTTCACTTCATGATACCAGGGAAAGCAGTAAGATACATTTCCATCTGTTCTGTGTTAAAAAGCAGAAGTTGCATGGGATGTGTACTGAAGAAGTAAAAAGACCTTGTGAGACCTATGAGATCTCTGAGTATTCATCACTTTTTATCATAATCTTGATTAGATTTGCTATCCAGTTAACTGACATCATGGAGAGCTTGCACGCAGCACTTCTCTTGTCATTCAAGCAGTATGCTGTATACCTTTTCCCACTTTCTTCTATTCTATCAAAATGCACACTAATGAGATGCCTTCCCATTGCCCACTTCTCAGTACAGTATATCTCTCACAATAGGGAACTTACTGAAGAAAACGAGATAGCTCTTTCTGTTCTTCAAAAGACAGAGAATGGTAATGGTTTCAGGAAGAGAAAACCTCATCTTCAGTGGAGTGAATATTTCTTTTAATGAAAACTCCTATATTAATTTGTCAGGATGGTAGCAGAAATGGCCTTTCATAAGGTGTGTGTGTGGGGGGGTTGCCCTTGTTTTGATTAGTGGTCACCATTGTTTCTGAAAGTGAGAATAACGGTTTCTTGCCATTTACAGAGGAGCTATCTTCCTCCTCACAGAAAATCTTCTCTGGTGTGGTTATAAACAGACAAATGGACTTGTGGGACACTTTGTCCCACAGGAGTTGTCAGACTTGAGATATGGGAAACAGCTCAGAAGGTAACTCTTCTAGAGTCTGAGAAATCATAGATGTCACAGTTAAAAGCTTTGTTTGTGAGTAATCAGTCTTCCTGGACCAGGTCATCTAAAGAATAGAGGATAGACATTGGAACCACTTCACAGAATGTTACAAATAGTGGCTGTTACCCACTGTTCCCCACTTTTCTTCCCTGTAATTTGTGCAAGAATGATGCCACATATTTCAAGCTACAGGTCTCTGACAGACTGTGTTACTACTGCCCTAGTCTCCCTGTTCTTCCTATTCACTTGATGAGGAGCTGTCAGCAGCCTAGGGTCCCTGTTCTTTTCTTTGTCCATGGTGTTTGGTTCCTTTTGTTATGTGAAAGGTGGCAATTCCTTGCCCATGAAATGGATGAGCTTCATGGGATGTGATTTATCTTAGTCACCTTTAATACAATAAGTCTTTTCTAAAAGCAAGTTGATCATCCTGTTCACTCTTCACTAAATTCCGTTTCACATCTCCTTCTTCAGTTAGTTGGAAAGGACATTGTCTGATGAACCACTCCTTTGTGAGCTGTCTGAAAAGTTTTTGCAGACTAAGTATGGGAGAATTCACTGATCTACATGCTCCAGTACTTTAAACCAAAAACTGTTATTGCAAGATTACTAAACCGAAACACAATTTTACATAGATTTACACAGAGTTAAAATATAGCTGTATGAAAACAAGCAAAAAAACCCCCCCAAAATCAAAACTTAAATGCATGCCTTTAGTAGTAGTATCTGAAACAATGTATTAGCTTGAAATTGCAGGGTTTTTTACGCTTGCATTGATGTCTTATAATGGAGCTGCTGAATTAACCCCCTGGCTCTGAAAATATTAATTATTCTACTCATTCAGTGAAGGTACCTAACAGATATTGGCTGGTGGAGCAAAAGATGAAGAAAAGCCACTAATGTAAGGAAATTATGACATTTTTTTGGTTCCATTGATTTCTGGCAATAATGCACCACTGCTGTGAACCTTAAATCAGAGTGAAAAGCAGAACATTACCCATTATATTGGTATCATTTTGAAAGTATTTCATCTCCACACTGAGAAGAAAGCACTTGACATTGCTTCTTATAACAGAAATTTTATGCAGTGTACCTCAGGTTCAAGGCCCGAATTTTCCAATTTTTCTAGCCAAGATTCAGTGCAGTTTCTGCTGTCTTTTAATTATATACTTCAGAACCCTCTGGTCCTGACTCTGGAATCCAGAAATTAGAAGCTGCTGGAAATTTTCCTATTTCAAGTTATTAGTATGACACTAAATAGTTATCTTCTGCTTATATCATACTGGAAGCAGGTTTCATTGCTATTCATGAAAGGGGGAAAACATTAACAGTCCAGACTCTTGTGTATTCCAGGTTCTTTAGGAATATGTCCTGATCAGTCTCCAAAGAAATACTTAGCTTGTTGTTCCATCCATGGTCCCAACCACAGTATCCCCAGCCTAATTTTGCTACAATTTTGGGCTTTAGCATAGCATAAGGTCTTTAACCCCTTCAGCCATTTTCTTTACAATGACTCCTGTATTTGTGTGGCAGTCCTGGCCTGAACAACTGAATGTCAGTGCTTGTCTCCCTTTTGAGCAAATCCTATGTCCTCCTACTAATCTCTTAATTTGTTTTTTTCTTTCCCAATTACACATTCCAAATTTTTCTCTTTTTCTTATATGTTTGCTCTGTATTTCTCAGACCAAAGAGCAGCAACAGGATTGAGCTAATTTCTCATTCCTTCAGTCATATTTTGTATCCAGAATAACAGTGGACACAAAAATTGAAGAGAAACTAAACTAAGCTGGAATCCACATATATTTTTTTTGGCAAATGAATTGTCAGATACTTTAGAGACCAAGCAGGTCTCCACTTAACATCGGCAAATTCAGATTTTGCAAAGGTGTGTAACTTAGCCACATTCTTGAAGATTTTCACTGAAATGGCAAATGTCAGTCACAGGGTAACTGACTGAATAAGTTAAGACTCTGATCCAAAGCAGCAAGTTGAGATAAGATTTAAGAGAGAAAAAAATAATTGGTTATTTTCAGTGAGAACCAAACAATACATTGCTGTGATTTCTTATTTGTGGAAGCAATTAGTTCACTGAAGCTGACATGAAGAAGAAAAATTCACCAAAGGGGCAACAAACACAGAGTGAAGTGGAAGCCTAAACCAGACACTTCTCTTGGAGCATTTCAACTAAAGTTATTGCATTTTATCAAGATAAAAACAACTAAAGTAAAATATTGCTATAAGAAGTGTCCCTTTGCTATAAATAAAATCTCTTAATAGAATACTATAAATCTGTGCAATAAGTCTTTCAAGTGCTGTATTTTAATTACTATCAGACTTTGCTATAAATATGAGTCAAATTATTTCACATCTTTAACAGAGGGATAAGAAATGTTTCTGTGGCAGTGTGAATGGACTAAAAAGAACAATAAATGAACAAAACTTAAAAAAACAAAGATCCAAGAGAAACTTTGAATACAGAAGGTGCCTGCACGATAACCAAATTCCTTTTCAAATGTCACAGGGAAAGTACGTGATTGTGTAATAATCTCAGATGGCTTCTCTTTTACATTCAGAGCACAGTCCTGTTCAGCTTACAGATATTCAGCCATTTTGAATAGTGATTTTAGAAGTATTTGAGCAAGTCTAATACTTAGAATAAGAAGGTTAAAGAAGCCTGACTTTCAGTACTTTCCTCATGCAAATTATTTTATTTTAATAATAATGGGACAGTTAGCTTTATTGGAAATGTTCTGTGACTTACTCAAGCACATAATTAAGTAAATGGCACCTGAAAGCAGACATCCAGAAACCAGAAAGATGTAAGGGGAACAGTCTATATGTGACCTCTGTCTTTGGAGAGCAAAATACTCAACTCCTCTGGAGTAAGAAAATCTATTTTTGTGCTCCCATGTGCTTTGAATGATGTAATTTCTAGCACTTCAGGTCTGTATTTTGTTTTCTTTTTGTGCCTTACAGGAACTGTATGGTATTTACAGAACAAAAGTTTTGTGTCTCAGTGTAAAAAGTTTGGGGAGAGGAAGAAGTCTTTTTTCTCATTAAAAAAAAAACAACACTGAAAGGAGAAGCAAGTGGCTAGATGGTGATGACAGTGAGAAAAAAAGAATCCTGATTTGTGAACAAAGTTAGATACATAATGAATTTAATTAACAAACTTTGTCTAGTTTAATGACAAAATGAGTGAAGTAATTTAGGAATAATTATGAAGTGGCACGCTAAAACAAGTAGTCAAGGCGAGAAAATGGAGAATTTTCTGAAATAACAGAATCATGATAGCACAGCAAGGGTGTGAGCTGTTTAAAAAAATAGTAAAGAAAGAAAATGAACGGATTAGCCAGGTATGCTAGTGTTATTAACACTATTTTCTGGTATGAGAAAAGGAAGCATTAAAATTCTTTGCGGTCAAAACCAGTTTAGGAAAATAAAATAATACAAGATTTCACCACAAAGTCAAAAGGATAGTTTATATATGGTCAGATTTTTATCTGTTAACAATAACAAAAAAAGTGTTAGAGGGGTAAATACTATGGAAAATATGTTGTAATGAAAGTCTTGGCATTCTTAGCTATCAATTAGAAATGGAATGATAGTAATAACTGTATTCCAGATATTAATGAATGAGATGATAGCCACAATTGTAACGGAATTAAACTAAAATATATTTTTTTAAAACGTATTTTAGGAAGTACTGACAACTTTACATGAGTGGTTTACAAACTTGTGGAAGAGCTAGTTTCAGAAAAATTTTAGACTGACTGGTCATTGGCTGATGGTGTTCAAATTAAGTCTCTAAAGCTTGGAACTCAAAAACTGAAAAGCGTTGGTCAAAGAAGAGAGTTCATTAAAGCGTCGGTCAAGGAAGAGAGTTTATTAATCAGTTCAATAGACCGAGAAGGTAAGGATTCAAATATCAAATATTCTTTTTCTGTAAAATCAAAGATATTATAGCTATCTATACCTGAAGCAATCATGACAAACTTGGTTGGAGTGCTACATCTCCAGCTGAATGAATAAACATCACAAAAGGGATGTTAAGTGTTAAGAATTAACCAAGTTTCTACAAATATGATAAAAAGGAGATATCTCTCAAGTGATACTAGACACATATATTGTTATGGTATCCTTCTCTGTCTAGTTGTAACTAAACTGCAGCCATACTTCCTATTTCCACTTTCTTTTTCAATTTGTATAGCTGAGGAATCTTTTTTTATTCTGCATATACCCTACTGCTAATAAAAAGATACGACTCTGTGATAAATCTTGCTGCTAATATTTAGAAAGCATGCACATATTCTCCTGACAGAGCTGTTTGCAGAAGAAGGCTACAAGAACAATTAAGGGAATGATTAGGTGATCTTATGAGCAGGGTTGGAAGGAGCTTGCAATGCTCAGTCTGCAGAGGGGGATGACTGCTGCCTTTACCACCCAATGAACAAAGAGGGAGCTGGGGAGAAAATAAGAAATAGAGAGAGACAATTTCATTACAAATGTAAAGATATGGAAGAGTGGATGTGGATAGGTAGGTTAACTTAATAATAAACATATAACTTTAATGAAATGTATGGGTTTAAGGCTATTAAAATAAAGCCTAATTCTGTTTCAGTTTTCAATTTAGGGAGAATGTAACTTCCATTTGAGACACTTTCTCATGAGCATAAATAGAAATTTTCCTTAAGAAAATTAAACTCACTTCACTTTTGGTGATTTCGGTTCTTCTCTGGTTAGAATACAGAAATAGAAACTTTCTTATTATAGATAATTTTAGGAGATTAGTCTGTGTATTGCCTTTGTCTAGTCCTTCTTTAAGTACCCCTTAAAACATCAGTAATTTTGTGCTTTGAAACACTGGTTCTGTTTTGCTAAATATTCCAAGCCTTCCTCTGTCCTACTAGCATTAATATTGGCACTCCTAAGAATGGAAGTAGGAATAGAACTATCAGAAATTTAAAACAAGTAATGTCAGCAGAAGATATCTTGTAGATAAGTTCAGGTTCATATGGTGAAATACTAAGTGCAGTGAAATCACTGACCAAACGCAGAGAAATCTCTTGCATTTTCCCATACTGTCTGTTGAACTTAAATGATAAATTCCTCACGGTAATGGCCTTTTATTTTATATTAAATGTATACAAAGTTACTCTTTCATCAGTAGTGAGTAACAGCATGTGAAAGAAATAAATATAATAATACACTCACGGGTTTAGTTAATAAAAATCTCACACTCCAGAGCACTTAACCTAGAATTTACAAAGTTAAACAGTTCAGTGATTTTATTTAATCCCCGTGACATTAATGCAGAGGTCAAAGGGACTGTTATTTTCAGGGAACAGCCATGTTAGTAGAAAAGCAGGCTAGGGAAGTGCTCAGTAAGAAAAGTGGCAATAAGAAAAAAAAAAAAAAGAAACTAGAGACAGAAAAACACTAAAGTAAAAAAAGGAAATTAATTTGGAGATAAAATAAACAGAAGCAAAAGAGCTAGTTACAATACCTAGGAGGAAACAGTCACTGGCAGTCATTCTCGCAGTCCGGTCCCTACAGATAAGTGTTTATGTGTACAGGAACAAAATGTTGGAGAGCTGGATGGGAGTCCTCTGCAGGAGCCACATCACCAGCGTGCCTCCTGTGCCACGCTGACATCCCTTGGCACAAAGCCTGTGGGAGAACCACAGTGGAAACAGGGCAGCATTAACCAGTACAAACTGATTTGACTTGGCGGGCCACTTTAATGTACTGTTTGGTATACACCGCACATGTTTATAGATAAACTTATGCCGAATCAGTTGCCTGTAGGCAAACTGTAATTTGTATGCTGATGTAGTGGAGGAACTGCAGAAGGAAAAGCAGCCAAAGGCATAACCCCTTTCTTACCCTATTTATATGCTGTGAGCACAGTATTCAGTCACATCTATCTGAACTACCTTAGACTACCTGAACTCCCAGGTAAACTAAACCATCAAATAACCTGGAAAAAATCAAACCTGAAACTTAAGGATGGTAGAATAGAGGAAGAAAATATGTAGAACCGGTAATATAGAACTGAGAAGAAACAGTAAAATTAAGATCTTAGGTAAATTTTTCCTCATATCACTATTAGTAACTGTAGCATAACCACCTGTAATACTGAGTCAAATTATGTTTAACAGATAACCTGTGGATAGTATGCCTGAAAACATTACAAAAATGTATTAATGACCTAGCAGTGGAAAACGTTATAAGATGCTCAAAATCTAAATTAGTTTCTCTTTGGAAGCATTATGTTTTAGATTAATAGTTGTTGTCCTGCAGCAAGATTTGTTTCTTGCCTCAAATCATGATACAAGTTACATGATCCACAAATTACAGCTGCGTTGTGGAGTCTTACTCGGGTGACCTGATTTACCTCAGAAAATTTCCTCACCCTGAAGACTGAAATACACCCAAGTCTGTAGAGCTATTTTTGCTGATATCTAATTTGCAGCCTTGTAAATAACAAGAAAGACTTAAGTGAAGTGTGTGGCTTGGTTTATCTCTTTGTAATGAATAAAAATGTGAGGAGGCAAGCAGTTTCTGAAGATCTTATCCAGTCTTCTGTCTAAGGCCATTTTGAATTGGAGGACATAGGGAAATGGCATGGAGTATTTTATCAGAAATTCCAAATTCATTCAAGTCTAGAGGTTGTTGTTGGTTGATTGTAGTGGGTTTTTTGTTTGTTTGGTTTGATTTGGGTTGGGTTGGGTTTTGTTCGATTGGGTGGGGTTTTCTGAGTATAATTGAATTCCGGCAAACAGAATACTTTGGGTGTGGGGAAAAACATCATCCTACAATAGCTGAGGAAGTTCCTGCAGTACAAACAGTTGGAGGCAAGGGACAGTGTCATACCTGTTTTCTTGGACATCTCTTGGTGTTCAAGTTATCCATAAACCTTTTTTTCTATGCAGCTCCAAAAGTGTCTTGATAATTGCATGGTCTATTTTCTGCCTAAACTAGAACAAAATCTTTTAGAACTATCTACAAGGAATTTACTTTACATAACATTATATCGAAGTCTCTGTAGTGACCCCTACATTCCCTTAAAAAACTCCAAATAACGTTTGTGAACCCTTTTCTTTAAAAAAAAGTTTCCACAGAAGGCGATTTTACTGATGTCGCCTCTCTATGTAATATTACAGTGATTAGTCTTTTAACTTACAATATGAATCAGGAAGGTTTATTTACCTCTGCTTGAGAGGCAGACAACTCACATTTACATACCTGCAAAGGGTTAAGTATTCACCCTTTCAGATGCTGAGCACTTCAAGATAACAACCTGTATTTGTAATAGACTAGCATATGAATTATTGGTTGAGACAAGATTTCAGGAGTGTCCCTGTGCTTTGCTTTCCTATTTGGCGAAACTGCAACCAGAATGCTCCTTCTTTCCCCTTTTTTTTCCCTTTGTTTTCCATTTCTGTTTTCACCTCTTTCATTTCCTCTCCACACTTGTACTCATAGATTTTGGTTTCCACAGTAGCCTAGAATCTAGATGTGGTAACAGTCATTGTCAGTTGGCTTGAGTTTTTTATTATTATTTTATTTTCACTCTCTTTTTGTGGTTATTTATCAGAAAAACTCAGTAAACCCACACAAATTGAATGGGGTATTTACAAAGTTTGGGTGAAAGCAGACTTGCCCAAAAGACAGTATCTTTGACATTTACATTGACCTTTCAATTATAATCATAATTATATTCAACATCTAGTTACAAAATTTTGGCACCAAAAAAATGTATCTGTTTGTTCGCATTGCTTGCTCTTTGAATGATTTCCTTAGGGCAGTAATGACTAATCAAGACAAGGCCTCATTGAGGAGGTGAGGTAAGAATCTCACCTGGATTGCAAACAACTACTTTCATGGTTGCACTGTAATAATACTTAACTGTGTTAGAGCTTCACAGAATATACTTATCGGCAATTTGGGGGATACAGTATTCTGACATGTGTTTGAATTAACTGCATTTTTATTGTGAATGGAAATATCCTGTATTATCCAAAGCTTTATAGTAAATTAATCCCTCCTCCTTCTAAAACACCAAAGGTGGGAACCACTGACAAAACCATGGAAGAAGGTTGTTAAAACATGTCTGCTGGTGCAAACAGACCAACACTCTCCAGAGCTATGACAAGGAATAAATCCGAGCTCTTTGTTACAAGACAAAAGTAGAAAGCATTTTTAAGAATCTTAATTCAACTATCAGATGTTTTTCTAATATTTGACATGAGTTTTTATTGCAGAGGAAGCCATAAACCATAAGACTGCTAATCAAAGTAGGATTTGATAGGATAAACTCTAACAATTCCAAAAGAATCTGAAAGGACCCTGTATACATACACACACACAAACACACACAAGAAAAATCAAGAGTGAATTTCTGTTAAGTGCCATACTCTGAGGAACAGGTGGCATCCATGTATATTTTCTCCTTTTAATATCTTTTTCTTTCTTATGAGAGAGAAAAATACTCTGTAACAATGTTGATTTTTATCCTCAAAAAGATGTTTAGACAATGGAAATTTAGGTTTTAAATAATTTATCAGTTTCTCTTTCTGCAGAAAGATTTATCTAAGTAGAATTAAAGCAATATCAAATAATGAAAATTTCTTATAGAATTGAAATTTTGATTTCCCAGCACTATTGCTATGAAAAATTGCACACTTTTTTTTTTTTCAGCTGACTCAGCTCCAGGCAAGAGAAAGGAGAAATGTTGAGATTAATTTTTAATTATGACTTTTCATTATGAATTTTTAATATTATGACCACCTGAAAATGTATTTTTATTTATATTTTTAATTTGTATTTTATCTTTTTTTTCATGTTTTATTTATGTATTTTCATTTTTTAGGCAAAGTTAGTGGCCAAGTTAGTTTCTTCTGGAGACAGGATTGCCTTAGAATACAAGATTAGTATATATTGAGTGAATGCTAGAATGGTAGCTTTTTAAAAACATAAATATTGTTATTAATAATTTGAAAGCTGGATAGTTTTCGACTACTCAGGCAAGAGTATTTCCATCAGTTTGAGGTATGAGAGCAAATAGAAACGCATTCATCTTACTGCTTTTTGTCATAAATTTTGAATTAAGAAAAGCTAAACAATTAATAACAAAAACATTAATATTGTTTCTGTAAGTATCAATTTAAAAATAAATGGTTTCATTTAAAAATTCAGGCTCTTGTTGAAGTCACCAAGAAGTATAATATAACCAAAATCAATGTTTAGGATTCAACTTACAATTATAAACATATTTTATACATGCAGTCTAGAAAATTTTCATCTGTTCTTAAATGAAAAATAAAGCTTCAAACCAATACAGTCTTTCACACCTGAATACTACTGCCACTGCTACTACTACAACTACTAAACTTTATGTTTGATTGTATCTAGAGCATATTAGCTACTAAGACAATGCAGTATTTTTTTATATTTCCTCTTTAATCTGAAGGAAATTGTCTACACTGAAAAATATGAAGAACAGCTTCAAAAAACCACTGTTGAAATACAAAAATCAAGTTACAAGGATGAAGTGAAATGATAACAAAAGCCCAGGCAAAAGTAAAGTACCAATCAAAAGAAAGGGGTTTTTCTGTTTCTTTAAAAAAAACCCCAAAACACAACACCCCCAAGCAAAAATTTAAACATAACAAAACAAAACAAAAACGCAAAGCAACAGAAAGACACAGTTTGAAAATGACATGCATTTTGTAGCTTAAAATACATAGTTGTATTCAAAAGTTTTTGAATACAACTTTAGTAGATCTGTTTTCTGAACTCCTCTGGGAAATATTACATTTACAGGGAGTGGAGATTTACCATTTCCATAGGAATCTGGCAAGCTGATGTATGAGAATCTAACAGAAATACTTTTGGAGCATCAACTATGAGAAATGATCTTTTTAATGAAAAAGAATGACATAATGTAATAATTCTAATGGCTCAAGATTCTAAGTTTTTAAATCTCTAAATTTCTAGCTGGCCCATAGGAGATTTTTGCGCTGATGTTTTCATAAACTTTTATGATCATAGAATCATAAAATCCTAGAATGGCTTGAGTTGGAAGGAAGCTTAAAGATCACCTAGTTCCAACCCCTCTGCCATGGGCAAGGACACCTTCCACTAGATCAGGTTGCTCAAAGCCCCATCCAACCTGACCTTGAAAACTTCAACGGAAGGAGCAGCCACAGCTTCTCTGGGCAACCTCTTCCACCGTCTCACCACCCTCACAGTAAAGAACTTCTTCCTAAATTCTAATCTAAATCTACCCTCTTTCAGTTTGAAACCATCACCCCTCATCCTATCACTACACTCCCTGATCAAGAGTCCCTCCCCGTCTTTCCTGTAGAGCCCTTTTCAGTACTGGAGGGCCACACAGCACTCCAGGTGGGATCTCACTAGAGCAGAATAGAGGAGGAGAATCACCTCCCTTGACCTGCTGGCCACACTTCTCTTGATGCAGCCCAGGATATGATTGGCTTTCTGGGCTACAAATGCACATTGCTGGGTCACATCAAGCTTCTTGTCAACCAACACCCCTAAGTCCTTCCCCGCAGGGCTGCTCTTGATCCACCCATTGCCCAGCCTATATTTGTGCTTGGGATTACCCCGACACAGGCGCAGGACCTTGCATTTGGCCTTGTTGAACTTCATGAGGTTTGCATGGGCTCACCTCTCCAGTCTGTCAACGTCCCTCTGCATGGTATCTGTTCCCTCCAGTGTGTTGACCGCACCACACAGCTTGGTGTCGTTGGCAAACTTGGTGGGGGTGCACTCCATCCCACTGTCCATGTTGTTGACAAAGATGTTAAACAGCACCAGTGCCAATACCGACCCCTGAGGAATGCCACTTGTCACTGGTCTCCACTTGGACATTGAGCCGTTGATCATGATTCTTTGAGTGTGACCATCCAGTCAATTCCTGATCCACCAAGTGGTCCATCCACCCTATCCAATCCATGTCTCTCCAGTTTAGAGACGGATGTTGTGCAGGACATTGTCAAATGCTTTACACAATTCCAGGTCAATGACGCTAGTTGCACTTCACTTATCTACCAACTTTGTAATACCATCGTAGGAGGCCAGGAAATTTGTCAGGCACAATTTGCCCTTAGTGAAGCCATGTTGGCTGTCACCAATCACCTCTTTATTTTCCATGTGCCCTAGAATAGTTTCCAGGAGGAGCTGCTCCATGATCTTGCTGGGCACAGAGGTGAGACTGACTGGCCTGTAGTTCCCCAGGTCTTCCTTTCTTCCCTTTTTAAATATGGGGGTTATGTTTCCTCTTTTCCAGTTGGCAGGAACTTCATCGAACTGCTATGACTTCTCAAATGTGGTGGATAGCAGCTTAGCCACTTCATCTGCCAGTTCCCTCAGGACCTGCGAAAGCATCTCATCAGGTCCCATGCACTTGTGCATCTTCAGGTTCCTTAGATGGCCTTTGGAAATTGCTTTGTGCATGAATAAACCATGAAATGGAAGAAAGGTTGCTAATTCAAATTCTAATACAGTCACTGAATATAGGACGCTACTAACATTCAAAAAAGAAAATATTACTTCCAGAAGATATCACATATGGAAGAAACCTGTTGCAGGCCCATCATTTTTCTACATATGGCAAAATATACAGTTCCAGGGTAAGATATTTCAGAGTAAGACTCTGAAAAGCGATCAACAGTGGGACCATCTTCTCCATGTGATGGGTGATTTGTACCTACCTTTTCCCAGCCACATATTTTGACAAATGAGGACGCAGAATCTCTTCTCTCCCTCGGAGATTTGAATTGGTCAGTAAGGAAAAAATGTGAATCAGCTTGGTTTTTTGGGGGGGGTTGGAAGGAAGGGTCAGTCAGTATGTTGAAACTGAAAAAAATACGTATAAAAGAACTCAAAAGAAAAAATTAAATGGATCATTTTCAGTATTTCCTATTTTAAAACAGGACTGAGAGGACAGGGTAATATTTTTCAGAGTTTGCTGGTGGTCATGTTTTAGACCCTGTTTTGTCAGCTCACATTAAATACAGCCTTTCTCATTTAAATATTGCTTATTTGAAAAAGGTCTAGTACTTTATTATGTACTACTTCACTTGTGAGGGGGAGAAGGGTCTGCCATATGTATCCAGAAGCAATCAGCATTTCCCTTCCGCCCATAATTGATACAGCTAGAGTCCCGTAGCTTGTTCTATAAAGTATTGACATAAACTAACACATAAGCCCCTACAGTTCATAGCAGCCAATTATACCTGCTGACAGCCTGCTGGTAGCCACGGTATCTGCAGGCTTTGCTGGTTGTTCTTACAGCAATCTCAGAGCTTAAATAAGCTCAGACACTGGCTCAGCTAGTTCAAAATTCATACTGCTCTGGCTTTGGCAGAGGCATCACAGTGCCACTCATTAGGGACTGAAGTGCAAGGCTGTCGAGCCCAGAGGGCTTTGTGCTAGCCTTCACAGGAACAGAGGGGATATATTTTCTTAGGCTTATGCAGATGTTACAGAAAAATTTAGCAAAATTCCAGAGCTTCTATTAATGAATCTATTCTTCACTTAAATTTAGTTTTATACTGTGTCTGATTATTTTGTGAAAAATGTCTGCAAACAATGTATATTGATGTTAAAAGATGCTGCTTCTTTCTTTGTGCTGTGGGTCTAATTTAATTTGAGAAAGTATAAGAAATAAAGTCAAAGCATTCCAATCTATTATTAATCACTGAATTTGTACAGGTAAACATAATCTGACTCTATCCTCAGTCTCAGTCAAAGTGTGAAAATTACTTTCTAAATCTGACGGAAAAGCAGTTGGGTTTGAGTTTTTAAAAGAATTTCTATTATTGCATATGAATAGAAGCACAACTTGAGCCAAGGATTCCCCTGCACTACAAGGAATTACTATCCAGAGGAATGAATTTATTGTGCAAAAATAAGAAAAATCATCTGTAGCAAGTTATCCTTAGCTCTAAACGCTGGCACTGTGCCATACAAAGAAAGCTGAAATATTTCCAGGTAGCAGGTGCACTCTGTACTTTCCTGCAATCTGTTTCTTCTGGATAGACTTTGCAGAAGTGTAGTTGAGAAGCATTAGTGCTTCTTCCATAGTTTTATCTTTCTGCCTAAAGGAGTTTCCTTTAAGTATTGTCTGTGATTGTTCAGTTATGGCACTTCTGAAAAGAAGGATCTGTCTATTTTTGAACTACAGTGTTCTCTTACCTCTGCTAACTGAAATTCCTCTTAAGATTAATGGTGTGCTAACTGGGGCCACTTTTTTTTTTTTTTTCTTAGGTCTCAAAGGATCCATTTGTTCTAATACCTGAAGTGTATACAGACCTCATTACATAATGTTAAATATCTACTCTGAGAACCACAAGAAAGAAATTAACTCAATTTATTTTTACTGTGTTTCATTTGATCTAAACACATTTTTTGAAAAAGCTCTTTTTGAGCACTACTGTTCATCTAAAAAGGTGAAATTATTCAGAGGGTCATATCTCATCCCTCAAAAGTCTATCTGAGCTCCATGATTTTGAGCTGTTGTTCCAAAGAAACTACAACCAACTGACATTATAGAATGTCCTTGGGTATAATTCTTCCTCCGCCAGTTCTGTTAATGTTTACTATGCTGTATTAACTGAAACACGGAATAACAATGTGACTTTCCAGTGGGATAGCTAAATATTGAGATAGAAAATTTCAAAACATACTAGCTTTCTGCATCATAAATATAAGATTGCTCCAATGTTATATTTTTTTCATTTTCTACCTTCTGCTACTTTCCCCATTTGTCACATTCTATCAAAATTCTATCCAGTCCTGAGATGTTAGGTGTTTTCATTAAAAACTGTTGCCTCTGTAACCGGATAAGTATGTTAGAGCTTCAGTTTCTCTTTAGAGAGTGAGAGCAGGGTTATGGATAATTAAGCTTAAAAATGAGAAGACAACAAAATGTTTTCCTGTTTTGTAAAATTTTTGAACATATAGCTTTCCTGGCCTTGTTGACTGACACAACATTAGTAGACCTATGCAGCATAGCAATGCATTTTCTTTATTACTTCACGTGATTACTTAACTTTTTAAATGCCCATTGGGCTTGGAAATGGCATGCATTGCACAAGATCATGCCTGTCACAGTAATGCTACATAGAATGCCAGTAATGTTTCTTCATTCACACTGCAAAAATAAAACCTACATGTGATCATGTAGAAGCAACTTTTCACCAAATAAAATCTTGTGAAGCAGGTAAATTTTGATTATGTCAACCTCCCACTCATTCTGTCTCCCATACGATTACACTTTCATTTCACCCAGTCCTTAGGGACAGTGTAGACCATCCCCAACAGAACCTTAAAATCCTCATAAAATATTACTAAGTCTTATTTCCCTACTGTGCTAAGCACATGCTAGTACCATGCTCAGCACCACAACACACTGGAAAAGGAATTATACTGCACCTACATGTTGAGATCCTCTCTGGCATTAGGCTTTTACAAATGCCATGGCAGTTGAAGATGATGTGATTTTTCTGCAGGGAAAACACACAGAGTAATGGACAGGGAAGAAGAATGCTTTACATGCGGGGAAAAAATGTTTGGGGGAGAAGAGAGGAGTAATTATCTGAAGATTTAATAGCTTTACAATTATATACCTTTTAGTTGGAAAAATTCCCCTGAAAGGCAAATCCATGAAAATAAGAGAATTACTAAAGGTGGATAGATGTCTGTTGTAGTTCTCATTGTTGGAGGCAACACCAGTGAAACTGAGCCATCATTTCATGTGTAATACATTCTACATCCATCCATAGCCTGAGTCTAAAATAAAGACATATTTAAACATAGACATACTTACGTACTGAAGTGTAAGACTGCGATACACACTCAGTCTTTTAGATCTAAAATGGTATTGAATTTCAAGAATCTGTACTTCGATCTAGTACCAATAAATCCAGTGATCCTGAAAGGGTCATACCTTGGCTGCACAGAATAATAAAGACAATAATATTTCCAAGAAAATATTAATAGCTATGTGCAATTTAACTTCTTAAAATAAAAAGGCCAGTGTTTGCCACTGTTAATACAAGATAAAAGGAGAGTTAACTTTTATCACTACTTTCTACCAAAGGCTTCTCTGAAAAGCCACCATCTTCCACTTATTTCACAAGATTTAAACACAATTATAGAATCTAGAAGCTTATATCTGATCATCTAGTAAACCAGTGATGATATATCCCTGAGCAGTACCAGAAACAGCTACAATTATATTAATTTGTTCAGAGTATAATCTTATATTTTCATGATCAAGAAGGCAGCACAAAACCTTTTAAAATCAGTACTGACCTTTGTTTTTTCATGAAACATAGCCTGATCATATCAGTTCAATGAACTTGAAAATTTGCACATTTCAAATGTCTTTAATTTTGTGGCCAATAAATTCTATAGCCTTATTTGACAGTCAGTGTGCACTCTTGATAAAAAATAAAAATAAAAATATCCAAGCCTGTAAAGCTATTACATGAATAGTAATTAAATTTGATGAGAAAGCATATAATGTCCTAGGTGTAATAAAAATGTAGTTATAGAAAAACAACGATACAATGTTCTATTATTCTTCAGGGGACTGATAAGATAAAAGAAAACACAGAGAACTTAATTAGATCAAACACCAGAGGAGTTTACCTAGATATATTGCAAAAAACCCTTGTTTCACTGTACCGTTTAGAGAAGGATGAGAACAGTGCAAAAATGTCTTCTGTAACTTATCAACAGAGATGTACACCATGTTTTAGATCTACTTATGTATTGCAGTCTGTTCTCCTTGTATCACTGTAGGATTAGTGTTATTCACAGATAGGCAGATATGGTCGCGTCTTCGGGGGAGCAAGTTATCGATAGGCTTACACTTACTTGAGCATAGAGGGAGCTGCCGTGGATATTCTCTTTGTGAGTTTTTGTCTGCTTCCATAACTAGTTAAAGGAGAGACAAGGTAAAGGGCTGACAGGTTTTGCTGATGAAAACCTAAGCGAGCCTCAAAAAATGTTTTTGATGAAACCACTAATTTGTTTTAAAAGTAATTCCATCCATTGATATTAGGGCTCCCAGAAACATAGCGAACAATTAAGAAATGTTTAGTAGTGTATTGATTTATTGGGTAAATATTAAGATCTTTCAGACATAGTTATATTGTGACATTTAACCACAGCCCTGCAGGGTATGCCACATAGATCTGCAGAGCCCAAAAGACAGCAGCTCACACAGATGTAGGGTTCTTCATAGCTTTTCAATTACTGAGTTTATTTGATTTAAATTATTTAATCTTGCTTTGCTCTGTATTTGCTCTGCATCCTCTGATTATACCTGTTTTTTTATGAATTAATAATAACAAAACATAACACAAATATAAACAAGAGCACTAATAATAATATGATTATGAATAAATAGATACCGCTGCTATAAACTACTTACCAAATAATTTCAAGCTAAAATGAACATTTCTAGGATCATCACTGAGTCTTCTCAGAAGACAGACAGATTACAGAGGTGCTGCTTTTACTTGTAGTCTTCAATAACCAGAAAATCAGCCAGACATATAATGAAACAGTAACCTTCCCTAAAAAATGATGAGACACTGCCTTGAACCATCAGTATGGCTACTGCAAGAACACGTCTATAGTAGCTAACTTTGTACCAAAATGTCAAATATGTATCAAGTCTTACTGCTTCGAATTTACTTTTTTTTTTTTTTTTTGGAATGGGTAGTTTTTGTCCACCCACACCATTAAAGTTAATAATGCATTGCATTGCAGTTAATAGGTGTTATTTATAAATTTACTTTTAAGTAGAACAAATTCCTTTCCACAATTTAATTCTTGTACCATTGGGAGCTTTTATTAAATTTGCTCTCTGCATATTAATTCATCTTGGCAGAAGATTTATGCTGCTATTATTCTTATGATAATGCTACATCAGAAGACGAAAACACAACATATGGGGAATCTGTCTATGCCTACACTGCTCTTATCACCTCCCTTACTGTTTATAACAATATTAAGTAAAGCTCTTGTGACGCAAATCATGTATTTTTTATTCTTAATGTTTCAGGAGCACATTTTCCCTTTTGTAGGTAATAAAGACTCTTTTTGAACTTTAAATAATGCTAATAGCTCTGTTAGCTTTAGGGAAAAAACACACAATATTATTAAAGAAAAGTTAATTTTAGCTTTTGACTTCTCTTTTCTGAGGTGAAATAAACTACACAAAGAGTGCTTATTCTCTTTGTGCCCAATGTTCAGATCACACAGGGTAAGTCTAGTAAAGAAATTACACCAATTTCTTTGTTGAAAAAACAAATGGCATAATTAATGTAAGGTAGATTTCTTTCATGGTTTCCATTAGCTTTTTCCTACTTATCTCTTTTAAATGCATTAAAAGTGTTAGGAACTGGAACAGACTATCATGAGGTATAACATTGCCTCTTCAGTCTGAAGACACCACTGTAGATCTTTCCCATGAATTTCTCCAAGTAAGAAAGCAAACCCAGGTTTTCTATAACAATGTCGCAATACATTTTGAACTTACATTTCCTAATTAATTTCTCCAAGATACTTATCTTGTATGAGTATCAAAAAAGTCTTATTCAAATAGGTAGTGGGTTCTTCATTGTCCCAGGAAATTAAATGTCTATATTATTAGGAATAAACCACTTACCAGATTGTTGATGTTGTTTTTGTTTTTCAACTGCTTTGCCCTAGGATTGTGGTTGCATGTTGAGTGAAAGAGGAGAAAAAGGAATAATTTTTGTGGCACTGCTGTGGTTAATTGATGGGTTGAGGACTGGCTATTACTTCATGAAGTTGTCATTGTCTGTTCTGGTCTAATGAAACAAGCTATTAACTTGAGGTAAGTGCATTGCATAATTACTTAAAGTTTTGATTCCTAAAATTTTTTTTTCCCCTCTAGCACCACTAATTCATTTCTGGACACTGCATTGTAGTAATGCACACACATTGTCTATTTCTTATACAATGAACTATTTTTTACGTTTTTTTTTTTTTTCTGAGAAGAGACATTTTCGTGACAAAATAAACAGAAGTTTCAAGAAATAACATATCTTCTTTTTTTTTTTTTCTCCTCTCACTTCTGGATTGTAAGTAAGGCTTAAGGGGTTTGATGAAAATGTGTTTAATGCAAGAGTAAATATTTTTTTAAAAGAAGCGATACAGGTTATCATGTAATAGAAATAAAGCTCTTCCCCTCCCTGCCCTCACCTTAAAAAGAGAAGTTTTCAGGAAAGCATCAGGAAGCTAAGAAGTTACTTTCATTTTTATTTTTCAGTAAATAGTTCAATGGTCAAAGTGTTCATGGATGTCATAAGTTTTGGAAATAGAAAAGAAAGAGCTCCCTTAGATGTTGGAAAGTATTTTTCTGTTCACTGAAAACTGAAGTAATGGCGATGCATCGTTAACCTGCTAACCTTACACTGATTTAATGGTATCTGAAATAATGCTAAGATAATAAGCAGGGTCAAGTAGTCCTACAGTGTTCTGAGTGCAACATTCGGTGTCTTGAATATATTCTTTTTCACCTGACAGTGAAAAAATGCTGAGAGCAGCTTGTTTTATTTAAATCTCCTGATAATACAATAATAGCAAGAGTAAATGGCAATTAAGAAACTGAGATTTAAAATATACCAAAGAAATAACGTATTGGTTGTACTGAAAGCAAAACTCATTTAATTATGAAAGGGACAAGGACTATCAGTAACTGGATTAAATGCCCACTGGACATCAAATAAGGCCATTTCTAAGTAATTTTTAATGATGATTTACAAAAGACAAATTAATATGCCACAATGAAGAAGACTGAAAATTCTCTTTAATCAATTCCTAACATTGTCTAAAAGCTGCTGTGGTCAGAAACATTTGGTATTTCAGAATATTTCAGAATGAAACCCAAACTAGTGCAATTTCACATAACACATGCAAAGCACTTTTCTTCTAAATCAATCTGTCCTTAAACATGCTTTGTTTTGCACAATAGTATTTCTGACAGAACTTTAAGATACTCACTATTCTTTGTAGTATTAAAATTCATGAAACAGATAATAATTGGCAAGACGATGTGGACAAAAACTTAGATGAGACATCTTCTGCTTTGACAAGTAGCTCTATGATATTCAATACTGAATGACGCGTGAGAATGCTGCTGTCAGATTTGCTAGCAATATGCATCATTCTCCTTTGTAATCAATATCTTCAATGGCTGATGACTAGCAGGAGACCAGAAGTGTGAAAACATTTAGCTGCTTGTCTTGCCATGCATTGTCATTTAACTTCCCCTTAAAAGCTGCCATCAGATGTCATTGAACAAAAGATGATCCAGATCGGTACCTTGAAATTAATCTCTTTTTCATCTTGATATTATTTTTATCTTGATGTAAGTCAACTCATATTGTCAATACAACTAAAGAACAACTAATAACCATGTCATTAATCCTTTAAGAATTCATTCTTGTTTTCAGAAATACATATAGTTCTAGTTCTCTACCATTTAATTTGTTCTCATATAAGGTAGAGTACCCAAAATTAGTATTTTTCATGTATCTGCTAAATGATATTAGGAAACTTCAGCGATCTTACACATAACTTTATAAGAAAATACGTCTCCTACAAGTTTGTTTAATTACTGCTGATCTAGTGATAATATTCCTTTCACTCTTTGTAAAACAGATTGTACCTAAACAACTTAATTCCTCAAAAACACAAAGGTATGCAGTTCTGCTGTAATCTAAAATGTTATTTTCCCTCAGGACTGAGAGGTATATTACTGACATTTCAGGAAGTGATAACACTTTCCACGATGATATTTTAGCATAAGTAATGTTACTTTCTCAGTCTACTTACTACTTTGTTGTTTATACTTGGCCAACGATAATATTAGCTCTTTTTTACAATAATATTGCACTGGCGACAATGTTATTAGTCATCCACTTCTCTTTTTCCTTCCTCTCCATTTCATCTGTATGACCCTTATTTTTTTTCTAAGGGAGCAAATATATTTTAACGTTCATTAAAATGCTGTTTGCTTACATTTTCTCCAGTTCTTCCATATGACTGCTGAGTCCTTCCTTCACCTTCTTAGTATTATCCAGAAATTATCCATGAACAATGAAGTTACATTAACTTTCTCGTCACTTATGAAACTATGAATGGCACAAGTCTGTCTAGATCACACAGCATTTTTAAAGTTCCTGTAATTCAGTGGTTTTCTGCTACATAAATTACATTAATAATAATGTATTCTACACCAGTCTTAAAATTACATTAACATTAATCTTTTGTATACCATACTTTAATTATTTTTTTTAACAAATCAGATATTAATATTTCCCTGCAGTTAATGGAAATGGATAACAGATATCACTACCTGAATCATCCTGTCTGCCCTTCCTGAATATTTTGTACATTAGCGCTATGTCTGTTTAATGAAATTTCTGTAGTATATCAACATTCATTAAAAATAGATTTCAGTAAGCCATGTATCTTCTCACTCAGCTCTTTTATAAGTCCCACATGCAAGTTATCAAAACTTGATGATTTAAAATTGTTTATCCCCTATAAATCCCCATTGGAATACTACATTCATTTACCAATGGAAAGTAAAGTACTCTATCATTTTAATGGGATATATTCCTGTTTCTTTCCAAATACATAAAATATTTATTGAAAATTTCTAGCTGTTCTATCAGCACTTTCCTAATCATTGTGAAAAATTTACCGTATCTCTCTTATTATAAGACTATGTGATTTCTAAGATTTCTTGTGTTCCTAACATAATTTGAAAGCATCTATATTTTTACTCCTCCCGATGTGTTTTCCTCGATATCTTCAGACCTCCTTGATAATTATCTCCATTCAGTAAGTTTATACATCTTTTTCTGTTATTTGTATTATCATTCTAGTTCCTAACGTTCTTGCTTACAGTGTATGATAAAGCATGTTATAAAGCCATACAGATTAATTAATTATGCTAGAGGTCTTGAACCAGTGTCAAGATCAATAGTTTATCATAATTAAGCTCTGGTTAGGCAAGCTTTACTTAAGAATGGAGGTTACTTTTATACAAATGCATGTTTAGCTGTTGATTTATCCAGATAGACAAGATATGATGTTCAGAGATCATAAATACTTTTCATTTTATATTTTAACTGTAAAAAGAGCTTATGAAAATGAGCAGATATAATTCTGAAGTGAGATCAAATGCATATTTGATGCATTTGCAGCTCATGATGCATTTGATGCATGGTAAATGAAGTTCATGTTTATTTCACTTTCTTCTTTTCCTTTTGAGCTCTTTTGTTTGGTTTATCTGCATCAATGCATCTGTCACCCTAAGCAACACTATAAAGTATGATATTTAGGATTTTCTTCTCACTTTTCTGTACCTCACTTTTTTTTTTTTACATTTTTTACATTTTTCTATTGCAATTTAAAATGAATGAAACATACCTTTCTTAAAAAATAGAGATACTGAAATGAAACGCTAACTGAAAAGAAAATTGTAAAAGTGAGAAAACAAGCCAAAATAGTCGATGAGATTGTTATGTATTTAGAGAGAAAATGGAGACTGAAAGAAGGAAGCAGAAAGAAATGTAATTTAATATAGAGTGATTATTAATGAATTGCTCATTTTTTAATTTTATTGTAGAATCAATAATAATTTTTAAATTGCATAGCAGTTAAAAAGTTTTCTTTGAAGTTTTCCTGTAAAAATAGACCTACATATTTATCTGAGTAATACTATTCAAGTCCCTGAAAAATAAAAACCCTGTGAATTTAAACTGATATGTATATACATGCAGAAATCTGCACAATAACCTTATCTGTCTGAACGAGTTCTCTTCATTCCTGTGCTTTCAAAAACTGGACTAGCAAAAGCTGTTACCCACTTTTTCATCTAAATGCTTCCATATACAATAAAATATATTACCTCGACATACAGTTTAATTAACTACAGTATCCATCATGGCCCAAGCATTTATTTTTACTTCTATGACCAAAACTAATCTTTAAATTGATTAAAGCTGTGTATATCCCTTGTTTTCTGATTTCCTGATTTGTCTGATTCTAAGACATTTCAATAATTTTTAAAAGTGCGTGGCAATTATTCAACATGGTATAATTTGTTCCTGAAACCTATTTTACTCCAAAGATCAAGGAAGAACCAGTAGAAATTTTCTGCAAGATCATGCATTAGATAAATTAAACTGTAAATGGAAACTTTTAATATATCTTCTTTTTAATATGGGTAAAAAAAAATGGTCTTTTCTTCTCAGTGCGACAAGTAAGATTTCCACTGGTACATGCATGTATAAGGATATCTTTTCCCAGTCGTGTCTGTTATACTTAAAAATTAAAAAAAAAAAAAAAAAGGCAAAAAACAAACCCATGTTTGCACATGTCAGTGTGTGCATTCGCTAAAGCTCTAATTTAGCAAATGTACTGGGATTGGCTGGGATTGAGTCACTTTCCTTCATAGTAGCCCACACGGTACTGTGCTTTGTATTTGTGGCTAAACTGGTATTGATAACATGCCAATGTTTTGGATTTTGCTGAACTATTCTTGCACAACTTCAGGACTTTCACTCTTTCCTCTCTCCCTGCCCCAAAATGAGCAGGCTGGAGGTGTGAGTTTAGGAGGGGAAACAGCCTGGACAGCTGGCCCTAACTCGCCAAGGAGATATTCCATGCAATATGACGTCGTGCTCTGTAACGAAAACTCAGGGGGAGGAGGAGGAAGGAGTGATATTTGTGGTTATGGTACCTGTCTTCCCAAGCAACCGTTAGGTGTACTGAGGCTCTGCTTTCCAGAAAGTGGCTGGATATCTGCCTGCTGATGGAAAGTAGTGAATTAATTCTTCTTTTTCTTAGCTTGTACACAAAGCTTTTTCTTTTTCTATTAAACTGTCATTACCTTGATCCATGAGTCTTCTCGTTTTCTTTTTATTTTCTTCCCATTCCACAGGACAGGAGAATGAGTGAGAGGCTGGGTGGGTGTTTGGCTGCCAGTAAGAGTCAATACGCCACAGGAACATAGTTCTTGACTTCATGTTTAATATAGTGTAGACTCCTAATTCCTTAACTTTTGGTCCTGTTCATAAAATAGGGCCACACTTACAATTTTATATTGGAAAAAATGGTATCTAGTGCTCTACTGGCTCTGCAAACTGTAGATACTTACATATTAATAGGAAGAATAAGTAAGCATGAAAAATAAGTTGTGTTTTGTTATGCTATTGTAACAGGTTACTCCTGTAAGGAATGGATTTATCAGGGCTATCACAAGTTGATCTCTGTCTCTTATTTTCTTGCTATGATAATGAAATCACTCATTTTCTTGGGCCGGTGCACCTATGGCTCCTCTAGAACTCCTCAGACACACTCACAATAATTTTGGAGAAACGCAGAGAAGCTGGTGAGGTGCCAGAAATAGATATGAAGCCAGTACTGCAGCAGGGGAACAGAGAACAAAGGTAACTGAAGATTTAAAGCTGCAGGTCCTAAGTGTCTCTTCACTGCATGGCCACCACAGTGAAAAAGGAAAGAACCTACCCTGTCTGTCTATTTGGCTACAGTCTGTGTTTATTAGCTGTACTAATTAGCTAATTAGCTTGGAAGGAAGAAAAAACTTAGTATTAGACATTAATAATCTTTTTTTTTTTTTTTTTTTTTTTTTTACAGATACTGTGTTTTCAACAGCAAGATGGGTTTAGATAACAAGCGCTTCTAAATTCTGCTGAGAAGGATGTGTTTAGTCATGGGAGCTATTTCCGTTTATGTGCTGGATGGCAAAATCTTCATGGCTGTACTCTGCACTACACAAAAATATGAGTATCAGCTTAGGGAGGCATATAAGAATGAAAACCTGTGTTGGCATCAACTGGAAAGGCAGGACAGTCCACTGCAAGTATGGTTGTCACTGACTACAAGTCACTGTCTGTCCTGAGTATCTCAGATAAAGCCAGATGAGATCACTCCTGCTCCCTCTGCTTCATTTATACTGCAAAAAAGCAAAAACATATGCTAATTGGAAACATTAAAAGAAGAAATCAGTTGAAGAAACTCAGTCTAATTAGCTATCCTATTTTTAAGGCTTTGCAACCTGTAGCTACATTTTCCTGTGTCACTAAAAGCTAACACACTGAATTGTGACTCAGTTAAAAAACAGCCTGAAACATATCCAAAACGACCTTGCACGGCTTTAAATAAAACTTAAGGAAGTGTTTACACATCTAATCTTTGGCTGGAAACAAACACAGCTATGCATTAGGAGCTGATTAACACCAATAAGAGGCTCCAGGACTGTGGGAGCTTTATCCATCATTTAGAACATTTTAATTAAGACCACAAAGAAATTCTGGCACATACTAGTACTTTGCATTCCAGATTATAGTTAACAGACCACTGAAATCTCTGTAAAAAATAAAACAAAACAAAACAAACAAACAAAAATATAAACCCACAAAAAAAACCCACAAAAAAACCCCCATCAAAACACAAAACATTCGTTCTGTCTTCTCTGAAAGAGAGGAATCAATAAAATAAAGTCACTTACGTTAGACTCCAGAAAGAAAGATTCAGAAAGATGTGGACCAAACCCAGCAGGCTACAAAATAAGGTAATTTGTATCACAGCTATGGGAAATAGAAAATAAGTTGTTTAAAGAAGAAGGAAGTGATTCGTAACAGTTAGTGAAATTCACAGAAGTCTTTAAAATACATTTTGTATTCTGCATAAGTTAAAGGAAATATGTCTATTTGGTAGTCTCCTGCACAGTTGAGTTTCTGTTTACTTTATTCACTGTTGAGGTTCCCATTTGGTGCCATATTTTAAATTTATGCAATAAACTTTCCAGAATCACTTTTCAAGAAGCAGAAACAAATCCCTACCCATCTTTGTTTATTTGCGGGATAGGAAGTTTCTTTGCAATACAATGGAACTTAAATATGGTTTTCAACATTACAGCCCTGCCTGGATTGGAAGAAATGGTCCATATTTCAACTGCCTTTTCTTCTTATTCCAGTTAATTTTTTTCCTAATGTGTGAACTTGCTTCTTAATGAGTACTGGAGATTTTTCAGACATAAGAAACTACTTCCAGTAAGCAAACTTGATTGGAACATATTTATTTCATGAAGGTAGAGGATCTGTCAGTCACCTTAGAAACCCCTAATGGGTAATCCTATTCTCATCTGAACATAGAGAAAATCTTGCCTGTCTCAGCTTTTATACAGAAATGCTTACAACTTCTGAGTGAGGCTAGATGTACCTGTGATGTGACTGCAACAGCCTGAAATTCAGGTGGAAATTACTACATGCCTTGGTGTGTGAAAAGGAAGAGAAAGGTCACTTTGGAGCTGAGTCTACACTAGGAAGTAAGGAACCACTACGTTTTCCTTTTAAATTTTGGAACATTTATTTTTTTCAATAGTCTCAGAGTAATTCAGATAATTACTGAATTTAGACCAGCATTTCAGGCATTCCTCTGC
Organism: Leptosomus discolor; assembly: GCF_034619465.1. NCBI lineage: Eukaryota > Metazoa > Chordata > Aves > Leptosomiformes > Leptosomidae > Leptosomus > Leptosomus discolor. The sequence goes on along the minus strand of NC_141392.1, from coordinate 80,011,115 downwards.
CAAATAAAACCCCTTCAAAACCACAAAGGGACCAAGGCAGTAACTATAAAAGGAGAGTGGAAATCATAACAAAGGCATAATAAAGCAATAGTGCTGCTGAAATAGAGAATAAAAAGGAAAAAATAGATAGTACAGGGTGAAAACCAGTTCTTGTCTAAATAGTTATCTTGTTTTCCACCTGCACAAAATATTCATAATTCCCATGAACTATAAATTAGGACTCTATCTGAAGATGTCACAGTAGAATGAAAAACCTATTAACTATGTGAGATGGTAATATGCAAGTTCCTTCAACTTGAGAAAGCTCTTGTTTATTTCACTGGTGAATGTTGTTTCATTTGATAATCATATTCTGGTAATGTAATAACCACTCTTAGACAAGAAACATCTAATACAGGTTTCAGGGGTTTCTTCTTTTTGTTTTGTTTCATTTTTGCTTGTTTAGTTGGTTTTCAGAGTGTTGGTGAAAAGATTGTGGATTCAGCAACATAAATTCTTTGTGTCACACACATTTGTTGAAAGACAGAGCTTTTCATCTCTAGGCCTATAACTTTAACGATAGTTAACTATTGTTACCATAGGAACTATAAGCAATGAAGATAATATCCCAGCTACATTTTTAAATGAGATATCTTCCTCAAGAAAGTTACATAACTCTAAAATGAAGAGTCTTTTTTTTTTTTTCTATTCAATGCTGATGTGGTGGATTACTTTTACCTTTTTACTCATATTTTACCACAAAAGTTGCCAGAGCTGTAGCATAAGGCATAGGAAGAACTTACACAGAAAGTATTATTTTTTTGTTAAGTGGAAGAACTTACGTCTCAGCCAGAGGTCAAATTCTATCCTCACAATATTTAGCCCTGAATCCTTAGTTGCTTGTGAACCTTCGAAATTTCTTGGGTTACTACGAGTGAAGACGATGGTTCAACTAAAGACACATATCTTCTTTTGCATTCTTAAAAACATGTGAATGGATCTTCTTATTTTTTCTTAGGTAGAAAGACGTCCATGCAGCAGATGTGTGCTTGCAGTGTTCCTAAGTATACATAGTATTACCTTTAGGAACATTACAGAAACTAAACTATATCCCTAGTAAAATATAAAATGATCTTGTATAGAAGAAAAAGGGAAAATAAGAATTGCAATTAGTTAATTTCTATAATACAGGAAAAAAAATTACATCCATTTATCATAGGTTTTTGTGGCATTTTTTCTATTTCCCAGTGAATTTAAAAATTATGTAGTCAGAGAATTTACTGGAAAACAGCTAAGCAAGACAATTCTATTTAAATACTTTCAAAATAACTAATTTACCAGTTTCTGCAAGAACTTAACTTTTCTGTTCTAGTAAGGGTCTGTCTTTTCAAGTAGCAATGGCAAAAGCATAATCTGCATCATGCTATTTCTCCTGCTTTTGCAATCTACCTCTTTCTGAGTTATTATAACACTTGAACCTAGTGTGACATCTGCCTTCTGTAATTGGAACATTTGCAAACTTGCCAGTTCCTCTTATATGTAGAACAAGCTAGCCTCAGTCCCAAGAGTAGGAGAAAATTCATTCATGGCAGAAAATACATGAGATGAATTGCATCTGGCTAGCAGCAATTTAAGAAAAAGGCATAATACGTGAAGTCAAATTTTGTGTTTCTAATATTAATTCTGAGATAAGTTTTAGAAGACATTTTGCTATTTTATCATAACAAATTAATTTCTCACCTCTATAGATACTTACAAATAGCTTGCACACTTGAGGTATTGACATTACATTATGTTACTACAAAAAAAAATCTTATTTTCAGCCTTCAACATTCAATATATAAGTGCAATACTTAATATGATTTTTAAAAAGTGCAAATTCATCGAACTCTATGATAGAAAAAAAAAGCAAAAGCAAAGCTTTTCATAATTTAGACAGTGTCAAAAGTTGTCTTACAATCAACAAAAACTGTTTTCTGGAGCTTAATTAACTGAACTCAATACCTTTCAAACAGAACAACATGTAAGAATGTATTGTTCACCCATTCTCTTAAAAGCAGGACGCCATGCTCTGTGTTTTTCAAATTCATGTAATCGAACAAGTGTTTTTCAATAAAGCTTCACATCTAGAATTTTTTATGTCATTATATATTTCAACTCTAACTTTCTATTTAATTTTAACCGTATAGTTTTATTTCTGTTTCTACAAGATACATTATAATTTCTAAAGGTGATTTACATTAAAAATTACTCTGTCATTAGGGTGCAGATGAAAATAACAGACATTAAGGAAATTCCAGTTTTTCTCTATTAAGCTAATCTTAATATCCATGACAGTAGTCTTAGTACCTTTGACATTCAGACCCTGCAGGAGAGAAGAAGTGGGAAAGATGCAGTTATTGCTGTAAATCAATCCTTTTCTCTACCAGAAATACTTCATAAAAGACTACACCATGCTGTTAGATTGCACAGGAACTGATCCATACAGTGAAGTGCCAGGAACTCTCACACAGACAGCCTTGGTGTGCAGCTTGAAGTGCCAGCAAAATGTCAAATCCCAAGTTGGTGGCAGGAAACTGTCTGAACAGAGCCCTAAAGAGAAGAATATTTTAGCTTTGAAGCAGATGAACTTAGTCTCTTGGTTATCCAACAACTGTGAGTGAAGATATATTCCCTGCAATAATCTGGAATGAATTGTAGATTCTGAGATTGACATGTAGCCTAGGAATGCTGACCATGTGTGGAAATTAAATATTCACTTATATGACATGCCATTTTACTTATATAGAATTAATAAAATAAAAATTCCTACATATCAATTTAATTGATGACATCATGACATTATTTTCTATTAAATTTTCTAACTTCTAAACCCAGCAATGTACGGATATGGATATGGATATGGATATGGATTTACTTTTGCATGTATAAAATAAGAAAAGATGTATGTAAATTTTCTAAAAGTCAAGGAAAAAAAATTTTTTGAATCTTAATAAAAAGATTCTGCATCTTGTGTTCACAATCTCTGAACACTATAAAACAAGTGAGTATGACAGGCTAATTTCTTCACTCCTACAGATCACAGAAAATTTTTTTTAAAATTAAAAAAAGATTAAAAAATTAAATCTCAAATGAATGCAATTCATAGAATCGAAGTTGTTTTACATTTGGATAACAGGCCAGCTGTGTGTTCATCTGCTAAATTTTTGTTCCATAAATGTGTACCATACTTAAATGCAGGTTCAATGCATTTTTACAAACCAAGTGAATAATTTGTGGGAAATCAACTGGATTTCTTCCTTCCCCTCCAGTAAAACTGAATCTATAGAGGAACAGAAGAGTTATGATACTGCAGGGTAAAATGAATAAAACTGATTGACTTTCTGGTGAACCAAGTGAAAATTTAAGGTTTTTGGAGAGAACGAAGCTGGATGCAATTTAAAGTGTCAGAGAAAGCTTTATAGTCATTTCTAGAAATAAACTGTGCTGCATAACTTAAGGAGTTTGAGTCAGACTGAAGGAGCCAGAGCTCTGCAATTGGCTACTTTAGGTTCTTCTAAAATAACAAAAATCAGGAAATGTAACCCCATTCTCAAAACAGGTTATTAAATAGTGTCTTGGTAAGCAAATAAAAAGAAAATGAGGCAACACTGTGAGACCACCAAGTCATACACAACTGCCTGTTTTAAATCGGAAGGGGAGGCTGGAATTCCACTATGCCAAGTGTATTACATGGACACATAACCTCTTTTCCAGTTTTTTTCCCTCTAGAAATCAAAAGCTTGCAGATCTGGATAAAATATTTACTTTTTTTTTTTTTACCTATCCAAGTGTTTTCTCAGTGTGTATCACTGAAATACAGCAAGGACATTAAGTAGATAAGTCACAGGAATTTGTGAGTAGAGGGAATTTTCTAATCTGTGTATGAATGGTGTATAAATTCTGAAAAAGTTGTTCTGCTTTGATTATCTGAAATCAATCACATGGACTATTCAAATATTTGCTGTCATTTTCGGTTATGTGGTTCAGGCATCAAGTAGGATCAGAAATCAGATTCTCAGGGAATAACTACAAAAGAACAGAAGAGTTAAATCTTCCACAAATCTGTTGCATAAGCTGAAATGGGACAAAAGGACATGGGAATTGATTATCTATTAACCTGATGTAAAACTGGACTCTGTCACATGGAAATGCTAAGAAACAATGACTACAGCTGTTTCAGTGTCAAAGGCTTTCATGGGCCTGAAAGTGCCAAACTCTCTCAGTTCCTCTTGCCCCATACTTTCAACTCCACATAGTTCTACTCTCAAAGATTTTTCATAGCGCTTATACTACCTTTAAGCAAGCATATCTCACTGTAGTTAAACAATAAAACTTTTTTTGGCATAATAAAATAGAGAATGAGGTCTCTATGGAATCCTAGATTTCCCATGTACACACCCATTTTATTACTGAAAGTAGAAAGCTCCTAAGCCCTACGTTCTTTTACAGCAACTGTAGATGCTTCATCCAGAGGTGTGAAAGGGCAGCAGTAGCATCTTCACTTTGAAAATTAGTGTAGGTGTGATAGGGTCACTGAAGTAGCCAAAGAGAGGACTACTGTGTTTGGTTTTACATTATTTTTACTTCCAGGTGAGAGAAAATGTGGTTTGGTGATCTTATTGTAGTCCTCAGTGGAAGGCTGGCTAGTTCAAAACCCACCACATAACTCAACACAAATCTGACAGCCTTGGCACAGGAAAAATGTAGGCAACCAGTATTAAAGCAGCAGAGCTGTTGTAAGTCAGGAGTGGAGTGCCTTTTGCAGAGATGTATAGAGATGTTAATGCACAGCACCTGTCAGCACTGTGCCTTGAACCAGCCTGTACTATGAATCTCTCATTTTCATGAACAGTAAAATCCCCCAAACTTACAAAGAAATATAAATGCAATAAAAAATGTTTTCCCTAGCCCAAATACAGTTTATTCTTTATGAATATACATGTACCTCTTTGTAGTACACTTTTAAACCAGGAAACTGTCAAGAGTTGAGTAAAAGGTAGATAGAATATATGCAAGGTTCTTTTGGAAAAAAAAAAAAAGACAGACTTAAATACCAACATAAACCATTTTCTAAGGCTTCTAAAATACGGTGTGCTGGTTCTGAAAATCTTTGAAGTCCCCTTGAGGATCTCCACTATAAAGTAATGGGTAAATTTGCTTTATCACCCCCAGGGGCATGGATTTTCAAGATTATCTGCTAATAAAAATAATATAAAAATAGTACATATGAGGGAAGAAAAATATCTGGTTTGATATGAATTCAAACTCAGTAAGATTTCATAACTGGATAGATTAAAAACTTGCATATTCACATAATAAATATTTTTGCTCTGAATTTTTCCAGAAAATATATTTAAAAGAAAAGCTGTTTATTATTTTTCATGTTCATCAGTTTAGATTTTTTCTTAAATGATTTGGCCCTGTTTTGTAATAATGAAATACAACCATTGTTCAGATTGCTGTGTAATTAAAGGATTTATCAGATCACAAATAAGCATGAATATAGTTTTAAAGGAATAACACTGAAAACACTAAAACATCACTGGTGCATTTTCTTGGCATTAAGTCATTTTAACTTTCTGCTTGCTTATTTGCTTCTTATATCTTTTTCTAATACTGAATTAAAAAATAATTTCTTCATATTTGGGGTCCTTCTTGGTTATAATACATTCTGTACATGAGTTTAGGAAAATTAATGAACCATCTTGTAACTGGGACATGAAATATCAATATGGCACTGGTTTTCTACATGCTTCTGTAAGACACATTAGTATTCTTGTCCTACATATAGCTTATAACATCTCAAAATGCATACCATTATATTGTTCATATCCACATTCTTGAAATGGGCTTCATAGATAAGGCTTAGTAAGACAAAGGAGAAGACTTGTTTGTGCAGAGATTATGTTAAACTTGCTGGAAGCAGGAGTGAACTCTCAGAAGAAATAAAAAGCAAGCAGGCAATCTGTGAGCCTCTCATCTCCCTGCAATTCCTAGAGGTTACGTATAAGAAGATTAGGAAACAACAGACAGACACAATTGATGAGCTTCCTAATGAAAACAAATTTGCCATGTTTGATGGCTTATATATATCATCATTTTTTGACAGCAACACAATGTGGAAAGACAATTTAATGCAATAAGAAGATTTCACTTTCTAAGCAAATTGTTTGGGATAGTCCTCTTACAAAGAAAGAAGAACTGAAGTGACACTGGAATAACCCCATTTCAATACTCCTATGAAGCAGATAGGCATTGTTGGAAGTGATGCTATTCTTCCAATAGTTATTTGATTTTCCCAGTGAAATTTCAGAAAACAAAGTGGTTTGAATTGATTGGTCAATATATGATATCCATGGGCACTGTCATGACACCGTTATTTAGGCAAAACAAATTAGCACACACATCAGACATTTAGGACAGAAAGCTGAAGATCCAAACCATCCCTTTGCCAAAGCAGCCTTAACTGGCTTAAGTTGCAAGAAAATATTCATGCTGTGTTGAACCTCCTTATGTTTAGCTTTATAGCAGCACTTCTCAAAAATGCTTTACAGATCTTCTCTTCTAAAATATTAATATATATTAGAAACTTGTCTCTGCCCTCTGTTATCTTTATGCCTGACTATTCACATATTCACTATACTTAAAGTGAACTTGTTTCCTTGAGTGTGTAATCCTTTCCTTCCATTTTATCCATACTCACCTTACAGTGGTTAATTTTGAATTCCCTGTGTTTTTATGAAGCTATGAGTAAATTAGACAAAACTAAATAATTTGCTTAATTTATTGTTCATTTGACTTGTGTGCTAAACAGCTTTCACATCCTTTTAGGGTAAAATTTACACCACTTCCACCGAGTTCATAAAATCATGGAATCACAGAATGAAGACATGGAGCTGTTGGAGGGAGTCCAGAGGAGTGCTACCAAGATGGTCAGAGGGTTTGAACACCTCTTCTAGAAGGATAGGCTGAGAGACTTGGGCTTGTTCAGCCCAGAAAAGAGAAGGCTCCGGGGAGACCTTATAGTGGCCTTCCAGTACCTGAAGGGGGCCCACAAGAAAGCTGAGGGACTTTTTACAAGGGTCTGCAATCATAGAACAAGGGGTAGCAGTTGGAAGGTGAGAGAGGGCAGGTTTAGACTAGATACAGGGAACAAGTTCTTCACCTTGAGGGTGGTGAGACATTGGAACAGGTTGCCTAAGGAAGTTGTGGATGCTCCATCCCTGGCAGTGTTCAAGATGAGGTTGGACAGAGCCTTGAGCAACCTGGTCTAGTGCCATGGCAGGGGGTTGGAACTAGATGATCTTTGAGGTCTCTTCCAACCTTCTGCTGAAGTTCCACAAAGCTTCTACTGGCATATTGCAGTTTATGCAGGTACATACATATTCCAGCAGAACCACTGAAAGTAGATATACTTCTGTCAGTAACATTCTGCCAGCACTTCTTGTTTCATACATAGAGAAAGAATGAATTCTAGTAACCAGGAGAGCATGAGCTGCACTCAAATTTGACACACACTTACTAGTACACTTCAACTGTATAGCTTTGGGATTATTATTTTATCTTTTTATTTAATAGAAATTAGAAGTATTTTAAGAAGAAAAATGTTAATACAGTACTTACTGAAAAAAAAAAAAGCAATCTGAAGTTACTTTGAAGTTTATTTAATTTGAGCTGAATTAGTGAAAAATTTCTGCCAAAGGGGAGTAAAATGTGTAATACTTGTATATAGATGATCTTGGTTGAATGGCCACTGCTTGACCTGCTGTCCTCTCCTGGCATAAATAATCTATTTTAAGAACTAAATTGAAAAAGGATTTTAATTGGAAACCTTAAGATGTTTTGGCTTCCTCTCCTTACCTTTCTTTCTTGCTTCACTCAGCAAACTCAATTTAGCACTTATTACAAGCATTTACTTTGAATCTATATATAATAATTAATACAAGAAAAATGTTCCTTTCCCATTTCCTCACTTTACAATTGATGGAAGACTACCAAAGCTGATTTGACAGAAGACTTGAAACTCAAGAGTTGAGATGTGCTGAGTGGGACAACAAGAGGCTATGGGAATAAGTTTCAAAAATAGGGTTTCAGACTGGAATTAAGGAAAAACCTTTTCATCATGAGGACAGACAAATATGGGAACATGTTTCATCATGATGAGAGACAAATATGGGAATGGATACAGCCCTGAACAGCCTGGTTTGATCTCAGAGCTGACCCTAATTTGGGCACAGAGTTGGACTAGAGATGTCCTGAGGTCCATTCCTCCCTGAATTCTCTTAATGAATCCAGGTCTTTTTTATGTCCCAGTCTGGTTGTTTTTCAACAATTCAACAGTAACTTGAATTTTGGCTAATTCTCCACATTATTTTAAAAGATTATAAACATTGGAAATAATTTTATATAAAAGTCTTTTTTAAGTTTTTTGTTCCTTACTTTCCTTCTACGTAAGTTTAATTAATACACTGCTGCTGTTTTTTCCAGGTCATTAACAAAGATGTTAAAAACTAACTTAACGCATTGCTTTGCTTATACTCAACAGAAGTTATGAAAAATTACCTCTTTTGTAGGAGTAACCGAATGTGCTAATTCCTCACAATAATTGGTACCAGTGTTGCTATAGCTCATAATTAGCCAAATATCAATTAGCTTGAAATATGACTGAGAAATTTGTATTAATGTTAACCAAATACTTCATTTACATTTACAGCTGGTTTTAATTATTTGAACAATCACCAAAAAATTAAAACCTGCAGTCAGTGAGGTTTCACTTTCACAGATGATTTTCTGGGAATTTAGTAAACAAAGCAGACATAAGTATGATTAATTATTCCTAGGATTTTGCCTTTGCAATTACCTGTCAACTGCTTTTATTACAGCAGTTGAATGTCGTATATATATGAATGTTGTACATATTCTGCTCTTAATAAAAAAAAAAAAATCAAACAAAACCACAACAAACCAAACCAACAATAAAAGACCCAAACCCCTCTTTCACTCTTTATTTGTGTCTCAGTACAGTGTCAGGACAATGCTTGCTGCTGATCTTTTTTCATGTGATAAGATGTTCAAAATGTGAAGACGTAGAAGCTTTATTCTCTTTTCATGTTTTACAATGCAATGAACTTCTTTATGATATCACTGTAGAGACTGGTTTCCCTCTTCCACCTATCAAGTTTTTTCTGCAGCCACAGTGGAAGTAATTTGTGAAAAGTATTTTTAACACCTTTATCAGAACTATATTCTCAAAGAGCAAGCAGGAAGATAAACAGTCTTCTCATTGGTAGAGAATCTCAGAATCACAGCATGGTAGGGGTTGGAAGGGACCTCTGGAGATCATCTAGTCCAATCCCCCTGCTAAAGCAGGTTCACCTAGAGCAGGCTACACAGAACTGCATTCAGGCGAGTTTTTAATATCTCCAGGGAAGGAGACTCCACAACTTCCCTGGGCAGCCTGTTCCAATGCTCTGTCACACTTACTGTAAAGCTTTTCCTCATGTTCAGATGGAACTTCCTGAGCTCCAGTTTGTGCCCGTTGCCCCTCATCATTTCGCTGGGCACCACTGAAAAGAGCCTGGCCCCATCCTCCTGGCACCAGCCCTTTTAGATATTTGTGAGCATTGATAAGGTCCCCTCTCAGTCTTTTCTCCAGGCTAGAAAGCCCCAGGTCTCCCAGGCTTTCGTCGTAGGGAAGATACTCCAGTCCCCTAATCATCTTAGTAGCCCTCCGCTGGACTCTTTCCAGTAGTTGCTTGTCTCTCTTGAACTGAGGGCCCCAGAACTGGACACCGTACTCTAGATGCGGCCTCACCAGGGCAGAGTAGAGGGGAAGAAGAACCTCCCTCGACCTGCCGGCCACACTTCTCTTGATGCAGCCCAGGATACCATTCGCCTTCTTGGCCACAAGGGCACATTGCTGGCTGATGGTCCACTTGTTGTCTACCAGAGCTCCCAGGTCCTTCTCTGCGGAGCTCCTCTGCAGTAAGTCGACCCCCAACCTGTAGTGGTGCATGAGATTATTCCTCCCGAAGTGCAGCCCTCTGGCATTCCAGCTACTCCTCCCAGCTTAGTATCGTCGACAAACTTGCTGAGGGTGTACTCCATCCCTTCATCCAGGTCGTTAATGAATTTATTGAATAAGACTGGACCCAGCACTGATCCCTGGGGAATACCGCTAGCCACAGGTCTCCAGCTAGAGTCAGTACCACTAATCACAATCCTCTGAGCCCTGTCCTTCAGCCAGTTCTCGATCCACCTCACTGTCCACTCATCTATCCCACTCTACCTATGTTTACCTATGAGGATTTGATTTGAGACAGTGTCAAAAGCTTTGCTAAAGTTGAGGCAGACAACATCCACTGCCTTCCCCTCATCCACCCAACCAGTCATACCATCATAGAAGGCTATCAGGTTGGTCAGGCATGATTTCCCCTTGGTGAATCCAGACTGACTACTGATAATTTTCTTTTCCTCCACCTGTTTAGAGATAACAGCCAGAATGAGCTGTTCCATAACCTTTCTGGGAATGGAATTGAGGCTGGCTGGCCTGTAGATTCCTGGATTCTCCATCTTGCCGTTTTTGAAGACTGGAGCAACATTGTCTTTCCTCCAGTCCTTAGGTACCTCTCCTGTCCTCCATGACGTTCAAAGATGATGGAGAGCAGCTTAGCAATAACATCTGCCAGTTCCCTCAACACTCTTGGCTGCATCCCATTGAGGCCCATGGATTTGTGAGTGTCCAGTCTGCCTAAGAGATCCCTAACCCAATCCTCCTCGATCAAGGTGCAGTTTTCCTTCCTCCAGACTTCCTCTCCTACTTCCAGGGTCTGGGATTGCTGAGGACCAGCATTAGTAGTAAAGACTGAGGCAAAGAAGGCATTCAGTAACTGCCTTCTCCATATCCTCTGTCACCAGGGCACATACCTCTTTCAGCAGCTGGCACACATTTTTCCCTGGTCTTCCTTTTGCTACTGATGTATTTGAAGAATCCCTTCTTACTGTCTTTGACGTCTCAAGCTAGACTTAATTCCAAACGGGCCTTAGCTTTCCTTGTTGCATCCCTGTATACTCTGACAATACTCCTATATTCCTCCCAGGTGGCTAGTCCCTTTTTCCACACGTTGTAAAATTCCTTCTTCCCTTTGAGTCTTTTCAGAAGCTCCTTGCTCATCCAAGCAGGCCTTCTGTCTCCTTTGCTTGAGGAGCAAAACACACTCAACTTGGGGAAAAAATAAATTAACTTATTCCTGCTTAAAATACACTTGGATAGTAAGAAACAAAGACAAAAACTAAAACATCTTCCCTCAACCTCCACCCCTTTTTCCTACAATCAATCTGACATTTTCGTTCCTGACTCTTCCTCCTGTCCCGCTGGTGTGAGTGGTGCAAGAGTGATTGGGATTGGGGGGTTATAATCGGTCCATAACAGTTTCTCTCTACCACACCCTCCTCCTCATATTTTTCCCCTGCTCTGCAGTGGGTCTTCCATAGGCTGCAGTCCTTCAGAATAAACATGTTCCTGTATGGGCTCCTCTCCACAGGCCACAGCTCCTGCCAGAAGCCTGCTCCTGTGCGGTTTTTCCACGGTCCACTGTTTCCTTTAGGACATATTCACCTGCTCCAACATGAGACCCTCCATGGGATACAGCGTGGATATCTTCTCTGGCATAGTCTGCTCCATTGGCTGCAGGGAAATACATGGTCCATCACGGCCTCTTCCAAAACTTCCATAAACTGCAGGGAAATCTCTGCCTGGAGCACCTTCTTCCTCTCCCTCTTCACTGACCTTGGTGTTCATAGAGTTATTTGTCACACTTTTCCCCCCTGCACTTCTCACTGTCAGGCAGTGTTTTGCTCTTTCTTAAATATGTTTCCCCAAAGGCACCACCATCTTGGCTGAGGGGGTCATCTTGAAGAGGCAATATAAATTTTGTCCTCATTTTAACCATTAGGTTAGGGGAACTGCCAGTTCAAAGTCAACTGTTTTCTTCAGTAGGTTACATTGACTGGAATTTGAGTTAGGTAAAGAGGCAGGTATCTTCTACTACTTACAAGCTGAGAAGATACAGGAACTGTTCAAAAAGCCTGGGACCTTGAAGAAGACAGCTTTTCTTGTAGTGCATCTGACAGTAATTTCATATCTTCAGAGAAGTATCCAGGTGGGGATTTGATGTACAGAGACTTTAGTCATAGTCAGCCCAGTGAAGTCTAATTAGGAAATGAAGAATTTAATTTTTAAGCAATTACTGAAGCAATTGTAATAAGAACATGTTCTGTGAAAGTACTTTATTTCAGAGTTAAGTTGTATAATAATTTGGATGCCTTTGTCTTATGTTTCTATCTCCAAGGACTGCAAGAAACTGAGAAGCATCGAAATCATGAGGTCCTCCCTAGCCATTTCATGTCAGTGGCTCTACACTCAGAAGCAAGAGAGAGAATTTTGAAGCAATAGTCAGGAAGTACTCTTGTGTTGTTATGCTTTAAGATATTTGAAGCAAAAAGTGGGCAGATGCTGACATGTGGGGTCGAGTCTGCAAGAATCAGGCATAGCTATGTTGCTTGGTATCAAAAAAATGCAGATGTACCTCGAAGTTGCAGCTGAATTTTACAGACTCAAAGAATCACAGGATAATTCAAGCTGGAAACGACCTCAGGAGGTCTCTGGTCCATGCCCCTGCACGAAGCAGAGGCAGCTGCTCAGGGTTGCTCAGGGCTTTATCTAGTTGAGTGACCACCAATGAAGGTGACTCATAACATCTTTGGGAAACTGATCCCATCATTTCACTGTCCTCATGGGGATAATGGTTTTGAATATGTTCATTTATATCTACTTATTACATCTAATTCTTTTTTTTTTTTTTTTTTTATTATACAAGATTTCATGTCAGCAAATTTCGTTCTACAGAACTGAAAATTTCCACAGTTGCAACTGAAGTCACACATTTTGCCTGACAGCAGTTTTGGAAAACACAACAGAAGACAGGTCTTCTTGTCTCCATACTTTCCCAAAAACTCATTACCTTAGATCTACTTCAACTCAAACTTATAGAAGGGTAGCCTGTTACAGGTATCCTAACTAATAAATCTTCAGTCAAGTTAAGCAATATTCTGGGAATCTTGCATCTCTTCCTGTGCTATCCAAACTTTAGGTTTCTTTTTCTCCTAATAAGATTTCTATTTTTACTTTTTTGGAATGTCTCATTTGCCGATACATGTAACCAAAGACCAGATATCTCATATGCCTTACAGTTAGAAGCCTCTTCTACAGTTAGAAGTCTTCATCATAAAAACTTTTCCCCTTTATATAATCCTAATTCTCTTTGTTTCTTATTTTGATTTAGATATTCTTTTTTCTTCTAACATAGGGAAAAGAAAGGTAAAATTAGAATATCTGTAGACACCTGACTAATTGAGCTAACACTTAAAAGAGCAAAATATGACACAGTTTCTACTAAAGCACAGGAATATTTCTGTGATAACTCTAAGAAAGAAAATCCTAGAAAATCATACCCTGTGTAGCATGACTGTATGCTAGTGAAAGAGAAAAAAAGAGTTGGCTAAGACCTTGAAGTTCCTTTAGTTTTCTAGAGCAATGGAAATGTGTTTTTTTTCTTTTCCTTTCTACAGTTAATGCCTCTTTGCTTAAAAAGACTTACATACATCATATTGATAATAAATTTACAACTACTTTGTTTCCATTAGACTAATTGATAGGGTAAGCTAGTTACTGAAATGATAGAGAACTAATCTGTACCTGAATTTCATGTCTGGTCTACCGTACTTTAAGAATGAGATTTGTCTTCTGTATCCTAAAAGTTTGATGAGAGGACATAATAGTAGGACAAGAGATACTGAAGTTTGAAAATTAAGAATTTGTTTAGGTGTAAAGCTTGTTAAATGTTACAAATAGTAATCTGAAAACAACTTGAATAATATAACACTGAAAGAAAGGCTACTGTAAATTTTGTATTAAGCTAGATAGGAATGATTAGAAGAGCCTTTCATATAATTATAACATATTTTTACAAACAGCAAATCAATATTCATGTTCATCAGGCAACAGCTGGAAGGTTTTCTTTTTTCTTTTTTTTTTTTTTTTTTTTTTTAATGAAGACAACCATTTCAAAGATTCTTAATGAATATTTAAATCAAGGTCAACATCAGTAGTAGGATATGTTGTCATTTAAACACCCTCAATTCACAGTTTTGAGTCTACTTTGAGGTGGAAATTCTTTCCGAGTGAGGTTGTTACTTGAGTAACTACAGAAATTGTACTGGACAATGCCTTGTTACATTAAGAGACGAACATCAGGCTGTGGAGAATTACATTACAAAATAATGGAAAATTAGCCCTTTGTTTTGTTCTTTCAACAGCTTTCTGGATTGTATAAGGTGATACGTTTATAGGTTCTCTGCAGAAAGGGAAGAAAGAATTATAACGTATGTAAATTGCTGTGCTCTCCTTGTAAAGTCCATAAAAAAAAATTTCTCAACACCTATCAGCTTCTAAAACTGCAATAATTCTGTGTGTAGTTTTCTAATTGCTTGCCTTCCTCTGAATCTGTGATTCCAGTCAGAGCAAAAAGACTTGCAAACATCTTGCACACACTGCAACCAATAAGGTGTCCTCCTTCCTACACAAAAATTGTTGGACTATATAAAGATATTCTTTACCTGAAGAAGGTTTAGATTGGACATTAGGAAAAATTTCTTTCCCAAAAGAATAATCAAACATTGGAACAGGCTGCCCAGAGAAGTGATGGAGTCATCATCCCTGGAGATGTTCAAAAAATGTGTAGATACGGCACTTTGAGACACGCAGTGGGCATGGTGTTATGTCAACGGTTGGACTTGATGATCTCAGAGGTCTATTCCAACCTAATGATTATATGATTCTATGATACACATGGTCCTTTCCCCCTAGCGAATTTATCTGGAGTATCAAGAATTAAGAATATATTAAGAATATAATTACAATCACAGATGCCAGTGAATAAATGTTTCTAAACACATTTAATACTGTGACTACAATGTTATTAAAATACTTGACCACTAATGAAATATGACACCAGTTAACACCAATGGAAAAAAATGTTTGGGTTTACATTTGTTTTGAATCCTTTAGTCTCTTTCACTGGTGGGATTTAAATACTTTATGTTATGCAACAAAATTTTAAACAGTCTTTGCAGATTTAGTTCTGTGTTGTGACTTCCTTTGCATTTCTTCAGTTTAAACATGAAGTAGCTCTTGTGAAAGACAAGTTATGGGGTGTTTTGGAGATGGGAGATAATTTATTCTTTTTTTCTTCCTTTTGACTTTGTGCACACATTCACATTTTCTACTAGTGTCCTTATGGTGTGAAAAGGCAGAAAATTTCTCATATATTAGAAACAGAACACACCCGTGTTTAAGTTCATCATCTAATTAATGTTGTTGTGCACCAAAGAGTCCCTTGTTAGTCAGACTACGTTACTGTGGTTAGCTTTACAGCCAACATGCAATACAAGGGTCTTGGAATACTTAGCTCTGTCCCCAGTTCTCACATGTCATTTTATGGAGTCTTGTGTGTATTTGACAGAGCCTAAAACAGTCTCAAATGGTTTAGAGCCTAAACCATTAGGTTTAGAAACTTATCCCTTGGATAGCCATATTTAGGTGAGATTAATATTTTCCATTTAGTTTTGGAAATAACTTTGAATACCTGGAACATACTTACTCAGTCCCAAAATTTCAGACCTATAAAATTGGGCAAATATGCTCCTTTTCTTCTGCACTCTGTCTGTATGTTACACATGGCAGATTATTATAACACTTCAGAGTACAGAAATTAGGATCTGGGCTAGGGAACAAAATCTAAATAAATGAAAAAATAATCATCAATTTTTCGCACCAATATAAACCTGGACAAGTCCCTCAGCTTCATTAGTGCTATTTGCGATACATAACTATGACATTGCAAAGAAGGTAGCTTCTATAATTTTTTAATATTTGTACTGAACACATGTTAGTAAACTAATAAGTCACCTAGATTTAGGACACAAAAGAATTAGAAATTGG
The DNA here is from genome assembly GCF_034619465.1 of Leptosomus discolor. NCBI lineage: Eukaryota > Metazoa > Chordata > Aves > Leptosomiformes > Leptosomidae > Leptosomus > Leptosomus discolor. Next base: position 79,995,034 of record NC_141392.1, on the reverse strand, counting down.
AAGCAAAAATGCAGTAATCTAGCATATACACCTTGCCTAAAGGCAGTGATCTTTTTTTGGCAAAGAAAAATCGATATCTCCCAGGTCTCTGAAACATGACTTTCACTGCTGGAGACTGCAAGTTTCAGGTAAAAAAGAAAAAAAAAAAAACCCTCAAAGAAGTAGAATGCCTTGAAGTATAATTGAAGTTTTGTTCATTAAGGGCAAACCTGTGAAGATTTGACATTTCATCAAGGTTTCAGCTAGAGTTCCTAAGAAAATAGGCTTAAAAAAGTTGTACAGAGGACTGAGATTTCTTGTGCAGTGTTACCTTTTGACACAAATCTTAGAGTCATTCTATCCATTTTTGAGAAGCCAATAGTGTAATTTGGAACTTTTTAGCCACATGTTGACCAAGAAGAGCATAAGCTAAAAGGAGTTACACTGTCATACTCATTACAAACAGATGCTAGACATTGTCTTTGTTCTAAGTATTTCATTGATTTGCCTCTCTAGACAGGCTCTGACTCTTTTGTACAGCTCTACAAAGAACTGAAACTTGAGGCAAACTACTCCAAAATAGTCTGAGTCTCTAGCAAAGAAAACATCTGAGAGCCAACAGTGTAATGGTCATTGAGAAACACCATTTTTTCTGTATTTCTGAACACTGCATTTCTGTAAAGACAGCAAAGTCATCTCTGTTCAAATGTTTCAGACCACAAATGAATGTGAAAATTAACTCTAAATCTTCAGCTCTAGGTGATCTCTGGTTTAACCGTTTTTTTTTTTCTTTGTTTGCTTTCTTTTCCCACTTTGGTAATGTGCCTTTCCCCACATCATTAGTCATTAACTTGATTTTATCTATATTCTTTCTGTGAACAGCAGCCCACATTTGCAGTCTTTCTCCATTTGCACTTTTCTCGTAGAAGATTACTATTACTTCCCACCCTCTCCTCATTCTTCCACACACCATCACTGCCAAGTTTTATATAGCCATTCCAGGAAGATTATTACGAGGCTTCTTTGAATGTTTGCCTACTGTTTTTATGCAACGACCAACATATGTGCTGTTAAGATCGCTTGGATTTATCTTATAAAGGGAGCAACTAAAAGCAAGTTTTATACACTCATTGCTTCCAAGACTCATGTCTTGCATAATCTTTTTTAATCCAAAATGTATATCATATCTGGTGAGTATAAAAAGTTATAACAAACTGCTACCATGTGTCGTACTCCAGTTATTCAAAAGACAGCCAATTTAAAAAAAAAAAAAAAAAAAAAAGTTGCAATATTTATTGAGCTAGAATACCTTCAGGTTGGTGATTTACAAATAAAAGCTTCATCAGTAACAACAAAAATTTGCTGAGTCTCACAATAACAGTCATAGCATTTTGAGAAGCAGGTTCACTTGCAGGAGAGATGAATTTATTAAATCGACCTAAGCTTTCTTGGAACAAGAAAGGAAGTCCAGCCTGCTCTGAAACATCCCCAATAATCAAGGGTCTATATTTTTGCTATGAAGTTGATACTTACTTTTGGATAATTTCTGGACGCTTTCATGTTACCAGGCACTAAAATTGCTGTCTTCAAAATCCCAGGGGAACAATACTGACAGGTTTGACTCATCCAAGAAGAAATAATTGTGGATAATAGTCTCGAATTTGATGTGTGTGGAATAGGTTAAAGAATTCAGATATTTAAACTGTAACCTAAATCCTTTGGTCCTGGAATCTAACGCAAAGGATTTGGAGAGGAGTTAGTGTTTCCTATTGAAAATGCAGTTTTGCTGGAAAGACTGAGCTGAGTCTATAATCTCTGTCAAGATACTGTTTAGAATATGCCAGTGCTCAGGCAATCACTTGCTGTGTTTCTGACCTCACTACAACCTTACTGTATAGACCAAAATAACCGGATCAAAAAGCCCTGCTTTGAAAGACATCTCATAAACTGTGAGTTTAAGGTCTGACACCAGACTTGTTGGACCTATTGCATATCTTGCAAAAGCCCAGCAAACCAAGAGCTAAGCATTCTGTATGTGTTTAAAACATCTGCATGTTACATACATGTGTACCATAAAGCTTCTGATGAGGCTAACCACGTCTATTCTTGGACCCTCCAAAGCTTTCAAGAAAGCCTGAGGACACTTTCTAACGTAACACTTTGGTCTGACAGACGAAGAACTGACTCAAACAGTGTGTAACTTTTACATTTCTCTTTCTCTAGGTTCCAGAGTCACAATTAGATGTGTTCCAGATGGCTCTTTTCATGGTCTGGCAAAACTGTGAATAAAATATACCGATATGCATGAAGTCAAAGCAAAGGCATCTGAGAATACCACTTTCCTTGCACTGGGTATCTCGCTCCCATTCCATATGATTAAAATCACTGTCATCACAGAGCGAGATGGAAACACATTGAAAACGACCAACTGTTTGGGCAGGGATATTAAGAACTTACTATTTTGCCCCTAACTTTGTAGCTCTTCATTGGCACTGTAATATTCTTTCTGTCTCATTTTGTTTCTTACTGTCGTGGTTTGAGCCCACCCAGCTGGTTCCAAAAGCACCACGAAGCCGTTCTCACCCCTACCATGTCCCCTGAGGGATGGGGAGGAGAAAATGCAACCAAAAGGGCTTGAGGGTCGAGATACAGGACAGGGAGGGCTCACCCACCAGTTGTGGTCAAGGGCAAAAGACAGACTCAACCTGGGGATAACAACACACATTTAGTACAGCCACCACCACCAAGGAAAATGAGAGATACAACCAGATCTTAAATACAGCACACCTTCCCCCCCACCCTCCCGGTCTCTCCGGGCTCAGCTCTGCCACCTCTTCCCCCCCAGCAGCGCAGGGGGCAGGGAATGGGGGTCCCAGTCCCTCCGGCACAAGGTGTCTCCGCTGCTCCTTCCCCCGCAGGGAGAGGGGCCCTCGCAGCCCTCCCCTGCCCCACCGCGGGGTCCCTCTCCCGGCAGACATTCCTCCTCCAACCGCCCCAACGCGAGTCCTTCCCGCGGGGCCGCAGCTCCCCAGAACCCCCCGGCGCGGGTCCCTCCCGGGGCTGCCGCCCTCCCACCGACGGGCGGCTCCAGCGCGGTCAGTCGCGCTCTGCTCCGGGCCCGGTCCCTGCTCCTCCGGCCCGGGGCCCTCCGCAGGATAAAATGCAACATATTTTAAAGGAAATCCTGCATTCCACAATATAGAAATTTGAGACTAAAGAGCCTCTTACCTGTTTTTATTTGACTGATTATGTTTTCTAGGATACTAATATGGGGTTAAATTTATATTATGTATAAACCCAAGACTTATTTTCTGGGTTTGCCTTTTAAACAGTGCAGAATCTTAAATTTTTCAAGGTATTCTTCTGCAGTCCTGTGGAATTCTGTGTGTTCTAGGTTTGCCAGCTGAGTCATTTAATCAACAAAACCAGACCTGTAGTGAGCACCATACTGATAGATCTGAGTCCTTTGAAGCTTGTAATAGCAGAATCTAAACCACTCAATCCTGCAATCTGATGGTTGTGCTTGGACCCTTACAGCTGTGCAGAGTCTAACAGGCTTCTTCTAGTCCATCTAACTCTTTGGATTGGGTTCTATAGATGAACCTGAAGAGAAATAAGACCACCTGCAGAACAAGATGGAACATGATGACAAGATAACAAAAGTTATTGTTTGATATGTTTCAGAGTATCACTTGTCTCTGTCTACCAGTTTGAGGACAACTGGCATCAAGGGTTTGACTGACATCTACAAAGTGTTGTGAGGATATAAAATAAATCAATTGGCAGCAGAATAAAATCTTGTTTCCCTGACACTCTTCACTTACAGTTACATATTTTTTACAATAATAGTAGATATGATGTAGGTATTGTTTAGTGGGCACTAAATGTCAGTTAGAAATACATTTTTAACTTTGCAGTATTCCTGCAGTAGAACATAAATTTTTTTACAGCTTTTGGAATTAATGCAAACATTTTTTTCCACAGGAAATGCTGTATATACATGATTTGTTTCATCAAAACAAAAGGTGGGTTTATTAGTATTCCAATTACTGTTGAATAAATGTATTTAGCAGATACAGAAATAAATGGGATAAATGTTTATGTTATAAATTATCTTATTGTAAATCTGTGACCTATGTATAAACTAAGCTACCTTGTATTAGCCCTTTAAGTCTCAGGTATTAAATTGTAATCTATTTACAGTTGATATAGAAAAAGAAAAGACAAGCCACTGAAAGATTAAGTTCTTCCAGTAAGTCCTAAGTCATGAAAATGTATCTGGCTTCATTTGTTTAGTACATGCAGATCTTTTGATCTGCTTGGGTGTGTGTATTTGCACGCACTTGGGTGAAACCTGGAGTTGAGGAGGCATCTGGTATCCCCTGTTTGTGTGTATGTGGGTGAGAGAGAAGTAAAACTGCCTGTTAGAGTGGGAGCATCTGGCATCATCTGCAAAGAGTCGAGCTCAATCTGTTGAAACCATCTGTGAAAAGGAAAGACAGAGAAATAGAGATACAAGCTTCAGAGACCAGCATAAAGTACCAACACTGAAAAGCTATGTTCTTAAATAGCAAACCTCCAAATAGGTTCTTAACTGTAGACACTTTTGGGATGCTGATAGAAACAGTGAAGTTTCCTTGGTGACAGAGATGTCTACCTTTGCTGCCTGGGCAAGGCACATCAGACATTATGAGTCTCCACATGTGCTATATATGGTGCACAACCTAAGTCCACAGAAATCCATGAGCTGTAACAGGAAAAAGCCTTTTGACTTCTTTTTGAGGTGAAAAGACAGACATGACAATCCTCGAAAACATCCATTCCTAAGTCCCACTCAGCTACCCCTGTAAAACCCCCTACCAAAACTTTGCCATGCAAACCCACTACACTACTCTTTGTTAATCATACTTAAACTTGTCTCCTTTAAATCGAACTAAAGTATTTCTAGGTGGATTTGTACAAATCATTGTGCTATTCATTGCCTCAGACATATCTAAGGCAGTCCCTCCTTGTTGGAGCTCTCATTTTATGCAGCTTCTTATCACTTTTTAAACCCTTCGAGGTTAATGTCCATCTCATCTGCAGTTGTATATAAGCATTGAGGATGCAGATTTCTACTGCCGTGGTGTCTGGAATCCTGGCTTCTCATCTCCTGTTTGTTGAATTTCTTACACAAACAATGTCATTATTCTCACGTTCTTACTTCTGTGTGGAAACAGCTCTAAAAAATCCCCGCTTCCACTTTAAGTCCTTCCTTCAAGCTTGTCTTTGTGGCAACGATAGAAACCACTTGTCAGTGATTAGCCAGCTGGTGTGACCACTGCATGTTGCACTGGTTACAGCTGTCTTACTGCTATTTTTGTGTTTCCTCTCCATCTGTCTTATCCACCTGCTGTCTCTCATTTCAAACTTAAATTTAAGCTCCCTGGACAAAAACTCTCAATTTGTTATGCTGGTACAGTGCCTAGCACAGTGCGTCCTTAGCTATATGTTCTCCTTCAATACAAACTAGTACGCACTAAGCTGACTGAGAAAGAGGGATGATGCAACTTCTGCATCTCAGGGCGGATTCACACCATCTGTTCACTGATACGGAAGCCTGACTGAGTTTAAACACCACTGGTCATCTTGGCAAATGACCTGGGAAGTAAGATGAAATAGCATATTTTGAGTTCCAGGTTGTCATGACTGTACCATAATAAAGGCTAAACAGGTGTGTCTTTACACAGCAGTGAAAAATACAAATTTAGGAATATGCCTGTTGGAGGATGGACAAAATCTATACTTTAGCTACTATAACATAGATACATATATTTGTACAAGTTACATGACACTGTACACAATATTGTACACAATACAGAAGTGTGTACAAAATGTTTATATTGTAATGCCATTTACTTTTCACCGAGCCACAGAACAGGCTGAGTCATAGCCATAGAATCTCAAAGAACAGAAAGTGGAAATTGTGGAATTGTGTTTTAGCTTCTCTGTTCCAAACTTTTCTTCTGATATTCTGTGCCAGTGCCCAATTTTAGAGGTACTTTAGAGATTTAATTCCATTACAGAATTTAAAAAAAAAAAAAAAAATAAAATTATTACTTTAAATTAGGGCAATATCACTCTTTCCAAGAAGGCTTTCCTAAATATTCCCAGGTCTAATTCAAATGTTATATAACACAATATCTCTATCAGAGTTCAAATATAGTTCAATAATTTCAATTTATTGTAGGGTCATGCTGATGAATCTGTATACATCGTTGAGAAGGCACTTCTATGACTCCTGTGTTTAAACATCTGAGATTGTGTAAAAGCCAACTCTATGAGATCAAATTTCATATACTCTTCGCCTAAAGGCAAATTTACATGCTCAAATACAGAAAAATTCCATTTACTTGTTCATAAACTTGCACCTTTGTAAAAATGGAGACATTATGCTTTAAAGCAGTATTCAGGTGCTTGAGACTTGTTTTGGACATCCACACATTGCATGTAGAAGGAGTAAGTTGGAATAAAATTTGGCTACAAATTTAAGGTTTAAAAACTAAACTGCAGCTATCTGTACAGATTCTCTTGTCCTGTTCTATAGCTGTCTGCCAACAGATTTGATATTGAAAATTCCCCAGATCCTGTCCTTGGTAGTTTACTTCTTTGATACACTTCAGATTTGTGTAATACAACAATGACAGATCCTGTAGAGATATGAGTGGAAACTGATGAACATCATCGTTAAGATTTAGAATGACATTAGTATTGTCTGTGCTTTTATTACTGATTTCTGTGTTATCTTTTCTGAACTGATAACTTTATTTACATGGTGCTAGAAAAAAACTTAAAGAATGCAGTCCCAAAATTTGCATAAGTATGAGTAAAAATCGATTAGATAAGAGGATATACAAAAAGGGTGGAACAACTGAAAAAACAACCAAACAATGAACTAACCGACCTCATCTCCTCCCAAAATACCACCCAGAACAACAGCGTCGGAAGTTCTTAGGGCTGTGAACATCTTGCCCTGTGCTCCCAGGAGCACTTCCCAAATAAGAAAGTATCCTAGCAGCACCCATATTCTTTTCCTTGCTTTCCTCCTCCTCTTCCCTCAAACCTGACCACTGGCTTCTATACAAAGAAATCACAGACACCATGAGCTGAAGGGAAACAGTGAAATGGTCCAAGAGATCCTCTGATCTGGGTGATTAGGAAATTGCAACCCTCAGGCGCTCCGCAGCTTGCCCCAGCAGGTAATCATAAATTGGTACACCAGGGATTAAGTCTTTTAGACCTAAATAGAGAAAGGGAAAACAAGAACCACGGGCATGAATTGTATTTGTAAATTTACAAGAGAACTGAGAAATATTTCAAGGCAGCTTTCTTTTTCTTTTTTAAACACTGAGGGATTTGCTATTAGAATAAACAGCTAAATGAAGTAATAAAAAGTTTTAGTTGACCCTAGCTCCTTTTACCATGCATGTATTTTCATCAACTGGAAGGCATTGTGAAATGCAAGACTATTTTGACTAAAGTACTTAGTGTAGTATGATACAAAATTGATTATATCTTCTGGTGTTAGATTTGTGTCACATGCACGGCCAGTAGGTCAAGGGATGTGATTCTCCCCCTCTACTCCGCCCTCACGAGACCCCACCTGCTTAACCAGGCCCAGAGGAGGGCCATGAAGTTGATAAAGTGGGCTGGAGCACCTCACCTGTGAGGACAGGCTGAGAGAGTTGGAGCTGTTCAGCCTGGAGAAGAGAAGGCTCTGGAAAGACCTTATAGCAGCCATGCAGAACCTAAAGGGGGCCTACAGAAAAATTGGGCAGGTACTCTTTGTCAACGAGTGTAGTGATACAGTGGGAAACCTGGTCTAGTGGAAGGTGTCCCTGCCCATGGCAGGGGGGTTGAAACTAGATGATATTTAAGGTCCTTTCCAACCCAAACCATTCTATGATTTTATGATTCTATTTACAGATTTTAGCATTAAAGGTTTAGTCCTTCCCCTGCCAAAGCAAGTGGTTTTGGATTTGAGCTTTTTTTTTTTTTTTCCTTTTGAGATTTCCTAACATTGATTAATTTCCTGGACAATAATTTGCTGGTCTTGGTTGTTTTCAGTTTAGAAACTTTAACAAATCTGAGCATGTAAACCCAAGTGAAGTTTCTTTCTGTCTCCTTCCGTTTTGCCCTTTGAGAAAGTATGCATCCCTTTCTGACATTTAAGGATACAGGAAAAGAAAATTAATTTCAATGAACTGGAAGGAAATTTGCACCATGGTAAGCAATTACGTAAACAAAATTTGCATAAAATTTCTCAAAAATAAGACTATTTACCCATCAACATAAGCATGAGACCTAAACACTTAAAAATTTTCGGAACCACAACACTTCACATAATAGCATTTACAAGTAAGGGCACCAATGTTTATTTCCAATATTCAAGTTCAAAGTTAGCAAATTACAATTGCTAACTTGTGTGAAAACCACCTTTACTCAGGCAGTGATCGAAATTCTGTGATAACCACCACTGTCATCCAGAATGTGAAAACATGCTTTCAGGTGACAGTTAGCTTCAGGCAGTTACATTAATTTACGTAGTTGCTCATATTTCTACTTTTACTTTAGCACAGTCTCCTTTTCTTGAATGTCCTTAATAAGAAAAATGACGATTAAAAAGACTGTAGTGTTACTGATTAATCTACACTTCCTCACTTTCCACTACTGTGTGTTGTCTATATGTTCTGCATTGACACACTTGATTTCTCTCTTTTTATTTTTTTTAACTGTAACCAAACAAACCCTAATTTAGCAAAATCTCTGAGCGCTCTTTTCTTTTTCTGATTTGGGCCTATTTCAAATTCATTAATTTGCTAAATTGATGTAGATGGAAAGCACTAATGGTAGGGGTACTATTTTGCAGTCTTCTTGTCATCTGCTATTATGATAGTAAACCTATTATGTGGCACATTAATTAGATATAGGCTAAATTGATCCAGAAGATGTTGTTACTCAGGTATCTAATGTTTGAGAGAAATAGTTTGGCACTGGGTTTCCCATGAGCTAGCTGGTTCTATATGTGGTTACAGTCATTGGCTTCAGTAAAACTGTAGATTTGAAGCAGTTAACAAAATTCAGAAAGATGCTTCTAGTCTTCTTTTAGTAAAAAAACCAGGAACCAGGGCATAGCACTATATGAACTTTCCTTCCTATACATGGTTGCTCTGATAGTATCTTCAACCAAGATCTCTCACTAAATACTATTGCAGAAGTGTATTTGCACAGTTTTGAGATGGAGATTAATAAACAACTGAGCCTGTGTTTCAGTATGCAGTTCGTTATATGAATTGGTCATAGAGAATACGAAAATATCATAATGGTCAAAAAGGCTGTGCATTTCTCTCTGCAGACCTTTCAGCTGTGATTTGAAGAATGATCGATAAACAGTGCATTGTCTGGTTTCATTGTTAATTTTCTTTCCAGGTACATAGGGTTTCAAGAAATAAAGCATGTTTCATTAATTTTTTGCTTTGGACTGAGGACCTGAATATTTTCCATCTTTTGTAGATATACAGAAATAAGTTTCTTAACCTGTTCCTAAGAACACTGAGACTATTAACTGAAGAACTCCAGAAATAAGATATGGAATTCCTTCTAAAACTGGGCTACTTCAAGTTTCGTTTATAACCTTACCTCATTACAGTCACTGACTTTTTTAGTTACTTATTTGCATATAATATTTCTTGGTATCTTTCACAGACTTTTTTTTTTTTTCTTCTTTTTTCCTTTATTTCTTTTTCCTTTATTTCTTTTTTCTTTCTTCCTTTTTTTTCCTTTTTTTTTTTTTCCATTCTTAGAGTACTCTGTCTTCTCATTCTTTTTTATTTATTTTAGCTAAATATTAAGCTACTATTCCTCTGTGCCAACGTCTTTATTGGGTGGAAACCCTAAAAATTGAAATCAGTGGGATGACGTCTCTGCATTTTAGATCAAGTTGTATAATGTGAGAAATAAAAAAATAAATTTCTCACTAAAGAAGACAGTCCACTAAAACATGAATCCATCAGCTACTTCTTTGCATGAATACAAGAAGGATGTCTGGATAGACTTGTTTTCTACTGTATTTCTGTTTAAAACTGATCGGTACTTTTCTACAGTCTAACCTATTCCTGTTATGCAAAAATTCTGTTTGCTAAACCAACAGAAAGACCTGAAAGATGCTGATGAGAACACTCCTCTGGATGGCACACTTGGGGCAGAATGCTTTTCTATTCTTTTCTACTTTTTCATCTTTCTATTAGAAGGAATTACATCTCTTCTGTACACTAAGCTGGCTAAAAACTGTCTGCATTGTTGAACACAGAGAGTTGTGGTGAGTGGAGTTAAATCCAGCTGGCAGCTGGTCACAAGTAGTGCCCCCCAGGGATCAGTATTGGGACTAGTCTTGTTTAACATCTTTATTGATGATCTGGATGAGGGGTTGAGTGTTCCCTCAGTGAGTTTGCAGATGACACTAAATTGGGTGGGAGTGTTGATCTGCTTAGAGGGTAGGAGGGCTCTGCAGAGGGATCTGGACAGGCTGGATCAATGGGCCAAGGCCGATTGTATGAGGTTCAACCAGGCCAAGTGCCAGGTCCTGCACTTGGGTCACAACAACCCCATGTAGCGCTACAGGCTTGGGGAAGAGTGGCTGGAAAGCTGCCCGGCAGAAAAGGACCTGGAGGTGCTGGTCAACAGCTGGCTGAACATGAGCCAGCAGTGTGCCCGGGTGGTCAAGGCGGCCAACAGCATCCTGGCCTGTATCAGAAATAGTGTGGCCAGCAGGAGTAGGGAAGTGGTCATGCCCCTGTACTCGGCACTGGTGAGGCCGCACCTCGAGTACTGTGTGCAGTTTTGGGCCTCTTACTACAAGAAGGACATTGAGGTACTGGAGTGCGTCCAGAGAAGGACAACAAAGCTGGTGAGTGGTCTAGAGAACAGGTCTTGTGAGGAGTGGCTGAGGCAACTGGGGTTGTTTAGTCTGGAGAAGAGGAGGCTGAGGGGAGACCTTATCCCTCTCTACAGCTACCTGAAAGGAGGTTGTAGTGAAGTGGGGGTTCGTCTCTTCAGTCGAGTAACTAGCAATAGGATGAGAAGCAATTGTCTCAAGTTGTGCCAGGGGAGGTTTAGATTGGAGGTTAGGAAAAATTTCTTTACCGAAACAGTAGTCAGATATTGGAACAGGCTGTCCAGGGAAGTGATGGAGTCACCATCCCTGGAGGTGTTCAAAAAACATGTTGATGTGGCATCCAGGACATGGTTTAGTGGGCATGGTGATGTTAGGTCGACAACTGGACTTGATGATCTTAGAGGTCTGTTCCAACATACTGATTCTATGATCTCAGTTTTTTTTTTTTCTTTTAGTACTTCACAATACTTTGAGTTCATGCTTTGTGTTCATTCATTTTAGAAGAAAACATACAACATAACATTAAATCAAAGAAAAGGGAAAGAAGTAAAAATCAAAAAAAATTAAAGAAGGGAAAAGGAAAAGGAAAAAGAAAATCACGTTGCTTTCGATCAGTAAATTCATAGATGTGCGCTCACTCTGCAGGCGATCTCTCAGTTGACCTAGCTATAAAAGGGTCTCAATCATGAAAGTTAGGAAGACAGGTAGGCTGGCCACATGATTTTCCTCTCTTATGTTAGCCACACACAGATATCTTAAATTATGTGAGTTTTGGGAAGAGAATTACAGGTTCTGGGAAGAGGAATGAACCTCAACAGTTTGGCCACAGAATGAAACATTCAGGAATGTCTTCTATGGACCAGTCATATCCCAAAGATACACTTGCAAGGTGCTACCTTCTACATCAAGTATTACTCAAGGAAAGATTTTTGTTTGGTTTGTATTCAGAAATATGTAGATAATGAGAGGTAAAATACTCAGAAGATACAGCAGGTAAACTAAGAGTTTTATTTTGTCTTTGAACAGTGTTTGAGATTCTTAGTTGTTAATAAGAATTTTTTATCTATTCTATTGCCAAAACTTATTTCTGAGGTTTCTGGTAGTCTATATTATTAGTGTAGCAAGGTGACCACTGTTCATTCATCTATATACTGTCCTATTTTTGTTTCCTTCAAACACCATCATATCTATGAAATAATATCTTAGTGATGGCTAGGACCAGGACCCATTTTCAGATTTTTTTTTTTTCCATCTCTTTAATTGTGTTTCTTTTCTCTGAGGGGAAAGGAGAACCATCTTAGAGAAAAAAAGACACTTGAGATTCGAATGCATCTTTGACCTATTTAAATACAATATGAACTGTTGCATCTGTACTTATTTAAGGAGGAAGAAAAAGTATTAAGATCTGGAAAGAACTGGGTATCTTGTGGGTCTATAAATTGTTTGTTGTTGGCTTTTAGAAACAACATCCCTGGTAAGCTTGTTATTTACGAGATGTGCTATTTAAGAGATGTATTTTGTAGACAGAACATATCTTTAGGAGTACTGTAGCACAGGGTCCACCTACAGAGGGATCTTCTTCCTGAATGCGAGTCTGTTCCAGCCCTCTGATGTAAAGTGAAATTGAAATTATAGTCAGAAAGAGGTCCAAATGCAGAAGCAAAGACAGCCTGGAGCTATTATTTTTCCACACACTGTTCCTGGCTTTGAGAAGGTTTCAACGCCCAATATCACTGAATGAGAAATGCCACATTTCCTATTCAAACCAATCTTTTGAGATCAGAGTGGCTATCCTTTTTCAGTGTGTAACCTTATCTTGACATACCAGCTAGTAACCCTGCTACCGTAGGATACTGTATGCTCCGATACATACAAATTGGCCTCACTATCCTTTGATTTTAGTGTACTCACTCTAGCAAAGGGAGATCTGTGTTACAAGCAATAATGAGACTGGTCATAACCAGTGTTATTCCTGGTTTTAGCAAAAGCAGGATAAACTCTGAAGTGTTTCAAGGCAGGATGCCTCACATACAGTAGAGTAATGGAGTGTTTGAGAGGGAAGATATGGGAATACAGCAAAAAGGCCTTCTTTATACCCTCTTGGAGATATATTCTAACTCATGGGCAGTGTCCTTATAAGCAGAAAAGAGATCTGAAAATATTTGTAGATAGATCTTTTCTTACTAGATACAGAGGCAGACAAATCTCAGTTCCTTAAATTAAGAAGTAGAAATCTTTGATTAGTGATTAATGTAATATATCTGTCTGACAAAAAAAAAGTCAATGAGGAATGACAATGAGCTATAGATCCTTGGAGGTTGATATATACATATATGACAGAATAGTAACTCTTGTGACAAGTCACTTATAGAAGAACTGAAGTCAAGTATCAGCCATATAAAGGAGTTCTCTGATAGGATAAAAATGGAAGACAATGCAACATAAAAGCATGAAAAAGAAGAGAGACCTGTCTAAATCAGCATCCTGGATTCCTCTCCCCATACCACCTCTTCACTGATAGTAACCTTTTTTGTAAGTACATTATCACATCTGATTCCAAGCCCAGAGGGTGAAAGGGTTGAGAAATGCTTCATTGGGAGGCTATTATGCCTCATCCAAAAGGTACAACTTCAAGACAGAGAAGGCTGAGTTTCCATTTTGTAGGGAACGAAGAGGTGGCAGAGTGATACAAAACCAGAAAATTTTTAATCTCTGCGAAATCTCTAAACTATATCATGATCAAATTAATGCTAGATTCTACAAATTGTTCTGTGCTGGAAATGAGAGCATTTTAGTCAAACAATTCACAGAAAATATTTTTTATCTTTATACCCCTGGATCTGTGGTCTTCTCCTGATGCATATTGGCACCAAGGGAGAATAAACAAAGAGACAATTCAGAGGTCATCTGTGCTCACCGATTAGACTAATCCAACACCTCTTTGAAATAACCCTAGTGTTGCTCATTTTTAAGGTTTGCATGCATAACCATTGTTAACAGAGAGGAAACAGCAAGCTGAAGAAAAGATTTTTACCTTCTGTTGTGATCCTCAGTGGTCTCCACAGGTCAGAAATGTCATTGTGTTTTTAATTCAGGGGTGCTACTTCTGGAAACACTCCATTCTATTGCCATGAACATCTTAACAAATTTATTTTTCTGAAATCAATGTAGTAGCAAAAAAACCTAACTCTACCAAAAAAAGAATAAAGAATAAATTAAAAAAAAAGGGGGAGGGGGGAGAAATAATTATTTTAAAGTGATAATTTTCTTATTTCCCAGTAGCTAATCAAATCTGAAAATTTCATGTAGACAATTCTACACATGGAGAGCAGCCCTGTGGAGAAGGACTTGGGGGTGCTGGTAGATGAAAAGCTGGATATGAGCCAGCAGTGTGTGCTTGCAGCCCAGAAAGCCAGTCGCATCCTGGGTTGCATCAAAAGAAGTGTGGCCAGCAGGTCAAGGGCGGTGATTCTCTCCCTCTACTCTGCTCTAGTGAGACCCCATCTGGAGTGCTGTGTCCAGCTGTGGGTCCCCCAGCATAAGAAAGACATGGACCTGCTTGAGCAGGTCGAGAGGAGGGCCACAAAGATGATCAAGGCGCTGGAGCACCTCCCCTGTGAGGACAGGCTGAGAGTTGGGGTTGTTCAGCCTGAAGAAGAGAAGGCTCCGGGGAGAACTTATAGCTGCCTTCCAGTACTTAAAGGGGGCCTTCAGGAAAGGTGGGGAGGGACATTTTACAGGTGCATGTGGTGATAGGACAAGGGGTAATGCCTTTAAACTGAAACAGGACAGATTTACATTAAATGTGAGGTAGAAATTCTTCACCATGACAGTGGTGAGGCACTGGAACAAGTTGCCCAGAGAAGTTGTGGCTGCCCCCTCCCTGGAAGTGTTCAAGGCTTTGAGCAACCTGGTCTAGTGGAAGGTGTCCCTGACCATGTATCCTGGTTTTGGCTGAGATAGAATTAGTTTTCTTTCTAGTAGCTGGTGCAGTGCTGCATTTTGGATTTAGTGTGAGAATAATTTCAGCAAGACACTGATGGTTTAGTTGTTGCTAAGTAGTGCTTATCCTAAGATAACAATTTTTCAGTTTCCCATACTCTGCCAGTGGGCAGGTACACAAGAAGCTGGGAGGGAGTACAGGCAGAACAGGTGATCCAAACTAGCCAAAAGGATATTCAATAACATAGGATGTCATTCTTGGTACATAAACTGGGAGGAGTTGACTGGGAGGGGCAGATCACTGCTCAGGCATTAGTCAGCAAGTGGTGAGCAAATGGATTGTGCATCACTTGTCTTTCCTTGGGCTTTAGCTCTCCCTCTTTTTGTCATATTAATTTTTGTTATTATTATTATTATTATTTACTATTTTTATTGTTCTTATTGTATTTTCTTTAATTTTAGTTATTAAACTGTTCTTATCTCAACCCACAAGTTTTACCTTTTTTTCCAATTCTCTTCCCCACTTGTCAACGGTTGAGGTTAGGCCAGCCACTGACAAACTGACGCTCTCTATTAACCCCTCTTCCCTCCCAGAAGGGGAAGGGAGAGAGAATAAGGGAAAGAGACTTATGGTTTGGAAAAGAAAACTAACAAACAGAGCTTTAATGAAACAATAACAATAAAAGAAGATTTATTATTAAAAATAATGAAATATATACAAATATATACAAAACCAATACCCAATGACCATACCTCACCACTGACGCTGCAGGGCTGGCTCTGGGAACATCCCAGGCTGGACTCGGTAGCAGACAGGACCTGGATGCAGGAACTGGATTCAGGAATGCACGGATCGGGATCACAGACAGGAGAACAGAGTCCTCCTCGGATGTCGGCCACTGAAGAAGAGAGATTGACCCTCATGATCTCACAGCTTTAGACTGAATATGATGCGTATGGGTTGGAATACTTTGTCGGTCAGGTTTGGGCCACTTGTCCAGTTTGTTCCTCCTGAAGGTGCAACCTTTTTACGTGCTTGTGACCCTTTTCACTTAACAGCACCCCAACGTGGAGTACAAGATTTAGCAGTGACCTTGGTTGCTATAGGAGCAAGTATAAGGAAGGGCTTCTCTGCACACCATTCCTTGGCATTAACTGTGAATATCAAGCATTAACTCTGCTAGAAGCAGTCACTGTCTGGAAAAACAAGCTGCTGATTTCAGAAAGTGCAGTTACTTAGAAGAATCTTAACTGAAAAGTAAAATCACTGAACAGAATTAGTTCTGTTTTAAGCCAAACCAGGACACCATTGCACTGGGAGGGGGAAGAGTGAGCAAGAAGCTGCATGGTGCTTAGTTACTGGCTGGGGTTAAACCACAACACCATGGCAGGCGGGTTGGAACTAGGTGATCTTTAAGGTCCCTTTCGACCTAAACCATTCTATGATTCTATGAAAATTTGTTTGTTGGTTTCCCATTTCAACAGGAATACAGTGATTATTTGACGTAAGGAATAAATTTTAGCTGCTAAAATGAGTGCTTAGGTCGAAATTCCTAAACAAAATGTACATCAAAGTCCATTACTTGGAACAATGTCACCATGTTTTGAAGAAAAAAACAAACAAACAAACAAACAAAACCCCACAACAAACACCAGCTAATCAATCTTTATAATAGATGAATGAGGCTAAGTCTTTTATATCACTAACTTTAAACTCTCTTCACACTACCATATTAAGGCTTCCGCTTTTGCTGTAGGGAATGCTTTCGCTTTTTTCCAGCTAAGGTTCACATTCTCCAATTTAGATTAGGCAAAAGAAAAGACAGAGATAGAAAAGTATAATTGACTTAATTTAGTTTAATTAACTGCAAGAGAATGGAGACAATTAGTTAATGCATCTTAATGAATTAAATTATGAAATACATTGCTCCTCATGGGAGAAAATGATCCCTGTAATGGGAGAAGTGAGTATGGAACAAAAAAATAAAACAGCAGATTGCTTTTTCTCCATATTAAAGTGACCAATCCAAAGCAACCAGAATATTAATATATCACAGTCTGTAGTAGCATTCAACATCTTGCAGATGAACCCCACTTGGTGAGTTCCAGGGGAAGTTAACGCCTTAAAATTACCCAATGGGGCCAAATTTCTGATTTCTGGAAACGATAGTCAGCCTTAATTCGGCTTTCAAGGTATCTTAGTAATTGCGAAAGTGTGGTTTTCAGACCCTAACTGAAATAGAGAAAAATAAAAAGAATAAAACATGAAAACTTATCCAACTATCTTTTAGGATTATTAAACACTATAAAAAAAAAAGTCAATTTATATATCATAATAACAGTATGAAAGTACATGCATTAGTTGCGTTAATCCTGACTGTTTATCCATGCTATCTAAAATTCAGATCTTCGTGAAAATTGGCAACCATAATATCTGAACTGATGAACACATACAAAGTAACTTAATTCTGATTTTCTACTTTTTTTAAAAAGAATTCACTTGAAATGTTTTAGGCACTGTTAAATAAAAGAAAGCTTACTTTAAGCTACTGAAATTCCTGTCTTTTCAAGTGTATAAATAGTTTTGTTGGGAAAAATCTGTTAAATTTTGCAACTGCCTTGTATTTTAAGTTTTGTCCTTTTTCAGAATTTTGCTTTGCTATGTAATAGTGGTGAACAGAAGAAAAATATCCGATTACACTGGTATAGAATTATCCATTTATTTTCTTCTAATATTTAATTTATTTTATTAATTTAATGCAATAGAAAAAAGCAGATAAATTCAGAGCATTCCTTTACTAATGCAGTGCCAACTGGTTGCTGGAAAATTTACAAATCCTACATCAACTCAGTTGTAAATATTAAATCTAATTGTTAGTGCTAGCTAATAGCATTCATTTTGCCACAATCATCGTTTTTCTCTAGCTTTCTAAGCTACTATTCAAGTGCTTCAGTTGCATATTGCTTGATGGCAGAGGTACACAAAATGAGAATATGATTAGGAGGCTGAAATGCAGTTTCAGCACATACAGTGGTTTATCACCATGGGTGCAGAAAACTGTTGCAGGTCTCTGTTACACAGGGTCAAACTAGAATCTTGTAGGAAATCCTAGGCACTGTAAAGATAACGTTTGTATAGTGAGTTGAGTAAAGGAAATGGGAAAAAAAAAAAGGAAAAATGAAGTTATCCTTGAAGAAAACATACTTGCTCATCTACTCACTGCTTAAAAAGAGAAGAGCTTCTTTGCTCTTACTATGTTATGAGACATATCAAACAATTTTAATATGATTTCTCTTACATATCATAAGATAAATACAGAAAAATACAAAATTAATAATAAAATATTTTCAGCCTTGTTTCCACATCTTTCTAAGTTCCTATGGTTTTCTTTGAAAAATTTGTTACATTGCGCAACTATCAGAATGAAATTGCAAGTCCATTTCATGTTAAAGTGATTGTCTCACTGTTATCTACTGAAAAGAGTAGTGGCAATCTGCATAGCCAGTACTCCAAGGGCTGCATTGCAGTACCCACCACAAAGTACCCATACCACAGTACAAAACCTGTGTGATCCTCTTACTATTGCTTACCCTTCCAGACAGCCTTCTGCTTGCTACTAAAGTACGTTTTATCACATGTAACATGAGCCTACAGACACATCGAAGAAAGTTTTCTGCCTTTATGCGTGAGATCAATTTCATACAAAGACCTAAAAATGATCAACAAGGGAAGTTTGTAGAAATGGACTCAAAACATTTCCAAAAGGAATTACAAAACTTTGATGAAGTGTGTTACACTGGGAGTTAGCTAGATGGTGCTAAAAGCTACTTTTGTGTTGCTTAAGCTAATGCAACCAGAGGTAACAGCACTTGGGTCATAGGTGGGAATAAACTGGACCGTTTGATTTGACTGGCAGTTTGATGGCTGGAGTTGGAGGAAGGGAGTAGAATAACTTAAGCAAAACAAAGTTGCTTCCGTGTTTAAAATAGTAGAAAAATACAGAACTAGGAGAATCAGTGCTTTGCACAGATATTGTTGGATGAACAGTAAAAGACCTGAACATCTCCTGAGTTTTCAGAGGAGGTGTCTAAATGATAGCTAGGGGGATGTAGCTGCTTTCATTATGTCAATTGCACAAATCTAATTTTGATACTTAGGCATATAAGATCTTGATCAATTTTCTACCAATAAAGGATATATGGAGACTAATCAAATTATTTTAAAAAAATTCTCCTGACAGTCAAAACCAGTGTGTCTTGTACCAGATTGACATGAGTAACACAAAACAAGAAAAGATTTTTCAAAAATTTTGATTGTACTTTTCTTTAGGTCAAATAAAAGTAGATGGATGAAAAAAATCAAAGGAAAATTAGGCACAAATTAACTATTTTCTTTAATGAACAAAAAGGAAAATTCTGCTTACCTTTTAGTAGTGCAAACAGCTGTAATATTTATTTTCCACATATTTGTATATGTATATGCATGTCAACAGTGATAAGTAACAAACCTATTGACATAGGAACATGTTTTGAATAGTAAATACTAAAATCTGTTGTGGTATAATAACAGTGATATCAGCACCAACTTCCCAGTCAGCGCCTTCTTTTTTAAAGAAAGCTACATGTTCCTCTGCAAAACTCTGTTTCTATCCAGCAATAGCCTCCACTATTACTGGTGGCAGCAGCAGCAGCCAGTAAATGGTGCACTGGCATTATCACTCAAATGTTCTACTCAAGATTCTTCAGTCTTCAGCTAGTCAGATTTCCCAAGCAGAACAGAGTAAAAAAATCAATCATTAGTACACTAAGTAGTGTACTGCTGGTGGAACTGGTTGTGAATTTTCTGCAGTAATATGGCTTTCAACAGGAAAAAAAAGAAAAGAAAATTACGACAGGGAAAATCATGCATGAAATCTACCTGATAGAAGAAACTGGGAGTATGAACCGCACATGCCCTACAAAAAAATTGGAACAACATAGGCAGAGATAATTCATTTCCAGCCTCTTCTTCCCCTCAGAAAAGAGAAATGATTTGGTTCAACAAGCCAAACTGTTCAGTCGCCACGGTCCTGATTATAGAAGAGGTTTGGATTAGATCTGCTCTAAACCCTCTACTGACAGGAGCAGTAACAGAGTCTCCCACATGCACTTACAGAGTTAAGCTGTTGCTGCTGAGAGGATGACAGTGGGACAGGCCACACCTTGCTGGCAACAACATTGTTTCTCAGTAACGGACTGTGAAATAAGACTTAGAGGATGAATTTTGGCCCTTCGTGTATTATTTTTTGGTCAAAAGTTCACTCCACATTTTCAGTAGGGGAAAGCTGATTGTCTTGGTATGTGTTATTCAGTGTGTATAGTTTTCTGATCACCTGTTATATTATGCTATATACCTGAAATTAATATTTTTCCTAAATACACTTTTTAATAATGCCAGAAAACTTGATATAAGTAGATATTTGTAATGAAAATCAACATATCAAAATTTATGATTAGCTCTACTTTTTTCCTAAAAGGAATGCAGAAATACAAACCTGTTCCCCTGTTGGTATTCTCTTTAAACAGCCATTTTCAATTCCAAACTAATCTCTCTCTCTCTCCATCTCTCCTTTGCTTGCCTGTTTGTTTTGGGTTTTGTTTGTTTTGTTTTGTTTTTTTTTTTCTTTTCATCTTTCATCTTTCAGCTCCCTTTATTGGAGCTGAAAGCAACATTATACTGTGAATTTGAAAATTACATACATTCCATCCATGCTAGAATCATGGTTAACTTTCATACATGTGAAAACACATTTTCCAAAAGAAACAGCTTATCGTTTAGTAAAATGAGAGTTGGGAGTTTGTTAAATAATTTAGCTGCCGTATTACCAAACTTCACACATCAGTTCATACTAGTACCATCATTTACTACCAGTACCTTTAATATAGTAATAGTTATAATATTTGGAAATACAGTCTGAATGTACTGAGAATAACGGATGTCATAGAGAAGATGGTCTAATATTCATGTGAAGATCAGTAATTTCTGTCTTACTTTTCTGAAAATGTCCATTGGGTTTTCAGTAGCATTGAGTAAGAAACTACTGAGAGAGATTTCAGCAAGCTAGATTCCAGTTTATGTACAGGGAAACTCTAGTCATGATAAGAATCTTCACCAATGAACAGCATTATAACAGTATCAACTTTGTTTAAAGGCTAAGCTCATTCCTATCACTGTCTTCCTTCAAAGGAGAACACATATTGCTCATTTCTGGAACGTCAGCAAAGAGACCTCCCAGTAATGAAGGGAAACCAGGAACACGTGAAACATTGGAGAAAAGATTTTGAGAATGATGGCTTATAATATGGAAGCTTTTTTTCCTGCTTTTTAACTTCTTTTTCACAACATGGTTGATGCTGAGAGATTACATCATGATGATGATTCCTAGATTGTCACTTCTGCAATTCAAGTTATGTAGATGAAACTATCTTTGTAGCTATATTTTCCCTTACTAATCTAGAGGTGAACAGAAGAATTCTTTCTTCTGAACATCTATTATTTCAGGGAAAGCAGATGCATCAGGATTCTTCTCCCCATTCACCACTAAACAGGAAGAGCCAACTGTTTAGCGGCGAGAGCCTTAGACTGCAGTGTTATAGTTTCAAGAGACAAAAATGTATTTTCAACCAGTAAAGATTTGGAGCCTCAGCCACATGATCTTTACTTCATTATGCTGATCAATCAGAGTGACACTGGACCACCAATTCTGACTTTCAAACAAACTGTATGTCTCATTAGACAATTTCTAAGCTTCTTCAATGCAGTTTAAACTACACATTCTCATGCAGTTTAGAGAAGCTAATTAACATTCACATTTGGTATGACAACACATGAGCAATTAATTTCTTTTTTGTGATCTGGAACACTGGCAAGGATATCAGCTCTTCCCCATTTCCAGCTGAATGAGTGGTATTTAACTGTTTGTTTCAGTTAGTAAGTTTAGTCTAGTGATGGTAGCGTGTATTTCTGCAGAGGCATTTGTATTTCTCTAGTGGGTTGTGCAACTTGCTCTGCTCATGAAGTTAGACTGTTACCTATGCCTGAGAGAGTTCATTTAAAGTTGGTTAGACATGCCTAGACTGAACCACAGCCAGTGCAGTATAAAATGATTTTAAAGAAAGTTTTGACATAATAGTTTTCTGGTAAATACATTTTCATTGTCAAGTGACTTGGCCATGAAGTAATTGCTGTACTAAGAAGGAACCTCTATCTTAGGCACATCAGGACTGTGAACCCTATCATATTAATTCAGAATCTGGTTACCTGTCTGACTATGTATCAATAGGATCACATGCGAGCAAACACTTTCTATGGTGAAGTGAATGTTAGACTGCTGAAAAAAAAAAAGAAGGTGAGGGTTCTAGTTTGTAGCTGTTTGGTACGAGGTTTGGAGGCATGGGACTGGTCTCCCTCTTTGGGAAAGAATCATAGAATCATTAGGTTGCAATAGACCTCTGAGATCATCAAGTCCAACCATTGACCTAATAGCACCATGCCCACCACTAAACCATGTCTACAAACGCCACATCAACAAATTTTTTTTAACACCCCCAGGGACAGTGACTCCACCACTTCCCTGGGCAGCCTGTTCCAATGTTTGACTACTATTTCAGTAAAGAAATTTTTCCTAATGTCCAATGTAAACCTCCCCTGCTGCAATTTAAGACCATTTCCTCTCGTCCTATCACTAGTTACTCGGCTGAAGAGACAAACTCCCACCTCACTACAGCCTACTTTCAGGCAGCTGTAGAGAGCAATAAGGTCTCCCCTCAGCCTTCTCTTCTCCAGACTAAACAACCCCAGTTCCCTCAGCTGGTCCTCATAAGACCTGTTCTCTAGACCATTCACCAGCTTCATTGCCCTTCTCTGGACACACTCTAGCACCTCATGTTCAGCTGCTGTCGAGCAGCACCGCCAGGTCCTTTTCTGCCAGGCATCTTTCCAGCCTCTCTTCCCCAAGCCTGTAGCGCTACATGGGGTTGTTGTGACCCAAGTGCAGGACCTGGCACTTGGCCTTGTTGAACCTCATACAATTGGCCTTGGCCCATCAATCCAACCTGTCCAGATCCCTCTGCCGAGCCTTCCTACCGTCAAGCAGATCAACAATCCCACTCAATTTACTATCATCTGAAAACTCACTGAGGGAACACTCAATCCCCTCATCCAGATCATCAATAAAGATGTTGAACAAAACCAGTCCTAATACTGATCCCTGGGGGACACCACTTGTGACCGGCCGCCAGTTGGATTTAACTCCATTCACCACAACTATCGGTGCTGGGCCATCCAGCCAGTTTTGAACCCAGCTTAGTGTGCAGCTGCCTAGGCAATGAGCCACCAGCTTTCTTCGGAGAATGCTGTGGGAGACTGTGTCAAAGGCTTTACTAAAGTCCAAGTAGTTGACATTCACAGCCTTCCCCTCATTGACTAGAAGGATGTGTGTCACCAGAATGATGGATAGATCATGTGTCTGGGGTCAACACCTCAGTTTCTGATGTCAGCTGATTCAGGTGTGAGAACTACTACTATGTTTGTCTACAGATTTTCTAGACAAAAGTGAAGGGGTACACAGTCAAAACACGTATTCAGCAAATATTAGCGTCATTGCACATTAAACTTTTGTGCATATGAAAACAAAAGTGATAGTTCCTTCAGGAAAAAAAAAAACAAACCCCAAGGCTTCCATGGAGCATTAGTTTTACTTGCTCTGAGCATTCGAGATGATTTGTATATTTGCTTCAAAAACAGCCAGTGTTTCTGAGTATATGGCAATTTGTTACTACTATGTAGTACCTCAGACCATGATGCCGGATGTCTGGGTAATCAAGCACAAGCCTTAAAAACTATCTTTATGAATGTTTTAGGTGGTGAAAAAAAACTCCGTGGCCATTAAAATTTAGCTATATGCACACCCTGTGCATGTGGCCAAGGAACTAGAAACTTCTCTTACAACAGGTGTTGCATCAAACACCACTGCTGTTCATAGAGTACAAGAGTTAACTAAGTTTGGAAATTCCTGCAAAGCACATTTTCCAGAAATGATTCCTGAGAGAATGGTTTCACTCTCTCAGTAGGTGAGGTGTTATGTAAAGAAAAAATCACTTTTATCTGAGCTGGGGAATGAAAAGTCATCAGCAACTTGATAGTTCACATGGATGCACAAATTTTCTTGTCAGAAAAAAAGGTTCCTGTAATCTAGGAGACTTCTTTCAGTAACTTTTCAGGTTTTGAGAATTATCTGTTTGTTTCTACAAGACTTAGATCTCATAGTTTTATGTATCTGTATGAAAAAAATGTGCTCAATTATGTCTGAGGACTCAAGATTTCAATTACAATGTGTTAATGTTTTTAAACTCCCCCAAGAGAACTAAGGAAGAAAATCACCAGTTTATTTTTATCTCAAAATACAGGGGAAAGGCTGATGAGAACCTCTCACTCAGTGTATCAGGAACATGTTTTGCAAAGTTTTATCAGTTCCAAATTTCTGCAGATGCTGATGGAAAAAGAAATAAAAATCTCTGGTATTTTGCACTAAATGCCAGGAAGTAGCTTGATTTTCTCATGTTGGAAGAAAATTTTGCTGTTATTTTTCAATAACAGATTATACCTGCTGGGGAACCACCTATTTATTATTCTGTCAATGTCAGAGATACATACGGGCAAATCTCAAGAAAGATTTTTTTTAAAAAGAAACCAAAGCCATTGTAATTTCTTACAGTTTCTGTGGCTGACCTGTTTATGCAGATCACCATACCTGCCGTTGAAGTCATGGAATTAATTGTGTGTTAGTGGGTATATACTTGTTAATTCTGTTCTTAGAGTGTCAGATAATATGGGGGTGAAGCATGTACTCAACTTCTGATTTCTAGGTGATTCTGAGCTTGTTCTTTTCTGAAGAAATATTTTTACTGTCAAACTACTAAAACACACAAGCAACAAGTGTCACAGGAACATGCAGAACAGAAGGAAGATGAAGATGACTTCATATTGTGATTATGATTAAGCACATTGAACTTTCCTTTTACACTGGAAATGTCTGAGGAACATTATACAGTCAAACACCACAAAGCATTGCTTAACAAATTCATTCATTCATTATATTATTCATTTGATGAAAGACAACAGTCACTGAGGTGATGTCAGGGCCCTGAGTACATTAACAGGCTATAATATCCCTGACCACCTTCCCCAGGGACCTCCTCCCTCTCTCTCTCCACATGGATCAAGATCCCCACTTCAACTCAGTTGAATGTCTCCAGTCCCGGTCTGAACTGTAGTGTAGTTACACCTGTTGCTCAGCGGTGTTGCCTGCTCATACTGAGATGGTTTGTGTGACCTGGACCTGACCTCCTACCTTGCCTAGGCTGATAGTTTCTGGACAGTCAATGGTACTTCTTGCTATCACCAGCTCGGCTCCACTCACTCTGGTAATGCTGCCCCATGGTCTGAGCCATCACTGACTTGCAAGTGCTGTCAAAACAACCTTGTTTCTGCTGCTCCCTGACACATATCCAGCTGTGAAGAAACTTTCAATCTGTGATTGCTGTGTATTGCTTGCTAAAACATCAAACTGACATAAATAACATGATAATAATTTCAAAATTATTAATTTCAGGAATTCCATATGAGACTATTGCTAAATTGGTGGTGTCTAGTTTTGCACTTTTTCTTCTTAATATTTAAATAAAATTAGACTAGACTAGACTAGAATATTTCAGTTGGAAAGGACCT
This sequence comes from Leptosomus discolor, assembly GCF_034619465.1. Classification (NCBI taxonomy): domain Eukaryota; kingdom Metazoa; phylum Chordata; class Aves; order Leptosomiformes; family Leptosomidae; genus Leptosomus; species Leptosomus discolor. Next base: position 79,969,412 of record NC_141392.1, on the reverse strand, counting down.
GCAGTGATCATCTAGTCCAACTGCTTGATCAATTCAGGGCTGACCAAAAGTTAAAGCATGTTATTAAGGGCATTGTCCAAATGATTCTTAAACACTGACAAGCTGGGGGCATCGACCACCTCTCTAGGAAGCCTGTCCCAGTGCTTGACCAGCCTTTTGGTAAAGAAATACTCCCTAACATCCAGCCTAAATCTTCCCTGGTGCAGCTTTGAACCATTCCCATGCATCCTGTCACTAGATACCAGGGAGAAGATCCAGTACCTCCCTGTCCACTTCCCCATCTCAGGAAGCTACAGAAAGCAATGAGGTCACCCTTCAGCTTCCTTTTCTCCAAACTAGACAAACCCAGAGTCCTCAGCTGCTCCTTATAGGACACAGCCCTTTCACCAGCTTTGCTGCCCTCCTCTGGACACATTCAAGACAGCTTTATAACAGAAACAGCTATATGCATTCCTTCAGATCATGGTTTTCATGTGTTTTCCCTGCCAGCCAATCTACCAAATAAAAATAAAATAAATTTCTTCGTGGTTATTGAAAAGTTATAAAAAGCTATTGTTCAGAATCTTTCTCTATATATTTCAAAGTTGTCCTTTTATGCAATGAGAGAGAAAACTGTTTCTGGTTATATGGCTCTGTACAGGTTTTCCTATTTGCTTTCTTGCCTAGGTGCTACATCCAGTTCTTTTTGTCTGAGCATAAACTCATTATTTTAATTTCTTAAAACAATTCTGTCTGAATCTTCAAATATAACCCCCCCCCAATGTTTATAATCCTACCTAGGGCAAATGGATAATGAACATTTCCTTCAGCTGAAACTGGGGACCGATGATTAGATATCATAAATATGTATTTGCATTTAACAGCTAGGAATTTTATTTTAAAAATGACTGCCAGCCTGGCTGCCTGTGCATCTTACTAAAGGTAGATGCAACGTTATAGCCAATTGAACTTGTTTAGATACTCTTGCTAGATCTTGTGCCAATATGGTGAGGTTTTAATCTTGTTCTTTTTTTTTTTTTTTTTGAGGTTTTATAGCCTCTTATAATTTCCACTTCTGCACCTGTCTCTTTTTCCTCTTTAATAGTTTTCCAACTCTACTGTTCCACATCTCAAAAACTGGACCTGTTTGCTTCTCAGGGAGAGACAGAAGAAATTATCAGGTGTTGGAAAGAGTCTCCTCTTCTCCTTTTCTTTGCCTGAGGCAGATAGATTGTTGTATACAAAAACCCTGATTGTAGCAAATCCAGAAGTATTTAAAATTAAAAAGCTCCTCCACATTCACAGCAGGGAGCACACATAATTATTAAAAAGTGCAGGTATCTTTAATTTTACAAGGAAAACTCTTGTCTAGGATGTTTTTCTTTCTCATTGTATTTATAAACTGCTTGAAGATCAATTAAGTCAAATAATTAAAGGGACTCAATAGCACAAATTTTTATTTTGAGAAAGATAGATAGACTACAGTCCATTATTTTATTATTCTCTATTTTTGTCCAAATGCTAGAGATAGTGAAACTGCTATGATCAAACCAAGAGACTGAAGAGAAGTAGAGGGAAAGTCTATCAGACACTTATACAACAGAAACCGCTTTCTGCTTCTGATTTAGTTTTGAGGTCTTCTGAAAGATACAGTGGATGTATTGTTGCTGAAATAATTCAGCTATTACTGTCTTACATACATTTTACAATTCCTCATATTGTGCTGAAAAACATGCTACATTCACTATGTTCCGAGGACGTGTAATGAAAAGACTTGGATTATGATATGACTATATTCCCAAATGTATTGGGAAGCATTAGCTTTTACTCATGTACCTTATTGTGTCAGATGTAGACAATGGAAGAAATCTGTTGAAACAGAAATTATTTCCATAATATTAATATGCAAATGTAGAAGCATTGTAACAACTGAGTTTTCAAATTACCTGTGTTCTAGGTACGATAACTTTACAGTCTCAACTTAGAAGTGAAAGAGCTCCTCAAAGATGAGCTAACAGACATCACACAAGGTATTTACTTAACAATTTCTGCTTACAGATACGTCTGAAAGAATTTTCTCTTATCCAGGGAAATTGTGCACAGTACACTGTTGGGAATTTTTCTGGAATAACTTTCCTGGTTTCAATAAAGACATTTTCTTTTGAAATTGAAATAATATTATTCCAAAATAATCAGCATGTTCAAAACGCTCAGTAATTACTGTGGAGCTAATACCTCTTATTCAAAATAGTTCCACCAGTATTTAGCTATAGTTTTTTAAAGCTATTATCTTTCTCTTTGTAGGCAGAGCAAGCTGTTGAAAACTAATGCTTTTTGCAATTTTCTCACTCTACCAAATCAAAACCTCCTGAAGGGCCCTGGCTTCTTCTTTAGTAGTTTTTGTAGAAAGGCAACTCCCACTTTGGCCAAAACCTCACTTCTTATGTTCTTATGTTGTAGCTGTGCAGAACAGCACCTGAAGATGGAAAACACTTTCCGTTTTGTTTTGGTTTGGGTTTTTTTTAACCTCATTTCCTACTCTGAGGGATGCACTGGAATTCTAGTAAAATCCAAATTTGCTTCCCTCTCTGCCCTTGAAAAAGTTATTCCTTTTTAATATATTCAGGAGTCAGTCTTGACCTTATTGCTTTGATTTATTAATTGCTACTCTCTCTGTGGAAATTACAATCTCTCTCTCATAGGCTGTGTGAAGTAGTTCCCTCCCCTGACGTTATATGGAATCTTGTTGATGACTATTAACTCATTAAAACAGTTTTCCATTTAGTCAGTTTGCAATCCTCATCATAGAACCTTGTGCTTTATATACACTCCAAATAACTAGCATAAATTCAATCCATTTATGTATTTGTGAAGTATGCATCAGTAATGCCACTGACCAGTGATAGACAATCCATTTTGGACAAAAATGAGCTTGAAGTGACTTCTATCCCTCTGTGTTTTTAGAGGATATTTTTGGTGTTTTTCCTCCTAACCTTTGTCCCCTCAGGTAATTCAGGCAACAGAATCCGAACTAAAGGAAAATAAAACTGGAAGGCTTTCCATATAGAAAAAAATTGAACTGTATTAATTAAAAAAAAAAATATTTCTTCTAATGTCTTCTGAGTTACATATATTGAACAAAAGTGCCTGTATGCATCATAGTGCTAGTGAAAATATTTTGTTACAATACATAATCAATATCTGAATGTGAAACATCAGCACTGGGGAGACTAAAGGATGATATGAAGCTTTCATATTTGGGTCTTATTTATTTTACTTCTTTATAATGTCAGTCTTATAGTTTTCTTTTACTCATCTGTGTCCTTTCCTCTTCTTGACACACTGTAGTAAAAAAAAAAAAAAAAGCTAAGTAATCTCTTATGACTAATGCATTTAGAACTTAAATGAAGAGCAAGTCTTCTCCAAAAACCTCTTAAACAAGCAGAAGGGAAATCTAATTCAAAGCACTTTATTCTTGTAGTGACAAGTATTCTTATTTGATGATTCACTTTGTAAAACCTAGACTGAATGGACTCATCAAAAAGCTGTGAAGGAACAACTTAATCAACCCAGAAAACTACAGAAAGCTTTGGAAACACAAATACAAGCAAGAATACTTGATTTGTTTTCATTCTATCTGCTATTTTGAAAATCAATGAGTACTCCTGGGATTTCTTTGGGAACAGATTATGGGAAATTTTGTTAGCTAAACTCTGTCATACATATTCATCTTGAACAGTTCTCTACTGAATGAGAGGTCATACACACTGTATTTTAGAATAAAGTTCAATTTACTACATGAGAAATGTCAGAACGCAAAACTTAAGTATATACATTTATCGATCACCTTTTAAGATTTACTTGCACTGAACTATAATCCAAATCCCCAGACCCTCATCCTGCATCTTAAGTACAATGCACTTAAGTCAATAATTACCTTTATTTTGAATCAATAATTACCTTTATTTTGAATCTAGATACTTAGATTCAGTATTAGTGGAATTTTCTGAACACCTCTAGTCTCTTGTTTAAGGGTGTGACCAGAAAAGGAACGATACTTCTTTTGAAGAGATTTGATATCTTTTAACTCTGCTTCTAGAGATCAAAACCACCCATTGATAAGGTACTATGTTGTCAACAAGCTATACTAATTGCTTTAAAATGGGCTGGAAACACAAATATGATCAAAGAATAACATGTTTCTTCATTAACTTCAACCATTGTAAAGTGCATAATCATCTTTAAGAAGAGTAATGTTTCATCCTGTTCTTGCACTGATTTGATATCAAACACAAAACACTCTAGAAGCATCTTCTGAAATGTGTGGTTCTACCAGCCTACTCCTACTAGTAGTTACCGTTGTTATTTGCTACTTAAGGAAGTCTAGGTAGAGAATCCTTTGTTTCAAAGGATTCCCAGCCTAAGGAATACAAATCTATTCCGTACTTACTTGTCCTAATCTACTAGTTGCAACATACTTTAATGCTAAACCATCTTGCTGTGTAGAAAGAAATTAAATTTTCTTAGAAACAGAAGTGAAGAAAGGTAAGATGTGACTCTACAGAAAAACGTTGGATATTGAGTGGGAAAAATGTTCAGTTCTGGCTCTTATTCTCACCATTTCTTAATCTTTTGTATCCCTTAACAATTTCAAATGAACCATATATGTATCTGAGGTCCCCTTAATCCAGTCTCAATAAACTAAAACATTAGGAATTCTCCTGGGATATCTCAAAGAATCTTGGTTCTTTGTGGCACAATACAGTAATCTCAGCAGGACAGAACTATGTAGAAGGTCGTCAGAAGAAGCAGAATCTCTTGATAATGCTTGCATTTGGAATATGAATCATTATATGTTCTCTATTGGTATAATTTCCATTAAGTATGAACAACAGAGCATTAAGAAATAACAGAAAAACTATTCAGCTATCCGGAGCATCCAGTTCCTTAAGGTTTATAGGAAAGTGAGATTCATTGAGAGGTATCAGCACCATACAATACCTTCTTCAAAACAAAATCTGAATCTTTTTGATTATTATTCTCATTTTTTAGCCAAACTCTGTAATCAAAATCCTGTATGTAAAGCTAGATGTCTTAATAGCAAGCAGGTTTTCTCTTTTTTTTTTTTTTCCCCCCTCGTTGGGATTAATTTTAAACCTGAATTCTGAAATTGTGCCAGCAATTTACTTAGTTTTGACTCCTTTGCTGAAAGCATATGCTTTTGCACACATAAGCATACACCCTACAGAGAACTATCATAATGTTGGAATTATAATGCTGATGGACTGGCACAGAGAACGGTGACCATACCTTTCATGGGCTCTAGAGACAATGACCTATAATGTCATAGCCACTATTTAAAACACATCTTGACAGATTCGTATTTCTAGTTGCATGATGATTATGAAAAGGATAGGATCAAGATCTATTATTAACTTTCTCCTTTATACAGTTTAGTATTTAGTCACTACTAATTGATTTAAACCTTAAACACACTTTTCTGTACAATAAAAATAATATGAATGTCATCAGTCTATTAACTATTTATACTGTAAAAAAAAGAATTGTGAAGCTACTCAGAGAGAACCAGTGATCTTTATTTCTACCTCAAAATATCTTTTGTTATTTTTTAAAAATAATTTTTAGTAAAGACATTTCGCATATCATTTATTTAGCTTCTGGCAACCTTCAGTTTATTGATTTCAGTTTTATATTTAATTAAACAATTCCTGATGTTTATGTCAACTTCCATGACTGACTTCATCAAAACTTCTGGTTTTGAATGATGCCTTATTTTAAGATAATGCTTGAGTTTTTAAATAAGGGCACTAATTATCTCTCCATGAGAAACAAGATGTTTCAATAATTTCAGCTTTCAAAAGAGACTAAATATCATCCCAAAATGATGTATATTATTGGTAAGTTATGCTGACAATATCCCTTGAGAAAAAGCTGATAGTTGTCAATCAGATTTGGAAACATTGTTTTTGTTTAGCTGCTCAGCGTTCTATCTCTTGGGAATTCACAGCTGCAGAAAACATTAACTTCGACACATCAAATGTCTAATTTCACTCTGCATTACAATAAATCATCTTTTTAATGCTTACAAAAAATGCTGTTTCAGACAATTAAAAAAATTTCAATGAGTTGTCATGATGCAAAAATATCTTTGCTATAATGTGACAAATTTTGTGCAGTTTGGCTTGATATATTATTAGAGAAAATAAGTGGGTTTGAATTTTATAAAAACATTGTAATTTAATTTTGATTTTTTTTTTTACTCCTAGATGTACACAATAAATAGGGAAAAAAGTTCCATTTCTTTGTTTCCATTTCCCTCAGAAATAGGCAATATCAGGAAAGCATATGGGAAGAATATTACAAGAAAGAAAAATGCACAGAAAGGAAGGAGAAAAAACCCCAAACCCTGAAGGGATGCTCTGGAAGAACTTTATAAATATACCTTCTAAGATTTAAAAATGTTTAAGGCAAAATTTCAGGCATAGCTCACGCATAAGAATGATCATTTATAGCATGATAGTAAACCAGAGATTAATAGATTAACAATTACAGGCCTAATACTCTTAATTAGTTGGCCAGATTAATTTTAAAAAGCAATCTAGATATATACCCATATTTTCATCTTGACATCATGGAAAAAAAAAGTTCACTCTGAGTAATAACATGTAATCTGATCCCAGAACAATGGTAGCTCAGTAAGTACGTTCGAAATACTCCACAATCTTCAGACAGCAGCTTTCTTTCTGTCTTCCCAATAAGAAATATTACTTTTCTTCTTCATCATTATTATTTCCTCTCTTTTCCTCAGCTGTGACCTTCATTTTGCTTTATATTTGTTTTCCTTCTTTTTTTCTGTGACTTTTTGTCTGCAAAACACCATGTAAAAATGACTGAACTATATATATGAATAACAATACTTTTCAAAGGTCCATGCTTCTATTATTTTTTAGATGGAACTTAAAGGGCCTAACAGCCCCTTGAAATTCTTCCCCAAAAATATAACAGCAATAGCTGAACCTGTTAACTCTAAAATATACTGTGTGGCAAGATGGTTTCCTGAAACAACTTAAATTTTCAGGGTCAGTACCTATGGATATTGATCAAAAGACAATTACTTTTTGATTGCTAGCAGCTTGTAGACATATGAAGTATTCTTATACTATATTTGATTTTCCTTGCCTAGAAAACCAGATGGTTCCTTTAGATTTAGGATAGACTGAGTGAAATTTTAGGAATTAATAAGAAAAAGTAGGGCCTGATTTCCAAAATGATAGAGCAATAAATTTGAATTCAATAGAGTTGTAAGAGGTTTTCTCTCAATAAGGGTATAATAGAAGATGTAAGAGTGATAGGCCAAGTCAGGTGTTAGCAATTATTGTAAGTGATAAATTAATAAGAATATAGTTCTGCTCAGTGTCTGTCTTGTGCCACAAAATGAGCAAGAAGTAGACACCTCCCAGCTGGAGAGGAATACAAAGCTTTCTTAGCAAACAAATGCAATGCTTTAGCTATGCTAGGCCCTGTGAATACTTGTCAAGCCTGTGAAGAAGTTCAAGAATGCTCAAAAAATTTGTGATCGTCAAAGCAAAATACAAGGATCATTGAGTTATCCACTCCTGCATTCTACAACCAGGTTATACTGACAGTAAATTAAAAGACATGCACTCCACCACCTCGGAATGAATTAATCTTTTTCCTTTGGCCATACACCAACAAAACTTGAGATCTGGATTGTCCTTATGAATGTGACGAATCTTGACATCATTTCTTAAGCCAGGGAAAGGCCAGTCAAAATATAAAAGGATTTAAAAATCAAACCAATTAAAGCCAGCATGTTAATAAATCCCAAATAAATTGGCCTAGATTTACCTATCAACTAATTTAGGTTGTAGAGTTAATAAAGAAAACCTATTAGCAACGTCAAAGGCATTAACCTTTCCCTTTTACCTTGACAGATAAAAATATATTTATCAAGAAACACTGTCCTCTAACCCTTCGTACTCGATGCTGTTACTTGCAATACACTCCTTCATTAAACTTCACACCTTTTAGCCATAAACCTCATTCCTGAACTTCAGTAAATTCTTGACATAACTCATCATAAGGATAACACCGTCTGCATTTGCATCAAAGTCTTTGAAGAAGCTCCTTAACAAGAGGACTTTGACCCACTTTTCAAGCTTTCTTATAGAATACCTCATGAAAATAAATAAACACTTCCACAATGAGACAAGTGAAATGAATGAAATGCCGTAATGACCATTAGTACCAGAACTGAAATCACTTGATATTTTGTAAAGGAATGTGAATTAAAAAACTTAGCAAGATGCATTCTATACAAGCTCTAGAGGAATCTCTGAACAAAGAGTATTATTATGTATAGGTTCCACAGAAAATCAGCGTTGGATATTCACCAATGAGATATTCAGTACACTATTAAAAACAGGAATAAAAGCTTGAATTAGGGCTGTGTCTAAAGTTATTTTAAATTTTAAATTATCATTTAGTTATAACTACAAGCGATATGGTAACAGTACAAAGAGCATGACATGATTTTTGCAAGTATAGTCCAGCTGTAAGCAAACTAGCTTAAAGAACTGTTTACTGAAACCTATTGAATCTCTAAGCACATGAGCAGAGCATTTTGTGGGTGGGGAGTGCAATCCATGTTTTAGTGCTATTTAGCAGCTCTTAACGTTTCTATTCTGCAAGACCTATCACACTTCAGGTAAAAATAGAAGGTAATTAAAATTGAGAACTCTCACCACCACCACCACCCTGCCCCAAACTAGGAAAAGCATAAAACAGTTTCTTATAATTTTACACTTAAGGTGATTCATCAACAGCAATTTTGACTTGAAGGAACATCAGATTATTAATTTGATTTTCTTTTGTAAACTGTTAAGATGGAAGACCTTTGTCTCAGTACTGTTTCATAAATTATGAAACATACTCCCGATCTTCATCCAATATTGACTAACACTTTTTTTAATAGTAAAACAGAAAAAGCCTTATACTTCATGTATTTGTTAATTCCTTATCGTAGAGAAACTGTAGCACATTAGCAATTACATAGCGCTTTTTTACCAGCTTGTGCATTAGAAATTTACAATGAGTATGCATGTTAAAACCAAAATTATAGATGTAAACTTTAATCAGAAAAATGCAGTCTCTTGGTTTGGCTGGGGTAGAATCATAGGCTAGATATACTAGGCTAGGTTTTTAGCAGTTTTGAGTCAGCCAGGGCAGCTGACCTGAGTTAACTACAGGTGTAGCCCGTACCATAAGGACATGCTTATTATAAAGGGGAGAGTTTTACTGAGGAAGGAGAGTGTCTGTGGGATTGTTGCTGGAGTTCCTCTGGTCCTCCTCTAGCTTCTCCTTGCTCCTGAGGACTGCTCTTCTGTTGACTGTAACTGCTGTGTATTCATTTGGCTGACTATAACTTTTTACACCTTTGTTGGTGTTAGTGTTGTTTCATTAAATCTGTTTTCACTTCAACCCACTCACTTTCTCTTCTCCTTTTCCTGAATCCTCTTCCTGGCTGGTGAGGGAGTCATTGGGTGATATGGCAACTGTCATAGTTTAGCCCCGGGGTACAGGCTAGATGTAGACACAGCTTGTTTAGCTTGGAGGAAAAAACAGTAGTTACGGATTAATTTTTTTTTGGTCATACTACTTTTCTAGCCTTAATCACAAAAATATGCTTGTTAAGGGTAAGAAATTCAAATGCCAATACCCATTAAAATATCAACAACTTGATGTATGATTTCTCTTATATTAGAGATAGAAGTGTTTTGCAAATTTGACAGTACCTATAACTTTACACAAATTTCCTAACTGAAGAACAATGGTATCCAGAATGTTATACATGTTGCCTAACTCTTAAGAACGATAAATTTAATCAAGAGTTATATTTTATGCTTGTGATTTGAGTTTTTTAGAAATTTATACTCTCGTGTTACCTGTAGCATTTTACATTTGTGTAATTTTCCTTTTATCTATAAATTAATACATTAATTTTATTACATTTAGTGTTTATCAATTATAGACACTTATAATTATCAAGACAATGAGATAGATAGATATATGTATTGTTTGCTCATAAGAGAGAATTTGATTTTTGGGGGGTGTTTTACAGATAATGAATCTAGGACCACAAAGGCACTTGTGGGATAGGAAGTTAGATGCCTTTCCCTTTGTAACACTTACCTTTCTTTGGTGCTGAATAGAGATATTCAATGTATCGTATTGTAGCATTCAAACACAATACAAATGAAATCTTTACAGCAAGAGTTTATTTTGGATGTAACATAGATAGTTCAAGATTGGAATCTAAAGCAGAATTATGAATGACAAGAACCTACAGTTTTGAAAAAATCAACACTAAATTAGGGGGAAAAAAGGATACAGCTTTCTCTCAACATGACAGAAAGTGCTCCAGAGATGTACTTTCCTAAAAAGGCTGCTAGGTGCTTTCCCTAAACAGCTAAATGGTGAAGAAATGACTTAAAAATTTAATGTTTCTTCCAATGACCATAAATGGAACCATACGCAACTTAAAAACAAAACATCCTGAAATGGATCATGCAGCTGACACTCAAAACAGTCCCTAGGATTCTTTGGGGAAATCAGTCATATGTTTGCCCTAGTGGAAATCAACCCATGTTCTCACTATGTCCTCCAGCATTTTCTCCTCTCTGATCCCAGCTAATCTAATAAAGGTATGTTGTTAGCCTGCTGTGTGGGACAGGATAACTTGTTTCAGTGGAGTGGCAACTTGAAAGTGAGAAAAGCAGCATATACATCAGTGGATTAAACTATTGAAATAATCTGTTGGAAAATCAAGTTTATATAAAATAGACTTTTGTAGTGTACAAACATGGGTATTCGCATGGCACATTACATTGAATTGTCTCCTGGGGATGGAATTGCCACAGCTATAAATACGCCTGTTTCTGTCTCAGGACAGACGCACAGATTGCTCTGTTCTGTGGGATGCCACAAAGAGTGGTCTTTTGCAGAATGGTACCATTCTAGCACAGTTTCATTTCCTGGCAAGAAAGTGAAGACCATGTTGAAATACTGGTCTCCCGAAAGGGTAAGTTTCACTGCAGCTCTCTTGCAAACAACCCTGTACCTCTAATCACATAATATAAATGGGAACATAAACTTTTTTTTTTTTTTTTTCAGAATAGCTCAGAGAGCACAACCTTCTTATGAGAAACAATAGGATAGTACAACTAGCCTTCTTCAGCTCATAAGGCAAATTCTGGTTGTCAGGAACACGTAATTAAATTGCTATTCATAATCATCTCAGTTGTGTCCAGTAATTGTGTACATATTTTTTTTTTCTTTAATTTATTAATGACTTTTTTGGGTTTATTTTTAAAGGGCTTTTTAGGAGGTTTTTTGCTCTCCAGAGCTTGGAACTCGTCCAGCTTCTTAAAGTGTATGTATTTTTATAAATGTTTTAAATGAAAAAAACGTTGCATATGCAGTAAATGAAAGGCAGAATTTTAATTAGTAAGATGCAGTAATTACTTTGATATCTGCAGAAAATACCAAATAATACAATAAATGTAAAAAGATGGAAAAACCTTTTGTTCAAATGTTCCTATCATAGGCATTTAATAGTATTTATTACGAAGAAAAGAATAAAGAATACTGTAGCAGAATAATATTTCTACAGTATTAATTGTTCAGTAAGGCAGGTTTAGTGGAATAAAACTTCTCCATGCCAAATACTTTATCTCTAGCTGAAATATCTGCTTATAACTACCTGAAAGGAGGTTGTAGTGAAGTGGGAGTCAATCTCTTCTCCCAAGTAACAAGTGATAGGACAAGGAAATGGCCTCAAGTTTCACCAGGGGAGGTTTAGACTGGATATTATGAAAAAAATTCTTCACCCAGAAGATTGTCAAACGTTGGAACACACAGCCCAGGGAAGCGGTTGAGTCACTGTCGCTGGAGGTATTTAAAAGATGTGGAGATGTGTGCTTAGGGACATGGTTTAGTGGTGGACTTGGCAGTGCTAGTTAACGGCTGGACTTGATCTTAAAGATCTTTTCCAATGTAAATGATTCTATGATCCTATAATGGAAATTGCAGAAAGCCCTCTAAAATATCATCCATTCAGAACAGAGTCATTCATAACAGGGAGAAGGAAAATGATCCTATGTGATATTTTAAAAGTGAAGACCAAAATCTAACATCCTTCTCTGTAATGGATATTAATTCTTAAAGCTTCAATGTATGAGCTAACCTTTGATTAACAGAATTGGAAACGCTTTCCTTGCAAGTGTGTTCCTTCATAATTGCATTTTTTGGTAAATATTTTCTTCTGAGTCATTTGGGCCTGTTACATGGTAAACTCTTTACTGGATTAGATAAGTGACTAGTCAATCTGAAATGGTGGCTCCAAGGATTTAATGAGCTGCTCATCAGCCACTTTCATCTGGTGAAATATGGATGTCCTCATCCCATCCTACATAGGAAGTAAAAGTCCCACACACGTGGAAATTGAAATACAACAAAAGTAAGTATAATACTTTTCTGATAAGCTAGGTTAGTAAACCTCTCACAGGTTCTCTCTTGAGAGTTCACTTGAGACTTCTGAGGAAAGTTTCTTACCAAAAGAGTATCTTTGTGCTTTTCTGATATCTTTGACGTGCAATTGTAATAAAGAATGGCTAACTAGATTTTAGAAAACTGGCTTTTAGAAAGCTAGCTTTTAGAAAAGTGCTGCTGACCAGCCTTTAGAGATAGGGAGGGAGGGCAATTTGTACTAACCCTTATGCATATATCCATTGCCGACTAACTAACAAACACTTTAAAGATAAGAATGAAGCAGAATCTGCCAAGCGAAGGACATCAGCTGGAATCTTCCAATCAGACCGTGAGGCTCAAGGAACACAGAAGACTAAGCAGGAGAGATAGGGAGGGCAGCTAGCAAGAGCTGGTTCTGCAAATTGGAAAAGACCCAGGATGGTACAGGGCATGCGCCACAGGACAAGTGCAAAAGCTCAACCATGAGGAAGACTCGGACCTTCATCCCCAATGACCACCAAGGATTCCCTGATGGGGGCATAACTTGGGCGGATTGAGGCGAGACTATGGGAAGAACTTACGTTAATGAATTCTTGGAAATAATTAGAATAACCCAACCTTTTCTTAGAAATGTAATGAATAAACATGAAAGCTGTAAATATAAGGCAAGAATCCTAACGCTTGGGCGCGCACGTATGGAAGGAGTTATCCCCTGTGCTGCCCAGCACCACAATAAAGAATACCTGCTTAATAACACTTAGATGTTATTGAGTTTTCTCAGCTTCACAAGTCATTCATTTGGAGAGAAAACAACACAAGATTGATCTTATAAATTAATACTTACCTAGCTTGCTTGAATGTATTATACTTACTTTTGTCATATTTCAATTTCCAGGGTTTATTTTTTACTTAGTTTCCAACAGATAAAAGAAAATTTTATTTTTGGAACTCCCAGTAAGAAATTCAATCAATTTTTGGTAACAAAAATTTCTCCACTGTGTTGAGATAAAGTTAGTTTCTGAAAACCAAATGAGCCTAGGGAAATCACAACACGAACAGTAAGCATCTAACAAAGGAAAGTGTCTCTGTTTTCCAAGGCAACCCTCCCCAAGTAAGACCTCTCACATCAGTAACAGTCACCTTTGGACCATGGCTTGCAGAAGAGAAGGGAAGGCAATTAAAATCCATCATTGCAGAGTGATTGGACGTGTGCCTACTCTTGACCAGAGGAACAAGGATGCAAGTCTGACAGTAGATGCAGGAGAAGATTTCAAAACCAAAAAGATACTGAAGATACTGAAAGGGTACAAGACAGAATAAAAGTCAGTGTAGGGCGTATAGTAAGAACAGAGGAAGGAAGCAAGGCTAGACTGTATGTAAGGGAGATGAAAACATTAAAAGTTGCCAAATCTTTCTTGTTCTCTGTATATGTGTGATTCTTCAAACGTCTCCAAAATACCTTTCTCTGACTCATTCTAATTATCATAGTGCTGACAGTTCTTGTTTTCATCCATCTTCAGCAGGTCAACAATATCCTCAAATAATGTTAGTCTTATCTCACACAACTGTAGCTGGTACACTAGAAGAGAATCGAGTATTGTTGTATTTTGATCAAGTATTTGTCAGTATTAAGTATAAAGTCATTCTTACTTTACAGTGGCCCAGTCTTTCTTTGTAAGCATATGCTCTGTGCCTCTCATTTTACTTCTCTGAGTGTAAGACACATTACTTGAATAACGACCAAAGTATTTTACTCCATAATAATAAAAAAAAAGTTTTAGAATTGTCTTTCTAAAATTTTCCTGTGAAAGGCACTCCTCTCTGTTAAAATGTTTGGCTAAAGAAAACAGTTAACATTTCTCTTTTAGAAAGTGTCAAAATTAGGTTCTTGTATCCTTATTCAGATACCTAAGGAACTAATCTTATTTTCATGCATGCTGAGTACTCATTAAAAAGAAGTAGACAGAATCTGGTTGTAGCCTCAGCATTAAACCACTGGTTAGGAATCTTTAGAGCCATTTCAGTTTACTTTTGCCATTCAGCTTTACCCAAGAAAAAAATCCCATAGGATACTGGACTACATAAAGATTAAGTGGTCTTGTTTATGAGTTCTGTGTTTAACATTTATGACTAAGTAAATATTTTTGTCAGTGATTGTAAAAGGGATCTAGAATCAGTGTTTATGTTTCCTTCAAAGAATGTTATCAACAAGACAGCTATGTAATAGTCACACTCTTAGGCCTGAAGATCTCTAGAGGCATATTGTTGCATCGCATAAAATACCTGAATGGGTTATGAAACTCAAAGAACACAGGCTGAGTTTTGCTGTTGAGGCAAAATTAAAACTATTTTCTTTGAAAATTAATACATAACAATCCATCCCACACTATTGGAGCGTATAAAGTCAAGTAAGCATAACCATATCCTAACTTGAATAACAGATTCTTGGCTATGGGGTGAAAAAGATCATAATTTTTCAAATACAATATTGAGTCTTGAGGGGAAAAAAAGAAGCCTTTTACTTACGGTATGACAGTTCAGCTTTAGTAGTCAGCCTCACATCCAGTTGTTTTGATTCCCTTTATTTACTGGATATATATAAAAAAAATAACCCATAACCTTCCCCACAGGAATCTGTAGCAATGTTTCATTATTGGTATACAACCTGGAACTTTGAAATTATTTTTGTCATTCAGGAAACCCTGTTATTCTGCAGAAAATGAGTGATTAAAAGTACAAAGCACTATGTAGCACAGAAATTGTCCTGTCTGATTCCTGAATTGTTAAGTATCCAGGGCAGTTTGCTTTTGGACACAAATATATAGAGATATTCAAGACAGAATCTTCCTGTTGGAAAATAATAAAAATCAGAACTGTTCAGAATGTATCTTGTCTCAATGACATGAGAAAGGCAAAGCAATTTGTTTCATTAGCCCACTTGTCCCCCCCTGTTCGATCCAATTCATGTATCTAGTTTCAGAGTTAAGTTACTGTTAAAGTTGTTCTGTATTTTACAAAGAATCCTTAGCTATCAAGGCTAAGAAGAGGGATGTGCTGTAGCTAGAATAGTCATCTAAGATAAAGATTTAGTTTTTCTTTTAAGAATTGTCTGTGATTTGCTTAACTGAAATAACTACTTTGCAGCTGAAATTGTATATAAATTCTTTTTTTTTTATCACAGGACAGTATCCTGGAGCATTAAATTAAAAAAAAAAAATAAATCATACACACCCCCCTAAACATCCCCCATGCCCGCTCTTCGGTTCAGCACCATTTTCAAATATTCATGAAATGGGAATAGTCTCAAGGTTAAGAATTTCAACAGGAGGGGTCAAAAGTTGCTACATTATGGATAAAAGGGAAAAGAGGTTACCATCAAATATTAAATGTTCAATTCTTAGAACAAGGCACCATTTTAGAAAAACTGTATTTGATATTTCCTCTCCATTAATGAGCTCAGATGGTTACATTTCAAGCATCCTTATATGTTGTTCAGCAGAGAGAAGGGTGTTACAAGAGGTGCTGAATTCCATGAACACTGGATCCAGGCTTTCTCCTGTCCTGCTGCTAAAGCCCAGACCAGTGCACCCTGTGACCTGGGGATCTCTTTCTGTTAGAAATAGTAGACCTAGATTTGGTAAACTTTGATGGAGTATTGTAGGCATGAAGAGGATAACTTTTCTGCTGTGGAAAGTAATTGACAATAATCACAGATTAAGTAGAAGACCAAAGCTATAAAAAGAGGTGGAACTGGGCAAATTAAATACACAACATATATAGTAAATGTCCAAATGTATATATTTTTCATATTTTTCATCTTTTTACCTTTTTGGTTTAGACTGTAAATTACTAAGCATGAAGGGTTTGTATAGTACTTGGCTTCCCATGTATTTCTACAGATGTACCTTGTGTTTGCCTCGCTAAAGGCATGCAGTAAAAATGTAAAATAATGTAAATACTCCATAAAAACTTCAGAGCACAGTTTTCTATTATTTTTTTTTCTCTCAGTTCCTTGGAGGATGTCAAACAGTTTTTTTTCCTGGATATGGCAAGAGGGAATTTGCAGAAGAGTTTTAAATATAAAATAATTTCTTACATATATACTTCTTTTTTTCTTCTGTAATGCTTATCAAATGGTAAATGCTGAATGAATATTTAGAAGCTAGAGTTTCCCTTTCAGAAAGCTTATCGTTTTCTATTTTGTTACCTATTGCAGATTTGACATGTATAAACAAGGCTAGAAAAACAGTAATTTTAAGAAAGAAAGAGTTTGAATTGTATTAATTTGTCAATGAGGTTTGTATTTAGTTTTTACTCATGGAGATTCCACAATCTAAGTATCTGGCACTGGGAGAAAAGTTAAATAAGTAGTCTTTTCAAGGAACATGCATATTTTTTTATTCCCATTGAGTGAAACATTACTGATGACAAATTTGCCTTTTTTTTTTTCCTGGGATCTTCCATTAATTTAGAGTCTAGATGTTGCTTTAAAATACATGAAGCAGAAAATTTAATCAGTATTATACAGTGATTATTGCAAAAGCTTTATTTTTTATGAATAAACAGAAGATTCCCTTGTCACTGCTGTGATTTGAACAGTGTCAGAATTTGCTTAATGTAGGTGTGACTGTGTGATTTGCTGTGCCTCCTGTAAATTTGATTGCCTTGAACACTGTGCTGCTCCAGTTTCAGTAGTGAAGCCCAAACTACACAGTTTAATTCTGTCTCTGATACGTTTTATTGCGTTTACTTGTCACTGAAGAGTCATATTTTCCCGCTTTTTCACTATTGACAAAATTTCACATATAGAGAATGCAAAGACAGCTTGGTATGTTGTCTTTATAGAAGATGGTTTCTCATATGAATTTCTTCTGTAATAAACAGGTTTAGTCAATTATTCAAAACTCCAAAATGATACAGATCTCAATCTGACTAGCTTTACTCACAGAAGACTTGATAAAGTTATTTCTGTAAATAAAGCATTCAAAATATGTTTCCAGATAATCTGTTTGGGATTTCTGTCGTATATTACCTTGACTTTTTCATATTTTACTTCAGCTTCTTTTAATGTGGATAGTATGGACTTCAATCTGGCTCTTCAGAAAGATAAACAGGAAAAAATCAGGCTCAAGATGTATATGTATATTAAGTACAATTATGTACAAGTCTATGTCTATAGACAAGTACATCACATTGTAGATATGTTAAAATGTAGAACTTGCTGAATTACCCTGAAATATACATTCACTATACTTGTGCTGTTTGTTAGAAATGTTGATTAATAATAGCAAAGCTAGTTTGAAACAAGACAGTAAGTTTGGTAAGATAACACAAAATGTAATATTTGGAAAAAAGTTTTAATTATAATTTAATTCTGATTGAACTTAATGTAGATAAAAGTAACTGATGTTAATTAGGACTAGTGTAATTCCAATTTAATCTCATGATCAGGAAGAGAATTCAAGGTACAAGAAAAAGGCCTGAGGAAAGAGGGAGATGTAGGAATATGAAAATCAAATAGTTAGGACTGAAAAGACTTTAAATTCAAATGAAGAGTTTGGGTGTCTTCTCATTTATGTGAGTACATACTGTGATGACAATGCAAAGGCAGCAGAGCATGCTTGTAAAACCTACAATGATCAGAGCAGAATCAGAACCAGATGTTTTTATGAACATCAGTTCTTAAACTGTCTCTCAGAACCATTTCAGCTTTCAGACTAGAATGAAATTTTACCTCTATTTGTACCCTTTGAAACTCATTTATAGCAGCAGCTTTCATCATTATTTTCAATATCAAAGTGATAGTAGTGTCCTTTACTGGGGAAGCTTTACTCATAGGCATTCTCATTTAACTAATTTTGAAAAATTACATTTATTTACAGGATCTTCTTTCACATATTACTGATTCCACTCATCATCAGGATTTTTTTTTTTTTTTAATTTGAACTCTTAAGCAAAATCTTAGCATGTGCTTATTCTAGGTAGATAGATGTAGGAATATACAGATATACATGTACACATAGAATAGAATATTTTAGTTAGAAAGGACCTACAATGATCACCTAGTCCAACTGCCTGACCAATTCAGGGCTGACCATGAATGTTAGTAAAACATGTTGTTAAGGGCATTGTCCAAATGCCTCTTAAACACTGACAGGCTTGGGGCATCGATCAACTCTCTTGGAAGTCTGCTCCAGTGCTTGACCACCCTCTTGGTAAAAAAATGCTTCCCAATGTCCTGTCTGAACCTCCCCTAACACAGCTTTGAGCCATTCTCATTCATCCTGTCACTTCATATTGGGGAGAAGAGCTCAGCACCTCCCTCTCCATCCACTTCCCCTCCTCGGGAAGCTGTAGAGAGTAATGAGGTTGCCCCTCAGCCTCCTTTTCTCCAAACTAGACAAACCAGGAGTCATCAGCTGCTCCTCATAGGACGTGCCTTCCAGCCGTTTCATCACCTTTGCTTCCCTTCTCTGGGCACATTCACAGAACCGCATTCAAGGACCTTCACATCCTCCTTAAACTGTGAGGCCCAGAACTGCACACAGCGTTCAAGGTGAGGTTGCACCAACACTGAATACAGCCGAATACATAGCTGCTTACATATAAAAGATAGATTTACACTAAATTAAGCTTGCAAATATTCTTCATGTAGAAACTGCAATGATTTCAGGAAGAGCTGAAGTGTTTTAAAAGAGGCTACCTTCTGTCTGATACAACTGAAAATTCTTAATCACTGCTAAAATTTTCAGGAATGTTTTTAATTATTTCCCTTTAACTGTAGATACAGAAATGGGGGTGTGTGTTTTCCCATTTTTCCACATATCTTAATCTTTGATAGGGATTTTAATTCTTCCATTTTTTTTGTTGCAAATAGGTATATCTTAGTGTTATGATTTTAAGTGGTCAGTGAATACTTAAGGTTCCCCACAAAATTTGTTTTATTCTGTATGCAGTTGGAACTAACTGTGGTTAATATTATGTTTCTACTTAGCCTCTAATACATACACAGAACTTGCTGAAGAGTTGTGATACCTGCTGTCTATGGAGGGATGCCTGAGAACAACAACCAGAAGAAAGCCAAGTATCTGCACTACCATGTAGAGCTCAGGCACATCAAGTCTGACATGGCTTTCCAGTTACCCCCATTGACTAGTAGAGGTAGAGTTGTATTCCTAATCATGCCATTCTCCAGGTAGTGCCAATTTAGTCAGAGAGATATCAAAGTAAATAATATCCTCTGCAAACAACAGGTGAAAATGTGATATCTGGTGGGAATGAAGAGAGTCAATTCTGTTGCTTTGTACTGAAAGCCCTATAAAGTCATCTAATGGCCTTTCAGAAATGCAAGCCTGACTATCCATGAAACTGTAACCTGTGGGTAAGTTTTATAAGGTTCGTTTGTCTGTGACCCAAGTCACAATTTTATAAAGAATAATTGTGTGATTGTGGAGGAGCAATTAAGGCTAACACTTCCTTACCTGATGATGAACAACACTGGACATCAGAGGCTATCATGCAAGTGGGTATATGAATTCTTAGTCTGTTAGTCTGGCTGCTCCCAATCATTTGCTATACCTGCTAGATAATAAATAATTGGGTGCTCATGAATTGTATATAGAGAAATTCTTACAAGACTGTTCATCATCCCCTGAAAGCTGACTACCTCTGCCCTCAAATGGTTTGTATTGCATAATTCTATCTCAGGGTCATTGAAACAGGCATTAGCTTCCATACTCATGTGCACTGTTCACAACTACCTCATGTCTCACAAATACCCCTGCATCGTGCCTCTGTGTGTGGGAAAGAAGAATTCTTCTCACATAACTTCAGTCATGAAAGTCAGTGTTTTAAACTAGCCTCCCCAGGTTACTTTTATAGTAATAAGGGGGAAAAAAAGACTCTTTCAAAGGGTGAATCAACACATTATAAAGAAGACTCCTGAAAAAGATTTGTATGATTTACTGTCTGGAGAAGCTTTCTCCATTGATTAAAAAAAGACACTAGAAGACGTATTAGAAGTAGAGAAGTGGAAGTCTAACTGACAGCCATCTAATGTGAGACAAAATGAGTAATAAATTTGGAGCACTAGACATGTGGATGAATCACAGAATCAGTAAGTCTGATATCAGGGATGAATTCTAACCTAAGCTACTCCAACAGCGTAAATGCTGTCCTTGTCCTACAATGGCAGTGGGAGAGCACAAGAACATTTAATTATTGGTGGGAATACTGTTAAAGCATGAAAATCTTCAGCTATGAGTTCCTCAAAACTGAGGATTTTAGTTATGCTTTAAAGTTCTCAACACTTTATGCTCTAATAATTTATACTGTAATAAATAAAATGGCAGATAAATAGATGTGTAAATATAATGTCCCTCTTTCAAAAACGCATGCACACACAGAGCTAAATGCAATTAAAATGAAAGTTCCTGCTTCCTCTTAGTTTTAGCAGAGTTAAGTAATAGTTCACCAGAAGTCCCTAATTATATAAAATACAACAAAATGTGTCTTTAGAAAACAGAGTATCATATACGTAGTCCGTGCTTCTATGACAGCTAATCAAATAAAATTTAATAGCTTTTCTAATTAAAAAAAAATCTAATAAAGTTGCCTGATTTTTATTTTCTAAAGTCACAGCCCATAAAAAGGAGCTACCATAAGAAGAAAGTAATCATCAAAATTATTATAGGAACATTGAGAATTATAACAGACTGTTCAAAGGGATGTTATTGAATTCTTTCACTTCAGCTGCTCCTTGGAAAAATATCACAGACGTACTACTGTTATATGATAAATAAAAACTTGTTTAAATATTTCCAGTATTTCTATGATTTTATCAGGATCTTTTCCTCTCTTTCTTTTTCATTAAATATGAACCTAGATGATTGAGAAGAAAATATTTTATTTTAATTTCTTCTATATTTTTTAGAAGCTTCGATTATATTTCAGCTCTGTTGTGGTTTAACCCTAGCCAGCAGATAAGCCCCACACAACTTCTCACTGACTACCACCATAGCAGGAGGGGGGAGTGAATCAGAAGGGTAGAAGTGAGAAAACCTGTGGGTTGAGGCAGTTTAATAGGTAAAAGAAAAACTGTTTTGCAAAACCAAAGCAAAATAAGGAATTCATTCACCACTTCTCATCAGCAGACAGGTGCTCAGCTATCTCCAGGAAAGCAGAGCTCCATCACATAAAATGGTTACTTGCGAAGACAAATGCCATAGCTCCAAATGTCAACCTTTCTTCCTTCTTCCCCCAGCCTTTATTACTGAGCATGATATCGTATGATCTGGGACATCTATTTGGTCAGTTGGGGTCAGCTGTCCTGCCTGTGTCCCCTCCCAGCTCCTTGTGCACCCCCAGCCTGCTCACTGGTCAGGTGGTGTGAGAAGCAGAAAAGACCTTGGATCTATGTAAGCACTGCTCAGCAGTAACGAAAACACCCTTGTGTTACCTACACTGTTTTGGTCACCGATCCAAAACATAGCATCATTTGAGCTGCTATGAAGAAAATTAACTCTATCCCAGCTAAAACCAGTGCAAACCCCTGTATGTAAAGAATGCTTATTTAAACTTAAGTTTTGTTTTCAAGATTTATTTACAGTGAATTTTCCCAAATGATGTCATGATTAGACAGCTTTTGTCTTGAGATAGCAGTATGCCCTAGGATCAATAAAAATTCTGAAAATTATTAAAATTACTTATTTATGTTTTGACAACTGATATCATATGATAAAGTAAAAAAAAAAAAAAAAGATGTTTTTCAAGTGACTGTATAAAAAAGAGGAACTATAGTAAAACACCAGCTTTGTAGAAAACGTGGTGGTTTGTTGCTCTTTTTGGTATGGTTTGGTTTATTTTGACTTTCCAATGTCCTGGTCAGAACGTATTTTAAGCTCAATGTTGTTCTCAGCAGCAATGGTTTGGATATATACTCTAGCATGCAGAATTAGCTTCTTCCTCTGAGCTCTTTTTGTAATAAGCTGTTGGATTTCTGACTAGAGCCGTGACTTTTGAGATAGGGTAATGAAATTGCCTACTCCCTGATATTTCTTCCCCTGTGCAGACTTAGTCTGTAATCATGAAAACATGATTCAGGCAAGCAGAAATCAGTAGAATACATATGTATTTTCAGTAGTTTTGCATAAATATTGAAGTATTTATTTTCTGAGAATACACTATTCATAAAAAATTACAACAAATGTGTGACACAACTTGCTAAAATTTGTCTTTATATGCTCTTATTTTCTGGTTTTTAATCTGACAATATGATCAAACAGAAATTAAAGGTTGCTTGCCCATATTTCCAGCCACCTCTTATGTTTATTTTGTTAATAAAGTAATTCCACTAGTAAACCCAGAAATTTTTCTTTTCATCATGCTATAAAGGTTCAAAAGCACTCATGATGCCAAAGATATTAAGATCCATTAGCAACTGTCTTCTAAAATGGTCTGAAACCTTACTACAGAGAAGTCATGGGAGCAAATGGAAGATCAAGGGTAGTCTTGCACGTATTCCAAGTATCTTGAAAAAACTGGAAGCAGTAGGCTGCTGGCTGTTGAGATCTCTGTAGTGACAAGGCCAGTCTCAGCAGAGCTCTTACCTATAACTGCTTCATGAAGAAAATACACTTTATAATAATTGAACCCTGAAAATCAAAAAAAAAGTCATCATATTTTGCATTTCATATTTGTACCTGCCTCCTTGTGTGTGTGTAAATTATTGTATGGATACTTGCATGGCCCATTTTTGGTGAAAGATCTTGGATAATGACAGCTGTTAAACTGGTAATATCAGTGTAGCCAGTGTGTGGGGCTGAGACACCCAAAACTGTCTAAGGAGGTATTTGACCAAAAATGATCATGTTAAAGAGGATGACACCCATCAACTGGATTAAAGAATAACAAGGGAATTACAAAAGGATTTTTTAAACTAGGAAAGCACAAACTTGAAAAGTACAGTAAAAGCATGGAGATTTGTAGCAGAGGGGAGACAAAGTAGGTAACCAAGCATGGTCCTCACTGTGGCCGCAAACCCCTTCCGAGGTCAGGCAGAGCAGATGTGTATGCGTGCATCTGTGTGTGTGCGTGTGCGCGCATCTGTGTGTGTAACCCGCTCAGCCTCCAAGGAGGCATGCATGTGACTCAGAGGTGGTCCAAGATGGGTACTTCCGGAGATTATTTATAGAGGGGTGTTTAGACTAGTCAGATAAATTAGCATTTTGTAAGTGTCTAGTACTGCACTTTTTTTGTTATACTGTTGATATTTAACTGACTGCCAGTTAATTATGCATCTTTGATAAATTAATAAACTGCTTTAATCTATTTCAATCCGTTTCAAATTAAAATCTTCTTGTTTAGCTACTTCTGATGGGAATATAGACTGAAACAGTGAACTGATCAAGTCTGGCTGCCGTATTCATTATTGGCAAACAGTCAATGACACAAAATATGTATAATCACTCTACTTGAAGCGATCAGCCACTAAAATGGATAAAGTTCAAGTGGAAATTATTTAGCTGTTCTTATTTTACTGAAGGAATTACAATATAGAATTTTGGTTTCCTCTCTGGCATGCTGAAGAATCTGTTCAATGCTGTAGTGGAAAGCTAAGGATTCCCTCAACTGTAGCAAAATTTCGTAAAGTGAATTATTTTTCAAAGTAGTTCTGAATACAAATATCAGTTATCTTATTTCCTAGCACTTTCTGGCATCATGATGAATTTGAATTAATAAGTAATAATACGTATGTTCCCAGGTATTTGATCACTTCAAGTTCTCAGATGTTCTTTGAGTAAAATGCAACAGCAGACAGATTTTTCTACAACAATTTTACAGATATGTATGTGTGTCACACCTACTACTTCTGTATTAAAAAAAACTTTGTAATATTCTTGGGTTTAATTTGTTGAAAGGTTAATTGTAAGATAACAACCTGCTTGGCCTCAAAATGTATGTAGCTTAGGATACCTATTTTGCTTTACAAATATTGCAGTTCTTAACTGGGTGTCAGCTATAAATACTTTAACATTTACTATCCATTAATATGTTTCTGCAATGTGATTATCTCTTCCTGTAGGCACAATATATTTCCATGCACTGAATCACATTTTATGTTGGTTAGATTAAAGAAAAAAATGATACTAAATTTACCGTACATAATTAAAACTAACAAGAACTTGGAATTTGGTCACATTTAATATTTGTTGCACAACTAGGAACTTATCACCATTTTAATTTTTAATACTATGCGTTAGGGTTTTTGTTTGTGTTTTTTAAAGTACAATGTATGTCTCTGGTAACTTGTTTCAAGTCTAAAGCAAATCCATTCATAAAGATTTGTTATCCTTATTTCTCAACAGAGAAGGCCCTATTCAAAGCATTATTAAACCTCCTTTATATTCTGCACACCAAGACTTGTTCATGGAATCATAGAATCATAGAACAGTTTTGGTTGGAAGAGACCTTCAAGATCATAGAGTCCAACCTTTGTTCTAGCTCTATTGACACCATTTAACCGTGTCCCTAAGTACAACATCTACCCATCTCTTAAACACCTCCAGGGATGGTGACTCCACTACCTCCCTGGGCAGGCTGTTCCAATGCCTGATAACCCTTTCAGTAAAGAAATTCTTCCTAATATCCAACCTGAACCTCCCCTGGTGCAGCTTAAGACCATTTCCCATTGTTCTATCACTTGTTACTAGGCAGAACAGACCGACCCCTGCCTTACTACAACTTCCTTTCAGGCAGTTGTAGAGAGCGAAAAGGTTTCCTCTCAGCCTTCTCTTCTCCAGGCTAAACAGCCCCAGATCCCTCAGCTGTTCCTTGTATGAGACATGCTCCAAATCCCTTAACAGCTTGGTAGCCCACCTCTGTACCTCAATGTCCTTCTTGTAGAGAGGGGCCCAAAACTGGACACAGGACTCGAGGTGTGGCCTCACCAAAGCCAAGTACAGGGGCATGATCACCTCTTACTCCTGCTGACAACACTATTCCTGATACAGGCTAGGATAACTTTGGCTTTATTGGCCACCTGAGCACACTGCTGGCTCATGTTCAGCCGGCTGTCAATCAACACTCCCAGGTCCCCCTCTGACTGGCAGTTCTCCAGCCACTAACCCCCAAGCCTGTAATGCTGCTGGGGGTTGTTGTGGCCAAAGTGCAGGACCCAGCACTTGGCCTTATTGAAACTCGTGGAATTGGCCTCAGCCCATCGATCCAGCCTCTCTAAATCCCTCTGTAGAGCTTCCCTACCCTCAAGCAGATTGACACTTCCACCCAGCATGGTGTCATCTGCAAACTTACTAAGGGTGCACTCCATCCACTCGTCCAAATCATTGATAAAGATGTTAAACAGGAGCGGCCCCAGTACTGAGCCCTGGGGGACACCATTCATGACCGGCCGCCAACTGGATTTAACTCCATTGACCATAACGCTTTGGACTCGGCTATCCAACCAGTTTTTCACCCAGCAATCTTACAGGTTAAAGCTTTGGACATGGAAGTGTTGCCAAATGCTTCCTTATAATACTGCCCTGGTTGGAGCTACAACAGAACCAATTCTTTCTCCAGTGATTTTATTTTTCAGCTGAGTCTCTTCTATGTAACTGCATTTTCTGAAGTTAACAGCATGCTTGCTTTTTTCAGACAGTGTCTGCTTCTAGAAGTGATAGCGATTGATGTTTATAGTCACTACCAAAGAATGACATGCAGAAAGGGTTTTGCTTATACTTACTCCAGCAGCCAAGGTCACTGCTAAATCTTGTGCCCCATGTTGAAGTACTATAAGGTAAAGGGTTATAAGTAAGGAAAGAGTTTGCACCTGTGGTGAGGAGTGAGCTGGACATGTGACCCAAAACTGACCAATGAAGTATTCCATTCCATATACATCATCTTCAGTATAAAGCTGAGGGATCACAAGGGTTAAGCCTCTTCTGTGGCCAGTGTCTGAGGAGGACTCTGTCCATTCTTCTGCTTTTGATCCCAATCCATGCATTCCTGAATCCAGTTCCCAAATCCAGTTCCTGTCTGCTGCTGAGCCCAGTCTGGGATTTTCCCAGTGCCTGCCCTGCAGCATCAGTGGTGATGTGATCATCAAGGGGGAGTTCAATATTAGTTTCACATATATTTGTACATATTTCATTATTTTCTTATTAATAAAATAATCTTTTCTTTTTATTGTTATTATTTTATTAAAGATCTTGTAGGGTTTTTTCCCAACCCATGAGTCTCTCTGACTTATCCTCTCTCTCTCTTCCCCTTCTGGGAAGGGATAGATGTTAACAGAGAGCATCTGTCCTTCATTTAGTGGGCAGCTCAGCCTTAACTTGTGACAAATAATCACTGGTTAATGAAGTGTATTTTTTCCTTCTTTCTATCTTGGTAGCAGTGTGCATTAGTGTAATAGGGAGAAATAACCTCTCAGTTATGAAAATATCTTAGCTTTGTTTTATCAAAATATAGTTTTCAAAATGTTCACCCATTGGATCTTTAAAATAATATCTGTTACTTCTGCTGTAACTGAAGTTAAACTGTAATTTAGCCTGTCTTTGTTATTTAAATAATGGTGTTACACTGGCCACCCTCCTGTCTTTCAGGATGTTGCACGTAACAACTGAGCATGGTAAAGTGCCATTAAAAGTCCACTCAACATTCTTCCAATTAGTCAGAAGTCTTGTTATCTAGTCATACCATACAAAATATCATACAGTGTTATACTTACTTCATAGTTTCTGTTTCAATATTTGAATTCTGTTATGTTATTTTCCTATCAAACACACCCCTGAAGAACAACTATCCCTCCCCCCACAATGTTACAAATCTGCTCAAACTGCAGAGAGCTTACACAATGAGGCTCAAGAACTCTCCAGTTAGGACTCAGTTTAGTTTCATAGAAAATATGCCGTCTATGGCAATAACTCCTATCTAGTGTTTCTCAGTGAGCCAATACGCTCCTGCAAGTCATAACACAAGTAGGACCATTAGATACAAAGCAGTATTTCCTCGTGTGACATTTAATAAAAATCATGGTAGAATCTATAAAACTTGAAAAATATGCCTTATTCTGATCCAAATCAATCAATATTTTTTGAATAGTTCAGAAAATAGATCATATGAACTGAAGATATGCAGGTGGGCTAGAATCAGTTTGTTCCCTGATTGTAATGGTTATTAGCAGGTATAACATCATTAATACTTGCACCATTATGACACCACTTATTTTAAGGTAATAAAATAATCAAAGTCATAACAACTACACACTGAGCAATATAATACTATTCTGTTCTACTCTATTTCTACTGTTTTATTCTAAAGTTTTCTGTCATAGGTGTCTAAGCATCAATATAAATGTAACATAGAACTTTTATCAACAAAGAACAGAACAATGTAGAAACAGTAACAGATGTGAGTGGAGAGAGGAGCTTACAGTACCTTATTTTTTCACTGCCTCACCTGCAGCTCCATAGCTGTTCTCACAGGAAAGCTTCAGTATGTGGGTTATTAAACTTAACACTTCCAGAGCCTGTTCTCTATCCCCAAACACAGCTGGCACAGGCTGACTGTGGCTATACACTTAAAGTGCTTTAGCATCCACGACAATGTCCACATGAAAACTATCGGAATGGACTGATGCCTAACCCATACCTAGCTCCCTCACTCTGCTTGGAGGAATGCTGATTGTCCTGGCCCAAAGCTGTGCTGCGAATAATTCCAACATTTAAAATATACACAATTTTTTGAATTCCAGTATCCTTGCCTGTGACTTGACATTATTTAATTTACTGACATGTACATAGTTACTGAAGATTAAGACATAGTGTTACACAGGATTTCATTACTCCTATCCACGCTCCTCAGATTTCTCAAGCCAGGGGCATGCTCTCCCTCCTTTCACTGCTGGCAGAGTTCCTTCATATAGCTGTGGATTTTGCAATTACACAGCTTGAACAAAGGGAGGGAACTCTGTTCCTGCCCCTGGTCTCTAGGAATGCATCCCACCTTCCCTACTTTTCTGATTGTTCACAACTCTGTTTCAGTGTGTAAATCTCTGTTAAAGAACAGTCCTTGTTCTGAAATGTCTGTAAGATTGTATGATAAAAAATATGCACTTATTTGTAAGGTTATAATTTTAGAATTTACAAGTCCACAATGGTTAGTAGTGAAATTCAGGGAAGTCACAGTTTTGGCTCAGGTGGTCATTCTTTAAGATCAATGATTGCACTTTAAAATACCAGGAAACTCTGCTAAATTCCCCTGCTGTTTTCCATTCATATTATCATTTTAGTAAACAATCTAATTGTTTATACTGGTTTATTGTTCCACAGGAGAGAGACAGATCTATATATTTTAAAAAAATCGTGCTTAATGTGATTATGAGAGGATAAATTTTATTCTGAGTTAAACTTTTCAAAACTCAGTTCAAATTTGGATTAATCAATACCAAAACGTAACTGCCAAGACATAAACATCTGTATGTTAATGAGGAATGTTCTGTTTGTGTCATTAAGAGAACATATGAATGGAATTCTCCTTTAAATTCAAATTTTAAGTTTCTTATTAACTTTAGGATTTTAAAATCAGGCTTAGAATTAAAACTGTCACCTATGGCTGAGGCACTGCTTACACAGTAGCTTATAATTTCAAGCTCCTTTTACATCTAAAAACCAGCTTATTGCCTGTTACATTGGTGTACTTTTGGATCTGAGAATTGTTTGAGCTCATTTTTATTGGACAGTGGAGAACAGAAAAAATTCTTCACAGCTTTCCTAGTTTAGGTGACATTAATGAACTCTGAAGATGATATCTGCCTCATAGTTTACCAAGAAATGAGGTCCAAGGAGAATAATCAACCTAAGGGAAAGAGATGGAGTAGGGAAAGGGAAAGAACCTACAAAATTGTTCAGTTTTACTTTGTTTCAGTGCCTTCTGCTTTAGTTTTTGTCTCTGGAAGAGCAATTCTCCATTAAAAAGATGCTAAGTTAATTAGGCACTGAGCATCATTATTGAAAAATACAGTTGAAATTCAATGTATGCTAAGACAGGGACGTCTTTCTATAACTTTATCGGTGTATTATTTGCTTTAGAAATGTAAAGTGTTACCAAAGTTTAGAAACAGGAAGAGGAATGGGGGAAAAAAAAAAAAAAAAAGAGCAAAAAGTCCTTATAAAAAAATTAGCTATGACTATGTAATGACAGTGTGATTTTAATATTTCTTTCTGTAGAGGTTTGACTGGTGTATCTACCAGACTGATGTACAGTTGGAAAGACTGTGGAAAAACATATCTAATTCCCATCACCAGTAGTAAATTCTAGCTTACATTATCATCAATAACCACACAGTTCATCAAATTACTTCAGCTGAAGATTAGCAAATCCTGTGAGTAGTCAATGCTAGCAGTTACATATTACCAAAGTCATGAAGTCATACAGTACAGACTTCCCATTTAAATAAAATATTTAAGAAGTCATGTCTCAAAAGGACATTATCATTGTCAGTATGTTTGAACAATGAGACCTATCATATGAAGAGAAAACATAAATCCTGTAATAATCAGAAAGTTTTTCTGTAGCACAGGTTTCTAATCATTCTCTACCATACTGGTGAAAGGAATTTCAGCAATTGTTTCCTTAGAGATATCCTTTATTTTCAAATTTGAATGGAAATGTTTAAATGTTTTCCAAAAAGAAGATGAAGATGGAAGAACACTTAGTTAACAGTTTATTTTATTACTTCAAAAACTCATTGGCAAATTCTTTTTCCTAGTAAATAGTTTTGGTTTTGTTTTTTTGTTTGCTTTGGTTGGGGTTTTTTGTTTGGGTTTGTTTTTTTTTTTTGTAAAGACATGTTATCTTGGTATAAAAGATAGATACCTTATCCATTTTGGCTTTCTAAGTTAAAGAGGTCCACCTCTCCCAAGTATTTTGGGCAAGTTGAACATATCCTGTTCTTTGAAATATATTTTGAGTTTTGATCAATTAGTTCCTTGCTTTACAATATTTTCAGGGTACTTACAGCTTTTGTTTATATATATTTCCTAAAACACAGAATAAAAGAGAAGAATGAAAAGGAAGACAGAAAATAAATGTGCTGTGTTTGTGAATATTTTGTGATTATGTCTATGATTTTGGTTTCGAAACTCGTTCTGAAGTGGAAAAAGTGAAATACTCAGGCTTATACTTTAATTAGAATAATTACTTAAATAATACTCTCATTTACTCAAAATACAAGTAAATATTTTCTTATTTGTGAAGTACCCCAATTCTCAAAGAGAATGAAAGTGACTCTTAAAATTCTTATTACTACCAACAAGATTGTATTAACATAACAGTAATGTGTCAATACTGATGTTTGTCCTTTGCACCATTTTATCTGACAAAATATAATGCTTAAACTGTGCAGACAGATGTGACTTAATTGTGCTATGAGCTGAGTGCTAAACTGAAAATTGGCTCATGTCAAAATATTCACAACTACAGATAAGATTTTGGGCTACTGCCGCTGCATTTTTTTTGTAAGAGCCAAGCTGAGGAGTCTACATGGAAATGTCTAACTTAAAAATAATCGTGCAGTTGATCTTCTCTGGCCATAGTCATGATGAACTTCTGGGTTCACTTCTTTCTCAAAAATCCTTTTTTTGTTTGTGGTCAACATGCTTTACGAGGCAACATTGCTGGTCTATATATGCTGGATGAGAGACTGGCACTGATGTTTGTGCTTGAAGAAAATTAAAGTGTTACCAATCCATGGAGTCTTCTTGTTATTCCTTCTTAAAATGTAAGATTTTTTTTAGTTTTAAAAGCCAGTGTTCTCCAAAAAACCCACAAACTTTATTCCTCAAATTGTTAAGAGCCTTTTAGATGGACAAGAATTTAAAAAAACTTCAGGCTTTTAACAAGACTAAAATACACTCAGTTATCCAAATAAATAATAAAAAATAATGCTGAATTTAAATGAAACAATTAAAGGCATGTTTGGTCTAGGAGAAGGTGGCCTCAAATTCAATTTCAAGAAGTATAGAAGCTTCTTGAGACAAAACTGTATATTATTCTTGGTTTACTGTTGTCAACATATACTCTATTTTCTTAGAGTGTCATGGAAAGCATGCATTGTGAAAAGCGTGTAGTTAATTTATAAAACTAGCTGACTAGAATAGTTTTCCAAAAAACTACTGCAAAGACCTGTAATTTCCTGATTTAAGCTGTTTAAATTGATTTGTAGTTTGTCCAAAAATATCTGTATTACAGTACAAAACCTGAGATTTGTAACAATAAAGTGGCACTATTCAGACAAATAAAGCTGAATGTTGTAATAATGTCTAATTAATGATAACATCCATTTGTCCATAGTACTAAGAATTCTCTGTTAAGGCCTGAATTGTGTATGAAATCCCAGTTTTTAAGTTAAAAGCTTAAGAAGGACTGGAAGCATTAAAGGCAACAAATCTACTACTGTTGTCGTTTAAAATTTCAGGGATACCTATTAAACTAGATGTACAGTTTAAAACATTCTGTAATCTCATCATCGTCTGAATCCTGCAAAGATAACTGCCAGCTATCATCCAGCATATGGGATTACTGTGGCAGTCCATATGCTTTGTAACAGTTGGTATTCAAACGAAAATTTGCAAAGTTAAATAAGAAGATGGCCCAGGAAACAAAGTCTAATTACTAGCAGCTACAACAAGCTGCCGACTCCAACTCAAAATATTTTCCTGTCAGCTTGTTTTTTCAAACTGAATTGTAAAATGTACTGACAACATGGACCTGTATTTCTACAATAAACTTAAGACCCAATAAGCTTAACTTGATATGCTACAGATGATTTGAAGGAGGATATTTATTCTTCTTTGTTTATCTGAGCCGTGCTTTTTAAAGTATCTGTGATATAGCTTGTCAATATGCCTTCATGTGATCAAAAATATTATGGTTCTGGAGAAGCATTGGCCCATTTCTGAACTCAGAGCTTGCTGATGTAGCCTGAAACATGTTTCAATGTTGTAACATGCTTCAAGCACAAAAGGTCTTATGCATTTCTATCTCAAGTAAGTCTTTCAGTTTCAGCCTTTTTTTCTGACAGTTTTCTTCTGTTTGCTGTATCTTTATAAAAGACTGCTCTGGAATCCTTCTGACAGACTTTTTTTTTCTCATTTAAAGCTATGTACCTTACTCTTTGAACTTGAATCACTGCTAACCTTTTGAAGTGATTATCTTGATCATCCCTACTTCCTGCATTTAGGTTTGCATCATGCAGTCTTCGCTGGGTACATCTACACTAAAAATTTAGTGTGCAGTATGGTGGGGTTGTTTTTTCTTGGCTGGTTGGTTTGGGGGACGGAGTGGTGTTGGGTTTTTTTAGGGGAGGTTTTGGGTTTTTTTACTGGCAGTTTGTCTTGCATTTTAGTGCCTTACAGTGTGCCCTATAGTGCACCTCTGATGTGTTCAAAACAGTATACTTCCTGGTGGAAGTAAAATTTAAGAAGTCATGTAAAAGCATGATATAGAGTAATATAAAGTGGATGCGTTAGCTCTGTCTTCCAGTTAGCTCTGTGCATGTGCTTAAGATAGCCAACTGCTGTGAATTTGATTTTAACAGACACAATATGAAGTACCACTCCCAGAACCATAATAAATCATGATAAAGTCAGCTTCACTCTATCTATATTTGCACTGCAGCAATCAGTAATGTAGAAGTTCACTCCAAATGTGCAAATACCTTCAGCACAAGGTAAGCTGGAAGATGGTCTCCAGGAAAAGTACTCCAACAGCTAACAGGTGTCTGAGTAGGGGACCAGGCAAGACTCCAAAATAAAATCCTCTCAGTGGATTCAGGCATACTCAAGTGTTTCACTCTTTGGAACTGCTCCTATTGTACTTCTCTGTTTGCTAAGACAAATATAATTGTACACTCCCAGATCTCCACCTAAACCGTTGGCACTCTAGTGCCCAAATTAATCCCTGCTATCTCAGTCAGCAAACGGAGTTCTCTAATTCAGGAGTTCCTTTACAATTGACAGAGGATGATTCAGGTGCCTGTCTCTACTGAGAGTAAAGGGAGCTTTAGTTAAATATGTTCTCAAATAATCCTCTTTGGTTAGATGCCTAAAGTGAGCTGGAATAAACCCAAGCTAATTAAAGCTTGTTTGGGGACAATATGGTAGACAAACAAGAAACATGGTTTAGAGGAATAATTTTTTATTAGCTGGAGAAACTCTCAAATAATTGAACGCAGGCTTAAGAAGAGGTTTGAAAGTGTTGCAGAGTTGTCAGAGTCTCTCTTCTGAGTCCATTTTATGTACTGCCATTACTTTAACCTGTAATGATAATAGGGTATCTATGTGTGAAAGTCTCTAACCTTGTATAAAGTCCCTCTACTGTGAGTAGTCTAAGACTCTCTGGCTCTTGAGTGAACAATAAAATAAATAACAAAATGCTCAAAACAAACGAGCAAAGAAAAAAAAAAAACGTTTCGTGTGGCTGAACTGATAATCAGAAAGTAATGAAGGTAGATAATCCAGTCTGCAGCACTGACAACTTCTAATCAAAAGTTCTTCCATGAAGTGTCAGGCACTTTCTTAGACACAGGAACTATCAGTAATGCATCATAAGACGTTGTCCTCAGGCAAGCATACATATATTCAGAATAAAAATGTACTCAGGAACTCAAAACCTAACATAGATGCATCCTATTGCCACACTTCTATGCATCAATAAATCAGTTCATTACTATTTCAAATACACTTTGCTCTCCTTGCTACCAAAAATAAATATTTTCACCAGCAGTTCTAGTAGAATTGGGACAAGACCACTAATCCCTAAAAAGGACCTGCAGCTAGAAGAAAAAAACCTATAATAATGGAAAACTGGTGTGTGTGTATTGCAAAATCATGGGGTAATATTTTTATTTTTAACTCAAATCTAGCATTTATCAGTAGGAATCTTCCAGGAGCTTCCAAGGATTATCTGTGAGTCTTGTTTTTTAACATAGAGGATTAGGATCCTGTTAATATCTTTGGACAAAAGAACCAAACTAATATAGACATGAATTGTATTGGCTCGCTTCAGAGTCATTGCTTCAGAGAAGTGATTAGCAAAACTTATCAAACAGCCTGTGAGCTGAGCTTATATTAGACTCTAACTAGAAGAATATAGCAACTGTACTTAATGGATTAAAATATGGAAACTCATAACCTACCAGTATCTGGAATGTCTACACCTGAAATGGAGGGGGGGGGGGGGGGGGGGGATGGGATTCCATAATAATTATTTTTAAACAAATATCTCAAACTCCATATGTACAGACCAGTGGTGGTAGAAGAATGCGGCCTAGGAACATATAAATAACTCCACATCTCACTTTTCAATAAGCCTGCTGCAGATTTCATGGTATATGACAGTACCAGGCAGTTGGAGTAGTGTTAGCAGTTTTCTGGCAAAAATAAAATGTAGCAACATACCCCCCTCCTCTCTGATTCCTCTACTGAAAGTCAAATATGTCAAAATGCATAAGTAGAAGAAAATACAGCTTTGAACAGTATCAAAGTGTTTTGGGTTTTTTTCATATGTTTTCCAAAGAAGCCTGGAAGCATCAATAGGAAAAAAACCTGTTTAATTCTCTCATACTTAGTTGGGGGATATAAATGCAGGTACTGTAGCTCACATGTTTGAAAAAATTCTCTATTTTCGTCTCATACCAAGGATAACACTGGGTATTTGCTGTTATTTGTTTAAAGTCCAGAGTCTAAGTCTTTGTGCAAAAGTTTCCCTATTAGCTTAATTTTCCATTCGTTTCTTTGTAATAAACAGCATCCAAGTGGATTCTAAAGTAATGGGAATTTTACATTTGATCATGTAAAAATTAATATATATATATTAAAAAATCCATAACAAACAACATAATGAGAGAGACAATATCTCAGCAATGATCTGGCCAGGTATAGAGTTAGGTAATATTAATCTGTTTGTTTTAAGATGTAACTAGAGATCTGTTATATCATCTAAAATATAAAGTAGAGAAGTCTTAAATTTCTGATTACAAACAGTGAATAAAACTTATTGTTAAATTTTGGTACTGCTCTGTGTTAAGGTTTCTATCTGATGAAAATGAGATTAGTGATTCTATTTTCTGTTGCACACACTACTGAACCTGATCTTCATTAAAACATTTATGTTAAAATATTAACCTACAAAATTCTCACCTGCTTTTATTAAAGACTGTATTTCTTATGAAAATATAATTTCTAGATGAATACTCAACTTTTCAGTTTCTTTTAGCTATGTTTTACCATCTGAGTTTGCTGTATTCTCTTTTCATGAGCATAACTAGCCTTTGAACAGATAACCAGTGAAAATTTTACTTACTCCTCCCCCTCAAAAAGACATAAAAAGCTCTATTCCTTTTTCCTAATTTATTCCAGTTGTCTGAGACACTTTCTAACTCCTGACATTTATCCTGTCAACAGTTGCAATGATATCAGTAAATAATAGATATTTATGGTTTAACTGTCTCATCTTAAACCTTTGCATGTTATGCAAGTTTTGTAAGACGGATTATTTCCAATTCACACTGCACATCTGAAGTCCAGACTCAGGTCCTAGCCAGATTTAAATGCACCAAATCCATCTTTAGCTTCACAGGACATTATAAGTTGCATCTCTCTCCACCAGTCTGCCCTCCCATAGTTTCAAACACATTCACCATTAGAATTTCTCTGAAGTTGAAGAAAAGTTTAACGTCTTTTAACATATATAAGTTCAAACACAACACACCAGCAGTTGTCCTTTTCTGGCTTAATCCACTGCCTATGAGCAAGCCACTGTATTCCCTAAGAAAATTTGTACATTTGCCACTGGCTCCCTCTCTGTGGTGATGCACTATGTAAGACTGCTTTATCTTAACTTATGGGGGAAATAACCCACAACAATCACATCTGAATTCATCTTTACCTCTATGAGATTTTCATTGTGTATGAATAAAATTACACTTAATGTAAGTTTATAAATCCTTTTATTGTGTGATAAACATCTGATTTCAGATTTTTTAATATTAAATTGCATAAGGACAATGAGTTCTTAGGGCATAAACTCAACTAACTACCACTAGGAAGATGCAAATTCTTCTAGTAGCCTTTTATTGTTGATTTACAAGGCACATAATTTAGGTGAGTTTTGTTTTCTTTCATGGTAACAACTGTTTTTATTATTAAAGAGGCCTAAACCTGATGAGAGTTCTACATATTTATGGGAAGATACAGGCTCATGAAATAATTTATGGTGCAAAGGAAAAGGAAAAGCAAATGGAAGATGTCGGAATAAAATAAGAGAATCAGGCAGTTATGCTGAAATTTGACAAGTATCTTGGGATGAAAGCTGATTTTAGAACAAGGTTGACCAACCTATCACAGGTCTGGAATTTTA
Source organism: Leptosomus discolor (assembly GCF_034619465.1). Lineage (NCBI taxonomy): Eukaryota > Metazoa > Chordata > Aves > Leptosomiformes > Leptosomidae > Leptosomus > Leptosomus discolor. The sequence continues at coordinate 79,932,443 of NC_141392.1, read as the reverse complement.
ACTTCTTAAAAATGGAATAACTTCAGTGTGAAACTATGCTACCACTTTGAAAAAAAATAAAAATAATCCCTACCTATATGCCAGAAAAGACCAAAAAATTTTTTGTTAGAGGAAGTTTGAGATGATATTCTATATTCCTTGATTACCGTAATGCATCCTAGAAACATGGCTCACGGTCCTCATTTTCAGGAATCGGCAAGAGTGGTTTGCTCCTGTAGGGAAGACAAACTGGGAGCCAAGATCAGGCTTGTAACAGCAAGACAAGGCATTAGCCTCACTAGCAAAAGGTGCAATCCCACAGTATAAAAGCAGGAAATGCTGAGCAGGTCAAGTCAAACCAAGAAGACAAGTCAGCAAGGCAAGGTCAGGATCATCAAAGCGCAAAGCCAGGAACAAGTATACCTGCAATGTAGCTCAAGCCAGGACCAAGACTGAGGGCCTAAGCTTCAATGCAGCTCCTGAAACAAGTAAGAGAAGCCTCAGGAAGGCTGTTTTTCACAATTTGTTCTTTTTAGAGAACTGATGTAAGCTTGCTGATCTGCACTGTTATCAGGGTTAACCTTGAGCACAAGCAGCTTTGTTCAAGCTTATCCCTGATACAGTACAGCTGGTGTACCCAGGCACCCAGTATTCATTCACATCTCATTTCGCCTCACAGTTTTCAGTTTTCCTAGAGTGAATAAAGTAGATAAGTCCAGACCTTGGAGGAGATCAAATAGTAAGTGTACTAGTGAAAGAGATCCTTAAGAAATGGCCAGAAAAGGAAAGGACCAAAGAAGACAGTCAGCAGAATTATGGATAGTAGAAGCGAAGATAAGGATGGTGCCTACATTTAGACCATATTAAGGGCTAAACTATAAGAGTTTATCACCTGACAACCCCTTACCAGACAGGAGGGGAGAATTGGGAAATGCAGCAGTCACATCTAAACAGCTGAACATCTGCCTGCAGATAGAAAGTAGCAAATGAACTCCTTATTTTGCCTTGCTTGCACATCATGCTTTGCTTCACTTACTAAGTTATCTTTATCCTGACATACAAATTTTCTTCCTTTGCCCTTCCAGTTCTCTTCCCCATCAAGCTGGGCAGGGGGTTGTGGGGGGGAGGGGGTGTGGTTGGACCTTGGCCTTAGCTGCTGCCCAGAGTCAACCCACCACAGCACTAGAAATAACATTAGACACCAGATGGCTCATAAGCCTGTGGCAGCACAGTTTTAAATTTCAGATCTCCCTGCATTTAATGAAAGAGATTAATAGACTGTTTACAACAGTTACAAAGTACAGCGTGCAATGCCTGCATGCATACTATTCATCATGTCAACCATTCTACCTTAATGTCTAAAGTATTACAGGATAAAGTAATTTTCTGTGTTTGAATGTTAGTGAATGTGAAAAACATTTTTTTCCTGTATCAATCTTGCTTGGTATAGGTATGCTGGTCACATATGCTTCTTTCAAAATCTAATGTGCATAATCATAAACAAAAGTCTCTATTTTATTGATGTGCTTAAATTAAGCATTAACAGAAAACAAAAGACTCCAAAATTCCATAAACAACTGTAGTTTGTCATCCCCAATTAACATGCACAAACAATAGACAAATTAGTTTATATGCACACAAAGAAGCCACATTTTGTAACTACATTAGTATAATTAACTCTCTATCAACCATAGCAGTCCGATCTCATGTAGTTACAAACGGAGTTCTCATTCTTTGTTCATCATGAGTAAATCCTTTCTCTCCAAGTAGACCCTCTGTATTTTCTATTGTGCACTAGATTTTAACACATCATTCACTTTTCTAATTTATCTACTCATCAGCACAGTATTTTATAAATCTTGGTTCAGCTTCATCTGACGAGTCCTAATACTTTACGTTCTAAGATGATATAAAAAATTAATTGTGTTTGAATACATATTAACACACCACAAACTGAACTTCAAAGTGTTTAATGGTAGCAGAACCCAAGGAGAACACATTTTATACCCTTTGAATATGTTTTCTTACACAGCTTTGCAGTCTTTCCAAATTATCTGTATCTTCTGCGGCACTCACTAGATTTCCTCTTGACCTGCTTTGCAGATATCAAAACCAAAAAATCTTTCTGTTTAAAGATCAGTCATATGTTTTTAGAAATCTTCCCATACCCAAACTTATTTTTGCACACAATATATTAACCCCTAGATCCTCCCTGCTACATCTTCCTAGTACAGTTATGTCTGTTATCAGAAAATTAAGTCCTGCTCAGGACAGATCTGTGACACCAAAACCAGCTGGCATGGATTGACTGATATCTCCACTACATGCTGGGAAGTAACTGTTCCTGACCTGTTGTAGTTTGTTAACTATGCTTGATAATTGTTTTGAAGAGTCCTATTCAGCAGAAGCACAAACAGTGTTAGGGAGTGTATTAACTATTTAACCATACCATGTTGACTTTTAACGCTCAGGGACATCCCTTTGTATTCTGTAAATTATTCATGTAAATATGATTTAATATATTTTAAAAGATTTTTTTGCTTACTGTAACTTCTCTCATCTCCTTCTTCAGTTTCTTCTTCTCTACATTCTCATTGTCTTTTCTGTGTCTGTCTAGATCTTAGCCTCATTAAACAGCATGGCATAGATCAAAAAGTCAGAATTACCTCAAACCATTCAATTATTCACTCAAATTGATTAACATCCTTCCTTGCCCTTAAATAAGATTTAGCATCAATATCTTAAATTATGTTGATTACATTTCAAGCTATTTCAAGTTTTCTCTAACAGATATTTCATTCTTCTATTGCGTAGCGAAGGGTCACCAGAATCTTCTTCAGATAGTCTGCTGGAACTATCGGCAAATTGATTCAATGCAGTGAATTTACCATACAAAAGTAAATGAAATCAAAAAGTGTGAAAAGTCACTTGAGAGCTGAAGCAGTAACATAATTCGAAACAATGAGCTAACATATTTCTTTAGTGGAATTTAAGAAGGGAGAAGAAGCACTACCTGATGATTTAAGACATAAAGATGTCAATATCTACTTAGGAAAAAAAATTAGAATAAATATGACAGTTCAATCACAAAAACTACACTAGAACACTCTATGGAGTGTTTTATAGACAGGCATGGAGATTACGGACAAAACCAATACTGTGTCCTTCTTGGTTGAGAACTCAGACCATAAAGACTGTCCAAAAACTACTCAAAGTATAAGGAAAGTGGCAACATAGTGAATGAAGGGCAATTTCCTATTTTATAAAGCAAGAATTAGGGTCATTAACATGAACAAAGGATTTTTGAAGAGAAACTTGAATACCTGAAAAAGTTTTATTCTACATTTGTTTAAAAAGCAGTAATTAAATATATGACCATTTGGTGAAGCTGTAAAATTATTATATTTTGACAATCTGCAGCTATTTTTGAGACATTCTATGGTAGAGATTAATTTATCCTTCCACATTACTGCTCCCAGGTGGTAGGGGAGATGAAAGAAGAAACATATAAAAGCAGCCAAGACTAGTAAAAAAGATTATGTATTAACAGAGCTGATGGTAACCATGAGGAAGAATATTTTTTGGATCTTGGATAGAGGTCAAGAAGGCTCAGGAAGATATGTTTTGATTTAGCAAGCTACAATATTTCCAGGATATGCACTGAAAGTGGCAGCTGAAGTGGGAGGAAGATGTGAATATGTGGCAAGGTAAACAAAAGCTGAAAATGGAAACCTTGAAATCCAAACAAACCATTTTGACACATTTGCCAGCTGGAGCATCAAGCCGAAAATTAAAAATCAGTGACTTAACACAGTCAGACACAATAGAGACACAAATATTGGCATAAAACAACGTGAGAAAGAATATGCCACACATCAAGGTGCATTACAAACTGTTAATGAGAAAATAGAATTCAGGAAAAAACTGGGGAAAAAAAATACAAACAGAAAATGCAATAAAATAAATTAGTGTGAAGTGCTTCATAAGCTTTGGAGCCAACAAGCCATTCTGGGCACCCAAGAACATACTTGACCCAAAGGTTTCTAATGCCTTTAGCTTAAATTACCTTTATTTCTCCAAAATAACACTTCTATCAAATGCAATGCCTACTTAAGCCATCATTTTCTGCAAACATTACTCTTTTTGTACGCTCCTTGCCTGCTATCAGCAGTTTGACAAAGCTCTCTACTCCTTTCACTAGTCAATTATCTGAAGGTTTCTCTCTAGAAGCCCATCTGACTGCACATCTGAACTGAATGATCACAAACACTCCAGCCTATAGCTCACCAGCAGCTGATCAATTATTTACTGTTACAAGGATCAAGTTGTCTTTAAGCTCTTTTTAGGTCTATGACTGTCCCACTTCAGAGTTGAAACAGATGATAAATCAAAAATTTTGGTAGGTTCAGTTCTCTAATACAGGCCAGAGCTTTATGACAGACTGGAACAGACGCACCAAATGCTTCAGGTATCCTACCTAGCATTCCATCCAAAAAAAATATTACCCTAGATAGAAGGACACAACGGTTCTAAAAGATAAAAAAACTTGAAGAAAGTATATTTTCTTACTCATAAAAGCATCAGCAAATGACAATAAAATGACAGGCAGACAAAAAAACCCAAACCGTAAATGTAGTCATTGTTAATAACTGATCTCTCAAACACAAAATCTTTAGAGAAATGATAGATTAGCACAAAGTAACAGATGGATGTGATGAAGGGCATGGGTCCAAAGTGTATCAACTGAAGTCTGTGGCCTGAAAAAGAAGGATGTTAGTCTCAGGAAACAGTCACGCTAAGACCTGACAGCCATTTATTATAGTGAACCAGTGTGTTACTGATTACTGATGACTTGGTTCAAGGTTACTAGAAGATACAATTAGAAAACATGAGGATATTTTATAATTTTGAATGAAAATAATTTATCAGCCCTCATTTCAGCAGAAGTCTGTTCTGGATAAGCCTCTAACTGACGAACTGAAAGCCTAAAAAATTACTTTAAGTAGCTACACTTCTCCTTTAGTATTAATATCTTTTTCATGTGAAAATGTAAGAAGTCCAGAACAGGCTTTACATTACCTCCAAAAGGCCAGTACAATAAATGCACCACCAAATTCTGTAGCCTTGCTGCCAGGGTTTGGCTGCCTGCGCTTGAGGCCACCTCTAATGTAATGCAGTTGTGTAACCTTGGATCCAGCTGCTGTGAAGAGTTGTGAGAAAAAGCTGTGAGAAGCCTCATAGGGCCTCCTTGCTTTGGCTCAGGAGCTGCAGAGAAGTTCAGGTGCTTTGCATTGGTGCCTTGCCTGCCTGAGCAACAGCATAGGGATGCCTGTCCCTGGCTTTGCACTTTGCTAATCCTGGCCTTGCCTTATTGACTTGATATCCTGGCTTAACCTTCAGACTTTCTCATCCCCACAGCCTTGTCTGACACTAGCCTCTTGGCTGACCCTGGTTACCATCAACAAACCTGCTCTGCTCAACTTATTCGGTTGCTGTGAGACTGTGACTTTGCTGGTGAAGACCCTGCTCTGTCAGCACTGCCATCACCCTGTGGGCTTCGTTTCCCATGCAGGAAACCACTCATCACTGCCCCCTGAAAGTCATGGAACCTGTCTCTGACAAGAGACAGAAATCCAGGACTAACATATTTTCACTGACAATGAGTGCATAAATATTTCTTGCAATCACCTCCTGTTTTCTTAGAAAGCCAAAAAATTCTAAATTGCAAATTAACAACATATACTTACATAGTATTTGCTTTCTCCCTCCAGCCTGAATCGTTTGGTCTTGAAACTAAGAAACAATACAGAATAAAACTCCCCTGGTAAAAGCTCATCCTTTACTGTAATGTGTGTTTTCCATTCACAGTTAAAAATCCATCATTTACAGTCAGAGTTGAATGCATAAATAGGAAATAATCCATATAAGTTCTGAGAATTTAAGCTAGATCAAACCTCAAAACCAATTTTTAAGTCGTCTTTTACATCCAAAGCTCGCGAGACTTCCATTAGGGTGAAGTTTCATGTCTAAATTATTCCATATTATTATCTTACCAAATTTAGTGGGTTAATGAGGAAACTGGAACTAAAATATCAGTGTCATATAGACAATTCTGAGCTCTGTTTTTCTTCAAGGTTAAGTAAGCAAGATGGTCCTGATTACACTCCACACGCTACTGAAGTCAAAATCTTTAGCATTAGCTGGGCACACCTGAATCCAAACCAAACCAACATTTGGCTGTTAAGAACTCCTGTACTTGAACTTCAAGACCTTATTTCCTTTCTAATGCTTCAAAATTGTGAGGACATCTGCTGTCAATGAATTTGATCTTCATCCATACATCATGGTTAACATCGCTCCCTACACACAGATTACAATTGAGGTTAACTTCAGGGTTACATCCTCTTTTTTAAATTATGTGCCTGTTCTTGACTATAATTTTCTTTCAGATTTCCTTAGTATTACATTAAGATATATTATAAATTACTAGAAAATATCAAAGATTAGAGCCGTTGAGAAAGATATCCTAACTCTATACCTACACCAGAAATTAGCAAGAAAAAAAAAATTATTTTTGCACTATTGTATGTATCTTTATACCCACAATATTTTTCCTCCTAGTTTTCAACAGATAGGGACTCAAACCTCAATGTTAGAGGTGTCAGAACCCATTCCAAATGTTATCACCAGAAACCATTTTTAAAAGTCCAAAACCCATTTTCAAGTCTTTTTGAGTTTTTGGCTTTAACAAATTTCAGTTATAAGGACATTCACAGTTTAGTTAGGCGTTGTGTAAAAGAAGTGTTTAATAAGGTAGAATTTTCTACCTTTCAGTGAATATTGTCTTATTTTTGGCTTTACCCATGACTCTGACAAGTTTAAGGAATTATTGTAAATTTATGTGATGTGATTTCTCTTTGTGGAATTCATATCCTCACGTTGCATTTTATGTTGTTAACCCAAATACCTCAGTGTTCTTTTTACTATTAATTTCATAATGATTTAAGAATAAAACTAGAAGCCCAAGTAAGCTCTGGCTTGAGAACACTGGCAATAGGGGTCATTATGAATATACATTTCTTGCTCTCCCTCTTTGCTCTGGAACTCCACTCATCATTTGGTCTCTAAACATTTATCTTAACATTCAGTGTGACAGTTTTCAGCTTTCCAAGAAACAGGTTTTCCTTTCACCCCTTGACAGATGTAAATACAGACTCCTTGCATTTTTATGAAAAATTTATATTTGTCTAATGCTTAGTATGGGTTATGTACATTTACAAGCATAAATCAAGAATTTTAGTAAAAATCAAAGGTCTAGGAATTAACTGTGCAACTGATTGTGTGAAAAAGCATTTTATCAGAAATACCAAAATTCAATATTTCACGCTTTTTTATTTTAACATAAGCAAACAGAAAACTATATTGTTTCTTGTTGTCAAAGTGTATTACAGATTTTGTTGCTCTCCTAACCCTGTTCTTCTCTGAAAATACTTTATTTCCCACAGCGTAATCTTCTGACCAAATTAATCTTATATGTAATGAAATTAATGGTTCCATCCAGTCAGGTGAGATAATTGTGTCTTTCTCACGTAAACCTATTCACTTACATATATACTTTCACATATACATGTCACTAACAAAAAGTCCTTACTTGTAATTCGAATAACTTCATCAACTGGAAGAGAAAAGTTATTACATGTAATTTTTTAAGAGAACTAGATGTAACAAGAATTTCTACGTCTTGAGGAATCTATTTATTGACTTTCTATTACAAAAAGAGAAATATTTTTAATTTAAAATATTTTTAATTTTTTCTTTTACATATCATAGTGTGTGTAATACATACGTAAACATTTCAATGTAATTCTTGTTTCTCATAAGTGTTCATTTGTTTTACCTTTTCATTTTATGCTAATCAAATACCAACATATCAATTTCATTCAGATTATGGTATCATATGATAATATATTTAGGTCCTTGGACTATAGTTTTTAAAAATTAGACCTATTTGTTTAGCATTATTTGAGGCTTTTTTTTTTTTTTAACCCCAGAATTATCTCATTTTTTTCTTGTACTGTACCACTGACTTTGACATTTTGCAGTAGTTGTCCCTTGGTACATTCAGTGTTAATCTTGCTACCTAACTCTGATAAATCTGGGAATTACAAGACACAAAATACTTTGAGTTAGGAAATAAGGTTTACTTTATTTGAAATATTTATTTTAAAATGAAGTATAAACCAGATTATTCCAAAGACATGTCTGTTCTGAATTGTGGAGCGAGAAATACAATTGAGTCCAGTGAAATACATTTTGAATAAGTTTTGAAACATCTTTTCCTCCTAAAATTATGATTTCATAAAGGAATATATGTTATCTAGGAGAAAGGCATATTTGTATATATACGTGTGTGGACTTATTCAAAAATAGCTCTCAACATTTAAAATTAATTATATGAGATGATGCAAGTGTCTACTGGTAGTATCTTGGTATTCCTCCTGAACTAAACATGAAAAGTATTAAAACATTTAAATACCTGCTCCTGCAAAGTCTGAGTATACAGTATACTGTAATATGTGGTTAGATTTTTTCTCTAGATTTTCCAAAATAGTATTGATTTTATAAACGTATTTTATCTGTCCACTATTTGTATATATATATATACTTCAACTAGAACCACTTGCAGCTGCAATGGGGAATAGGAAGATTTTAAATTTGTCTATATTTTTGTTGACATTTTGGGCTAGATTTTCTTCAGCCAGAGTCTAAATACCCAGCTGATCCTCCTGCTGGTTTCTGTTCATCAAGAAACTGACAGAAACAATAAGTATGAATTTTAACTTTGGTGATAGCACAGCAAAGCAATTACAGACTCTGACAGTTTTTGACTTTAGAATTCTGGATTTTCTGCCAAATATGGAATCCCAGGAAATACCATAATTGGCCACAAAATGTACACATGACCATTGTATTACTATATGAAAAATACATTCTTTGTTTACTTATTTCTTGCTTAGTAAATCTAAGCTGTAATCTTAGCTACAACAAGATCTGTAGTAGCTCTGGTAAAGCCAGTATATTACTTGTGTACTGTGTATAATCTCAGGAATTTGATTAGATGATGTTGAAAAAAATAGTTGAAAGTAGGATAACTTTAAATATAGTAGTTTTCGTTAACACAAAAATAATTTTTAAAAATTAAACACATAATTCCTTTTTCCTAAATAACAAATGTCGTTTGCCTTACAGATAATTTAAAATTATATTTCTAGGCTATGAGCTGACCAAGAATATTGACATTTCACATCCTATCAGTTTAGTTCCGATAATGTGATTATAGATTTTTCTCATTTCAAAAGAAATTCTTTTTTCTCATTTTCTCATATACAAGAATATGCCTTTCTTTCTCTAGAACTAGCTAAAGATGTAAAAGAATAATGTACATGCAGTGAAACAAAAAAGTGAGCCCAAGCTTCTCTACATAATATGAAATACCTCTTTCTTCAATAGAGAATCTGACCATTTGCACCCTGAGTTTCAAAACAGCTTTTCTTGCAGAACCCATTTTTAGCCTGTGAACTACAATGATACATTGTCCTACACAGAGTGAATTTTTTTTACATTTGCTTGTAAAGTCAATTGTAACTAATTGAACTCACTTTTATTCTTGTGTCTTCCAAATCTTCTCCTTCAGCTGCATCCCATATTGAGAAATGTAAAACTTCTCACAATAGCCCTAGCTTAAAAAAGGTGGACCAGCATCTTTAAGAGAAATATGGCCCATTTTTAGATCATAAAGGGTTCTACAGACATTTACTTATTTTTTAAAAGTCTTATTCCTCAAGGATTTTACTAACATATCTCATTTGTGATTAATTTCCTGTTGTTTTGACTTAATCATGTTTAAAAAGTCTTCCATAGTATCTGTACAGTCAAAGGACTCCACAGAAGAGCTGGTTCTTCCCTCAGGCTAAATGCATGGACTGTGTCACTAGGTTTATGGAAATTCTTAAGTTGAAACACAAAACCTGGAATACCTTAAAAGCTGTGGAGGGCCATTTTCTTCCATGATATGCTAGCCTGGATTTGGTTTAGCTCTTGGGATAACTTTTATTTTTCTGGTTAAAGCCAACAATGTACCTGGGAAACTCCTTTTGAGAACCTCAGTTTAACACAATAATACTTAGAAAACATACAAACAAAAAGGAAAAAAAAAAAAGAAACAAAAAACACTAAACATTTTTGTCTTGATTCCTTTAAAAAGAAACATTTTCCTGCATCATTTTCCTTACCAGTTTTCTTCAAATCCTTCCTACTTAGGGACACTTATCTTGATGAGACATCATCATTTGTCAGACTATATTGCTAAAATACACAGCAGAACTCCTTTTTCCCAAGATACAGTTTCACAGTCAGTTTAGTCTTGTCTGTGTACAGCCTGCAACCAGAAGGAGCAGTCCCACTTCCTCCCACTCTTGACCACATGTTCTTAATACTTCCACCGGCTACAGCAACGGTAAGACTGCTGGCTGAACTGGGGGAATGGGCTCTTCCTGCTGATGGAAAATTCATCTTATCTTTTTGTTTGCCCTTTTTTCCCCCTCCTTCAAGTGATTTACCCTGCAACCACAAAGTTTTAAAATTTGAGGGAAATTTTAAAATAGGAGGTAAAAGATGGAAATATTTGCTTTCAGGAGAAAAAGTTACTTCCAGCTCATTTCTTACCAATTAAAGTAAAAATACATCATACATAAAAATATCCCTGTGTACCTGAGATAAAGCAATTACTTTATCTCAAAGTATTTTCCTATTAATCTTAACCATATCTAAATATTGACTATTGACATCACAATTTTGGTACTTATTCTCAGCAACTATCCAAACGAACAGATTAAGCCACATGCCTCAAATTAAATAGCTTCATGGACAAAAAGAAATAACAACACTGCAAGAAAGGAAAAGTGAACCTCTAGAGGCAGACAACTCTGTAAGTCCTAAACCTCGTTCATTCCACCTTTCATAAAGATAAGAGATAAAAAAATTGAGGTATTTTCCCTGCCTTCACATCTTGTTCTTGTGTGCTGCTTCTTTACACCTGATGAGGTTCCAACACAAAACGTAATGATCTTTCTACTTCATTCTAACAAACATCTCCCTATCTCCCTCTTTGCCTCTTCTCCCCATTGGTTATGTGTCCTGCATTAACAGTCCTTACACTGGAAACATTGCAAAAAATTGATATTTAGCATACCCTAAGAACTTCTGCTTGGGATATTTTGCGTCTATAACTTTTTATATAGACTAAAATACAACTACTGTTGGAAAGTTTGCACACAAAACAAGTACAGTAGATTGTACTGACAAACATGACATAGGTGAATAAAAAGAAAGTACAGGAACTATGTCTTCAGTTTTTAACTAAGAAGTGGGAGTAGATGTTGATTTTGCATTGGTATATGCCATTGGTAAGACACAGAATCATAGAATCGTAGAATGGTATGGTTTGGAAGGGGTCTTAAATCAACCATGGACAGGGGCAGCATTCAGTAGACAAGGTTGCTCAAAGCCCCATCCAACCTGACCTTGAACACTGCCAAGGGAGTGGGCAGCCACAGCTGCTCTGGACAACTTGTCCCAGTGTCTCATCACACTCACAGTAAAGAATTTCTTCCTTATATCTAATCTAAATCTACCCTCTTTCAATTTAAAGCCATTACCCCTCATCCTATCACTACACTCCCTGAGAAAGGGTCTCCCCCCACCTTTCCTGTGAGCCCCCTTCAGGTACTGGAAGGCCACTATAAGGTCTCCCTGGAGCCTTCTCTTCTCCAGGCTGAACAACCCCAGCTGTCTCAGCCTGTCCTCATAGGGAAGATGCTCTAGCCCTTGATCAGTTTTGTGGCACTTCTCTGGACTCGCTCAAGCAGGTCCACGTCTTTCTTATGCTGGGGGACCCAGAGATGAACACAGCACTCCAGGCCAGGTCTCACCAGAGCAGAGTAGACGGGGAGAATCACCTCCCTCAACCTGCTGGCCACACTTCTTGTGATGCAGCCCAGGATGCGATTGAGTCTAGGACAGTCCTCCCTCCTGTGCAGCAACACACTGGTCCTCCCTGCTGTGCCAGTCCTGCCCCCTGCACAGCAAGTTCCACAAAGCCCTTGAACATCGGCAGGGGCTCTGCATGGCACTGCAGGGAGCCCCAAGTGCCTGGCAGCAAGTGGTCTCTCACAGGAGGCTAAGGGGGGGCCAGCCACAAGCTTGTTCCTGCCATACTTGTAGTTTGCACCTCATTAAGGGGAGGAGAAGAAGGCAGAAAGGCAGGGGCACAAGTGGCTGGTGAAATGGGGGATGAAGCAGCAGGGGGAGCAGCTCCGGGTGCAGTTCCAGGCATGAAGGGGATGCTGGCCACCTAAGCACTGCCTGGTGGGAGACCATGCTGTTTTGTCAGCCTTGACTCTGTTATATTTTTTGGGGGGTGGGGGTGGGGGTGGGTGTTGTTTTGCAGATCTCACCGTGTGGCTGGCAGGACCGATGTGGCTCGGAGGACCAGAGCACTGCAACACAGGAAGGAGGACCAGTGTGGAGGAGAGAACCAGTGTGGCATGGTGCAGGGGAGAGGACCGGTGCGATGCCAAGGACCAGTGGAATCTGCTGGCCTGTGCAGAGTTGTCCCTGTGCAGAGTTGGCCACAAACAGTTGTCCTATCCCTGATGCAATTGGTTTTCTGGGTTGAGAGGGCACATTGCTGGCTCATATTCATTTTTCATCCACCAGCACCCCCAAGTCCTTCTCCACAGGGCTGCTCTCAATCCATTCTCTGCCCAGGCTGTATTTGCACTTGTGATTGCTCCGACCCCTGTGCAGGACCTTGCACTTGGCCTTGTTGAACTTCATGAGGTTTGCCCACCTCTCCAGCCTGTCAAGGTCTCTCTGGATGGCATCCTTTCCCTCAAGTGTGTTGACAGAAGCACACAGCTTGGTGTCATCAGGAAACTTGCTGAGCATGCACTCGATCCCACTGTTCATGTTGCCAACAAAGATGTTAAACAACATTGGTCCCCTGAGGAGCGCCGCTTATCGCTCATCTCCACTCAGACATCGAGCTGTTAACCACAAACTTTTGAGTGCAACCACTCAGACAATTCTTTATCCACTGAGTAGTCAATCCTTCAAATCCATAGCTCTCCAATTTAGAGTCAAGGATGTTGTGCAGGACAGTGTCAAATGCTTTGTACAAGGCTAGGCAGATGAATTCGGTTCCTCTTCCCTTATCCACCATTGCTGTAACCCCATTGTAGAAGGCCACCAAATTTGTCAGGCACAATTTGCCCTTACCGAAGCCATGTTGGCTGCCACCAGTCACCTCCTTATTTTCCATGTGCCCTAGCATAGTTTCCAGGAAGATCTGCTCAATGATCTTGCTGGGCACAGAGGTGAGACTGACCGGCCTGTAATTCCCCAAGTCTCCCTTTTTTCTCTTTTTAAAGATGGGGTTATATTTTCTCTCTTCCACTCAGTGGAAATTTCATCAGATTGTCATGACTTATCAAATATGATGGATAGTGGCTTAATCACTTCATCCACCAGTTCCTTCAGGACCTGCAGATGCATTTGATGAGGTCCCATGGACTTGTGCACCTGTGGATTCCTTAAACGATCTTGACCCTGATCTTCTCCTACCGTGGGCAGTTCTGCATTGAAATAATTTTTGTAGTTTTATTGTGTCAAGACTATCATCTATTTCTATAATTGTGATCAATTGTTTCTGTCTAAAAAAGAGGTTCTTTTGTACTGAAGGATATAACACAAAATGTGGTTAGTTATATGTATATATTAATTTTTTTTACTCTGAATAACGATGCAAAATTACTCCAGCCAGATTGCCTCCACAGTTTGATCGTGTTAATAGCGGATTTTTGACTTGTAAACAAAAAGAGATTCAGCTTCAGCAGGAATAGTGATATTTATGATATTCCTAAAAAACAACATTTTTGGAACAAGTTGATCAAATTCTGATTGTCTGATGTTCAGAAAGGAAGAATTAATTATGTAAAGAAAGATAAGGAAAGACAAATAATTGATGAAGTAACTTATTTAAATAAATAATTATACTGCTGCAGTTAATTTACTTATTACAAGTTAACTACTTAATTAATATATTCAATGTTGCATTAGCTTAACTTTAATGTAGATCTTAGCACTCAAGACTAAGTATTAATAGAAAGTCATTCATGTAGACCAGTTACTTTTTCATAACCAAATTGCAGTATTTTAAATTAACATAATTAAATAATAACCACTTAAACAGACTGCATCTATTATTTGATAATGCTGGTGATAAATGTATTTCCATATCACTCAATCTTTTCTGCTGTTCATTTTCACTGGCGAAACAGCAGGAGTGAATGCAGTCATAAGTAAACTTTTGATCTGTGCTGGCTCACCTCACTATTTCAGCTGGAAAAAGACCTGTTCCAGAGCAGAAAAAAAAGCCTCTCCAAGTTGATAAGAACTCAATAACATTTTGAATTTAAAGCAGGAGTTAACATCCCATCATCAAGCTGTTCTATTCATTTTATTAAATGATTTAAAAGATCAGTGCCTCATTCCAAGATTTTATCATGACATATCTCAAATGCTAGAAAAAATGCAGGCACATAGGGTTTGATCTGTTTCCTTGGAGACACACAGCATTAAAGCAGGGATAGTTACAGGAAGAGTTGTCCATTTGAGGAATCCATTCTCATCACAAAGCTGCTAGCTCTGTTCTTATAGCCTAAATTTATCTGCCCCCAGTTCCTGTGTGACTAGGGAAGGACAGGATGGGAGGGAATTATCCTTTAGCAATAAATGCCTCAGTGACAACTTGGGATGTAAGAGAAATAGCATAACTCTGATTTAATGCACATAACTCTGACCAACATTGGTCTGTTAGTCCGCTCCCAGAGCTATTACATCATTGAATTAGGGAGAACTGGGGGAATGAGTCACATGGCTGGAGTGCTGGAATGGAGGGTTATGGTAGTCAGGACAGGTGAGGTGGAGGAGTTCCACTGTATATAAGAGAGAGGTCTGACTTCAGAGACCTTACAGTTAGGGCTGATGTGGTTGAAAGCCTCTGTGTGAGGATTAGGGGGATGGAAAACAAAGCAGATGTTGTTGTGGGTGTCTATTATTGATCACTCAGCCAGGATGATAGATAGCACTGATGAGTTATTCTATGGGCAATTAGGACATATCTCTATAATGGTGGCCCTTGTCTTTATGGGAGATTTCAACTTCTCAGACATTTACTGGGAAAAGCAGACTGCTGTGACAAGGAAGTCTGAGAAATTCCTGAAGTATGTTGAAGAAAATTTCCTATCACAAGTACTTAGTGAGCCAACTAGGACAGGTGTGCTCCTAGGCATGTTGTTTGTGAATAGAGAAGGACTCATGTGAGATATGATGGTAGATGGCTGTCTTGGCCACAGTGATCATGAAATGTTTGAATTTAGAATTTTTGGTGTAATAAGAAAAAAGAACATCAGAGTTGCTACCCTGGATTTCAAGAGAGCAACCTTTAAGCTACTCAGGAAGCTAGTTAGTGGTGTCCCCTGGGAATCTACTTTTGAAGGCTAACAGTTTCATGAGAAGCAGGAAAATAAATTGTATGATTTCTGTAAGCAAGGTCAGACTTCACAGAAAGATTATGAGAGCTGCTGTTCACATGTGTAGGGAGAAACCACAAAAGGCCAAAGCTCAGCTAGAGTTGTGTCAGACAACAAAAAAGGCTTTTTTACATAAGTTAATAGCAAGTGGAGGTCTCAGAAAAATATTGGACCGGTGCTTGATGAAGATGGACATCTGATAAGCAGGTTTGAAGAAAAGGTGGAGACATTTAATGTATTTTTGCCTCAGTCTTTAGTATTAATGACAGACTGTGGGCTGCTCAGTCCTCTGAGTTGGAGGATCATTACTGCAGGAGCAGGGACTTTCCATTTATGGACACCGAAATTATAAGGGCCAGTTGTATCAGCTGAATGTTCATAAGTACATGAGGCCTGATGGTAGTCGTCCCAGACTACTGAAGGAGGTAGCAGGTGTTACAGCAGGACTCCTGTCAATCATCTACCAAAGTTCTTGGGAGTCTGGGATGTCCCTGATGACTGGAGGCTAGCTGATGTTATTTCAATTTGCAAGAAAGGCATGAGGGAAGACCCAGGAAACTACAGATCTGTTAGACTAGCCTCAGTTCCTGGAGAAATTATGGAGACAGTCATACTGGGTGCTATCTGAAGTCGTTTAAAAGGCAATGCAATCATCAGGGACAATCAATATGGGTTCAAGAAAGGGAAGTCCAGTTTAACTAATTTGATATCTTTCTATGATAAGGTCACCCCCCACCACCTAGATGGCTACGCAGAGTTTGCTGTGCAGAATTATCCTAGACCCTTTTATCAACAATCTGGATGCAGGACTTGAATGTACCCTTAGTAAATTTCCTGACAATACCAAACTGGGAGATGCTGTCGACCCTCCTGAGGGACAAGAGATCTTGCAGAGGGATCTGGATAGATTGGAGCATTGGCCAGTCATCAATGGCATGAAATTTAACAAGAACATATGCCAGATTCTGTACCTGGAATGCAGTAACACCAGATATGAGCATAGATCGGGAGAGGAATGGCTGAAGAGCAGCCCTGCAGAAAGGGGTCTGGGGGTGCTGGTTGACAGCAGGCTCAATATGAGCCAGTAGAGTGTCCTGGCAGTCAAGAGGGCAAACCTCATCCTAGGACACAGCATAAAAACACATCCTTATCGAACACAGCATAACCAGCCAAAGAGGTGATTATCCTGCTGTATTCAGCATTGGTGCAGATTCACCTTGAACGCTGTGTGCAGTGCTGGGCCCACAATTTAAAAAAGATACTTGAATGTATCTAGAGGAGAGCAGCAAAGCTGGTGAAAGAGTTGGAAGGAATGTCCCATGACGAGCAGCTAAAGAAAAGACTTTGGGCTTGTCTAGTTTGGACAAAGGGAGGCTGAAGGGTGACCTCATTGCTCTCTGCAGCTTCCTGAGAAGGTGAAGTGGGGAGGGAGGGCCTGAGTTTTTCTCCCTGGTATCCAGTGACAGGATGCATGGGAATGGCTCAAAGCTGCACCAGGGGAAGTTCAGACTGGATATTATGAAACATTTCTTTACCCAAAGGGTGGTCAAATGCTGGAACAGGCTTCCTAGAGAGATGGTCAATTCCCAGTGCCTGTCAGTGCCAGTAGGAGAAAAGGCATATTAATATGCCTTAAATACATGCCTTAGCTTTTGTTCAGCCATGAATTGGTCGGGCAATTGGACTAGATCACTTCTAAATGGAACAATTTTATTCTAGTCTAGTCTAGCCTATATGGAAAAACTAAAACATCAATAATGGCATAGAAAAGACAATATAAAGCCATCCTTCATCCTCATCTCCCAAGTAGCAGTAGAATTTAAATCAAACTTATTTTCATATTTATAATAACAGAAGAATTTGCTCTGTTGATCAAAAAATCTTTTCATTGATAATTTATTGTATTGTAATGAAGCACTGGAAAGACAATGTGATCTGAAACTTTATAGGCAGTACAATGACAGCTACTCAGTAACTAGCCCTAAACTCCAGTCCGAAAATTACATGAGGTAGTGAGGGGAAAAAAAACAGCAATGTCTATCAGACAAGTATGTGCAACAAAAAAAAAATGTAATACAAAACATTCAAGATAACATTCAATGTGCAATATACGCTGTTCAAGCTATGTGTAGAGAATCAGTAAAGGCAGCAAGGTGCTGTTAATATGAAAAATCCTCAGCTTTCACATGTTTTCTAGTCATGAGTATTTGTTCACTTAGGTCCTGTGCTTTGCTACTGCTAGTGCTTAGGTGATTAACTAACGCTAGCTTGGGTATCTCAATACTATAGAATCATAAAATCATAGAATCATAGAATGGCTTGGGTTGGAAGGGTCCTTGAAGAACATTTAGTCCAACCCCCCTGGCATGGGTAGGTACACCTTCCACTAGACCAGGTTGCTCAAAGCCCCATCCAGCCTGGACTTGAATGCTGCCAGGAAGGGGGCAGTCACAGCCTCTCTACGCAACCTGTTCCAGTGTCTCATCACCCTTGTAGTGAAGAACTTCCTGATATCTAATCTAAATCTACCCTCTTTCAGTTTGCAACCATTACTATGTGGTGATCACTTCAAAATTTCAGTATAGACATACTATATATCTTCTAGATACTGTGTATGTTCTAGACATTAGATGCTATGACAGTCATATAGTCTGCAAATTATCATCCAGTGTTACGGATTAGCACTTTTGATTACAACCCACTCCAAAACTCTTTCATATGTATGGGAATCAAGTTTTCCCACTGAAATAGGTCACATTTTTTTTTCCTCTTCTTCTCTTTCCTCTTTTTTTTCTCCTAGTGGCAGTTATATATCTGTCATTAATATGGTCAAAATTTGATTTTTTTAGCTGTTCAACTTTTGTTTTCTACTGAAGTCGATGGAATTTGAAAGTATTTAGCTTCCATCTGAAATCACATCCTAATTAACAACAACACTGTAAGTTTACAAGAACTTAACTAGCAAATCAGTTTTCATGGAGGTGTGTTTCCTCAACTGTACTCTTACCAAGTGATCAGAAATATCCTTTAATTTTGCTCTTGTCTTATTGTAAACCTTCTGTGCTACTCAGCCCCATGCATGAATAAGTTAATTAAACAAAAAATATTTCCATTATCCTCCTCAATTTTAATTTCAGCTCTGGATGGAGCCTGCCTACTTACTGTCAAATATGAGTATTATGAACATACACACACACAGAAAAATTAATAACTTGGTATGAAACACATTTAAGTTCCAGATAGGCTTGAGCGATGAGCCCATGCAAACCTCATGAAGTTCAATAAGGGCAAGTGCAAGGTTCTGCACATGGGTCAGGGCAATCCCAAGCACAAATACAGTCTGGGCGATGAGTGGATTGAAAGCAGCCCTGTGGAGAAGCACTTGGAGGTCTTGGTGGATGAAAAACTAAATATGAGCCAGTAACGTGCCCTCCCAGCCCAGAAAGCCAACTGCATCCTGGGTTGCATCAAAAGTGCGGCCAGCAAGCGGACAGAGGTGATTCTCCCCCTCTACTCTGCTCTGGTGAGATCCCACCTGCAGTGCTGCGTTCAGCATAAAAAAGACATGGACCTGCTTGAGCAGGTCCAGAGGAAGGCCACAAAGTTGATCAAGGGGCTGGAGCACCTTCCCTGTGAGGACAGGCTGAGAGAGTTGGGGTTGTTCAGCCTGGAGAAGAGAAGGCTCCAGGGAGACCTTATAGTGGCCTTCTAGCACCTAAAAGCAGGCCTACAGGAAAGGTGAGGAGGGACGTTTTATCAGGGAGTGTGGTGATAGGACAAGGGGTAATGATTTCAAGCTGAAAGAGGGTAGATTTAGATTAGATTCAAGGAAGAAATTGTTTACTGTGAAGGTGGTGAGGCAGTGGTACAGATTGCCCAGAGAAGTTGTGGCTGCCCCCTCCCTGGAAGAATTCAAGCTCAGGTTGGATGGGACTTTGAGCAACCTGATCTGGTGGAAGATGTCCCTGGCCATGGCAGGGGGGTTGGAACTAGGTGATATTTAAGATCCTTTCCAGCTCAAACCAATCTACAATTCTGTGATTCTAGGTCACTTTCCCAGAATCATTTGACTGTATAGTGGCCTATTATCTTTACAAGATTCTTTACTTTACCTGGCACCTGACTTCCAAAATGCCATTTTGAAGATGACTGTTTACCTCCCAGATGAAGCATCACCCAGGCGTAAACAGACAGACAACACAGTTCCAATCTAGGTTTAAGCAAATTAGTATACCAAATTTCAGTCTAGGTCCTCTGTAAAAATCTTAAAATTGTAAAGAACTTTGCACCTTTATAGTTGTTTGAACACTCAGAAAAGAAATGCCAGGTGTAATGTTGCGGACCCTGGCGTGAAACCTCTGTGTCTCTGTCTTATGCATGTCTGTGGTTTTCCTGGACGAGCAGTGACATAAGGGGCAATATAAGAAAAGCGGCTGATCCTATCAAAAGGGGAAGGGCCTTGCTCCCTTCAACTCACTCAGCTGCAAGTACTCACATCCTGCTCCAAGCTGTTCACTTCTGCTTCTACATTTCTGCTAGCACAATCATCTTGAGGAAGTTTTGATCAGAAAGTATCAGCCAAGGACCTTGCCCTCCCTCTTCCTATATGAGCATTTGATTATTGCACACAAAGTTAGTGTCACTTTTTGTTTCATTAGCCATTGTAAAAGGTATCCAGACTATACCATTTTGCTATGTTTCCTATGGAGAATGTATTTACAGAGTCTTGTTCTTCCTTTGGAGGCACTTAGACATACAGTTGTGGATTTTATATCCACTCACTCTGCTCATGCTGATGACTATCTTTTATGCTTAAAGATCACGAGACTTTTTGCAAGTCTGTGGGTGTTCATTTTTTCCCCCTATTAATCACAAAATATGTAAAACCCCCAGCTCTAGCATTTTTCCCCCTTAGTGATAGCATATTATACCCAAGATTTAAACTTCAATAACAAGATCAGCGTCAGAAAGCACTATTTCCACCTTCAAACTTTAAATAAAATTTTATCTCCCTGAGCTGTGCCAGTGTCTTCAAAAGATACCCAGATTAACGTGTTTCCTCCTGAATTTACTGATAAAAATTTGTACTTTGCAGTTCATCTATTCATTGAGGTGCTTTGAGCACATATGAAATCAAATATGTTATTTATGTATCAGGCAGCATTGGCTTCCCAGTACTGTGACAATGAGGTAACATAACACCTCAGACAGCTTGAAATATTCAGCAATATTTGGAGAACATGTCTGCTGTAGAAATACAAGCATGTGTTGCATCTGCTATTCATTTAATGTCTCTATCAATCAGTTGTATTCTGAAGTGCTCTGAAGTGATTACGTTACAGTTATTACAAGGAATAAAACAATTGTCTGATTGATTCAGCTTATTTTTACTAGGGATATCAGGATCTGTTAATAGTGCTGCTGCCAGGCTCAAATCCTGGCACACTGTTAAGGAGGTCTATTCATTCCAGGTACCTAATGCACTTGATAACTCAAACTATCATTGTATTCTTAGATAGTCAAATTGTTTCCTATTTGTTAGCAATTAAGAGTGGCTGTCAAAAAAATTTAAAAATGGTGGGAGAAATTTATATTACTTGATATAAGCAAGGGAGGATTTTTAGCATGGAGAACCTCTCATCAAACTATAATCTTGTCAGTTTTCCAGGCCTGGACAGCGGAATAAGAGTAATAGAGAGATTTGCAATTAAATATTTATTATAAACTACACAAAACGGATAAATATATGTGCCACAGGAGAGTATAATTACAGCTTTGCTTTTCTGTCCTGAATACTTACATGTCCTTGCAATGTTATGAATGGGGTTGCCTAAAAATGATCATCCTACCAGATGGAATGGTATCTGTTTCTCATCAGTATTGCATTATTCACCTCAGCTTCTAAAGGGGAAAAAAAAGTAGATAACATAATTTCAGGAAGTTAATAAAGTAATTTTCAGGAAACTTACATACTCAGCACCTTTAAGAAACGGTCCTCTGTTGCTAATACTACCATGCATAACCTTAAATTTGCAAGCAGAACACACAGTGAACAAGAATAAACTCAAGAAAGAATAGAATATGTGGCAAAAATAATAAGAACATAAATGAAATGTTTAATCAGAAAAATAATTAAGTGTCCCAAAAGTTTCTTAGCTTTTTTCAAACTTGTTCCTGAAACCAGTAAATATTAGAAGCCATGGGACTGTATTGTTTTTGGCTAGGATAGAGTTAATTTTTTTCATAGAAGTTTGTATGGTGTTGTATTTGGATTTGTGACCAAAATGGTCTTGATAACACATCAATGTTTTAGTTATTGCTGAACAGTGTTTGCACAGAATCAAGGCCTTTCTCTGTTTCCCCCACTTCTCTGCCAGCGAGTAGCCTCGAGGTGCACAAGAAGTTGGGAGGGTTCACAGCTGGGACAGCTGACCCCCACTGGCCAAAGGGGTATTCCATATGTTGTCATGCTCAGCAATAAGAGCTGGGGTAAAGAAGGGTGGAGGGGGGACATTCAGAGTTGTGGCATTTGTCTTTCCAAGTAACCATCACACATGATGGAGCCTTGCTTCCCTGGAGATGGCTGAACATCTGCCTGTTGATGGGAAGCAGCAAATAAATTCCTTGTTTACTTTGCTTGTGTGTCCGAGCTTTTATCTACCTAGCAAACTTTGTCTCAACCCACAAGTTTTCTCACTTCTACCCTTCCAATTCTCTCCCTCATCTCACTGCTGGGGAACTGATTGTCCATGTGTGTGGTATTTATCAGTCTTCCAGGGTTAACCCACAAGCGGTACATATTTATGTACTTATTTATCCATCCCTTTAGGGATATATATTTTTAATTTTGCAATGTTTATTCCTTCCTTGCATTCCTTCTTTTGGTTTATGCCATGGCATGCCTAACACATATCCTCAGACTAAATTCTAGTACTTCATACACTCAAGAAGAAAATTGTTACGTATGAACAAAAGGAGAGATAGTCTGGAACCGAAAATGAATATGGATTCAAAGTTAATATGATAAAAAGTGGAGAGTTTGAAGAATAGACAAGTAGAAGATATTCACAATCATATGTCATCTACACATATATTTCTCTGCTGATGACTTTGACATGATTCACCCTGCTGAGCATAAGGATGGGATTTGTCTCACTTAGTTTAGACATGTCAATGCAAATGTATATATCCTATCTAGTGACCTCATGCTCTCTTCATAGGCAATAAAGAAAAAGAAAAATAGGCACTTTCAGAGACCTATTCATCTTATCCCCACACAGGTTTCTAAATAGACCAGACAAATTGAACTGCAGAATTGCCTCCTCATCACTGTCAACTACCTAAACTGTCCTCTGTGACTCAGACATGTAAACAACCACATTTACCTAAGATGAATCCCACGTAAGGAGATAGAAGAAAGGGGGAGAAAAGGTACAAAGGTTAAGAAACCCAGCTTTCATGGTTTTTCTTCCATTTCTCCCTTTTTCCCCATCTCCTCCATCAATCCTGAAAACAAAACCAATTGGAAACACACATCAGCAGTGGTTTGCGTGTAGGGTCAGTCTAAAACTTTTTTATTATCACTTTGCGCAGTGAGTAGCCAAGATGGAGACAATTGTGGATATTGTGGCAAAAAAACTGTGCTCTGCATGTGAGCATTATCATAAGCTCTTGATTTATCTCAGTAAATTTCCTTGCTGCCCACCACAGTAATATACTTTCTACCCCAAAATTAGTTGTATCAAACCCCTTTAATTTTCATTTATGTATCCTGAAGTCAATTTAAAAATATAAGAACTGTGGCTTAAAAATCATGTAGGTTACACATAAGGGGAACTTACTTTACAAACTCCCTTTTTTGGAGAACTATACTTTCGTGATCCCCTCTAGCTTGATGCCCCTCTGCCTTCTCAGTTTATTTTACTCTGTATATTCTGTTCTCTTTTACTAGTCTTACCTCAAAGTTGTTGAATTTGTGAAAACTTCTCATGTCAGGATGGAGAAAGAATCAGGTTTTATTAGGCTTGTGAGTTACTGAAGACTCGTGAGAGGAAAATCTCTTAAGGAGTTATACACAGGAAAACATAGATGCTTTGTTTGTTTGTTTGTTTTAGGATGTCTGGAAGAGGAGCTATTATTAATTAAAAAAATATATATATATGAATATTTGTTTTTTACACAGGTTTACTGAATACACACTTAAACCAAAGATTGTAACTGTCGAATCACCTAAATATGTTGGCTACACAATCTAGTAAATAGAATACTAGGAGGTCTGGCAGAGTTTCAGCATTGTGGTCTTGTTGCCTTATTCTTCTCCCAATGGGCAGAACTCACCCATTTTATGTGTGCATAGAAATCAGTTACCCACTGGATCAGTTATCTCCTTTATTTGTTTGTTCAGCAACAGTGAGATATATATGTATGTTCTCAAAGTTCCTTATTGTAAGTTACATAGCATTATGTACTATATATGTTATTATCCCTTAACCTTACCCACATGGCTTCACCAGCTGGGTTGCCAATGCTAACAGTTGTTGATTTGTTAAGCCAAAACAACTTTGTTTCTGCTTTTTATAGTGCTATAAATATATCACAAATGAAATTACTCAGAGGACTGTTCTGTTTACACAAAATGGGAGTGAGTCTTTAATTCTAATTTAATTTAATTTAATAGTAGAAAAGCTATAAAAGTTATTTGGGGTTTGGGGAGGTTTTTGCATCCTGTATGGGGTTTATATTCTGAAGATGTGTAACTCAAAAAGACAGAATCCTAAACTAAGTTTCTATAGATTTTATATATATATATATATATATATATATACATACATAACAGTATGCAGGAAGGTTTTATTCTGTAGTATTATGCAGTTCATTAGGAACAGATCACACTATGCTACAGGAAATTTTCCGTTGTGCTGTTCCTTTTGTTACTAGAAATCTTATGGAACAGAAAATGTCTTTCGCCACTAGACTTAGAAATGTTGGCAAGTATGTTTTTCTTATTAATAAAACTTAATATTTTAAGATGTTTTTCCTTAAATAATTTTCCATATTTTTCTTCAGGCAATTTACTGATTATCTCCCCCTTCAGATATATATAAAAAAAGATTCATTACAGAAGAATTTTAAAAAGACTTGTAATAAATGCCATAATTCTGACAGCCAGGAAAACTTTCCAGAAAAAAACTTTTTTAGGCAGTGGAAGAAAACTGTGTAACCAAAGCAACTGAATAACTAAATGTCAACATGTATCAAAAACACAGTGCATTATCACAATTAGAATTCTCAGTCATTTATTGTCTTTCTTATAGTGTGATAGGTATTTAGTTTTTATGCATACTTGATGCCAATTATTTTCATTATGGGAACAGCTGTAGGAAGAGAACTAAATCCATAATGCCTGTATGAGAAAAAATAGATGTATGTAAAAGTGTTGCTTTTAGAACAAAAACAGAGAGCATGCAATAATCTGATTTTTTTCCACTTATAGTATTCCTTGAATTGGTATTTCAACAATTCAGGGAAATTTGCAATTTGGAGTCTGTGTTTTGTTGTTTCAAAAGAAAAAGAAAAAGGACATTTAAAAAAAAATAAAATATACCTATCTTTCTAAATATTCATGAATCTACACTGTAATTCTGAACTAGGTCTCATTATAGCTTGTGAGGTTGGGGGGAGACATTTTAAGGAAGGAAATGAGCTCTTCTGTAACCTTTCCGTAGTTATGTATCTCTTGGAACACAACTTTCCTCAAAAAAAACCCACAGCTGTGTTCTCAAAATGGAGAAATCATACTCCCATGACTTGCAAAAAGACAAAGGCATCAGGAACTCAACTATAGCCATCATATTAGTGTATCCACTCCAGTCAATTCTGTGCAAAAAAACGTATTATATGGGGAGGACAGATAACAAAAAACCCACAACAAAAAAAAACAGGGCATGTTTATATCCATAAGGCTGCAATGGAGGAAGACAGCTCAGTTACAGAGCAGCAAGATATTCTCTCCAAGCTTACTCTAATACATTGTGACTAGCTCTAGTATGTTTTATGTAGGTCACTGACAGAAGACAATGGTCTGATTCCTGTATAATTTATAAACCTTTTTAACAAAGCTCCAACATAAAGACATATATTGTGTAGTATACTAAGGGATGGAGAGCATGTTATCAGGGATATAACAGTCTTGTAATACTTCCCCTTCCATTAACACTAATAAGGATTTTGAGTATACTTTGCAACATGGCTTCAGGTGCTTGTGCTTTTTACAGCTCAACTGCGGTTCAACTCGCTGTAGCTCAAGCAGAAACAGTGACCTATAAATATAAAAGATTCCTCTCTACTGTAAAGATGACCACTGATCACCAGTAGTAATCCCTCACTACTGAGGGATCAATGAAACTTCTGTTTATTCACTATCATAAAATGTTAATTTATGTTGAGCATAGACAGGTAGAGTTTGTCATTAGGTTTGCAAAATTCCTTCCACTTTTCTCTTTCTGTATTACACACTAGTGAGCCTTGAAGGACATTCCCTGAACAACTAATATTATTTTCCCTTTCAAAATGCTTAACACATTTCATATATTAAAGTGAAAAGTACCCCTGAATAGAGATTACTCTGAAACCATTCACTTCCTAAATTTTAGTTCTTAGAGGTACATCTCATCCAAGTAGCTACTTAGAATCATAGAATCATCAGGTTGGAATAGACCTCTAAGATCATCAACTCCAAGTGCTGACCTAATACCACAATGCCCACTAAACCGTGTCCCAGAGTGCCACATCTACATTTTTTTGAACACCTCCAGGGATGGTGACTCCAGCACTTCCTTGGGCAGCCTGTTTCGATGTTCGACTTCTCTTTCAGTAAAGGAATTTAAAGAAATTGAATCTAAACCTCCCCTGGCACAAATTGAAGCCATGTCCTCTTGTCCTACGCTTGTTACTTGGGAGAAGAGAATGACCCCTGCCTCACTACAACCTCCTTTCAGGTAGTTGTAGAGAGTGGCAAGTTCTACCCTCAGCCTCCTCTTCTCCAGACTGAACACCTCAGTTCCCTCAGATGCTCCTCATAAGACCTATTCTCCAGACCCTTTGCCAGCTTTGTTGTCCTTCTCTGGACATGCTCCAGCACCTCAATGACCTTCTTGTAGTGAGGGGCTCAAAACTTCACACAGTATTCAAGGTGCAGCCTCACCAGTGCCGAGTACAGGGCGGGCCACAATCACCTCCCTACTCCTGCTGGCCTCGCTATTTCTGGTATAGGCGAGGATGCTGTTGGCCTTCCTGGCCACCTGGGCACACTGCTGGCTCGTGTTCAGCTAGCTGTCAACCAGCACCCCCAGGTCCTTTTTCTGCCGGGCAGCTTTCCAGCCACTCATCCCCAGGCCAGTAGCGCTGCATGGGGTTGTGGTGACCCAAGTGCAGGACTTGGCACTTGGCCCTGCTGAACATCATATCATTGGCCTCAGCCCATCTATCCAGCCTGTCCAGATCCCTCTGCAGAGCCTCTCTACCCTCAAGCAGATTGACACTCCCACTTAATTTCATGTCATCTGCAAACTTGCTGAGGGAACACTCAATCACCTCATCCAGATCATCAATAAAGATGTTAAACAAGACCAGTCCAAATACTGATCCCTGGGGAACAACACTTGTGACCAGCCACCAGTTGGATTTAACTCCATTCACCACAACTCTCTGTGCTGGGCCGTCCAGCCAGTTTTGAACCCAGCTTAAGTGTACAGCTGCCTAGGCCATGAGCCGCCAGCTTTCCTAGGAGAATGCTGTGGGAGATTGTGTCAAAGGCTTTGCTAAAGTCCAGGTAGATGACATCCACAGCCTTCCCCTTATCAACTAGGCGGGTCACCTGGTCATAGAAAGAGATCAGGTTAGTTAAACAAGACCTGCCGTTCATGAACCCATGCTGGCTGGGCCTGAGTCCCTGGTTGTCCTGCACATGCCATGTGGGCACCCTGAAGATGAACCATTTTGTAACCTTCCCCAGCACCGAGATCAGGCTGATGGGCCTGTAGTTCCCCAGATCCTTCTTCCGTCCCTTCTTGTAGGTGGGTGTCACATTGGCAAGCCTCCAGTCATCTGGGACTTTCATTTTTGACCAGTTCTTCTGATAAATGATGGAGAGTCATTTGGCCAGCTCCTTGCCAGCTCCCTCAGTACTCTCAGGTGGATCCCATCCAGCCCCATAGACTTGTGGATGTCCAGGTGGAAAAGCAGGCCTTTAACTGCTTTGTCCTGAATTACAGGGGGTTTATTCTGCTCTAGGTCCCTGTCTTCCAGCTCAGGGGGCTGATTACCTTGCGTATTGCTTGTCTGACTATTAAAGACTGGGGCAAAGAAGGCATTAAGTACCTGAGCCTTTTCCTCATCCTTGGTGACAATATTCCCCTCTGCATCCAATAGAGGATGTAGATTCTCCTTGGTTCTCTTTTTGTTTTTAATGTATTTGTAGAAACATTTTTTGTTGTCTTTCACAAAAGTGGCCAGCCTCAGTTCTAGTAGGGCTTTTGCCTCTCTAATTTTCCCTCTGCATGACCTAACAAGCTCCCTACACTCTTTTTGAGTTACCTGCCCCTTCTTCCAAGACTGCAAACCTTCCTTTTTTGCCTGAGTTCCAGCAAAACTCTCTGTTCAGCCAGTCTGGTCGTCTTCCCCGCCAGTTCGTCTGCCGGCACACAGGGACAGACTGCTCCTGCGCCCTTAAGATTTCCTCCTTGAAGAATGTCCAGCCTTCCTGGACCCCCTTGCCCTTCAGGACTGTGTCCCAAGGGACAGTCTTGACCAGTGTCCTAAATAGCCCAAAGTCAGCCCTCCGGAAGCCCATGGTTGTGATTTGGCTGTCTCTCCTATCTTCACCAAGAATAGAGAACTCTATCATCTCATGGTCACTAAGCCCAAGTTGGCCTCCGATCACCACATTTCCCACCAGTTCTTCTATGTTTGTAAAGAGTAGGTGAAGTGAGGCACCTCCCCTGTTAGGCCCTCTCACCAACTGTGTCAGGAAGTTATCTTCCACACACCCCAGGAACCTCCTGGAACTGTTTCCTCTCTGTTGTGTTGCAGACATCTAGTAAGAGGACAAGGGCTAACAATTGAGAGATTTCTCTTATAGAATGCCTCATCTGCCTCTTCGTCCTGGATGGGTGGTCTATAACAGACTCCCAGCAGGATATCTGCCTTGTTGGCCTTCCCCCTCATCCTTACCCATAAGCACTTGGCTTTCCTCACAGTCATTAATCTCTACACTATCAAAACTCTCCCTAACATACAAAGCCACCCCACCACCTCTCTTTCCTTGCCTATCCCTTCTGAAGAGCTTATAGCCACCAGTTGTAGCACTCCAGTCATGACAGTCATCCCACCATGTTTCTGTGACAGTGACCAAGTCATAGCTATCCTGCTGCACAATGGCTTCCAACTCCTCCTGTTTATTGCCCATGTTGTGTGCATTGGTGTAGATTCACTTGAGATGAACTATCGATTTCACCTCTAACATCAGCATACCACTCCTAGATCCACTAATTGTCCCCCTCCCCCTCAAATTTAGTTTAAAGCCTTCTCAATGAGCCCGGCCAACTCATATGCAAGAATCCTCTTCCCCTTTCTAGAAAGCTGAACTCCGTCTGTTGCCAGCAGGCCTGATGCCTTGTAAACCTCCCCATGATCATAGAAACCAAAATTCCACCAATGACACCAGCCTCTAAGCCACATGTTAATCAGGTGTGGTTTACTGTTCCTTTCAGTATTCTTGCCCACCACTGAAGGGATTGAGGAAAACACAACCTGTGCTCCAGAAACTTCAAGCAATCTCCCCAGTGCCCTGAAGTTCCTTTTGATGGCTTTTGTATTTCTCTCTGCAATCTCATCGCTACCAAGTTACACAGCCAAGAGCAGGTGATAATCAGAGGGCCGTACCAGACTAGGGAGTTTCCTAGTAACATTTCTAACCCGGGCCGCAGGGAGGCAGGAGACTTCCCTGTGGCATGGGTCCAGTCGACATATTGGGCCCTCCATTCCCCTCGGAAGGGTATCACCAACAACAATTACCCTTCTTTTTTTCTTAACAGAGGTGGTCACAGTACATGGGGCTGACCGACTCTCACTAGGCAACTCCCCAGATGAGCTGTCATCTACCTCCTCATCTGCCTGTCCCTCAAATACTAGGGCCCCTTTATCCTCATTGGTGTTTGATTCTCCCTGAGAAGCAGCATATCTATTTTGAAAGGGTACCTGGGGGAGTGCGGTAGCCACTGGGTTGCCACACCTGCCGCACCTGGCAGGAACCTGTCGCCACTGATCCCCATTCTCCAAGCCATCCCATTCAGAAGATAGGGAGCCCTTTGTGTCCTTAGCACTGTGTGCCTGTTGGGACTGTTCCAAAGAAGGCAGAGTCTGACTCCAGCAGTCTGTCTCCCTCTCACACTCCCTTATGGCCCTCAGCCTTTCAACCTCCTCTTTCAGCTCAGCCACAAAGATGAGCAGATCATTCACTTGCTCACATCTAACGCAGGTTTCCTCACAGTCCTCCATTGCAAATGCAAGGTTCCAGCACTCTCTGCAGCTTGAGGCCTGGACACCTACATGTATGCGTGTGACCTCTGTCTGGGTCGACATATTTCTTTTGACAACAGCTTTTGGCTGGGTTTCAGTCATGACTGGTCATGCCCATGTGACTAATCTCGCAAAATTCCAGGACGCACTTAGGTGACTCACTACGTCCCTTCTTCTTCGACATTGATCAGTGTGCAGGGATCTTTGATCTTCCTATCCCCGTGCTCTCAGAGGGGGTTTAAGTAGCCCACTGAGGCTCCACCCAGGCATCGCCTGCCTCTCTTGCAAGAGCTGCAGCTCGGTGAGGGGGGTCACGCCATTGGCCACGTGTCTCCCAGTTTCGGGAAAAAGATCCTATATGCCGAGCTCTGTCACCCTGCTGAACGTTGCGGGGATGGTCCAGCTCCGAAGGCTGATCTCAGCAACTTGCTGCTTTCTACACCCTTCTTTATCAGGTATCCTAAATACACTCATAATAATTATTTCAGTTATGACTTCCTGGAGGAAAATAGGAGTGCATGTATAATACTTCATTACAATACTGATTTGCAACAACTTCGCTCAACCATAGAAAGAGAGGGTAATCTGATCTGCCCTTATCTGTTTACTGCACAAAAGAACTTGATTCCTAGACCACTTTGGTGATATCTTTAAAGGACAAAAAGGTTTAAAGATAATATTTTGCTTTCTCCAAAGAATTTCAATTGGACAGGAAGCTCTTTCTTAAAATAGATCTTAGAGCTAATGGTGATTCTTTAAGGAGTTATACCAACACTGCATAGCAATTTAGAGGAACACATAGAATTTGTATTTATGCAATATACTTAGGACTTATCCAGAATACAGGTGAAGAGTGGGATCTGAATATTACCTTGATTCAATAGCATTAAACTTTTAAAGACTAGAGTCCTCTCATCTCGGTGGGTAAACATCATTTCAACAAGAAGAATAGGTTTTTGTTTTCTGTCAAGATGTTACTTCAGGACAATTCCATTTTCAGCAAAAGATGGGATAACTTCACAACTGATACTTGGAGGTATTCAGGTGTCTGCCTCCCAAACATTTTGCTGAATATTCCTTTTTTTTTCCTCTGATCACAGTGCAAGTCTATATATACAACTGAGACTGAGAAATTGATATTGGTCTGTATCCTCACAAGCTTCCATATGATAATGCTAGAAGAGCTTTACTGTGATAATCTAAGCTGCTTTTCTCTATACTGCAAGTCATAACATTTCCATGAAATAGATCTCATTCAAAAAAAAGGAAAATCTTAATGGCAATTAAAAATTTAGCATTAATAATGACATTCATTTAGGATTCTTTTAATGTTGCTGAAAAGGAGGCCTGTGGTACCTACAAATTTAAAAAAAAATATACTGATAAGGATATAATTAGTATTTGTTAGTCTTGAATCTAAACTTCTACCAGTATAGAAGCATTTTGTAACGCTGTTATGGCATAGCCAGAGATTAGTTACTGTGTGTAGTTTTGGGCCCCTCACTACATGAAAGACATTGAGGTGAGAAAGAGGACAAACTGACTTCTGTTCCAACTTCACACATTAAACAGCTCTCAATCCTGACGCCCTGTGTGGCTAAGAGCCATAGCCATCACTACTAATTACATGTACTAACTGCATCAGTGCAAATGCTGTGGTATGGTATACTAATAGCTGACTTTTAGAGTAAAAAATAACAAGATTTTCATATGTGGTAATGATGACTGATATTAGATAAGAACTAACCATTAGCTATGACAGCGTTGTTAAATAGTTAAGTTAGAAAAGTTTTCTTTTACAGTTTAAAACTGGGCTGACTTGTCGGTCTTCTGAACCTTCCTGTCACAATGATCTCTAGTTGTCTGATACATAAATATATACATATATTTAACTGCAAAATTAAGATTATGCCTACATGCAGGTATATACCTGTTAGTGTCCACATCTGTGCTAGGTGTCTAAATGTCAATCATAACATTAAGGTGGTGGAGTATCACCACTAAGTTCTTATTTAAATGACTCTCCTTCCTCCATTGACTGTATTGATTAGGTCTCTGCTGATTACAATTACTCTTAGTGAGCTCGTGATTATTTACATGTAGCTAACTGGACTGCATTACAGTCTTCGGATTTAGTTGCCCAAATATAGGCAACTAGTGACATTTTAAAGATACTAGAAGATGCAAGACATATGGAACAGGGAAGTAAGACCCAGAACTTCTAAGACAGTCATACCTCTTTAGAGTTGAAGCTAAGGGTCAGGTGCAATACCCTAAGCCATCTTACAGGCCTGTATTTAGGCTATCATCTTACAGCTACAGTATTGGTTTTCTTACTATGATGTCTGATTTTATCTGGCTTATGTCTCAATCATTCATCTAATCTTTCTGGAAAGTACATATCTTGGTCAGTGTATCCTATTATATATCTAGGCCTTTAAAAACAGATGTGAGCCAGAGACAAAGCTTTTCCAGCTGAGAGAATAAAAGAAGATATGATTGGGAAATGATCTCCTGTAGAAGATCAGATGAATCTAAATATTTTCAGAATTTATTTGAAATCATCTTCATTTAAATATTTCACTTAAACAGCTCATTCCTGCTGGCACAGACTTTTTACTGAAGATAATGTGTTCTTATAATTTATGACATCATGCAGTCATCTGAGGATTATGCTGTTGTCTTTTTCTTTTTCACATGGAGCACATTCATACCAAAAATGAAAGAAAAATTGCAGTAGAAAAAAAAAATAGCAAAGATGTTTCTTGTTCTATGAAATAAATGCATATCTTTACTCGAGAGTAGTTTATGTAACTTGCATCTTTTCCATTATCTCCTACGCTTGTATTTGAGCCAAATTATTTTTTTTCTTATGGAAGCATTTTTACTAATGTGATCTTTTAATATTTATTTTATTTATAAAAACACTGAGACTGGAGACGGAAATACCCGCTACTCTTGAATGGTGAACATGGCAAAGTCACTTTTACCCTTGAAAAAATTATAATGCTTCACTCCCTATAATATGAATTATACATTACGTGATGCAAGTTACATTAGATCATGTCAAGGCAGATAGTCTGACATACATAGGAGTGTGTACCAGCTTGACGTTTAGATTAAAGTCAGAAAGCTTATTCTTGCTGGAGGAAAAGTTCAATAGATGGAGAGAATCACATTCATCATGTTAAAGTACCTCTCTCACATTAGATATTGTTTTTCATTCAAACTGTGTTGAAAGCACTCTACCATTTTCTTGGCGCTTCATATCAACCATACTTTCCCAGAAACCTCTCCTTTGTTAGGTCTGCTACAAAACTCTTCCATTGCATGTATTCCTTTTTCCCTTTTTTTAACAGAAGGCAGCAGATGAGAACATGGGAAACAGGGGGAAAAAAACCCAAAACCACAAAACACTAGAAGAATATATCTTATGTACTTCAAAGTAACTCTTATATAAAAAATACAAAAAGTAGATACCAAAAAGAACTGTTGACTGTAGAAGTGCTCTTTTGCGCAGATAATCTGTATTTTTCTTTACTTTTTTCTCTGTAATTGTGTGATATTACTGTCCTGCACAACATTTTACAAAAGAAAAAATACAATAAAATTATGTTCCTCAAAATCTGATAGTAGATTTGGCCATGGATTACAATGAAATGCAGAATATACTTAATGATGCTGCATATATGTTGGAAATAGGTGATTACCTGACAATCTTTCCTCAAATGACCAAAGTTCTGGGCATTTTAGACAGTCTGTGCTGCCATCTTATAATAACAGAGCTAAAGCTTTCTGTGAAAATGTCATAGACAATATTGTTAACATATGTAACATATGGATTAAACATTCTCAAGTACAAAGCTTGTTCTAGTTGGGCTGTATGACTACTATCATGAAAGGTGATGGTGGAACGGAGGACGTTTAAGGTGTTTTAACAACACTATTTAAAACCAACCAAACCAGTTTTTTAAAGACTACTTTTGCTTGCTGTATGCAGGAAAATCTGTGCTGGAAAATAATAGACACACTCTTGGCAACCTGTTGACAAAACTCTATGTATGGAAATTGTTGCAATCAGCTTCTTCTCTGGGGACATAATGAACCCACTTTTCCAAACAAAAGTTCGCAGACCACCCTAGAGATAGCTAACTTGGAGTTTAACTTTTTTTCTGTTTCCTGATTATATTAGAACTGTCATCAGAAAATAGAATAAAGTACAAATAAAGTTACTTTGGACATGCTTGTGCTGTTCTCCTTGGATTAAACTGTTCCATCAATTGGCATTCTCTCTCTGATCTCTTTTTAGCTCTTTCTGTCCTGACAGTTTCCCTCATCTTACTGATACCTTTCTGAACTCATTTACATCACCCTTACTTTGGAAAACTCTTGACACGGTCCCAAACAAATTCTGTAACTTTTCTTCTCTGCAAGGGAAAGGTCCAAAAAACCCTGAATGTTCCTCTTCCTCTTTCTAAAAGATGTAAAGAAATCCAGTAGCTATAGGATCTGGCCATTAGACACTTTTCTTATGACTTTCTTTTGAATACCATTTTTATATCTTTTTTTTTTTTTTTTTTACAACCTCAGACTTTTTTCTTGAGTCTCCTCAATCTCTCACAACAGTTTGGCATTCAAAGCATTTAAATGATGATAAAAAAATCCATTAGTTAAACCTGTTAGCATGACACTCTCCAGACTGAAGACAGTTTATGTTTATATAATGAGCCTTGAATAACTAATGGAATGAAAACAGCTAAGAAAATTTACCACCCACATATTCCACAGATTTTGCCAAGCATGTCTTTCCTTATCATTAGAGTTATGCTATAAAGTCAAGAATAAAAGTGCACTCATATTCCTCAGAGGAAATATTTCCTCACCAGCCAAAAATGTAGTTCATGTGGCTTGTAGGACTTCCATGACTTCATTTGAAAGTGCCTGTGGACACATACTGTTTTATGTGTCTGTTTCAGCTGTGTAACACTAATGCATGTGTTAAGAGTGTGTATCAACAAAATTGTTTACCTTCCACAGGGAATTAGTTGTTTGCCCATCAGTGCCTGCAGCTGGGGGAACATGAAAAATAGCAGCATTTCTTTTTAGTGATGTATGCATGAATAAATGGGATGGCAATCACTAATTCTGAAATGAGTTTCTTTCTGCATGGAGAAATGGAAAACAGTAAGGCGAAGTAGACTAACCAAAGTGTAAAGCCTTCTCTGAGAAACTAGCATTGTCATACTGCTTGAACGTGATCAGTTGCATGGGTATTTCAATTCATTTATCTTTCTAAAATGATTTTCTTCTAAAATCTATCTGAAAAAACCTGTGATGTGTGGACACTGCAGTCAACAGAAAGGTACCCTTTTTTTTTTTCTTTTTATGAGTCTTTGATGAGTCTGCTCATCTCCTTAAAGCAACAGCACTTTTATATCTCTATACTGGCTTTTCACCTGTGTATCAGATTAATGAGCCGTGTAATGTTGGGGAAGTAGTATATCGTTTCATAATCAGTGTACGAAAAAGTGAAAGGGAGGAGAAGACAGTAACAACATAGTTGAGGAATTTATGGTGCAGGGCAATGAACTAGAAGAGAAAAAATAAACCATACACAGCCAAAGATGAGGTGTAACTTACCTGAGTGGATTTTACAAGTTCTATCCATGAATAACAACAAATCATTGTAACGTGTTACAGGCACCTAGTGATTACTTTTTCTCACTACATTATTTTCACAACGTGTCACACTAATGGGAGAAATAGGATGGTTTTTGTATGTTAGTGACTTGAAAATACATAATCTATTTCTGCATACTATTTCTTCTTCCTTATGGTAAAAAGAAAGAGGAGGAAAAAAAAGGCAGTGCTTCCATAAACAACTGGTAGCCTGTCTGGTTTGAAGAGAACAGGTGTCGTACATAGCACAACAGAATTGATAGATTCAATGTGTCATAAGGTTAACAAAAAAGAAAGACAGAAAAATGAACTCATGTCAAATCAGATCTGACAAATCCCAGCAACAATGTTAATACTGCATCTGATGGGCAAGGGGAGCAAGAATCAAAGCAATAGAATGCAATTGATGTAGTAATAAATAATTCTAGAAAGTAATGAGACAATGAGATATCTTTTTCACTTTAAGACTTTTTGTAACGACAGAAGGAAAATGCATGGGCAAAAGGGATGAAGCTCACCAAAGATTTTGCTAAACATACTGAAATCTTCAAGTTTTCATTGCCTTGAACCTGAGATATAGCTTGATCTCTTTTCCAGCATTACCTGTTATGAAACATGTCTATTATGTTCTTAGCCTCCTCTGTGTTGCATTCTAAATTAGCACCTTTTTTCTTCCTACCTATCATGGTTTTTCTTTCTAAAATGAAATCTACCTCAGTTGATCAAGACAGCCTATTAGTCACCTATTCATTGTATTCCACATATTCTGCTATAACTGCAGAGGAAGTAGCTGCTTCTTCTTTCGTCTGGGACATAAACATATAGTTTTTACCGAGAAGACAGTGCAGTATGGACTCACTGGGAATGATAAAAATTTTGCATCTTTCTCTTTTAGACTGCCATTTTCCAGCAACAAATTCGTTAAGAGGCAGTTGCATTTTCTAGATTTGCTATGCTTTTACCTTTTTCCCCCATATATTTTTCTTATTTTCAAGGAAAAAAGAGTTTACTTGAACACGAAAAATAATAATAAGGATCAGCCCATTTCAACTCAATGTTTTTCCTCTGAAAAATAATATGTTTAATGAAACTTAATGTTAATGGCGTCTAAGTGACTGTGAAATGATATATTCTTCAAGAAAAAAATTAAGTAGAGCACTGTCTGTCTTGAAGGACTTGGAATTAGGGTGATTGTTAAAGTAGAAGACTCATTGAATACTATTTCAGCACTTTTTTTAGCTGGATAGTCTCTTACCTCCCTTTTAATTTTTTTTTTTTTTTTTTTTAGTCTTAACTGCATAATTTTAAACAATATTAAACAATATTAATGTAATGTAACTAGATTGGTCAATGTGTCCTTACTCAGGTCACCCAAACTACCAGAATATTGACTGTTCAAGGTGACAAGCACACCTTAATGCCATAACTGTCTCAACCTTCTTATTCCTCAGTGTCAATGTAACAGCAACTAGAAGGCCCATAATGACATTGTCTGCAGAGCCATTTCAGCTGCTATTTCAGTAAGTGACACGTCTTAATGATGCTGCAATAAGTGCCATTCGTTTAATGGCAAGGTTCTTTAAACAGCTATCTTAGAAGCTACTGTGACTGTGCTCATATGAGTGAAGAGAGTTCATGCAGTTTATGCATGTTTAGCAAGGATAAATGAAAGGACGGAGAGAAAGGAAACCATTCCTGGCATTATCACATTCTGCCCATTTTGATTCTTAAGTATTCACAGAAAGGTCTCTCATTATTGTTTACAGTGACAGCCCTGTTTATTAACTTCTTCTTAAGATTTATGTGGTTCTATCTTGAATGTATCTAACACAGCTATACACCATTAGTTATCGTTGATAGCACAAAGGCTTTGTTTGCAAATAAGTTCAGTTAATTAGATTGATACAATAACTCTTACAACGTTAGTAAATGTCTTAACATAACGGTGTTTGACGGCTTCCCAAACAAAAAGGTACATGTGCCTAAATTTACCCTTGAAACAAAGGTTTATAAATTATACAGTTAAATAAACTTACGGGTCAGAGGAGAAGAGGGAAGTTTCAAAGATTTAGAAAGTCTAAATTAAGTTGTTTTCACACTTCCATGCTGTTCCCATGGAAGATATTTCTAAACTCCAATTGGCATAGCTCATAGGCTGTTGATTAACGAACCAACACTCGTTACAACTTGCTTTCTTACTTGAATAACCTGCAGATACATGGCTAACTTGTAAGAGTAGTCAACAGGGCTTCTCTCATGAAAAGAGCTCTACTAAAGTATGGTGACCTACTCCACCTGAAAATTAGTCCAGTGTTGACTACTTTTGAGTAGTCTAAAACACTAAAACACAATTTTAGCCAAATCACTTACAGGATTATGTTTTATGTTTGTACATTTAGCAACTTATGTACTGCAAAATGCTAATGCTAGGGGTAGCTGAACTGTTAAAAATTAATACCCTGTTAGGATAAGCTCCTTATTTCTCTTCACAGTGTCCAAAATCTGCCTCCTTCACAGCACTAAGATGCTATGCATGAAATTCTTAGTCTGCATATGAGCCACGTTCCAAGAATTCCACCAACTCTGTGATAACTACACTTCCATAACCAGATACTTTCTATTGCAAACTGCAGTGTTCTTTCTGATTTATGATTTAGTCACTTATATTATTACTAATTATTTACAGAGCAGAACGGATAAGAATGTTTGTATTAGATCTGTGCAAACACAAACTAACATGTGTCCAAAGCAGTAGTAGTGATGTATTAACAAGTCATAATTTTATATATGTATAGTAAAATATTGAAAGAAATAGTGGAAGAAAGAAGCTCTGCCAAAAGGCAAATATGTGTAACTACTTTGCAAGTGAGACTATTAAAAATTTTTTGCACAGTTAATTTTTGGGTTGTTTTGGTTTAATGGAATTTTTTTTTCCAATAAAATTCAATATTTTAACAAAAAATCCTGCAGTTTGAGTTGACCTTTGAAAAGAAAAGGCAAGGAAAGATCTCAAAAAAAGTAGTATTGAAACCAGGAAGCTAATGGAGATATTAGTGACTAGATCTAGTTTCTGTTTTGTGTTTTTGAGTGGTTGTCATAATATTGATTTGAGTTTTATGAAATGTCTCAAAACATTTAGACATATAGATACATAAAACCCATATCCTTCAGTATGAAGAATTATACATAACAGATTATGTTATTGCTGTGTAACATGATCGGAAGCCTGTTGAGGTAAAGCAGAAATTACTACTGGGTATAGACCAGTATTATTACTCTGAATGTTGTCTTGGTATCAGTACTTGTAAAGAAGTCGCTGTATGAAAGAACGAGGGATGCATTTTGACTGTATAATTTCAATGTAATTACAAACACTTGAAATTTTACAGTGGGATGTGGAGCCTTTTGTTGTCATTCTATCTACAACAAAATGCGTTTAAGGAGGATGAATCAAAAGAAACAGAATCTGTATTCCCAAAAATGCAAGAAATTTGCCTGATGGTAGTAAGAATCTTGCCTGTGTATGCAATACTTGACCATGCTCTCTCTTTTTCCTTATGGATGACCATCTAAATCAATACATAATACTGAAGCAAAATTACTACACAGTATGGATGCATGAGGTTCTACATTTTTATGCATGGACTCATATTATCTTGGATTATTATAACTTAAAACATTAAAAAGGGAAAAGATATTTTACCTTGAAGGATGAATCATGTGTCTTTTAACAAAGCATTGATTCAAAATTTCTAAAACTGGAATAATTATTTGTGCAGTGAATCTTAATAACACTGAACTGCACAATGTACAGGAATGTCATTTTAATGTCTAAGTACAAGAAATAATCTATTTCTTCTTGTTCTTCTTTCTCCTTTAATATACTTTAATATTTTCCTTGTCAGCTACAAAAGGACTATGAACAACATCTTCAGAAGACCATAAAACACAGGAAAATAGAAATATTTGTGCTGCCACTAGATTAGATGAAATAATTTTGATGACCCAGATCAAAGTCCAACTAACTTTTATTGGCACTTAATGCCCAAAGCTCTGTAGAAGATTTTAACTTTATCTAAGTTCAGCCATGCAAACCCAATAGATTTCTCATTACCCTACTCTGATTTTGGTTGGTAATAACTTAAACTGATTTCCCCAAGTCAAGTCTGTTTTGGCTATGGTGGTTAATTGCTGAGTGATCTCTCCCTGTCCTTATCTTGACCCATGAGCCTTTTCATTATTTTTTCTCTCCCTTGTCAATCTGAAGAGGGGAGTGATAGAGTAGCTTTGGTGGGCACCTGGCGTCCATTCAGGGTCAACCCACCACAGATATACAAACACAACTGAAGGAACAATGTCAGACACAGATTAATTGTTTTTTTCCTTCTTACTTCTGCTAGGTACAAGATTATGATCACTGTTTTCCAAACAAGGAATTGAGATTAAGTGACTGAACTAAATTAAAGAGAGATTTGTGAGAGAGATTATAGCTGAACAGAGAACCAGCTTCCTGATCAGTGCCTTAATTGCACCAAGTGTTTGAAAATGGTACCTTAAGATTAGCATTGTTGTCTGGAAATTAATTTTAAATTTGTCATCTTTTTTCAATTTAAATATTTTTTTTTTGTAATAGCTACTTCCTCCCTTACTATTATCAATTAAGTTATTCTCTTTTGTGGACTATAAAAGCAACTTTAGAGGAATGAAGGAGTTTCTTTTAAAATATACAACTTCAATTAATATTTCAAAGGAATAGATTTTGCTACTTTTACTTTCATGGATTATCATATTTCTCAATAATTCACTGATTTCAGCAGATCAGAAACACACAGTTTTAAAAATTACTATACTAACATAGGGTTAAAACTTACTTACTAATAGAATACCCAAACAATTAATTCTTCTGTTCCTATATAGAAACTCAGGTTTATGTCACACAGTTAAAGATGACTTACACAGTGACTAAGCTGAGTATTTTTAACAGAAAAATTACAATTTGATTTAAATGTTGTGTTCTGTTTCCTGGAGAGGTCTGTTATTTTATAATGGAACAACAACTGAAGAAATAATAGGTCAAAGAAGTCAGTAAGTTTAACATTCATATTGGTCTCAGGAAAATATTCTTCATGAACACTTGGTAAAGGCTTTTAATGTGAATAACTCGTAAGAGATTTTAACATTTATGCTCTTATATAGGCTTAGTTTTTCCTCCATCGACATTAATTAAGTCGACCCTGACTCAAAAAGTGTTGGAGATTTAGTAAGAGAATAAAGCGGTGGCTAGATGAAGTTTTTTATACTCTTTGAATTTTTACCCCTAAGTGTTTTGCAGCAGGATTCAAACAATTCCACAGACTCTTTCTATTGGTTTAAGGATAGATATACTATATGAAATGCAAATATGTTGTTTTAATATAAAAAATACTTAATAAAATCAAATACCATGTGTCTGACGCATTGTATAAAAATCTTTAAATGGGTCCCAGTCACTTATACAATAATGTAGTATGCAGCTTAAACATCTATTAGAAACGTAAACATTCATTTACACTCATTCTTCCTTTGATTCCTCATATTATACATAGTTTAGTAAAGCATTTATATTGGCATATCTTTTGATTTTGCTACAGTAACATTTGAATGAGAGTATTTTTGGAGAACTCATAGTTGTTTTTTAGTAAGGAACATCGTGAGAAATAAAATAAAAATTATAAAACTGCATTGACTTTGATAAATATCATAGAGATTTTGTTATATCATGTATCTTTTATTATTTTACATGTTATGTTTGGGAGGGGGTCCTCATTTGAGGTAAACTCTAAACCTAAAAGTTTAGGTAATAACAGATAAGCCAAAGTACTACACAAGTGGGTTTATATCTTGGCGTTTTTTCCCCAGCATCTGCCTTCAAGAGAAGGAGAAAGGGGAATTTGACAGGAACTCATAAAACTCTTTCCAACTTCAGAGAATTTCCACCTATTTCTAATCTTCATCTCTTTTTTGCTCTCATTTACTGCTCTTTCTTGAAAACATAAGGCTACAAGAGTAAAAAGTTCATAAGTGCACATGAATTAAAAGTAGGTGTCGGACCTTTGCACATTTCCAAGATCAAGTCCACAAGTTCAGAAATTAAAAGGAGATTCTTTTGATGAAAATGAACACTGATCAGAAATAAAAGGCCCTTAGTGAAATCTTTTAATGTTTTTTGAAATGAAAACATGATATTTTGGTTTGATAAAGAAAATGTCTTTCTGCATGATGCAGTGCCCATCAATGATTACAGTTTATTGCAGCTTTGCCTATGGTTGTGCATACACAAGTAAATAAAACAGACTAAAATCTGCTTCTGACCCTTAGTTACAGCAACTTGCACCAGTTTGGCAAACTTTCTTCCCCTCCTAAATAGCCTCAACTGTACTGTCCATGGAGGTAAGATTTTTACTCACAGTATCTGTGACCACACTTGACCATTTTCTAAGAGGCTGTTACTCAGCATTGGCCAAAAGCACAGCAAGGAGCATACTCACATTTAAACACACTAAAGAAGTGTACAACAGAATTTCACTTGACAACTAGTCCTACTTAGGTCATTAATTTAGGCTTATGGATCAGGCTGCCTGGCCAGACAAGTATCATGCAATGTCTTTCAATAGGTGGGAAGAGAAGACGCAGTGATCTGTGGTGAGAGACATAGCCTTCTCAGAGTGTATGACACAAGAAGAAATAGGAAAAATATTGAAGCTTGACAATTCACTATTCATTGGGATA
Source organism: Leptosomus discolor (assembly GCF_034619465.1). Taxonomy (NCBI): domain Eukaryota; kingdom Metazoa; phylum Chordata; class Aves; order Leptosomiformes; family Leptosomidae; genus Leptosomus; species Leptosomus discolor. The sequence goes on along the minus strand of NC_141392.1, from coordinate 79,889,787 downwards.
ATCCAGGAGCTTATGACATCCTTCATCACACATTAAAACATATAGGAGCTTTTTATCTCCTATACTAGTTATTATAAAAATCATTGAGCAGAAATTATGGGTCTCTGTCATTTTAAGATTGCCAGTTCTTCTCCAGTGTTCAGTTTAGGAGGACAAATGGATGTGGTATTGAAAGAACAATTTAACAAAATCATTTTTTTAAAAAATCTACTCTGATGATGAAAGAGTAATCTAACATATTAAAAAGACTTCATTACTAGCATCATTTCTTTGTCATACCCTTTGTCTTTTAAGATGGGGAAGGACCTAAAGAATATTCACAGCTTACAGGTATCATACTATCAGTACCTTATAGTGGAGCTCTGAATTGCCCTCTGAGAGGACTAGTCTTTCCCATGACTATAGATTATCTTCATAACTCAGCTCTTGGCACTATGTCTATGTTAATAAACTAAACTGGACACTCACAAGTCTGGAGCCAGATGAAATCCACCCGAGAGTGCTGAGGGAGCTGGCGGAGGAACTTGCCAAGCCACTCTCCATCATTCATCAGCACTCCTGGTTAACGGGAGACTGAAGGCTTGCCAGTGTGATGCCCACCTGCAAGAAGGGCTGTAAGAAGGATCCAGACACTACAGGCCCATCAAGCCTGACCTCGGTATGAGGCAAGGTTGTGCAGCGGTTGATCTTGGGTGCTCTCAAAGGGCAAGTGCAGGACATCCAGGGGATCAGGCCTAGCCAGCATGGGTTGATGAAAGGCAAGTCCTAGTTGACCAACCTGATCTCCTTCTACGATCAGGTGACCCGCCTAGTGGATGAGGGAATAGCTGTGGATGTTGTTTACCCGGAATTCAGTAAGGCCTTTGACACAGTCTCCCACAGCATCCTATTGGACAATCTGGTGGCACATGGCTTAGACAGGTGTACTCTAAGCTGGGTTAGAAACCGGCTGGATGGATGAGCCCAGAGAGTTGCGGTAAATGGAGTTAAATCCAGTTGGCAATAGGTCACAAGTGGTGTTCCTCAGGGATCAATATTGGGACCAGTCTTGTTTAATACCTTTATCAATGACATGGATGAGGGGATCGAGTGCACCCTCAGCAAGTTTGCAGATAACATGAAATTAAGTGGGAGTGTCAATCTGCTTGAGGATAGAGAGGCTCTGCAGAGGGATCTGGACAAGCTGGATGGATGGGCTGAAGTCAATCGTATGAAGTTTAACAAGACCAAGTGCCAGGTCCTGGACTTGAGTCACAACAACCCCATGCAGCACTACAGGCTGGGGGAAGAGGGGCTGGAAAGCTGCCCGGCAGAAAAGGACCTGGGGGTGCTGGTTGACAGCCGGATGAACATGAGCCAGCAGTGTGCCCAGGTGGCCAAGGTGGCCAACAGCATCCTGGCCTGTATCAGAAATAGTGTGGCCAGCAGGAGTAGGGAAGTGATTGTGCCCCTGTACTCAGCACTGGTGAGACCACACCTTGAGTACTGTGTCCAGTTTTGGGCACCACAGCATAGGAAAGACCTTGAGGTCCTGGAGCGGGTCCAGAGAAGGGTGATGAAACTGGTGAGGGGTCTGGAAAACAGGTCTTATGAGGAGCAGCTGAGGGAACTGGAGTTTTTTAGCATAGTGAAGAGAAGGCTGAGAGGAGACCTTATTGCTCTCTACAATTATCTAAAAGGAAGTTGTGGTGAGACTGGTGTTGATCTCTTCTCCCAAGTAACTAGTGACAGTACAAGAGGTAATGGCCTCAAGCTGTGCCAGGGGTGATTTAGGTTGGATATTAGGAAAAATTTCTTTACTGAAAGAGTGGTTAGACATTGGAACAGGCTGCCCAGGGAGGCGGTGGAGTCACCATCCCTGGAGCTGTTCAAAAGACATATAGGTGTGGTGCTTAGGGACATGGTTTAGTGGTGGGCTAGATGGGTAGTGTTAGGATAATGATTGGACCTGATGATCTTAAAGGTCTTTTCCAACCAAAATGATTCTATAATTCTATAAGGCCAGGACAGAGACACAAGCACCAGCCAGTGATGATCCACACTGCTCTACTGTTAGCATTGTCATTGCCATGGCTTTCGCCTTTGCTAGCTAGAACACTCAGGACACAGCTAGGAGCTAGCACAGACTAGAGTTATTTCCAAAAGGCAGTCTGGAGTTGGCCACCCTGCTACAGAGGCTAAAGCTGTTTAACATCAACATGGCCAGTGTATGAGAGCTGGTCTCTCAGTCAAAGAGACAGTACTAGAACAGTGTATTTCACTGGTAAGCGGACAAAATGAATACTGGGTTAATTTTGTATTAAATTTTAAGAATATGCATCAGATTTCACTCAATGAAGTAACGGAAGCCTCACTCATAGCAGAAGAGCACTGCTTTCAGATGTTTCCAAAACCTAGGCGTGTTCAAAATATCTAGTCATGAAATAAAGGTTCCCCCCTGCCCCAGCACACTGCCTCTTTATGTTTTGTACTCAAATGAAGGTGTAGTTTGTGCCCAAGTGACTGCATCTTTGCAGTTTTAAGTGAGCAATAAGAGCTTGTTAAAATAGCCTGTATTCATATAGTCTTAAAAAATTAAAGTTTATTCCTCAAAATGAAAGTTGCAAGTAGACTCTGCAAGCAATTCTAATACCATAAAACCAGAGTCACCACGCAGGTTTTCTATCTCTATCCTGTCCTGCTCTTTGTTTAGTTCTAATGCGTTTAAACTATTCATCAGTATATCTCAAATATTGGCAAAAAAATATAACAGTGAAAATTTTTAGATTTTACTTCTAAAACTACTTTTTATTTCAAAGCAGATTAAAAAGTTGCATATAATGGGTAGCATCATAAAAGATTTAAGCATCTTATCAATTGAAGCAGTGTGATGGGTTCAACCAAGTATGTAGACTTAAAAGAGTTTCAGACAAATCAATCTCACCTAAATTCTGATTAATTAGCCTTAATATTGGGTGCTTAATAGTTAATTGTCTAAGCCAAAGATAGTGATTCTAAGCTTTTTTTATAGTTAATGGAGATAAATAGGCACCTTCAAATGATTCATGTTGTCCTAAATCAGATGTCCAAGGGATGACCAAGCATTCTCTAAAGGTTTTTATTTCCTTCTACAAAGTGTACAGGAAAGACAAAATTATTTACTTTAGCTTGGATAACTAATATTTAGGCATACAATATTGCATCAGAGATATGCCAAAGAATTCTATAATTTACTGAATGAATATATATTTTACTCACTTGAAATTGGAGCTCTGAAAAGTAGGTAAGTTATTAATATCCATGCTTTAACTTGGGGACAGAATAAACATCGAATCCAGACCTGAGTATCATTTTAATCCTTTCTCTGATTACTCTAAATGTTTTTCTATATATTATAGACAGTAAGAAAAGAATTGCACAAAACTCCATATCTTTTAAAAAAATGAACAGTAAATACCTATCCTAAAGGTGTACATTTGGAATCCATGTAGAAAAGTAGCCCTTTCCCCTTGGTTTAGTCCATGTACAAACTTCAGGAAATCTTTCAAGATTAAGGAATGTGAAGTCATTTGATAGGTCACCTGTGAAGGCCAAGGACTAATGCACAAACAGGTTCTTCAATATTTTGTCCAAATAGTGGCAAAACACCCATCCTTGATTACTAGCCTTGCCTGTAAGCAAAACATGAAATATGAACTCTCTGACCATCCAACTACCGTGTCATTCCTGATTTCACTTAAATTAAAACTGCTTTTAGCTGCTCAAGCTTGTTTTTCATTTGCACTAGGGCTTATTCCTATCTTGCTGCCTTAAATATGTTAGCATTTCCTTTATCAGGAGAATTTAAAAATTCAATGGATGCTTTAGGCAAGTCAAATAAAGTCAACACCACACTTATTGAACTACAATTGCACCAGTAGTAAAAGTTGTCAACTTTGGCTGAAAACTAACAAAACAAGCCCAGTGCATGAACAGCAATGACACTCTCTCATGTTAAGGCATTGCGTGGGCTGGGGACTCTCCGGGGGTTGGGAGCCTGGGGTGGGGGGCAGCCAGAGCCTGTCCCACCACCCCAGCCAGGAGCAAGGCAGACAGAGGCACACGGGGCAGCAACAGCCCTGGCCATTGGGCACTTCACTGCGGTGTGGGTGGGACCATGGCTGGTCAGGGCAGAGCTGTGGGGAGCTGGAGACTGGCATCACTAGTTGAGGGACAGGTGGCCCCAGGGGGCTGAAATGGGGTTGTAGGCTGTAAGCAGCTTGCAGGAAGCCCCAGGAAAGGCTAGGCAGGGAAAGCAATGCCTCTTATTGCCCTCAGGCCCCTGACATCTTGTACTTCTTGGACAACTGCAAGAGAGCTAAGAAATCACTGATTCTAGCAACTCTATTCTAGCAACACGCAGCTGGACAGACAGCATAGAGATGACAATGGTAACCTTTTATATAAAAAGGGGAGAGAAAAAAACAAGCAGGAAAAGACAAAAGTTTTTAAATACAAAGCATACCTCATAAACAGACCTTCATCTTCAGTCTCAAAACTGACTGTGAAAACAATCTGTTGCTTGGGCTTGTTATTTATGCACAGTTGAACTTGTCAACAGGGAGGTCTTATAAGTAGAAATTAATTTTAAGCAAACAGAAGCAATACAGATCTGGGAGACTGCACTGCATAATTTTCTGGTCTGAACATAATCAATACAATTGTTAAGTAAAAGTTCTAGCTGCAGGACTATTTTTCAGTTCCACTATTTTTGGTGTTCTGCCTTCAGTTACATTTATACAACCTGACTGAAAGTGATGGAGTTGCACAAGTGAATCTGAAGGCAATGCTTGACCTGCAAAAATCTTTATTATTGGTGATCCATGAGTCAGATAGAAGACAAAGAAACTTCCAAATCCCACTCCTAATTTAAAGGACTGGGAGTCAGAAAAGCATTTCAATTTTGAATTGAATTAATTTGATTGAGAAATTATGGGGAGAAAAATCCCTACTGAATGTGACAATATTATTTTTGTAGAGAGTTTTCAGAATAGCCTTGCACTTTAAGAATTAATAACATCCTGCTTCTTATTCTCTACTTGAAGGCAAAATGCTCCACTTTGATATTACAGTTGGTTGCCATAGAAATGATAATCAGGTCAAAAAAAAAAAAAAAAAAGATAATTTCAGGTGAGGTATAATACTCAGGAACCCTTGACAAACAAGAGCTTTCTTCCTTATAAGTATCAGTCATAACAGAGGTAAAGAACAGATACGTTATAAATAAATATTTTTACATACACACACATATAAAATGAAGTTTAAATAGCATATTTTTCATTTTAGAAAACACAGCTCCATTCAGTTAGAAAGAAAGAGTGATGGGATAGCACATTGCTATGTAAGACTCTAACTGTGTAAAATCAAATTGTAGATTAGGTCTTAAAAGTTAGAGCATACAGAAAAAAAAAAAAACCAAATCCAACCAAACCACAAAACACTCCCCCAAAAAATAAAAAAAGAAGCAAATAAAAAAAATCCAACCAAAACATCCCAAATTCCTCTATTTCTATTCTTCATGTCTTTGCCTGAAAAATAAGAACATATAGTTACGTTTTTTCACATAATTACTTATTACTGGGTTTTAGTAAGTGTTATGGAGGAAAGAACCCACAAAGTATAAAAATTATTTATATGCTCAAAAGAAAAAAAAGTCATATTTATAAAAGGCACATTTAACTACCACTGTACTTACAGCACTTATTCTTATTTGAGGTTCCACCAGGACAATGCAGCCAGCCGGTTGCATGCAGCTATTTGGCTTCTGTAATCAGTCCAGACTCCTTTCCCTATCTACAGGTATATATCAATACAAGACCAAGTGCCAGGGCCCACACTTGAGTTACAACAACCCCATGCAACTCTACAGGCTTGGGAAACAAACAGCAGAAAATTTTCCAGTGGCTGAGAAGCTGCTTGGCAGAAAAGGATCCGTGGGTGTTGGTCAATAGCCGGCTGAATATGAACCAGCAGTGTGCTCAGGTGGCCAAGAAGGCCAACAGCATCCTGGCGTGTATCAGAAATAGTGTGGTCAGCAGGACTAGAGAAGTGATTGTCCCCCTCTGCTCAGCACTGGTGAGGCTGCACCTTGAATGCTGTGTGCAGTTTTGGGCCCCTGACTACAAGAAAGACATTGAGGTGCTGGAGCATGTCCAGAGAAGAGCAACAAAGCCGATGAAAGGTCTAGAGCACAAGTCTCACAAGGAGTGGTTGAGGGAACTGGGGTTGTTTAGCCTGGAGAAAACAAGGCAGAGGGGAGACCTTACCACTCCCTACAATTACCTGAAAGGAGGTTGTAGCAAGGTGAGGGTTGGTCTCTTTTCCCAAGTAGCAAGTATTAGAACGAGAAGAAATACCTGAAGTTGTGCCAGGGGAGGTTTAGATCAGACACTAGGAAGAATTTCTTCACTGAAAGGGTTGTCAAGCATCAGAAAAGGCTGCCGGGGGCAGTGGTTGTGTCACCATTCCTGGAGGTATTTAAAAGTCGTTTAGATGTTGTGCTTAGGGACATGGTTTAGTGGTGGATTTGGCAGTGCTAGGTTAACAGTTGGACTTGACTTTAAAGGTCTTTTCCAACCTAAACGATTCTATGATTCTATGACATGGTCACATAATAAAGGAAAGGAAATTGACATCTATACTGGTTTTGCATGGCAAGTTTTTGGCAGCGGGGAGCTACAGGGGTGTCTTCTGTGAAAAGCTGCTAGAAACTTCTCCTATGTCAAATAGAGCCAATGCCAACAAGTTCCAAGATGGATCCACTGCTGGACAAGGCCAAGCCCATCAGTGATGGTGGGAGCACCTCTGTGATAACATGTTTAAGAAGGGGAAAAAAACCTGCACAATTGCAGCTGGAGAGAGGACTGAGAATCTGTGAAAGAAACAACTCTGCAGACATCAAGGTCAGTGAGGAAGGAGGGGGACGAGGTGCTCCAGGTGCCAGAGAAGAAATTCTCCTGCAGCCCCTGGTGAAGACTATAGTGAAGCAGGCCATCCTCCTGCAGCCCATTGAGTTCCGTGGTGGAGCAGATGTCTGCCTACAACCCATGGAGGACCCCACAGAGGACCCCACATCAGAGCAGGTGGATGCACCCGAAGGAGGCTGTGACCCCATGGGAAGCCTGCACTGGAGGAGGCTCCTGGCAGGACCTGCAGACCTGTGGAGACAGAGAAGCCCACGCTGGATCAGGTTTGCTGACGGGACTTGTGTCTCCATGGGGAACCCACGCTGGAGCAGTCTGTTCCTGAAGGACTGCACTCTGCAGAAGGACCTGTGCTGGAGCAACTCGAGAAGAACTGTAGCCTGTGGGAAAGACTCACATTGAAGAAGTTCATGTAGGACTGTCTCCTGTGATAGTGACCCCACACTGGAGCAGGGGAAGAGCATGAGGAGTCCTCCACCTGAGAAGGAAGAAGTGGTAGAAACAACATGTGATGGTAGATGAAATTTGTGGTTCCAGAGTGAATGAATCCAGTGAACCTTTTGGAGAAATATCTCCTGAACTGGGGACTGATACTTGTGTGTATATTTGTATCGAGAAACAGGAAAGAGTAGCAGTGACTTGGGCATGACATAAATAACATGGGCTAAGGGGTGGAATGCTGTCCTGGTTTGGCTGGGATAGAATCATAGGCCAGCCGTGCTAGGAAGGCTATCAGTAGTTTTGAGTCAGCCAGGGCAGCTGACCTGAGTTAGCTACAGGTGTAGCCCATACCATAATGTCATGGTCATTGTAAAGGGGCAAGGTCTACTGAGGAAGGGGAGTTCCTGCTACACTTCTCTTTCATTCTCCTCCCATTCCTAGGGACTGCGGGGGCCAGCCATCCTAGGTTGAATTTAACTTTGTATACTTTATTTGTTTTGCTATTTCATTAAATTTGTCTTTGCTTCAACCTTTGGATCTCCTCTCTTTTTCCCAGTTCTCCTTCTCAAAAGGTGAGTGGTCATTGTGTCTGTTTAGCCTGTACCTAGGGCTAAACTGTAACAGTTGCTCTATCACCTGACAACCCCTCACCAGCCAGGAATGACAGTCAGGGAAAAGGATAGCAGACTCATGGGTAGAAGTGAGAACAAATTTTAATAAGATAACAGTCAAATCAATAACTAGTCATCACATTCAACCTATCCTCAGGGGTAGAAAGAAGCCAGAGGAGAAGCAGACAAAACCCCAGAAGGAACTCCACAGGAGCTGCCTTCTTTAGTAAACCTTCTCCCTTTATACTGAGCATGACATTATAGTATGGGCTACACCTGTATCTAACTCCAGTCAGTTGCCCTGGCTGACTCAAAACTGCTGATAGCCTTCCTAGCACGGCTGGCCTATGATTCTAACCCAGACAGACCAGGACACATTAGGTGACAGAGTAACTGCTATAGTTTAGGCCCCCGATATGGGCTAAACATAGACAGAGATTTGTGTGCAGTCACAGGACTACAATCTTGTTGGGATTATGGAGACATTGAGGGATGGTTTCCATAACTAGATTGTTGCAGTGGAGTGGGTGTCTGCTATAGGCCCCTTGACCAGGAAGAACAGGCGGATCAGTTCAGATAGGAGCCGGCCCTGGTCTTACTTTTGCAGGCCCTGGTCTTCAGTGGGAACTGTAGCCACCCTAATATCTGCTGGAGGGTCAACACAGCAGGACATAAGAAATCTAGGAGGTGCCTGGAGTGCATTGATGATGACTTCCTTCTCCTTCAGGTGATAGAGTAGCCAATGAGAAGAGGTGCACTATTGGGCCTCGTACTCATCAACAATGAGCAGCTCATTGGGGATGTGAAGGTTAAAGGCAGCCTTGACTGCAGTGACCATGAGAAGATGAAGTTCAGCGTCCTGAGGGCAGGGAAGAGAACAAAAATCCAGATGACAACACTGGACTTCATGAGAGCAGATTTTGACTTCTTCAGAGTCCCATAGGGTGCTGGAGGGAAGGAGGGGGGGGAAGAAAGCTGGTTAATATTGAAGGATGTCCTTGTCCAAGCTCAGAAGAGTTCCATCCTAACAAATACAAAGTCAGGCAAAATGCCAGGAGGCCTGAATGGATGAACAAGGACCTCCTGGCTGAACCCAGAGACAAGAAGGGAGCTTACAGAGGGTGGAAGAAAGAACAGGTAACCTGGGGAAGGGAGAGGAGAAGAGAGGAAAAGAGATGTTATGAAGTTTCTCTGGGCTTTTATATCATCTTGAATAACTGAATATTTGTTAATGGCAACTGTAACTGGCTAACAAAATCAGGTTTATGCTGTTTATTTGGATAAAACAGGGTCTGAAAATCACTATGTAACCAGTACATAAGTCCAGATTTGAAATATGACTCTGAAACCTATTTTTTTCTCTTGAGGGAATCATGGATTTTCTTGAGGCTTTCTATGTCTTCATGTAGACTGGAAGAAACATAAAAATAGGAATATTGGAATTAGGACCTTCACTCATCCTTTGTGAACTGTCTAAATTTGAGGGTGCTATCTTGCTATCTGCCTTTTTCCATTGTCCTGTGAGGTATGTTTTGTATGGGAGAAAGTGAAAGGTATTTCCACCCAGTCTTACCTAGCCTAATGAAGAGGTTATTTCCATAGATGAGGCTGATCCCTCAAGTCTTCCAAATGAGGTACGTACTCCCTTCTCCAATATCCAGTATAATAATGCTCTTTGATATTTTTTAGTATACATTTCTTTCCATTACTTATTCTGTTTGGTGCTCTGACAATTCTTATTTTACATTTTATTATAATCCTTGAAATAATCTCCCTTTATCTGACTATTATAATGACTTTTTCCCTGGACTACTAACATTTTCTTTGTAGTTTCCCAAGATGACAATGACATGCATCTGCAAAGCATATTTGCGATGCTTCCATTTTTCACTCCTATTTTCATACTCTCATTAGAGGCTAATACTGAAAATTGTGTCACTGCTGTATTCATTTATTTATTTGCCAAACGTATCACTTGTGGATTTGTTATGCAGTAGTCATATTTTCACTAGTAATTTTGCAGCTGATTTCAGAAAGTTAAGCATGTCAAAGAATGGATTCATTGTAAAGGAAGGAAAAAACCCCACAGTTGTCCTCTGAGTTAGTGAATAACGAACTACACTGTGTAAAAAATGTCTCATTATTGGCTGTCAGAATCAGGACTGGTGATCAGCTCCGTAAATTCACAAAAACTAAATGTTGTTGATGGATACAGGTTATTACACAAATATGATAGCTAGACACTCTCCTAGAACAGCATATTAGATGTGTAGGATGTGTTCAGGCATCATTTAGTGGTGGGGCTTTCCTCCAGTGAGTAATTAAATTCAGTATAAATTAGGCAAAGAGCTTCACTGTAGGATTTTTTTTTTTTTCACTTTTTTAAGAGGCATACATGAAGTGTGTTTACTAATGAAATGAAACCTGATGTCAGATGGATAAGGAGCACCACTGGTGTCCTTAAGAATATTTCAGGACAGTTAACATTTTTAAGCTGTGAAAGTCAGAACTAAATTCCAGATCTAGTTTTCTTGCGTGGAAGAAAAATTGTTCTATTTCATCCATGATCACAGGAGATGTCTCCAAAACCCAGAATTTAAGCAAACCTGGATTTTGCTAAACATGCATTAAATTTTATGAATAGTATATTACTTTATTTCCCCTTTGCCTGCAACACTAGTTGCAAGACTGTGTTCATACTTCATTGTGCAACATACTAAACTGAGTAGAAGACCTGAAATGGGTCAGATTATTGAATTTGTACAGATGCACTCTCTTCTCTGTACATACTAGTTGAAACTGAACAGGGAGAACAATATTTTTATTTTCATTTTATAGAGGTTACAGTACAGAAGGCTAATTACTAGGGATCAATGATCAAATGGGCTTAATGGTCCTCAAGAGCAGTTTGGGTCCATCTTGTTTGCTGATCTTTACGTGTCTTAAATCTATGACATGGGTCAAACTAGCGTCAATCTCCTTCCTTATATGCTACACAGCTGCTACAATCAAAGATACGAAATATTAATTTAAATACTTATGTCAGATCTTTTCTTTCAGTCACGAAATACCTCCTTCCTTATGACAGGTGATAATAAACAAGAAAAAGGTAATATCCCATGTTTGATATTCCAAGCTGGGAATAGAGCAGCAAATAAACTTGGCCTTGACAAAACTCTAAGTAGATAATCTGTTTTTACTTTGGTCTAATTTCAAGAAAAATAGTGCTTATAAATCCTTGTAGAATACTGATTTCTTATAATTGTAGTGAAAATATTAAATGCTTATGAGTCTAGAAATGTGTATATCTTCAAAAAATCATAGAATAATTTAGGTTGGAAGGGACCTTTAAAGGTCACCTAGTCCAAACCCCTTACTAGTTGTGTTAGATGATGTAAAATGCAGGTATAATAGAAATAATATAAAATCTATCTCTGCCACATTAAGAATAACTTTGTTGCAATGATGTTCTACATTTATTGATGTTCATCACTAGAATAACTAAACCCTGTGCTGTTATTTGAAGTCCATTTAAGCAAGACCTACCAGTTAAGTTCTTTTCTACTTATCAGTGTTTTTTTCCCCCTTTCATTTCTCCCTTTTTTTTATTGTGACAGCACAAGCTTTTGCCCTAACTTACAGACAGGACATCCGCCTGAAAAGAACTTAGAAAAAGAACCCTCTTGGACAAATCAATGTCCCTACTTAATTTACCATCAACCTGCAAAGAGCTCTGTGGAAGGCTATATAATTATGGGAAGTTGGAAGAGAGAATTCAATCTTTGACATATATGAAAGGCAACACTGCTGCCAAACTGATGCATCTTTTCCAAGTCAGTCACAGTTTGTGGTTTTGATATATCTAAATTTTCTTTCAGCTGTTTATTAAACTTACAGCTAGACCTCTGTCAGGCAGCTGAATGAATTTTTTTCGAGCTGTGTTGGTGTAAGTAAAATTCACAGATTAAGAAGATTCACAGAAAGCATTTTTCCTTCATGTTTCCCATCTGAAAAGTGTAGGGCCAGGTTTTAATGTGTGTTATTTTGCTTTGTGGTGATGTTTTGTTTGTTCACTTTAATTTCAAACTGTTTTATTTGTCTGGCAAAGTGTTCTCTGTCCAATAATCATCCAGAATCTGCTGTAATACCCCTATACAAACTCTCACACTTTCTAGAAGGAATTAAATCACCCAGAAAATAGATTATTTGGACACATAATTTGATATAAAGCGATTTATATGCTTTTAAATTCTTCACCATACTCTAAAAATGTCTGTTTATAGTCCTGTTTAAAGTATAGTAAATCTGTAGGGCTCCTATAAGCGTTGTGTCTGTACATATAATCTAAAAAACATTGAAGTTTTCTACGCAAAATTTTACATTTTAGACATCTACTTATAAGAATGATTTTAACACGCTGTAATTTGCCTTTCATTTTGAACTACAAATTGAACCTTTTGTATTACTATTCTGTATTGGAACATGACGTTCTGTGGGACTCGATTAGTTTTGATGGGTTACCATGGAAACTGGAGAGGGAAAGAGAAGGAGAATACGTTTGTATTCTTAGCCACAGTGAGTTACATCTTTTTCCACATTTCTGTGAAAGAAATCAGTGACTGAATGTAGAGATAAAAGCTTATTTATAGATATAGGCCATAGTACAATGTATATTTTTGGCAAGATGGAAGGTATTAATGATTTATGCTGGATTTGCATTGAAGGTTTCTGTTTATATTAAAAGCATGAATGTCACTGACAATGGGAGTTCAAGCTGTGTGAAATCTTTATCAACCTACCTACCCAGCCCAAATGGGGCATGAGGGTGAAAGGTGAACCTGACAAATTGTGCTGCATGGCGAGACATCAGAAAACTGCCAGTTCTGGACAGAACCAAAAATTCATCTCCTGGAGCCTATTGAAATGCTCTCAGCTTACCGTGACTTTTTGCCCTGATCAATGTGGATTAAAATTAAAATAGTGATGAAAGGGTTTGTGCAAGATCCAGATTTACAAGGCTTTTCCGCATGTAAGTATGGGGAATAAAACCAAAACAGTAATGAAAAAATAGAGTTTTGTGGATTCTAAATACAGTTTGGAAATAAAAAATAAGGAGAGCTGGGCAGGGAGAAATTTACTGAAATACAACAAGGGCAAGTGTAGAGTCTTGCATCTGGGAAAGAGCAACCTCATGGACCAATATAGGTTGGGGACTGAGCTATTGGAGAGTAGCATAGGGGAAAGGGACCTGGGGGTCCTGGTGGACAGCAGGATGACCATGAGCCAGCAACGTGCCCTCGTGGCCAAGAAGGCCAATGGCATCCTGGGCTGTATTGGAAGGGGTGTGGTCAGTAGGTCAAGACCTGGTGAGACTGCATCTAGAATATTGTGTGCAGTTCTGGGCCCCTCAGTTCAAGAAGGACAGGGAACTGCTGGAAAGAGTCCAGCACAGAGCCACAAAGATGACTAACGGGTGGAACATCTCCCTTATGATGAAAGACTGAGGGAGCTGGGTCTCTTTAGCCTGGAAAAGAGGAGACTGAGAAAAACCTCATTAATGTTTATAAATATGTAAAGGGTGACTGTCAGGAGAATGGAGTGAGGTTATTCTTGGTGATGTCCAATGATAGGACAAGGGGCAACGGGTGCAAGCTGGAACACAGGAGGTTCCACATTAACATGAGGAAAAACTTTTTCACTGTGAGGGTGACAGAGCACTGGAACAGGCTGCCCAGAGAAGTTGTGGAGTCTCCTTCTCTGGAGACATTCAAAACCCGCCTGGACGCGTTACTGTGTGACCTGCTCTAGGTGGTCCTGCCCTGGCAGGGGGGTTGGACTAGATGATCTCTCAAGGTCCCTTCCAACCCCTAACAATCTGTGATTCTGTGCCCTTTTTTTTAATTATTATTTTTTAGAGTAACAAGTATGTAAACCAAAACAATACTTATTATAGCAGCTGTATACACTCACTCAGACTTAGTGGAACCTTTTGGTCAGCTGGGTGTACAGGAAAGATTATAGCCATTCACAATAAACCTTGCAAGCAAATCTACAGATACATTTTCACTTTTTTCCTTTTTTCCTTTTTTTTCCCTACAGATAAGTAGAAATACAGTTATCCTGTCAAAATAATAAAAAAAAAAAAAAAGAAAAAAGAAAAAGAAAACCAAATAAATCAGCTATAGCATTCATGGTTCTCCCATCTAAACGTAATGTATTATCATGTGATTAGAAATACCCACATACTAACTGAAGGTTTGGATACTCTCTCTTCTGCTGTAGGATTGAACCTTTGTTCAAGATCCAGTGAAAAATACAGTGTTGAGGTGCTGTATGTGTGACTTGCCTACAAACAGAAATATATATTATATGGCTGTAATCTATAGATTGAAAACAACCACCCAGAAAAAGGAACTTAAATTCTACATATGTGCAGATTTAAAAAAGAAAGTGAGGGTTTTTTGGCTTTGGCTTCCATCTTTCACCAGGCTGTTGTGGCGCTGGGAATTCAGACATTCCAAGAAAACACAGCACAGTGGTTACCACGTTCTTCCTTGGCACATATGGAGGGAAACAGAGAGAAACTATAGTGGTAAAAAAAATGGAAGGAACATTTCCGCCCCCCACCCCCCAATGGAAGTGCTACACTTTCATGCCCTTCATTTTGTGATCTTACGACAGAAGCATGCAAGGTTCATGCCGCTGACATAAGAACCATGCCCTTTTCCCACAGCTTGTCTTAAAAAGCAAATGTTTAAAATCAAGTCAAGTCCTTATAATTCCTTTTTCCTATATCATGTGATGATTTTTGCAGATTCTTTTCAGACATCTTAAACATTCAGTCTTGTTTTGGACTGAAACCTCTCAAGAAATTCTGGATTCCTTCAGAAAGCAAAGCATCCAGAAAGAGGCACTGAAATTATCTGTATGAAATATCTAGGTCTTGTTAGGTGCGTGTACACGTGTTTATAAGTCACAGGTTTGACTGGAGATCTGCATTATAATCAAGTTTTCCATTCTCAATCAAGCCTTCAGTGATAGAGCTTCACCAAATCAAAGTAGCTCTGACTCCTTTAGGATCACCACTAAAACTTCCATTGTCTTTAACAGTCAGGACTGTTTATATGTAAATATAAAAACACATCTTCAAAGAGTTTATCAGAGAGAGCTTGTCAGTCAATTATGTGCAATATTTAATTACTTTTAAATTACCATGCTAGAAGGATAAATTTAAATATTCATGCTGGGAGTGTGGGTTGATATTTTCAATGAAACAAAAAGGAAAGTATATAATCTCTATTTACCTCCATTATAATTCCTCAGGGGAAAGTATGCTAGACTGAGTATGAACAAGTTTCAGTGCAACAGAAGATGTACTAAGATACTAAAGAAACACCCTATGAGAAAAAAAAAAAAAAATCACTGCTTTGGCACATGTTAAAGTGACAAGAATCTTGAATTTACATTTAATAATAAAAGTAGTCTGCATATTCCCATTGGTTATATGTATTAATTATCAATGCTTTCACATAGGGAGCATGCAGCAATAAGAAGCATTTGAATTTAAAATGATACAAAGTGGTCCCAGTGCAAACAGAGACATTATAAAAATAATTAAGCTATTGAAAACTGTCTAAGTACTGAATTTTAAGATGACAAAGTATACAAAAAAATCATTGTTCAGTGATGGAAATTGTGCAAGATTGAATTTAGTGCCCAATGTGGTTACTATTATTCAGCTTTCACATAAAGACAAAAATCTTACAATTCTCAGTTATTCAGGTAAATTACTCTGATATTCGAACACACTTCTTGAAGAACTTTTTTCCATTTGTAAGGCAAACAATTTTACCCAATTCATATGAATCACACTCACATTACTGAGCTGATGTCAATTTCCATTACCAAGGAACAGTACAGAAGCATTCAGACCATTTTGAAATTATACAAGGGCTGTATTGCCTTCACCATACTGATCGGGAAAAAAATGCTGTTCCGATTAAATGATATTTGCCTGTAAAATTTGTTACAGTTTTAGTGTTCTGAAGCACTGAAATGAAATATTCCCGAATAAAAGCAACACTTTGAAAATGTCTATAAAGAAGAAAAGGATCTTATCAATCCATAAAATTCATGCTGGAAGTAGCTAGTATGTTACATTACATAAGTTCTCATTACACAACTCTGAACAAGAATTGAAGTTTTTTCAGTGAAAGGAAGTTCCACACATAGGTATCGCCTTTCCTATGTAATTTGACTTTCTTACAGATGGACATAGAATCCATTTTTTACAAAGATAATATAGTACTGCATACACTAAGGATCTCTTTGGTAATACTATAACAATCATTCTAAGATGCAATATGAGTATTTCAAATTGCAGGTTTCTAGTAGTGAAAGTAAAAAGTCAGATCAGGCAATTTGAACTTGAAAGAGGTCAAATTTAGCTGCTTTCAAGTGTGATGTTTAAAATAGACCGTAATGTGCTATGTAGACATTTAGAGACAAAAAGCTTCAGTTTAGACAGCATTATTTTAGCTTACATTTTCATACAGTGTGTTTTATCATTTATTGCACATGTAGTCAATGGGGTAGGCAGTTCAATTAAATAAATAGGAAAAAAGTTAAAAACCTACATACAAGATTTTTTTCAGTATGTCTATGCAGTAATTAATTTATTAAGATATCTGCATTTTATCCCTTCCTGCTTCCAAGACTTCACGTTTTAAATACTTTATCCTTAGGTTTTGTAAATCCGTTACTAAGAACTGACAGAACACAGTATTCAATAGTGTGTTTGTATTCTTTATAGAAGAAGCAGGTACTAGTAGTCACAGACACTTTTTTTTTTTTTTTAAGAATTGCAACATCAAAATTTACAAAGAGATGCTGGTTTAAAAAAAAAATCACTAGCAAGATTAAGATAGTACTACATTTAGGTTGATACCAGTATTCAAAAATATCATATCAGATGAATTTCCTTTACGACAACAGATTTTTATTTTTACTAGGTCAAATTTTCATTGGTAGGGGAAATAATACCTACTTTACATTGCTTTATTTATAATTTTTATAACAAATTCAAATTCAGTAAATTTACATTTTCTTTCACATTTTATTGAGGAATAAGTCTATTTCAAAGTACTAAAGTCTATCTACAGCTGATGTAAAGATTTTTTCCGTGTGAAAATGAAACCTGTTGCCTTTGATATCTCACGGAAATGATCTCACAAAAGTTTAATGTGACTGTTTTTCCTGTAAAATGTAGCAATTTTTGTACCACCCAGGCTGTTTTTGGTTTACCTTCTTTTCAACTATTTTCATCACACAAAACATTTGATGATGAATAAAGTTTTCAAATGTTACCATTTGCTGGGATAACAGTCACAGAAACATAATCAAAATTGTTACATACTTACAGAAAGTGTAACCAATAAATCTGTGTTCTGCAGTTTGAATAAATTCTGATCTCTACTCTCTGTCAATGACGCCAGTAGGTCGGGGGAGATGGTGAGGCCATACCTGGAAATCTGTGTCCCGTTCTGGACTCCCCAGTACAAGACGAGAGGAATGGACATACTGGGGAGAGTCCAGTGAAGGGCCATGAAGACGATGAAGGGACTGGAGTGGTTTTCATTTGAGGAAAGGCTGAGAGAGCTGGGACTGTTCAGCTAAGAGGAGAGAAGCCAAGTGAAGCTCAGGGGGGTCTTATATATTTATATAAATACATGAAAGGAGGGTGCAAAAAGGACAGAGTCAAGCTCTTTTCACTAGTGCTCAGAGACTGGAAGAGAGGCAATGAGCACAAACTGAAATACAGGAGATTCGGCCTGGATTTCAGGAAACATTTTTTTACTGTGAGAGTGATTGAGCACTGACACAGATTGTCCAGGGAGGTTGTGGAGTCTCCATCTTTGGAGATATATTCAAAAACCATCTGAACATGTTCCTAGGCAACTTGCTTTAGGTGGCCCTGTTTGATTGGGGGGTTGAACCACATGATCTACAGAGGTCCCTTGCAACCTCAATTGTTCTTTGATTCTGTGATTCTGTCCTCTCTCAGTGAATACTGGTTTCTGGATTTCCCAGCCTAGGGAAACCCTGTTATTTGCTGCAAGATAATTAGAGAGGATGGAATATATTTAATTCATATATATGGCAGCAGAATGGCAATGACAGATGCACCTTTTGAAGAAAGCCACCAAACGATACCCAACCTCTGTTAAGCTTGAAGTATACAAAGTATATAATTTTCTTCATGACCTTCAAGGTGTATCTTTGTGGACCTCATAGGTGCCTGTTGCCCTTGTAAGATATATGTAAGCCTTCTGTGGTTTAAAGACTACTGATAGGATGAGAGGAAATAGCCTCAATTTGCGCCAGGGGAAGTTTATATTGGATAAAAGGAAAAATTTCTTCACCAAAAGCATTGTCAAGCACTGGAACAGGCTGCCCAGGGAAGTGGTTGAGTCACCATCCCTGGAGGTATTTAAAAGACATGTAGATGTGATGTTTAGGGACATAGTTTAGTGGTGGACTTGGTAGTTTTAGGTTAATGGTTGGACTTGATGTTCTTAAGAGTCTTTTCCAACTTAAATGATTACATGATTCTATGATTCTGCTGTCATTGACTACTTGATTTCATCTTGCCTACAACCTTGGTAGTTCTGCAATATTGTTCTGTTTGCTGGAGTCATGGAATTCTTCCAAAACATAACTAAAATGAAAATGACCCAACTTTGAAGAAAAAGATTTTGATAGAGAATTGCATATTTAGGGCAAAAACAGAAAAAGGAAATTCAGCCACTGATTTCAATGGCATCAGGATTTTATCCATGCGGTTTACAAAAGTCAAACTAAATAATTCTCTACATAAAATCTGAAAGTTTTGAAAGTAAAATCTCTTTCAAGAAGAAAAAACGATTTTTTAATTTTTTTTTTTTTAATGAAGGTTCACTTTTTACTTAACTTATGAAGACAGATATTTACCACACTATGACACCCTTGGCAGTGGATCAAACTTGAGTATTACATATCAGGTTGCGATAGGACAAGGAATAATGGTTTTAAGCTAAAAAAGAGTAGTTTTAGATTAGGTATAAGAAAGAAATTTCTTGAAGTGAGGGTGATGAAATACTGGAACAGGTTTCCCAGAGTGGTGGTAGATGCCCTGTCCCTGAAACATTTAAGGTCAGGTTGGACTGGGGTCTGAGGAACCTGATCTAGTCGAAGAAGTCCCTGCTTATTTCAGGGAGATGGGACTAGATGAACTTTAAGTGTCCGTTCCAACCCAAACTATTCTATGATTCTATGGTATCATTTCAGCAAAAAAAAATAGAGCTAATTTAAACTTGTGTTCTTGGTGTTATCTTTGAATGTATTTTTCTTAATACACATGAATTTTCCAATGTAAATGTGCATGAATGAATTTCAAACATACAACTAAAAATAAAAGAAAATCTCAGATTTTATTTTTCATAAGGACTTACAAAATACATTATATGGCTTCTAAGTCATGCACATTAAGAATAAAGGTTACATTTTAAATGGACATTAGCTGCTGGGCTCAGATGTGTATTTTTTTTTTTTAGGGTCAAGTCACAACACTTTTTTTCTCCTTGTCACCTTTTGCAAATTTTCAAAGGTTTAAGAGCTTAAGATTCTGAAGTAATACTTGTCTCACAGAATCCATATGTTCCTTCCCAATGATGGGAACTGTGTAGTAGTGATTCAACAATTACAGCTGAAATTTAGATTTATTACAGCCTTTCCTAAGATGAGTTAGTCTAAGGGCAACTAAAGGAAACAAGGAAGTCTTTACCTGCTATACGAGTATTCGTATACAGTTTGCCAACACTACACCCCAATATACACACGCATAAACGTAACCAGTCCAAATAGGCATAATGGCATGAGCAAGTTGTTGGGAACTGACTTTTCTGGGCTTGGAAAAGGAAAACACCCTCTTTCTCTTTACATTATTTTTCTCTATTCTTTGCCCACTAATTTCACCTTGTGGGCATACAGTCTGGATCTTAAGTGAGTCTTGTTCTTGTAAGTGCAGAGAGACTTATGTACATTCCATCCCAAGCCCTATGAGCATTTGTTCATACAGGAACTTGCAACATATACAATTTCTTTTCCCCAGAAGTAGAACTAAAACATTTTCAGCAACAGAATTCTAAGAAACAATAGGTGAAAAAACCATAGTATTTATTTATATATGTCCATGTTCTCTGGCATACAAATGTAAGTTTTGGTAGGAAGAGCAGGCAATTATACTCAGAAAAAATACTCAGTGATAAACACTTTCACAAATATGAAGGAAGGAGTCTGAATGCAAGTGAGATAATATTTTCTTCATAACTGCAATAGATATTTGAAAAGTAGTGTCCTGAATTTTTTCCCCTAAATTATGCATTTGAATACGGTTCAGGTCAGTGGAAAGTTGTTAAACAAAAAGTTTTTGCCTTTTATCTAATGCCTGGTCCCTGAATAGAACTGGTGAACTCCATTCCTTTTCTGTGGAACAATTCATACTGTACAAAATCATGCTCCCATCTGATGCAAATCAGGACTTTAATTGGTAGCCTAAGCAAAAGATCTAGAAGAGATCTTTTAAGTGGAACTTCAAATCTCTAAAGTCTAAAGGCATGACAAGCTTTTACACATGCTGTAGTTCTTCTGTACATAGACAGTTTCAACCTCTAAGTAAAATATATGTGGGATGAAATTGTGCATAAAAGTCTTGAGTGCTGACTCCCATTCAAATATGCTTACAAATCCCTAGTACTTTTAACACATATTTTCAAATTACTTTAAAATAAAAGTCTGTGGTATATGTTGGATCCAAGACCTCCATAAAACTTCATTAATGATGATAGAATTTTTTTTTCCTTAATATTGTCAGTATTCGTTAATTCTTTAGGTAAGCAGAAAAAACTGTTGCTCAAAAGAAAAATTACTAGGTTACATTTTATCCTATATATTTACCTACAAATCCCAAGAAAAAAGCATTTTGAATAAATGGCGCAATGTATCCAACTCATCATTTTATTGTGAAAAAAAATCATGATTGCAATGTTAGGCTAGGGGTGATTGGGTTGTTTGACTTACTGCAAAATACAGAACAAAGCTTCTACAGTACTGGCAAAAGCTAAGACACAACTAAAATACATTTGCAAGGGAGAAAGAAAAAGAACAGGTTTTTTTTTTTGGTTGGTTGGTTTTGTTTTCTTTTCAAATAGTGATTAGACTGGAAAATTAGCCACTTTGGGATTTTTCAGCCAGTGGTAACAGATGGCTAAGTTAGTGATGAACCACTGAAAGGACTGGAGAGTTGATTAGGGAGACTGACTGAAAGCATGTACCCTCAGCTTGGCAGAATGCCTAGTAAAAGCAGTGACCCATCACTTACAGTAAGTCTTTAAAATATTAAGTGGACAGATATATTCAGGGAGGGTGGGAGAGAAGCTTGTGCAGCTCATTTATTTTTCAGAAAGTTTTGAGGTAGAAACAATTTCTCAATTCTTGCTTGTGTTTCTTTCTGGCATAGATTCTTTTCCTACTCCTGTCTTTTTCAAGTGGGCTATAGCTGCACAAAAAAGAGTGAGTTTTATTTTATTACTCATACCTTTTAGAAAATTAACAACCAAACAAAACACCCTCTTTTGAAAAACAACCTTTTGTTTCTGTGATGATAATATAAGCTTTCTTTAATCACCTGAAAGGAAGGAGATTGGCTTTTTTTTTTTTTTTTCATTATTGCTTTTGGTGGAACATTTGAAAAGATATTTATTTGTGGAAAATGTCTTCGATTTTAAGTTAAAGTTCTAAAAGTAGATGAAGGATGTTAATATTCTATTGTAGACTAAATCCAATCTTAGACACAGGATTTCTAAATCATGAACTATATTGCTCTTTTTCTGGTACTGGATATTTCCATCCTTACTCACATTAGCTACTTTCTATAGCCATTAATTTCCCTTCACAAAGAAATTAATTATGAAGGTGATAGAAATTAGTATTTTGAAAATATGAATACTCCTTTCACCTAAAAAATTTATAATTCTAGAGGGAAATCAAACCTTTGACTAATGAAAATCCTTGTTCCCAGTTTGCATCTTGTCCTTGCTTTCTGGGTAACACAAGTGCAAATGATTGATTATACATAGTCTAAAACCATTAAATAGCAGCAGTAATAGTATGCAGTTCAATTTTGCACTTGTCACTAGATTCCATGTAGGTGTAGCTGGTTCTTTGACAGTGGCTTTCTAACTCCTGCATAGTAGTAAAAACATAATGAAAGCTACTAAAATTAAAGAAAAAAGAAATACAACCTGAGAAAATGCTTTAGATGTTTGCTTTAATTTTTGTTGTTATCTCCCACAACACTATGTACATATTTAGATATAGAATTTTGCCTCTTGGAGCATGTCTGTGTGGTATAAGGTTGAGTCCTGCCAATATATTATATCAACTCAGGTACTAGAAAAACAAAGATACATTCTTCCTAGCATTTGTCGTACACTAAAATAAAGTATTTTTAGAAAGACTAATTAATCTAAATAAAGTACCACTCTAATATAGCTGTATTTCTCTGTTATTTGATCTGGGTAATAAGTTCAGTGTAAAGACAACCCTTATGTATACACAGGTGTTCACACACACACACTGGCCTGATTCAAACTCACTGGCTTTACAAAGCAAAGTAATTACTTCCTGGGATCAATACGGTTGTTACATCTTGGACACAGATAAAATAGAATTTCAGGAAGTTCAATATTATCTCTTTTGACCAGTCTGTGGCACACATGCACTAAAGTTCCTTACCTCTCAGATCTCCATTTCATTTTTTCAGTCTAGCAAAGGCTACTTGTTGGGGTGCTTTATTTTCTCCTAGAGTTTGCTACAATTTGATATTCTGTTACCACTACCCATGTATGAATATAGTATGCTAGCATGTATGAATATTACTATGCTAGTAAT
Organism: Leptosomus discolor; assembly: GCF_034619465.1. Lineage (NCBI taxonomy): Eukaryota > Metazoa > Chordata > Aves > Leptosomiformes > Leptosomidae > Leptosomus > Leptosomus discolor. The sequence continues at coordinate 79,866,806 of NC_141392.1, read as the reverse complement.
CAGGGATGACATCAAAGTAATTTTCTTCCAGGTATCAGTTTTCCTCTGTCATTCTACAGTGATCTCCATCTGCCAAAGTTGTCACAAAATATCTAGAAGAAAAAAATAGCTTTCAGATAATGGAAACCTTGTGCCTCTAAAGTAGGTGTCTTTTTAATATAAGTTGCTCTTTGATACAGCTTGATTTTAAACACAGAAATTCTTTAGTCTTTCTATCCAGTAAATAATGAAAAGGTCCGGAAACATTGTCAAGAGGTGTTCTTAGAAGAAGGTGCTCACTGAGGCCTGTTGGCATTTGTTTTTAACATTTTACCCAAACCCTTCTTTGACTCTACTAATAGCTATACAAATAACTATGCTGAATAGAAGCACCCAGGAGAAGCACCTGGATAAATCATCAACGTTAATTGTCGTCAGCTAATAATGTCTATGCAGACAGATATATGTTGTCTCAGACCTCAATAATTTCAGGAATTGGTGTTAGAAAAGCAATAGCTCATACCTACTCTAATACTCTAAAGTCTCATCATATTTTCCATAATGTAGTTAAAAATATGTTCCTTTTGGTTATTTGGTTATTATAATTGGTACATTGGGTTAACGTGGCAAGGTTTTGGTTGCAGGGGTGGCTTCTGTGAGAACAGCCCAGAAGCTGCTCCTGTATCAGACAGAGACAGTTCTAGACAGCTCCAAGACAGACCTGCTGCTGCGAAAGCTGACCCTGGCAGTAACAGTGCCTCTGTGATAACATATTTAAGAAAGGATAAAAAGCACTGCACAGCAGCAGCTAAGAGAGAGGAGGTAGAAAAAATGAGTGAAACTGCACTGCAGACACCAAGGTCAGTGAAGAAGGATGGGGAAGTGGTGCTCCAGGTGCTGAAGCAGACATTCCCCTGCAGCCCATGGTGAAGACCACAGTGATGTAGGTTGTCACCCTGCAGTCCATGGAGGTCCATGGTGGAGCAGATATCCTCCCTGCAGCCCTTGGAGGGCCCCACACCAGAGCAGGTGGATGTATCCTGAAGGAAGCTGCAGCCTGCTGAGAGCCCATGCTGGAGCAGGCTCCTGTCAGAAATTGCAGCCCTGTGGAGAGCAGCACATGCAGGACCAGGTTTTCTGGCAGGACCTGTGACCCCATGCGGAACCCATCCTGGAGCAGTCCATTCCGGAAGGACTGCACCCAGTGGAAAAGACCCGTGCTGGAATAGTTTGTGAAGAAGTGCAGTCTGTGGGAAGGACCCACAAAGAAGTTCATGAAGGACCCCATGCTGGTGCAGAGGCAGGATGTGAGGAAGAAGGTCAGACAGACAAAATCTTATGGACTGACTGCAATACTTATTGTACATCCTCCTGCACCATTTTAGGGGAGGAGGTAGAAGAGTTGGGAGTGAAGTTGAGCCAGTGAAGAAGGGAGAGGTGGGGGAAAACTGTTTTTAGATTTGTTCTTATTTCTCATTATCCTCCTGTGTTTAACTGGCTATAAATTAAGTTGATCTTCCTGAGCTGAGCCTTTTTTGCCCATGATGGTAAATGATAAGTGATCTTCTGTCCTTATCTCAATCCACGAGTTTCTTGTTCTATTTTGTCCCTCTGTCCTGTTGAGGACGGGGAATGATAGAGCAGTTTGATGGGCAACTCGCATCTAGCCAGGATTAACCCACTACAATCAGTTACAAGAGCATTTATTTCAGGATATTTTACAGTGGAATGGTCCAAAAAGACCATCTTTAAATTAGTCTGTCAGTATTCTCTCAGTTCCATAATATTAAAAAAAAAATATTTCCAGAAAGAAAATCCTCTAGGAAAATGTATCAGGCACAACCATCAGACTTTAGGTGGCAGGCATCTGCCAGGATGCCCTGAATGGGAGCTGGCCATGACCTGCCCCCACATAGAGTTGTCAGTGATGCAAACAGCCCATCACGCCCCAAAACTGCTGCAGCTGGGAGACCCTGCAGCAGCTCTGCTCAGGCAATGATGAGAGAGCAACACCTCTGTTCAAGGAGAAACGGGCAATATGCAGAGAAAACAGATGGAGACATGAGGAGAAATGCTAGAATAAGAAGGTATATGGTGGAAACATGGAGGAAATGCAAAATGACAGTGGGGAGTCACCCATGGAGAGGGAGACACATGGAGAGAGGTATTGCTGGGGACATGGTTGGAGGGTCTTGGAAGGAGGTGCTCTATACTGAGAGAGGTGTGCCTCTGAGGGACTGCCGCCATGGGAGACCCAAGTTGGGGCAGGGATACCCCTGAGGGACTGCAGCCTATGGACAGCCTGTGCCAGGGCAGAAGGAAATGAGAAAGAACCCAGGAAAAGCAGAGGAAAATGTATAAGAAACAAGGAATGGCAGAAAGAATCTGTTAGGCACTGACATAAACTTCCCACACTTCTGTCACCTCACCAAAGGAAGTGCCTTCACTGAGTGTAATGCACAGTGAAAACAAGGATAACAACCTGGGAGGGGGGTAGGAGAGTTGTTTGGCTTAAGGTAACCTTGGGAAAGGGGGAGGAAAGGTACTGACTTTTTTCTCCTGAGTTCCAGCTAAAGTCAGGCCAGCCTTCTTCCCTGCCTCATCTTTTGGCACATGGGGACGCCTGCTCCTGCACCTTTAAGATTTCCTTCTTGGAGCATGTCCAGCCTTCCTGGACTCCTATGCCTTTCATAAATGTGTCCCAAAGGAATCTGCCGACCAGTCTCCTAAATAGGCTGAAGTCTGCCCCCCCAGAAGTCCCAGTGAGCAGTTCTGCTGACCCCTCTCCTTATTTTTCGAAGAACTGAAAACTCATTATCATTTTGTGATCACTAAGTCCAAGACGGCCTCCAACCATTACATTAGCTACAAGTCCTTCTCTGTTCACAAACAACTGTGTGCAGTTTTGTGCCCCTCACTACAAGAAAGACATTGAGGTGCCGAAGCATGTCCAGAGAAAGGCAACAAAGCTGGTGAAGAGTCTGGAGAACAGGTCTTATGTGAAGCGTCTGAGAGAACAGGGATTGTTTAGTCTCGAGAAAAGGCGGCTGAGGGGAAACCTTATCACTCTCTACAACTACCTGAAAGGAGGTTGTAGCGAGGTGAGTGTCAGTCTGTTCTCCAAGTAACAAGTGATAAGACAAGAGGAAATGGCCTCAAGTTGCACCTGGAAAGGTTTCGACTGGACATTAGGAAAAATTTCTATACTGAAGTCAAACATCGGAACAGGCTGCCCAGGGAAGTGGTGGAGTCACCATCCCTGGAGGTGTTTGAAAAACGTGTTGATGTAGCGCTTGTAGACATGGTTTAGCGGGCATGAAGATATTAGGTCAAAGTTGGACTTGATGATCTCAGTGGTCTATTCCAACCTAATTATTCTATGATTCTATAATTCTATGAACAGCTCTAGTGTGACACACTCCCTAGCTGGGTCCCTCACCGGCTGTGTCAGGAAGTTATCTCCCACACACTTCAGTAACCTCCTTGACTTTTTCCTCTCTGCTGTGTTGTATTTCCAGCAGACATCTGGTAATTTGAAGTCCTCCACGAGAACAAGGGCTAATGGTTGTGAGACTTCTCCCAGTTGCTTATAGAATATTTCATCTGCCTCTTCCTACTGGTTGGGTGGTCTATAACAGATTCCCACCATGATATCTGTTTTGTTGGCCTTTCCCCTTATTCTTAGAATCATAGAATCATAGGATGGTTTTAGTTAGAAGGGACTTTTAAAGGTCATCTCGTCCAACACCCCTGCAGTGAGCAGGGAGAACTTTAGTTAGATCAGGTTGCTCAGGACCCAGAGATACCCATAAACACTCAACCCTTTCATCACCATCATGAAGCTCTAGACAATCAAAACTCTCCCTAACATATAGAGCTACCCTACCACCTCTCCCTCCTTGCCTATTCTTCTGAAGAGTTTATAGCCATCCATTGCAGCACTCCAGTTGTGCAAGTCATCCCACTATGTTTCTGTGATTGCAACTATATCACAGTTTTCCAGCTGCACAACGGCTTCCAACTGTTGTCTGTTGCCTATGCTGTGTGCATTGGTGTAGATGAACTTCGGTTGGGCTATCGATCGTGCCAGATTTTTTGGGGCAGGAGCCCTAATTCCTATGTGACTGTTCTCAGGCACTTCTGTGGTTTCTAACACATCAATAACTCCTGTGATTTGGAAAGAGAGGAATCAAGAACTATATTTGGAGAGATATTAAAAAAATATTCATTGTATTACTGATAGCTTGCAGTAGTAAACGATGTAAAATTTTCAGCAATTATAACAAGTACTTAAACTTTTCAAGGAAGTCATTCAAATTAATTTGCTTTCTGTATAATTATTAGTCTGCACGGTTTAAGCACCGTTTAGGAATCTTTCATGACCCTTTGTTTTTGAGTAGTGAACTTGAAACAATTTGGTACGGTTCAGGAAATAGAGCCTCACTAGAGGCTTAAGGATATTATAATATAGTTGAATTGGGTATCTTCCCATTAGGCATATACTTAATGAAGAAATTATACATTTTTTGTTTGATTAGTAGGATAATTAATTACTAAGTACTGTTTTTCTGACAAAAAATAACTTGTCTGTCCGAAAGAAAGTTAATGTTTCAATTCCATTTTTTGTTTCCAACTGCTTTTCTTCAGTTTATAGTATATTCGTCTTTCAGTGCAAGGAGTAGGTTAACTATTTACAAAAAGGAAGTATGATTTTATACTACCCACAATATACTGCTTATTAATAACAGTGCAAACCAGCATGTCACAGAAACCAGACAGTTTGTTTTGATCATTTGACTTCTACGTTACACAGAACATTGCTTATTTGTATTCAGATATGCAGATACTAGCATACAATTAATTTAATCAGTCTATTTGAAGGCTATTGCAAACAGTAAACATGCTATTGGAAACAAAGTAAAGATTATTTGATTTATAAACATTCTTTGATTCATTGTAATGACAAAAATTGTGGTTATTAGTCTACAAGATGTTTTTCTTTGTAATCAAAAGGGATATTTAATGAAGAAAATAATCTTTTGGGAGGAATTCAGATAAGGTAAAAGTTTGGGGGCTAGAAAATTTATATTATCTGTTACTATGTAGATATGTATATATAAGTATACATATATATATGTATGTCTGTTAGTGTATAAATATTTTCTTTCTCAGAAATATTATACTGTTTTTTCTTTGGTTTCTCATTTTGTATCGAATTTCTCATGTAATAAATGCCTTAGAAAGAAGGATTTTAGCATTAGGCTTGTTTGCAACATTGCTTATTCTACATTAATCTGTGGAAATAATTATTGACAATGGCCCTGTATATTATAAAACAAAATAAGTATGTGATGTCACCAAAACTGGTTAAAATAATTTTATTTTATTTTTTTAATCATTTGGTTTAGATTAATTCAGGAAACTACTAATGAGAAAAATACTATTTTCAGCATCTTTGTGGAAGCCATCTTTAGACAGATCAATCATTACCCTAACATTCAACACTGCAAGAGTAGTTTCTGAGTCTGATTCTTTGTATTGGTAACTAAAATTATACCTTTATGTGAAAAGTGATATTGTTATCTCTATTTTAAAGACAGAAAGCTGAAGCATAAATTGTAATATTCGCCCACCCAACGACAAAATTGACACTTTAAACCAGGTAGGCAGTGGCAAGAAGTAGACAGTTCTGTAACAGAAGTGTGTACAGAAGAAAGCAGAAGAAAAACACACACAAAAAAGTTCGATGCCTCAGCATTTGGACCTGTAGCACTAATTTTAATTTATTCTTAGAGTACAGGTGTAGAACATATTTTTAGCTATTGTGAGGGTCCTTTAAGTTTTATACATACAATGTTATTTTCTTTTGGGCAACTATGAACAATTCTGTCAAATTCTGGCTTTGCAGCTTGCATCAGATTTTAGGGTGTGGATTTCTTCCTGAATATTATGTAAATCTTGATTTCACTCAGCAGTATCAAGAACATTTTATACGAATTTTAGACATAAAGAATATTATGCAGCAATGCATATTCAAGTTGTGGTGTCAAATGATAGGTTAATAGCTTCAAAATTATTTTTTAGAAATACTAATAAAAATATTAACTTTGCAAGGAGCAATTTGAGGCTGAGATGTTCTGCAGGTGATCTGTTGTTGCCACTTCCACCATAGTAAAGGAAGATGCATCAGTCCCCTACTATTTGCAAGTCACTGATGTTCTGGAAAAACATATGTATTTTTTCCTACAAACTGTTTACAGTAGTGAATGAATGTGAATGCTGTGAACTAGGTTGAGAGTTTATCCAGTGGCTCTAAATCCAAAGAATATCAATGGCTTACACAAGAACAAGGTAAGAGTTTGCAACATGTATAAAGATATGTTCTTGAGTGCCATAAGTAGAGAAAGGATTTTTATTTTTTCTGAAGAGCTACCTTTTTATTGAGAACACATTTTCTGTCAGGAATTGGTCTCCAATATATTTGTAACAGATATAAGTAATATCTATTTCAAAGTTGGACATATGTTTCTCAAAATATGATACCATGAAAGAAAGGAAAATCATATATTGTAAAAAAAGCCACACATAAAACAGTAAAATCATTTTCATCATAATTGAAAAAAAAAAAACAGAGAAAAAGGAATTTGTATTCCAGTTTTTTGCAGTTGTACCACGTCTCTCCCAGTCCAGTGCTCTGAAATAACCATTGAAGGTCAGTTTAGAGATACTGTATTTTATCTTTCAGACTATTCTATTCCTCCTCTGCAAGCGTGAAATTAATTTTTAGGCTGGAACAAAATTTTTATGTTTTATATTAATAGCACATAAACAGAGTATTTCCTTTAATGTAAGAATAAAATTCTGGTGTTTTGTAAAACTTTGAGATGCCAATTGATTTACTATATATCCTAATATCCTATTGTATTCAAGTCAACAGTTTTATTAGCTGTCCTCGCAGTCCAAAATGCCACGAAAAGTATAGAATCCACAAAAAAATCAGAATATGTTTTTCGTTGAAAACACATTAAGAATATGACCTTGCTTTGCATTCTCTTAGCTGTTAATGAGTAGCACTGATACTCAGTAAAGGTCATTGTTCTTCACTTAAATATATAGAGCAAAGGGGACTACGTCAGTGCACAGGTAGTAAGTGTCCTTGGAGGATGAGATGAAGGATCATGTTTCTGTAATAACGCTGAATTAATGTTAATACCAATTAAACATATGTTCACTGTAGAAATGAAGAAATTTACAACATAGTGATTCTCAGTGCCTGCTTCCATCTACTCCCTAACAGAGAATTGAGTACTTGTACTTTTGGATTTTAAGGTCAACACCTGGTGTGGACATTGGAAATTTAGCTGGCTATTTAACGACATCCAATTTCTGTTATTTTGAACAGTGCAGGTAGCTGACATGATATATCTGAAGTAGTGCAAATAGTACCTCATCACAAGTGTGGGCCTGGCAATGCAATGCTTCTAGGAGGGTATTGTCTTCCAGTTCCACAAGCTTCACCAGGCAGGCACATTTTCCTGTTCGAAGTATGGGGACCAAGTATGTTTTTGGAAAGGTCATCACTTTTGACTGAAACACAGAAATAACTACAGAATCCATTATTTCTCTTTGCCCTTTGAGTTCTTTTGTGAGGACACTTAGAGGGCCCTAGCTTCACCCCAGTGAATCTTCGCATACTATATCATTGTGGATGACTCTTCACACAATTCATGTGACACTGCTGGACTGGTTTTCTAATTCTGGATCAGCCTGTGCATCAATGATGCTACTAGGTCTGCATCTTTTGCCTCCGTGATTAATCATTCTCACCATTCAAATGGTCTCATCATTGCAAATTTAAATGTGCCCAACTGCAACTTCCAGCATTTTGTTTAGATTCTGTTTTCCTCTGTGAGAGAGTACGTTTCTCCTCATACAGTCTAATTGAGATGTCCAACAAGTTTTTGAGCTTAACTGAGTTTCTTCAGAATCCATTATAAAAGCAGCAATAACATTTACTTAAATTGAAAAGAGAAATGCTTAATAGTTCTTCAGTATGTATGTATACCAGTATGTCTATATGCATGTAAGTGCAGACAGAAATCATTTTGTCAGTCTCAGAAATGTATCTGCTTCTGGAGCCAACAAAAGAGAAAAATAAATAGCTTCTGGGAATAATCAGAATCAGAAATGAAGAACATGCTGGATTTCTCTGTAGCTAACAAAGCTAAATAGAAAAAGACAATGTATGCCATCCATCTTTACTATTCTCAGAAATAGGGACAACGTCCCTAACCTAGCTTTGAAGAAAGTGAAATATAAGTATTAAAGACTTTGGAAAAAACAGATTTTCTTTTTTTTTTTTTTTTTTTTTTTTTTTATGTCTGCAGCTAGAAAAGAGATCTTAGAGAAAACAGGGCAATTTCACTAAATTTGCTTTATTCTCTGTCTTGCTCTGTGTAATTAAAGACAACACTTTATGAAGGACTTGTGCCATTTAAGACATGCACAGTGTTCTTCTTGCTACTGTGTAATTACTTGGAGTAAAGGTTATCAAATTAGATCAAAGTTCATTGTTATGAGTACCAGAAATCATTTATTTTACTGAGAATGAGACACACACACACACCCGCACACACACACACCAAGAAAGGAAACATCAGTGCCACAGGCAGGAAGAGCACTATTGTCTGTCATACAAGAATAGCATCATTAGTATTTCTATCATAGAATCCCAGAATGGTTGATATCGGAAGGGACTTCTGGAAGTTTTCTGGTCCAACCCCTTTTTCTCAAGCAGGACTGCTAAAGCAAGCTGCCCAGGATCATATTCGGATGTTTTATGGTTATTTCCATGCATGGAGACTCCACAACCTCTCTGGACAACATGTTTCTGTGTTTAGTCTCCTGATTTGTTATTCTTTATTGTACACATATGGTCACATGATTTTTAAAAAAATATATTTTTCTGAAGCGTGTCATTTTGTTTGGTTGAAGATGAAAAGCAGAAAGATTAAATTAGAAGAGTTGAATTGTATAAAATTAAGAAGTTCAAGATAATTAATAATCAGGAAATTTTGGGTTTAATTTGTTCTGCGTTCAGGTTTTTTTGTGGTTTTTTGTTTGTTTTTTTTAATATGCATTCTGAAAGTGGTATTTCTCTTTCCTAGTGTTCAGAGTATGAAAGTTATCTAACAGTAAGAATAAATGAGTACATATAGATCTCTGCATTTCAAGAGAGAGAAACTGGGTATGCCCATGTAGTTAATCTGCTTGGTGTCACTTCAGTGCTTTAGAAGTACTGCAAAACTCTTTAACCAGCTGGTTAAGTCAGATTTCTATCTGCTTTGTACTGTGACACTGTGGACAGAAACCAGACAGACAGGACCAGTAAAATATGTGGACCATATATTTTTACAAGTTGTAATTCTAGAAAGAATTTATTAGGCAAAATACATTATGGGCCACTAAAACTACAGGGAAATGTATTCACATATGTGGATTAGGAGTCTGCAAAGGATTAGAAAAATGTTCACAGCTTCATTTTAAAATGAAAATGGAACAGTATCACCCAATCAAATGACAGGAAGTCTATTCAGCTTAGCTCATATAATAGTACATTTACCTTAATTTACAGATTCAACAGGTCAAATTTATCCTCTACCTTTCTCAATAGCAATATAGGAGATGAATTTTCATTTCTCATATGGGTGACGTTATCATATAAAGCTACGTGAATAAATCTAATGTTTTATTGACTTCCATATAGATTACTGTATTTTGACTGTCTCCCATGCTCATAATTTTCAAGTTTGCTGAAAAAAGGCCTACAGAGAACAGAGGAAAAATAGGTGCCAAAAGAAAAATACTGTAATGAATCTGGTCTTTCAGGAGCAGGCAAAGGGATAACTCATTCCTGAGACCAATAAGGGTTAAATAAGACACTGACATTGAGATGCTGAAACAGGTATTTACAGAGGTGCAGGCCTCAAAAACTAGAGAATTTTAAATCTAACCAAAGAGATCCAGCAAAGAAGTTAGAAGTTTCCCCTATGTCTGTGTGATGGTTTGGTCCTGGCCAGATGCCAGGTACCCACCAAAGTCACTCTATCACTCTCACCCGCTCAGCTGGACAGAGCAGAGAAAATATAACAACAGGCACGTGGGTCAGATAAAGACAGTTTAATAAAGCAAATAGCCACGCGTGAAAGCAAAAGCAAAACAAAAGCTCTTATTCTCTACTTCCCATCAGCAGGCGATGTCCAGCCACTTTCTGGGAAGTAGGGCTCTGGTACGCATAGCAGTTGCTCTGGACGACAAACGCAAAACGAATGTCCCCCCCTTCTTTTTTCCCCCAGCTTATATTGCTGATCAGACATCATGTGGTATGGAATATCCCTTTGGTCAGTCTGGGTCAGCTGTCCTGGCTATATCCCCTCCCAAGTTTTTACCCACCCCCAGCCTACTGGGGAAGTGTTGGGGAAACAGTCTTGATGCTCTGTGAGCTCTACTCAACAGTAGTCAAAACACTGGTGTGTTATCTAGCTACCACTGCACAGCATGATGAGGGCTGCATCTCAGGCAGACCCATTACAATATCCACCCCTTAATCCATACCACTTGTGCCATGCTCAGGTACCACATAATTTAATGTACATCCTTCTTACAACTTACAACTGATACTACATACTTAAACCATCTTTATCCCCAACATAGAGATTTAACATTCTCATTAACTACTATCCCTTCTCCTTTAGCAGACAGATAGTCTTTTTCCCCAGGTCTACAACTTGTGTCCCATCTGTCAAGATGAGTGTTCAGGACAGGAGAAGCAGTATGTTCAATCATTGGGCGCCAGAGCCGGCTTGGTTTTGGTCATCGCTGCATGCATCTGATTCCTTGCAAAACTCTCTCTTCATCACTCCAGGTCACTCCTGCTACATTACTTGCCTGCAACACATAAATTTCTTCTCGGCGAAGGTTAAGTCTCCTTGGGGCACACATCGGGTCTCCCCTTCCTTCCGCATTACCCACCATGTACACCCAGGGCCCTGAGCAAAGACAATCCCACGAATGGGTTTGCCTTTTCCTGTGGGAGGAGTGACCCACACCACCTTTCCCAGCCACTTTCTTGTATGCACTATGGGGACTTTATCTCCTCCCACAGTATACAGAGGTTTTGTTTGGGCAAAACCGGGACAGTTAGCAAGTCCTCTGGTATTAACTAGCCAAGTGGCTTCTGCTAAATTTACGCCCCAGTGCTTCCATGGCCCAATGCTTTCAACATCATTTTAACAGTCCGTTATATTGTTCAATCTTTCCAGAAGTTTGTGGGTGATAGGGGATGTGATACACCCACTCAATGCCATGTTTCTTTGCCCAGGTGTTTATTAGGTTATTTTGGAAATGTGTTCCATTATCTGATTCAATTCTTTCTGAGGTGCCATTTCGCCACAAAATTTGTCTTTTGAGGCCTAAGATGGTGTTTGGGCAGTGGCATCGTTTACAGGGTATGTTTGTAGCCAACCAGTAGTTGCTTCCACCATGGTGAGTATGTAGCACTTCCTTTGATGTGTTCATCACAGGGGTCCAATATAGTCAATTTGCCAGGCCTCACCATGTCGAAAACCCAGCCACCACCCTCTGTTCCAGGGAGATTTTACTTGTGTGGCTCACTTGATTGCAGCACATTTTGCATTCATGAGTGACCTGTGTGATGGCTTCCATGGTCAGGTCCACCTCTCGATCATGAGCCCATCTGTATGTTGCATCTCTTCCTAGATGTCTGGATGTTTCATGGGCCCATTGAGCTACAAATACCTCACCCTTACGCTCCCAGTTCAGGTCCACCTGAGCTACTTTGATTTTGGCAGCCTTGTCTACCTGTTCATTGTTTTGATGTTCTTCTGTGGCATGGCTTTTGGGCATGTGAGCATCTACATGACATACCTTTAGAGTCATGTTTTCTACCCATGCAGCGATATCCTGCCACTGTGCAGCAGCCCAGATGGGTTTACCCCTGCGCTGCCAATTAGTCTTCTTCCACTGCTGTAACCAACCCCATAGGGCACCGTCCACCATCCAGGAATCAGTATAGATATAGAGTACTGGCCACTTTTCTCTCTCCGCAATCTCCAGGGCTAGTTGAATAGTTTTTACTTCTGCAAACTGACTTGACTAGCCTTCTCCTTCAGTAGCCTCAATGACTTGTTGTGTGGGATTCCACACAGCAGCTTTCCACTTCCAACGGTTTCCTACCACACGACAGGATCCACCCGTAAACAAAGCATAACGCCTTTCATCTTCTGATAACTCATTATATGGTGGTGCTTCTTGGGCACGAGCCGCCTCCTCAGGCAGTGCTTCAAAATCTCTGACTTCTGGCCAGTCCATGATTTTTAGTGAAGAAGATGGGAAAGAGATGCTCCAGGAGCTGGAAGAGTGATTCCTCTGCAAACTGTGGAAAAGACCATTGTGAGGCACACTGTCCCTCTGCAGCCCATGGGTGGTGGAGCAGATATCTGCCTACGCCGCGTGGAGGACCCCACACCAGCATAGGCGGATGCCTGAAGGAAGCTGTGACCTTGTGAGAAGCCTGCACTGGAGCAGACTCCTGGCAGGACCTGTGGACCCGTGGAGAGAGAGAAGCCTACGCTGGAGCAGATTTGCTGCTAGTGACCCCATGAGGGGGCCCACGCTGGAGCAGTCTGTTCCTGAAGGACCGCACATCATGGAGGAGACCCACGCTGGAGCAGTTCGTGAAGAACTGTAGCCTGTGGGAAGGATTCACGCTAGAGAAGTCATGGAGGACTTTCTCTGGTGAGGAGGACCCCACATTGGAGCAGGGGAAGTGTGTGAGGAGTCCTCCCCCTGAGGAGGAAGAAGCAGCAGAAACAACAGTGTGATGAACGTTAACATAAGGAAAAACTGTTTCACTGTGAGGGTGACAGAGCACTGGAACAGGCTGCCCAGAGACGTTGTGGAGTCTCCTTCTCTGGAGACATTCAAAACCCATCTGGATGTGTTCCTGTGTGATCTACTGTAAGTGGTCCTGCTCTGGCAGGGGGGGTTGAACTAGATGATCTTTCGAGGTCCCTTCCAATCCCTAACATTCTGTGATTCTGTGATTCTGTAGTTCTGTGATTCTGTGAACTGACTGTAACCCCCATTCCCTGACCTCCTGCGCCGCTTGCAGGGAGGAAGGAGAGAAATCAGGAATACATTTAAGCCCAGGAAAGAAGAAAGGGGTGTGGGGGGAAGGTATTTTAAGATTTGGTTTTATTTCTTGTTACTCCTCTCTGAGTTTATTGGTAATAAATTACATTTTTCCCCAAGTCGAGCCTGTTCTGCCCATGATGGTAGATGCTGAGTGATCTCCCTGTCCTTATCTCAACCAATGAACCTGTTGTTATATTTTTCTCTTCCTTGTATAGTTGAGGAGGGGGAGTGACAGAGCGGCTTTAGTGGGCGTCTAGCATCCAGCCAGGGTCAAACCACCACACTAATGTAAGTCGTCATAGTTCAGCTGCAGCCAACAGATCAAATGTGGACATTTCCATTAATTTAATTGTTTATCCTGTAGGAGGCAGAGTAGACTTATTCAATCAAGGAATAGCCCAAAATACTAATCTTGTACTTGCTAAGAGCCCAAAGTGAAAAATCAGACTATTACCCGTGCTGCAGCTGAAATCAAAGTTTTTGAGACCAATGAGACAGTGATAATCTTGCTTCTACAGGGGAGGTCCTCCAGTCATTGCTGCTGTGTAATGAAAGGCAGCCTAGAGTTCAGTTCCCAAATCTGTTTCCTGCCTCTGCAGTTTCTAAGGCTGGATCTTATTGACATAAAAAAATCTCTGTACTATGAGCAAAATGGGGAAAAACTTCTCCACAGCCCTTAGAGGTTTTCTTCACTAAAGGATAGGTGTTGTGGTTTAACCTCAGTAAAAGTGCAAACATCACACAGACCCTCTCTCACTCCACTGCAGTGGGATTAGGGAGAGAATTAGAAAAGTAAAACTGAGAAAACCTATGCCTTAACACAGACAGTTTGACAGGAAATGAAAAGTCTGTGTGCACAAGCAAAGTAAAATAAGGAATACATTCAGTGCTTCCCATCAGCAGAAGGGTGTTCAGTCATCTCTAGGAAATCATCACACATAATGGTTACTTGGGAAGACAAACACCGTAACTCAAAATGTCAACCTTTCCTCCTTTCCCCCAGCTTTTATTGCTGAGCGTGCCTCATGTGGTATGGGATATCCATTTGGCCAGTTGGGGTCAGTTGCCTCAGCTGTGTCACCCCCAAGCTTCTTGGGCACCCCCAGCCTACTTGTTGGTGGAGCAACATGAGAAACAGAAAAGGCCTTGATGCTGTGTTATCACTGTTCAGCAATAACTGAAACATCCCTGTGTTATCAGTATGTTTTTCATCAACAATCCAAAACATAGCACTAGATAAACTACTATGAAGAAAATTAACTGCCCAGTCTAACCCAGTAAAATAGGCCATGGAACCCCAGTTTTGTTGAGGAAGAATGTTAAGTTGCTAACAGTAAAGCATTCAGGACGTCCAAGCCACCTAGTCTTTTCTCTACTTGTCTACAATAAAGATTTTTTTATTATAAGAGGTCTAGGAATAGTACATTTTCAGGTAATTGGGTGATACTTAGCAGAATAGATTTAGAATTTGAATGGAAGCACTAGGCTAATTCGCATTTTAAAGAACCTTGGCAATTGTCACCAACTAAAATTCCAGATATGAGTAGTGAATTTTCAGGAGTTCTTACCAAATAAGAATTTACCTGAAAAATTTCTTTCTGAAGAAAATATTTTTTTTTTACCTACCCACTGCAAACATGAAACAGAACTCTTGTATGAACTGGCACATTTCTCAAACAAATAAACAAAGAGGTATAAATACGTAACGGATAACTACAGATAATTTTTATGCTCATGTTCCACAACTACTCCTGGCTCCTGTCCCTAGCTTCCTACCTCCATATTGTGGTAGAAATTAAGTACACAGTTGTCTCCATATTTCTCTGCTTCACTGGAGAGGAATCTTGGGTACTCAGAAGAGAGACTAGATGAAGAAAAGGAGATCCGCTGTACCTCAGTGTGCACCTTCCACATGACTTAAAACTAGACCAGGAGAGACTTCAGATTTGGTTTATATGAGAGATGGTTTAACTTCACTGTTGTAATTGAATGCTGGTTCTACAGGAGTAAAAGATTTTGGACAGGGAAATTACTGTTTTTAAGAGGTCAAACGAGAATATTCCAGGTGGTCTGAACAATTCAAAGGGTCAGTTATAGCGAATGCTGCTCTAAGATCTCAAATCAAATTCCATTATGGTCAACAATAAGTAAAGTGAAAGGTAAATTGCTGTCAATTTTAACCTTCACAGTTTCAGCTTTGTGAAAAGTAACATCTAAATTGCACTCTTTGAAACCTGTTATCAGTGGGATGAGCCTAAAATTGGAAAGCAATAATTCATTTACAATTGTTCTTACTCCAATTTAAAAGAAAAAAAAAAAAGAGAGAGAGAAAAAGGAAAAAAAATTATAAAAGACAACAAATTACTTCTCCTTCAGCAGAGCTACTAAGCATGCTCTTCGAACTGGACACGTGTGTCCACTGGGATATGTTGAAAATGCAATTACTATACAGAGGCATTATTAGATGTCAATGTTAATTGACTCTACAATGGACTGTTAATGGTCTGCTGTGTCTACTCTGGTAATGGGTCTAAGTGGACAATAATTTAAATTCAGTGACGGCTGAATATGATAAGTAAAATAAACCCCTGTAGCTCTAGATATAGAAGTGAAGGCAAAGTGCTAGCTTTTTGATCATCAGATGAGGTGAGTAAGCAGTATAAGAAAATTCAGAGGAATAGGCTTAAGCACCACTGTGGTGAACAAAAATGTATAAGCAAATAAATCTTACACATATATGTGATATAGAGTACCAAGAATCAACTTTTGACATCCATGCAATAAGGTGAAATAGCTCCAGAACATTTTGCTGTCTCATGCTAATACTAAATCCTTTGCATCACTGTAAATCATCAGCATTTAGGACTCTGTCCAAGTGTCCTGCCAAAATCCAGGAGGATTTTGGGCCTAGAGGAATACTAAGCATTGTATTCTCTCTCAAAATCAGTGGAATACATTAAATTCTGTTTTGGTCCATACTATTACATATCTCATGTGTATTTGTCTGTTATGACATCCTGAAAACTTTAGAAAGTAATTTTCATTCCAGTTTTTTCATTATGAACAACAAACCTTTCAGTTTGACAGTGAATTTCTACAGAAATTTTCTTTAGCACATTTTCTTGGATTTGATTTTGATTTCTGTTGATCTTTGTGAGAGTGTTTGCCCAGGGAAGCTTCACAAATGAACAGACAAAGAAAGACACAAGAAAGATGTAATATCAATATCATGGCTGGAGTATAAAACTGAGAGCAATTGTTTATTAGATCAGGTCAATAAGCATGATTTATTATTCACCTTGTCTGATATTTCTCATAATAAACTCCATGATCACTTATAATTGCAGCAGTCTGTAACAGTATGGTTGGGTTAAAAATTTTGAATGTCAGTTGTTTGCCTTAATCTAAATAATTTCTTAAATTTTTGTAATAATTTCTTCATTTCTGAACTGTGGCACGAATTTTTTTTTTTTTTTTTTTTAAAAGTCATTAAATATCAACAAGGACCTATTCACATGAGGCTTTGCAGCATGGACTTAAAATCAGAGAGGATGCTTTTGTCAAGCCTTTTGCCTTTGAAAAATCTCATTATACAGGAAAGCATGTGTAGAGCAGATTAGCTAGAAACTGTAAAGATTTTCTTCTTCACTTGACTTCCTTTGTTAATATACAACAGGCCTTTCTAAATTGCTCTGAACATGTGCTTTCCTAAAAGAGCGCTCTTCACCTCTTATAGTTCCTACATGTTTCTGCAAAAAAGGGATAAAATGGTTAATACGGATTTTGCAGGGAAGTTTGTGGGCTAGACAGAATAATTGAACTTAGAGGCTTTTATTCACCTCTCTCAAATCTGTCAGATTCATATTAGAAATGAAGAGAAAAGAGTGTAGGACTAGTCTTCAGAGAGAAACAACCTAAATGGAGGCCAAACTGACAGGAAAAACAACTACTAGTAAGCTCATGAGAGATGTAAGATTACGAATTCTGAGCCTTTTTACTTCTCAGATAGAACTCAAGACTCTGAAATCTGATCTTTCCTTTGATGTCATCAAGTGTGACAGATGCCATTGTCAATATATGATCTATTTCTTCTGCTAAACCGAATGGCAGAAATCTCTGCAGTAGATCAAAAGACTCCAGGGTAGTCACAACCCACTTGGTTGTTTTATAATGCTAAGAAGCTAGATCTTCTTCAAAATTTGCATTAATTGCATCAGTATCCTATAATAATCTTTTCTGTAAAACCAAATGCATACCAAGGAGGTGACTAGTTGACATTAGTGTGGTCAGAGCTATGAAATCACAGAATAGTTGAGGTTGCTAGGGACCTCTGGGGATTGCCCAGGCAATGACCACTGCTCAAAGCATAGACACTTGCAGCAGGTTGCTCAGGATGATGTTCAATTGAGTTTTACATATCTAGAGGCTGGAGACTCTACAACCTCTCTGAGAAATCTGTTGTAGTTACATTACTCAGCTATAGTTGTATCATGCAGTGTTAAATATGCTTTACATTCTTTTCTCCAGCATGAGATTTGAGAGTATCTTTTCCCTACTACAGAATCAGAACAAGGCTGTGACACATACATATGTGTATTTCAAGATGTATTTGCTAATAGCTTACTGCACTGTTATCTTTGATTTCTTCTCATTTTTTTTTTCTTCTCCTTTTTTGTGTTTTTCTTCAAAGATTTCAGTCTACACAGAACTCTTCTACATAGGTAGCATACATTTCTTAGTGTCACTTTAATTTACAATTTTAAAAGCTATTCTTGACAGATTCCTATTCATCTATATATTAATGAACTCTATGCATGATGTAGAAATTTAGGAGTGAGCTTATATATGTATTTGTTTTGAAATGTATTCTTTTGATGTCATCACTGGAAACTTAAATACAGATAATCAAAGATCTAAATTAATGTCTGATGATGTCATAAGTTTCATATGCAATAGTCATTGACTGTCTGCAGCTCATATACATTTTATAATATTTGTATTTTTCACATTTGAATCCCAAATCAAAAC
This sequence comes from Leptosomus discolor, assembly GCF_034619465.1. NCBI lineage: Eukaryota > Metazoa > Chordata > Aves > Leptosomiformes > Leptosomidae > Leptosomus > Leptosomus discolor. The sequence goes on along the minus strand of NC_141392.1, from coordinate 79,848,584 downwards.
ACATGCTAGAACATATGCTGTCTATGCATGTCGTGTGATTATTGCAGCCTTTAACAAATGGACTACTGTAAGTTGCTCTGAGAATATTGTCAGACGTAAAATAAAAATAATTTCAGGCTTTTGTTATTCAATCAAAAACATATTCAGTGGAAAGTACTGATCATTCTTCTATTTGTTTTATAATCATACACATCTTTGTTTTCTATCCTGGAAATTACTTTGCATTTGACTTCATCTGACATAGAGATGGTTCCTTTGAGATAGAAAAGCACTCAGAAAGATAAAGCCATTTGCCTAAATTTGTCATCACTTTAAAACTCACTTCTACGCTGTCCCTATGACACAGATTATAGCATTTTTCCCCTAGGCATCAGAGAAAATTTATATCTTTTCCAATAGAATATCTGTCTTTGGATTTTGCAAGTTTAAGTTTTAAAGCTATATTTCTATGAAGATATTAAAAGAGAATATAACAGTGTTAGGAAGTCTAGAGGTCATTCCTTGATTTTCTCTTGCTACCTAAGAAAGTGGATTCCATTTCTACTTAGAAGATGGGTCAGCAACTTTGAGCATCATGCAAGAATGGATTCTGAGTGAAAGGAGGAAGAGTTAATATTGGGGATTTGTCAGGAGTGTTTTTATGTTTTGACTGTTGAGAAATGTAACCCTAAGTATGAAAAATAATCCATAATTAGAATGAAGCAAAAAAGGCAGTGAATATCCTTTTTTTTTCTTTTTTTTTTTCCCCCCTTGTGTAGCCAATTAAGGGACACATATCCCATTCTGTTAGCAACCCGGATTTTCTAGCTGTGCTCCTGGGAGGAGATACCACAGCTATAAACAATGAGAACGATCAAAGTTAATAATTAGTCTATTTTCTTGTAAGAGAAAACAAAAAAAATTAAAAACATTGGCCAATAAATAGTAGTTTCTTCTTTTTTCTTTCTTTCTTGTTTCCCTTGTAATCTTTACTATTGAGATCTCCAGTAAGAGCTGTTCTCTTAAAATCGTTCTCCCTTGGAAGTAACTGTATACTTTATTTCTCAGAATAATAACAAGTCCTGTAAGTGTATAATATAAGAAAGTAATCATATAACCATATGAGAATATAATTATATGTTTTAATTAATGCTAAGTACAGCTATCTAAAAGTTAAAGTGACCAATCAGAGATAATTATCTATGCTCTTCTAAGTGGTATTATCTTAACTTTCTCTAGTGTCTATAAGGAGCCTGCACAATTTAGATTAAATGCAGGGATTTACGATATTTTGGCACACATTCATCTTGAGTAAGACCTAGTCATCTGGACAGAAAATGTCTACCTCTGATGTGGCTGTCTGGGTACTCATTAGAATCAGTGGAGATACAGCTAATACAGTCTGGTCAGCAACTGACTCATTTTGACCTGAAGTCAGCATTTAACCAGAGGACACGCTGGTTAAACAAATCTACATTTCATAGAGTGGGAGTAGAAACTCTGTCCAAGATATTTATATTGTACTTCACTTGTAGAAGGTGCGATGAATCCAACATCCAGCATTCAGTAAAACGAATCCTGCTTTAGGGTAGATATATGAAGTTAGGCTAGGTGAATCCTACCATAAATGTTAATTTATCCAATTCAGCAAACAGTGGATAAGGAGTAAATAAATGCATAACAAGTAAGAATATAAAATATTAATTTCTTCTTTGTATTTTTGTGAGATTCCTTCATGTTCTTTCTTCTAGAATAGAAGGAAAGCAGAAAATTATAGAATCACAGAATCATAGAACAGTCTGGGTGGGAAGGGACCTTAAAGATCATCTAGTTCCAACCCCCCTGCCATGGGCAGGGACACTTTCCACTAGACCAGGTTGCTCAAAGCCATCCAGCCTGGCCTTGAACAGTTCCAGGGAGAGGGCAGTCACAACTTCTCTGGGCAACCTGTCACAGTGCCTCACCATCCTCACAGTAAAGAATTTCTTCCTAATATCTAACCTAAATCTACCCTCTTTCATTTTGGAACTGTTACCCTCCTCGTATTACTACATTCCCTGAGAAAGAGTCCCTCCCCACCTTTTCTGTAGGCCCCTTTTAGGTACTGGAAGGCTGCTATAAGGTCTCCCTGGAGCCTTCTCTTCTCCAGGCTGAACAACCCCAACTGTCTCGGCCTGTCCTCACAGGAGAGGTGCTCCAGCCCCCTGATCATCTTTATGGCCTCCTCTAGACCCACTCGAGCAGGTCCATGTCTTTCTTGTGCTGGGGGCCCCAGAGCTGAATGCAGTACTCCAGGTGAGTGCAGAGTAGAAGGGGAGAACCATCTTCCTCCATTTTTGCCTGACTTCCACTTTGTCAGGGTACATAGCTCCTGAGCTTGGAGGAGGTGATCCTTGAATAATAACCAGCTTTATTTGGCCCCTCTTCCCTCCAGGGCTGTACCCCCTGGTACTGTACCAAGCAGGTCCCCGCTCCCTCCCTAAAGAGGCCAAAGTCTGCTCTCCTGATGTCTAGGGTAGTGAGTTTGCTGGGCGCCTTTCTCGTTGCCCTAAGTATCTTGAACTCCACCATTTCATGGTCACTGCAGCCAAGGCTGCCCATGAACTTCACATTCCCCACCAGGCACTCATTGTTGGTGAGAACACGTCCAGCATAGCACCTCTGCTCATTGGCTCCTCTATTACTTGGAGAAGGAAGTTACCATTAACACGTTCCAGGAACCTCGAGGATTGCTTATACCCTGCTGTGTTGTCCCTCCAACAGATATTGAGATTGTTGAAGTCCCCCTTGAGGACCATGGCTTGTGAACATGAGGCTGCTCCTCATGTATCAGCACCTGCTGTTAATATCTTCAGTGGCAGTAGCATTTTAATACCCCTATTAAAATCTTTTCAAGAAAAAAATAGTTTAAATGTACTCACTGTTTTACAGCTTCATCTAATCATGTCATATTTAATCTACATGAAGTTGTGAACTACAAAGTTGCTTTCTCTTGATCCTGTTGTAGAAGTTTGATTTTTTTTTTTTTAATTGTATTAGTTGCCTGCCTTTTTGTTAGTTTATGTAAGCAAAGAGTGCTGTTAAATCAAGGATTGGAAGACAAAGAAACTCAAAATGTTTTATTCAGCTCAAGGAGATGTTTTAATGTTCTTTTCCTTCACTTTATGGAGAACACAAACAACCTTCTTTCATGCATGGTTTCATTCAAAATTAGCTTTTGTTATGCTTTCATTAGCTCAGTTCCATAACTAGGTTTTTTTATAAGGAGAAGATATTACTGTTTAGCATATTTTAATTATCTTTCTCCGTGTGGAAAATTCCTAAACAATCTTTAAATTAGGATTTTGACATTTTTTCTTTCTCCAAGCTAATACCTAAGATATATCTCTATTTTTGCCTTCATCTAACAAGACATGAATTTAACTTTTAAATAAATTAAAACGTTTTACTTTTTCTGCACAAAGCCTTTTAGTCTCAATATATTATTAATTTAATCTATTAATCTGTTAATTTATGCTAGACTTAATTTAAGAGAGTCCTAAAATAGGCATTAAAGAAAACACTATCCCTTTTAACAACTTTTGGAGAGCTCTCTTGTCTTTCTCGCTTCATTAGAAGGTTTCTTAAGGATGACTAGATAAATATTTCCCAGTAAACATAAATATTTTGTATTCAATTGCTTTCATTAATAATGGTCACATCAAATAACTTTATTTCATTGTTCACACACAGTCTCACTCTTTCTAAAGTGAAAGCTCTGTGTTCATCACTCCTGAGCCATACAATTACACTGTTAATAGTCTTATTATAGATCCTTGATATTTTTATAGTGCTGTAAAGCTCATTCATCTTATCACCTAAAAATTTTGAATGGTGTTTTTAAATCAGATGTTTAAATAAATTTTTTCTTTTTTTTTTTTTCAAAAATCTATGTCCCCTTCACTTAATTCTCACCTCTTCACTCATATTTAGTCTTTTTTTACTCATATTCGCAGAAAGAATATCATACTGTGTCTATGCTAAGGTAGTGCCTGATAAGAGCCTGTTTTCTTATGATGCGTACATTTGCATTTATTGATGTTGGTAATAATAATACATAACTTCTGTCAATGAAAGAATACGCATGTTAACTAGTGTTTCAGATAAAATGTCTGAATAAAGTTCTTTGTTCCTAATCTCATGATGTTTTCCACCTAAAAACAGTGAAATGCCTTTTCCTCTGCACTGTAATGCATGGTATTATCTACATCAGGAACTAAACACCATGATTTTATAAATAAATACTACAAAGAAAAGACAATTACAAAAGTTTTTTATCAGCTAGATTTTCCATGTGGTTTTGTTAAATACTACTACATTTTTCATCTAATAAAATGTTTTTATATGATTCAACCAATTTTCTTTCTCCCTTTTTTTCTTTTTCCCTTTTCTCCCATTTTTTCTTTTCACTCCTTTTCTCCCCCCCTTTTCCCCACCTTTCCCCCTCTTTTCCCCACCTCTCTTCCTTCCCCCCCTTTTTCCCTACCCTGCCCTGTCCCACTATGTCCCACTTTTTCCTATTTCATTCAAAAGCCATACAAACAATATGTTTGGGGAAAAATGTATTCTGCTTCCTTTCAGCCCCTCCTCTCCAACCCAGTTTTCAAACAAATAGTTTTTGTTTTCCCTTTCAATTTATGATGAGGACCTTGTGCTTACATATGTTCACTTCCCTGGTCTTTTTTATTGTTCTGGGGTTTATTCTGTGTTTACCTCCTCTCCCAGTACCACTGTCTGAGCACCTTCCAAGATAAACAGAGCAATCTAATTAGCAGTTCCATAAATTATTCATTCTCCACTCCTGACACCAGGTAGAAATGGTGTACAGGTGTGTCAGTGAGGGAATGTGGATCAGTATAATTTTGGTGTTAACTTGATGTTGTTTCCTCCTTACAGGTGCCTTGGTGTTCATTTTTATTCCGGACTGAATTTGTTTCCATCTCAGATCTAACTACCTTAGATTTCTTTAGAGTAAACACTCAAAACATGTATCTTTGTTCTTGTCTTCAAAACTAAAAATAAACTACCTTGGACTAGAGGATCCAAGTCTTGATGGAGTACAATTAGTACCATCCTTTGCTTGAGTTTGCCTTTGTTGCGAAAAAGACCACAGGTAGTTGACATCCTTAGCTGGGGAGTACACTTTCTGAAATCCAAGACATCAACCATTTAGACCCCTGTAATAAGGACTGAGATAATAAGCATTAGGAGAACAATGTCTTCGGCAAGAAATCAAATCTGGGAAATACAAGGATAAATGATCACAGACTTAAAGAAAATTTCAAGAGTTTTGAAATAAAATTTTAAAAAAATATGAAAATTGAAATTTTCTGGAGGAAAAATACTCTGAAACTAATATTCTTTCAGGAAAATTAAAATGATAGCTCTCCCATACATTTATGAGGAAGGATTTTGTTGATTTTCCTTACTCTTAGTAGAGACAAAGTAATATTTACAAGAATATTCCAGGATGACAGCTGGAGAACTAAACCTGACTTTGGGAATTGATTGAGTGGGAGGCTGAGCAGACAGAGAGAAAATCAGGAGGTAAAAGATCTGTTGAAAAAAACCTTACAGCAAACGAAATTAGTTTCAAATTTTTTTTTTAAAAAACGTTAGTTTCACTAAGTCTTTTTTCGCTAGAGTTCCTTTCCTCAAGGGAATTCACTTGTCTATTTTTCATATGATTTGGAAGTAAGGTTTAAAAACACAGTACATTTAATGAGAAAACACTTTTTCTCTTTTTCTCTTTTAGGTCTGCATTTCTCACAGCCAGCTTTGTTTTGCTCTGTTCTTATCTATATCCCTGTACTCTGATTCACTGTAGCACTCTTCAGATGCGATTCTTAGGAGTAGAGCTAAGCAAATTATTATAATCTACATGGATTTCCAAGACATAACCAAAGTCAAAATTTGACCATTCTTAGTATACTGATAAAGTCTCCATAGTAAATAATATAGAACATCTCTCTTCAAGGCTCAGTTTCAGGAAAGAGTGTGCGATGTGAAAACCAACAAGACTTCAAAGCCAGAACTATAATGGAAGAATTTTGTTCTGTCAAATTTGCTTCCCAGAGCAACTGTATTTCTGATTTCTCTGCAAGAGCAATGAATTTTGAAAACAGTCATATTACATCAGCTAAGAGTCCCCAGCTACCCAAAGTTAGAGGTACTGTTACTGCACCTACATTCTCCATGGGTTTTGTACCATACCGTACATCTTTTTTTCTGGAAAGCAAAAAGAGATGTACTTCAAAATCTAGTATTCACAAAGCCATATGATTTATTGAGGCTAATACAACTAAAAACTGGCTTTCACTACAGCTTCTTCAACAGTAAAGGATTTTAAAATCCTCCTGGAGAGGACAGCAGTCTTTGCTTTAGGAAAATCCTCTGTGTAGAAAATTTGGAAACAGCTAATTTTCTTTTAAAATACGTTTTTGTTTTTATGACCATATATTCAGCAGAATTCCTGATTTTTTCTTCTTTGATTTGAAATTTTATTTACTTCATGATGCTTCAAATTGTGAGTTTAGGGGTATACTAGAGGGTGAAGGCTTGATTGTCTTTCAGGAGAGAAAGTAAAAGTAGCAATGGTCACCTTAGAAATCTCTTAGCTGAGCAAGATATTCTGCAGTTTGGTTTTGAGCCTTTGTCAAGAAATCCTGACACAGAGGAATAATTTATAGACTTCTAGGTTAGGTTATGTATGACTCTCAGTTTGAAGTAACATGATCATTAGCTAATTTGGGGAAAGAAAATAGAAGTGAATACCATTTTCAAGATGTATGGTTTCAGGATGTATGCCTCAGGGAAAGAGTCTAGTCAGTTCACCAAAACTCATTGTAATTTTATAATAAGCTTATATCCTCAAGCAGAAGACAGATCCTATTCTGTGAAACTCTGTAAGTCAAAGACAATATATGAAATATAGTATCAGAACAAATATATATTTTAAATGAAGAGAAAAAAAGGGAAGAAAATTGTTAGAAAGCTTTTCTATTGAGAAAATAGAGACAAGCTGAGAATATAAAATTTAGCTTTACGTGAATCAGGAAAGTTACATAAACTACTCGACTTTCAATGAACAGTAGTGTCTTATAAGCCTCAGTTCTTTTAACAGGGCAGATGAAGAGATGTTACTATTTGTATACTACGTGTATGTGTTATACAAGGTATCACTGTTCATATGGCCAACATCTTTTCAGGTTTTGTGTACATATGCATTTTACCTAAATATGTATCTCATGTTTCTTTAACCTGCTATCATTATGCAATAAAGTAAATAATATATATAAAAATAGTATCTGTATAAAAATATAAGATATAATACAAATATAATAAAAATATCATGAGATAAAGATACATAGCAACAAAGTTTGTTAACAAGATTTAGGTTTAAATTTTGAAATTGTACCTATTCTCAACACGTTCACATGCACTAAGCCTATCAAGGCCACAGAATAATAGGCTCTAATTGGATGAAATTGTGTCAGAGAAGAAACAAAAAACAATATCGGACATATTTGTGTAGGACTTTTCATTTATTTTAAGACAAACAAAACTGTACTCAGATGCTTTCAGTCCATTGTTCATCAGTGATGGTAAGTAACAATTGAGAAAAGGTAGGTTCAGAACTACTTCTGATGTAATTCATGTATATGGTGTTTCTTATCCATTCAGGGAAAAATTAAACTGGTTTAATCTCTATTTAACAACAGCTTGAGATTTTCGATTTGCTATGAACTGAACTGAGGGCTCGCATAGTCATACATCGTATTTGAGTTGGATATCTTCCAGTTTAGGAACTGTTCAAGGTGTTTCCCTGCCTCTAAATTTTGACATCTGAAAGAAATCAAAAGCAAGGTCAAATAATATAGTAGTGCAGAAATACGTGGACAGAATTTGGCTCAGAAGTAGTCCATTATAACTCTCCAGGGTAAAGTTACACTATTTACTCAGATCTATGAAAGACAAGAAGCATCTTGAAAAAACAATCTTTTTTTTTTCTTTCTTTCTTATGAGTTTCATATTGAAATACTGAACTTTTTAAAAGCACGATACAGACATGTTTTTTATGTGTATAACACGAATTCCCTTCTTCTTTGAGAAAACTCAAAATTGGACTCAAAAGTGTAACAGCCCACTATGAAATACTTTGTTTAAATATAGAATAGAAATCTATTAAAAAGTTAAAACCATAATAGTAAACTATTTTCACTGACTTGCTTAAAATTTTAGCTTTTACACTTCTGTATTATAAAAACTTACACAGAGTGTTTAATTATACTGATTATTTAAACAAGGACTAGATTGTAGTACTGCTTCTGGGAAGTTAAAACATTCCATTATAATTTCTTTTTCTTTTGTGACTTAAATATAAAAATACATATATTTTTCGTATACTGGACTTTTTGCATCTTTGAATGTGTACCACAAGTAAGAAATCAAGAGTCTAACTTCAGTTCAAGCAAAATGGAGTGCAATATAATACTAATAACCTCCAGCCAGTAGAAAAATAATTTCTGTTTTTTTCTCTTTTCACCAATTATTTTTTATGTCAGTTTAATTGATCCTTCTTTTCAAAATAATAAAAATATTTACCTGAAGCTACTGCAGCTTCCTAAAACAATTATGATTAACCAGTATGAAAAAAAAGAGTTATCCAAGATGAAATTTCTTACAGTTGAAGATAAAGTGCTTCATTAGTCCTTTTTTACCTTTTATTCTCTATCAAGTTCCCCAATAAACCCTGTCTTCATTGATAGAGGAAGAATATCCTGAAACATTTTCCAGAGGAACAGGATAATATGAATTTTCTCCTCAAGAAGTGTACACAGGTTTGCTTTTTGAAGAATACAGCTGAAAAGAAATTACTGAAAATATAGTACTTTAAATGTTTCTGTATATGCCAAGCAATAAAGTTCATAAAGTATACCAGTCATCACGTTAAACTTTCACCTAACGTCTTATGATTATTTGTATTTTGGATTGTGTGCAGGAGCAAAATACTCATATCCCTGTAATAAAATCTAAATTAAAGTGTTTTGTGAAAGTGATGAATGAGTGGAAAATAATCAACCATTTATGAGTGGTAGCTAAATAGTAAAATGGTGTAAGTGATGTTTATGAAAGACTGAATTCAGAGTTCACCACCACAGTGCCAAATGCTTTAGTGATAATATCTACAACATTATAAAGGAAATCTGAAGCCATAAGTTTCTGCTCTAATTTCCCACCTCCCCTGGTTTGTACTACCTCGTCAAAATTTATCTGTTTATTTATCTATGCTAATATGTCAAACAGTTGTTATGTATGAATCAAGTTGCCTCTGAAAAGCAAAACTAAATAGTCAGTATAATATAATTACTACATTAATTTCAGTCAGCTTTATTCACCTGAAAGTTAAGTATCCAAGTTCCCTTAATAGTGCAAGAGACAGACACTCCAAAAGACTGATACACTTTGGTTTTGGAGTTGAAGGTATGATCTCTTCATCCTTTCTGCTCCATTGTTTGGGGGATTTTTTACCATGCAGGACCATTTAGATGTTGTATAACATCATTTGATGTTTAGATGTACCTTTTACATATCTAAACCTAAATTACAGCCACCTAAAAAAATGGGGCATTTGTTGTCTGAAGTTGGTTTTCCTCAGGAAGCTGGTCTCATGCAATGTGTATGAACAGGTGTATTTCCAGATGTATCTAGGAAATAGGGTGCTGAGTATGTCAATAGGTGTGTCACCCAGCAATACACTCTGCCTAACTGGTACCTGACACCCTGATTTGAATGAGGAAGCTGGCCTCCCTCCAGTGTGGAGACATGGGTCATATAATTAACATTGTGTAGAACAGAGAATTGGGAATGAGGATAAAGGGGAATATGGTCAAACTATACCTAAGAAAATAAACTTCACAGGAGTTTTGTGAGTGCAGATCCACAGTATGAGTCTGTATTTTTCATTGTTTTTATGCGGAAAAAGGTGTTGTAATAATTGATTAAAATGATGACTGAAAATGAGATGGTAACAGCCTGGTTGAAACTTCTAGCTGTGAAATTGGCTAGGAAAGAGGTTTATGCAAATAAGTGTGGTGAAATTTAGTTTGTAATCAGATGTCTGAATTGAATTTTCTGACGAGGTATCAAATCTGAGTGATAACGCTACAGTGAGTGAGGTATGAAGGGGTCATATGCTGCAAAAATGTGAGATTAGGAGTCCTGTTTTACTGTGAACTCATGGTTATATCTCAGAAAGTAGTATCAAACTTTTTCTTTATGTATTTTAATGTTTTAATGAGAATCCCATTTGATTTTAAAGCTAGAGACAGCTGTACAAAGGCTACAGAATGGCCATAATTTCCCCAGACTTGCAGATACTCTTCTGCTTCAGCCTGCCTCTGATTAGAAAAGTCGAGTGTAATTCAGATATAAGCCAAATTTGATGTTAAAATGGAGGTGGATTTTACCATACAGCTTTGCCTTAAACTGTGAAGGCCACAGAAACATTTCTACACTAAAGTAATACTGCTGATGTTGACTTCCATCTGTTTGAGGAGTTGAATTAGTCCTTAAAGTAATGCTACTGAGTCATAAATGTCTACAAATGAAAGCGAAAAATGATGGTGCAGAAACTTCTTATTCTACTCCTAAGAAGCAAGGAGATACTTTTTTTATAAGAAAAAAGCTTCTTTTGGAACATCACTTATCATTCATCTGTTCAACTTTACTGAGGTTATGTAATAGACTTAATCTACCAGTAGAAGAAGAGCTGTATAACAATTTACAAATTGATGATAGATCTCTGATAGTCAGCTAAAGCCCTCATTCCTGACTTCAGCACTCGGTATACACAGGTGAAGTCAGTCTTGATAAATAAGCACCTTTAACAATTTTAAATTACATGTTCTTACATTGAAAGAGTTTAATGCAACAGTGATACAAAAAGGACAAATCTATGACCAATAACATTATTATCATACCAATTATCTTGAAAATCCAGACTATTAGAGTTTTAGACGACCTATTTTTTACTTGATTCATTGATTAATCTGACAAAATATTGTGCATTGGCAAGAGATTAAAGGAAAGTTATTTGGTGGGAACCCACGGTAACCTCTTGCTAATTGGTTTTCCTGACCTCCAAGACATTTATGCTAGGTCTAAGAGCAATGATATATGAAGTAGAATGCATTTTTCCACTTAGCTAACATCACAACCATTTTCTTTCTGTTTCTAAAAAAGTTGTAAATGCACTATACTTAGATCTGTATTAAAGTTTGCTGAAGTAATTAGGTGCAATATGACACGTAAGATTCCTCATGCATAAGACGTAAGGAAATAAATATGACTTTGAAAGCATGAAAAAGCTTATATAATGATAAATATTTTCTATAGGAACAGAATAAACCCATTAAACTTAAAATCAATCTGTGGAAAAAAAATGTTTCACTTGAAGATGCTTTGAAGGCCTTTCACAGAGGTCATGGCAGATATGACGACCCTGTATTGATGTTGGCACCAGCTATCACTGAATCCCTCAAATAAATAAAGAGAGACAGAAAGACTAAAGATTTGTTTTGTAACTGCTTTGATCCCAAAGTGTTGTGTGTTGGCAGTATGTTTTTAGCAGCAGTGTCTTTAGAACTGGAAAATATTGTCTCCTGACAGGAAACTCTGATTTTTTTAAATTTTTTTTTTCCCCACACCTGGGCTCTACCAACCAGTCAATGGCCAGATGACGTACACAACACAAATATTTTTGTAATCAAAATGCAGTAGAAAAAATGAACAGTGCCAACATTTATTCATTCCCCCAGTGAAAAGCTTGGCCTAATGAGAGCTTTCATTTTGCCAGCCTCATAGATTTTGGAAAGCTGTCCTCCTCGACCACTTCTTGGCCACTGAAATGACAAGTGTGAAATGTTTAACAGACAGTCGTTCTATGAAAAATCTAATCGGGAATCCTCTGCCCGTCTAAACAACTCAGTTTAGTTCTTCTTAATGCCCAAAGTAAAGGAACATAAAACATAATGTCAAACTGCACACATTTCTACAGAGACCCATTACATGATACACTTTACAGAAGGGTTTTTCACAATTATTCATGAAAATTAAATGCTTGAAGACGTAACCAGGACGGTGTTATCCTATGTAATTAATGTACAATCAAACAAAACACCGAGCATGGGAAATTGCTTGCATTTTTATCCTGCATCTAGAAATTTTTCAGTCTTGCTAACCCCTGGACTACCACAGCTATTTAACGTTCTTTAAATGAGGTAACTTAAAGATAAAATCTAACATCTAAAAAGACATCAACATGAGTTGTACAGACATTTCCTTTGAGGTGGCTACAAATCAATTATACCTGAATCAACACCTTCATCCTCTCCAACATAGCAAGTGGGTAACATTTGTCTTCAGCATGCAGCAATGAATATGATTTTCTTAGTCCTGAAGGCCAGGTTATCATTGTCTATATAAGGTAACTAGTAAACAAAACCCAAATGAACCAGGTTTGAAACACTGTTCTTGAAAATACACAATTCTATAAAGACAGGAACTGTGGCATACAAAAGCTACAGAATACATGTAAGTTTCTCAGACTTGCAAACCTAAGACTGTGACAAGTTTTTGCAGGTTCTGTTATACTAAAGATCTGCAGTGTGAAAGGTTAAAAATGGACATTTTCTTTAATAAGAAAACAGCTCTATAGCAGGAAGTTACCCAAGTACCACCAATATTGGCATTATAGGTGGGGCTCATTGCAATTTTAATTAATATTAAGTAAATTGTTGTTTAACTTTTTTCATTGTAATCAAACAATGTTTGGTATATAATGAAGAATAGATACATTTTTGAGAGGTTAGAAGCTGATATAATCAGCTTTACCAGGTATGTGCAATGAACTGCTTTTAGTAGCAAATTTACTTATGTATACTTTGTGAAAATAGTTATTCTGGTTTTGAACACCTTGAAGCCTACAGTTGTAGGCTCTGTTGTATAGAACAGTGAGCAATACAGTAATATGTACCATTAATATAACTCATTAAAGTTTCTATAGACAGTCAGTATCAACATGTAGAAGCAGCAGCTTAGTAATAATGGAGTGTTTTAGATTTGGTTAATATGTACAGATCATCTTGACAGCCTGTGAGCAAAAAGGTTTGTGTGAGAACTTTTGATCTGTGATTCTTTATATATGAGACATGCCTATTTGAATTTCCAATGTTGCCATGACAGCTTTTCTGTTCCCATAATTCTCTGCCTCATTCATTATTGACTTTCTAATTTCTACAGCAATAAGTAGGCAAAGATGAGAGTGATTGTAAAAAGTAACCTCATTTACTATACAACCTTGAACAATTGCCAGAGCATCATATCTCTTGGGCGTACAGAGAGGCAGAGTTCTGTGACTCCATTGCACTTATTCCTAATCCAGCTCTCAGGGTTAAATAAATATTTCAAGAATAAGTTCTCTATTGTTCTTGAAACCCCAGAGAAAAAAAGTCAGTCTGAGAGAGGAGTGAATCTGTAAGTTGGTACAAGGCAGAGCCAGTGCAGGTGAATACAGAAATTAGCAGATTTTTTTAAGTGCTCAAAACAGCTTGAAATTAGCAGATTTTGTGTATGCCAGGGAATCCCAGAATGAGCAGTCATGCTGCTGCCCCATCAGATACTGTATATCTACAAATCCTGATAATTATCTTGATTAAACGTGCTCTGCAATTGTCTGCCAGGCTTGCTGCAGTTATCAGCAAGGGAACGATAAGATAGAATACACCTACTAGGCTGAAGGACAAGCCATCACTTGGTCTGTAAATACACCATATTAGAAACTAAATAATAGATTTTTCTAAAAAAATGTTTTTAATCGGAAATATCACGTTCATGGTAAATATGTTTAGCAGTGGATTGAAAATGAGTATTGATATTGTCAAATTCATAAATCAGCTGGCTTGGAGATATTTTCATTCTATCTGTGTAATGAAAGACAGTATAGGATACAGGCTATTGTAATGATATAGGTGCAACAATTGTACACAAGCCATGGAATGTCTGTGTTTTTTTAAAAATGTCATGTAAGTTTGCAAGTATTACCCCGAACAGCAGGTTGTGTAATACAATGTGCTTGCTTTGGGAAAAAGATGTAGAGAATGATAACAAGAATGCCTACTATGACATAGGAAATGATAAAGCTAAAATGACAGATGCATAGAACGATTTGGATTGGAAACGACATTCAAATATCTTCTAGTCCAACACCCTGCCATGGGCAGGGACATCTTTCACTCGATCAGGTTGTTCAGAACCACACCCAGCCTGACCTTGAACACTTCCAGGGAGGGAGCATCCACAGCTTCTCTGGGAAACCTGTTCCAGTGTCTCACCACTCTCATAATAAAGACTGTCTTTCTTATGTCGAATCTAAATCCACCTCTCTTATTTTAAAACCTTGTCCTATCAATATAGGCCTTGGTTAAGAGTCTCTCCCCATCTTTCTTATAAGCCCCTGTTAAGTACTGAAAGGCTACAATAAAGCCTCCCTGAAGCCTTCTCTTATTACAACCGCAACTCTCTCTGCCTTTCTTCATAAGAGAGGTGTTGCGGCCCATCTAATAATTTTTGTGGCCCTCTGGACTAGCTTGAAGAGGTTCATGTCTTTCTTGTACTAGGGATCCTTGAGCTGGATGCAATACCCCGGGTGGAGTCTCACAAAAGGAGAGTAGAGGGGGAAAATGACCTCCCTCGACCTGCTGGCCACATTTCTTTTTACACAACGCAGGATATGATTGCCTTATTGGGCTGCAAACACATGTTGCTGGCTCATATCTAATTTTTCATCTACAAATATCTTGGAGTCCTTCACGCAGCTGATCCAAATCCACTAATTCCTGAGTCTGTACTGATATTGGGGATTGCAATGCAGGTACAGGACCATGCACCTGGCCTTGTTGAACTTCATGAGCTCCATATGGGTCAACTTCTGAAGCCTGTCAAGGTCCCTCTGGTTTCTTAAAAGATGACACCAGGTAAGGTAAGTTATGACTACCATGCTCACTGACATAGATATGATATTGCTGTGAAAAAAGAGGTCTTTTCAGTAAAAATAAAGCATTATCAACACCATATATCCATAGATTATGTGTGGCAACGTGTTCTTCGATGTAAGTCTATTGCTACGTGTAAATGTAACTATATTTACATAAAAAGGTGTATCAAAATTCTACTGAGGGTTTTTTTCAATAGATGAAAAAAGTCAATATTCAGTTTACTATAATCCAGATGATTAGAAGAAATGACTGTATTGTTCGAGTATTCTTTTTCTTCCATTTTAAGAAGAGTCTGAGAGTTTTCCTCTTCTAAAACAAAATGGTGTACATTTCAAAGAATTTAGATTAGTCAAGAGTAGCTACTTTGAGAGAGTGATAATTCACAATTTAAGATTATCTCTCAATTTGAAATATATTTGTAAACATAGTTCTGCTTTACAGCTTTTATGACTTGAAATACATACTACCCCATATAAATAAGAAAATGAGTACAAGGCAGATCATTATTCATATTAATTCCTCATTTAAAATTTGTCCAATTATACATTCTACATTTTACATCCACTTGACACTTTTCTGACATGCCAGTTCCAGGAATGCGCAACATCTAATAATTTAAAAAATGAAACAAAAAGCAACAATTCATGACAAGAGAGGCATGTAACTTCAAAACTTTTCCACCAAAGTGTTTTAGACTTGCCCTCCTGCTTTTTCTAAATGTTCAATTTAAGATTAACTTCATTGTTACATTCATATTTTTTGGAGACTTCCAGGACCATTTTACTCACGTGTCTGAGTTCAAAAAACTCGGTGAAACAAGTGAAAAAAATCCTGCAATGGACATAACATAAAAATGCACAAATGCCAGCACCAGTTTGATTCATATGGAATGCTTACATGTAGAAACTCACAGCTCTCCTGCCTTTCTCTTTTTCTGTTTCTATCTGCTTGCATAAGAGCTTAATATGTTTAAAAATATTTTTTCTCTGCTATCCAAATTGTTTACTTTCTTGCTATATTGGGAATATTTCCAAAATTATCTACATTTATTACATGATCAGACATTTGCCATACCATGACTTTGGAAGAACATGGAACACAGTAACTTTGCATTCCGAAGTGGAGCTGTTTGCATCCATGTGACATTCTTTAGGTTACAAAACATCTTAATTTGTCTGAGGGGATAAATTCGGTCAGCTTCATACTTAACAGTTATCTTGATATATATCTTCTTTAATACATTATTTTTAGTACAGGGAATAAAAATACAACTGAATTTTTTGCGTAAATAAGAAAAATAAATTAAAGGCATACAGTCTGCTTTAAATGAGATCCATGTCAAAGAACTCATTATATCAACTCATCTTGATATCAGTGAAGTCAACATGCATGGAGAGATATCTGACAATCCTCTATTTTATTTTTTTTTCCGAGCAATAAGGCCATCATCTTCCAATGAAAAATCAGAATTCTTATGCAGCTAAACAAACTGTCAAAATTAAAGTCTCTCCTTTATTATAGACAAGCTAAAGACACAATCACAAGATAGTTCAGAGATGAATTTGTGGTGTTTGACCTGTCATATTTCCCTCTGACACAGACATGTTCATGCACGCATGCACACATATAGGCACAGAAATGCACACACATCTCTACATGCATTTATGAAACACAACTCTGATTAGTCCCTTTTTTCCTTTGCAAAATCATGATCAGCACTTGGTGCCAATCAAGCTTGTTTTAGTCTGGTCGCCTGATGTGTTTTAAGTGCTGCTGAATGTGTTCCACAGATTACAATTTTGGTACCATTAAGTAAAATCACAGAGCTTTTTTCAAACTGTCTACCACCTATGCTGCACTATCCTATTTGTTGCAGTTCCAGACTGCTCAAACTAAGATTATAAAATTTTCTGTCTACTATAACCCCAAGGACTCTATCAGCAGAGTTTCTCCTTCCAACAGTATCTATAATTTTCCTATTTCCGACATATTTCTTAGCAAATTTCAAGGTAAGTCCAGCTTATGTTCTCAAAGCTATGATAAGTAATTGACAGTTTACTAAACTGTTTCTGTTTCTTAAGAGTGAAACACAGTAAATCTGGTCAAGTTGCAGGTTGTCCAAATTTTCTTTTGGAAAAAGTCTTCATTTTTTCGTATTACCTTTCAGTTAAAATACAGATGAAAATAGTTAAATATCATTATAAATATTTAGGCAGGTTTTGACTGCTTACTTATAACTTTAAATCCTGTCAGTGGTGGAAACAGACATTACTAAGCTTGGCTCAACTGAAGCTTTTCATCACAGCTTAATAAATATTTTGCTGCATGACTTCAGTTAGCTCTCTATTACAACTTTCTGTGAGGCTATGTTCAGATAAAATATAATAATAACAATTTATAATCGGGCATTAAAACACTTTTTTTTTTTAGCTTTCAAAAAAATAAATTTCTTGGGAAAACAGTAAATATATAGAGAGCCATAACGAAGTCATTATTCTGGAGAAAAGTCATGGTTAGTGTTACATCCATGATGTAATTTCAGTCTAGCTTTACACTTGTCTAAGTGTAGCCCAAAATAAGAATATGATCTGAATATGGGTTTCTACATATATTGGGAGTTTTTAGTTATATCTAGATCACAATAAGAAAAGTAATTATCATTGTATTCTTCACCGGAACTTATTTTTTCATTAGGAGAACTCATGATCCAATAAGTTATCTTGATTTATACAGTTTCTTTACTAAGCATCCTCATCAGAAAAATATTAAACAGTGTTGATATTCCAGAAGGAAGTTCAGAATCAGTTAGGCTCTGTGCTGTGCAAACTGAAGAGAAAACACTTTCATTCCTAAGTGAAGCAACAAAGAGAAAGGCAGAAAAAGGGTTTAGATTTTTGGTTTTGTATTAAATAAAATAAACTAGGTTGTCCTTAGGAAAAGACACCAAGTTTCTACAATAAATATATTTCTTATATATACACAAACTAGTTTTTCTGTATTTGGGTAGTTATTTCTGAAATTATCAACCAGCTTAATTCTTACTTTTGCAAGAATATAGTTGTGTTGCATGTTGGCAAGAAGTTTCATCTTTGTTTATTTGTTCAAGTCATAACATTTTAGAAAGTTGGGGATTTTTTGCATCATCATAGATTGCTTTCTTATTTTACATATATTCAGTATGCCTCTATCTTTTCTTTAATCTAGCTCCAGGTTCTCCTGTTGTTTCAGAATTATATAACCATAGTCAAAAGAATTGAACTTGCTTTTCATGATTTCTATCTGCATGTGAAAACGTCGGGACTGAGAATTCGTGTGTAGTTTCATTTTATTTCTCCGTATAGACTCAAATTAAAGCCTGCTGCTTCGGGTGAACCAATTCTACCTAAAGATCAATTAATAGTTTTCCTTCTTTCACCCACATCTATGCCAGAGGTGACATTGTGTATGTCATTTGCATATACAGCTGAGAAAATACAAAATAAAGTGATTAAAAGTAAATTAAGTAAACAGTCCACTCTGGACTCCTGGGTAATCAGGAAACATTGTTTTTGATAGTTATATATTATGCTTGTGCATGTACTGAATTTAAATGGCAATTTTAATTTGTTCACTATTTAAATTTTACTTCATGTTACTCATATATTTATTTTAAAATACGAAAATACACGTTGTTGAGCACAAACTGCTTGACTATACTTTCAAAGAAAAAAAAAGGAAAGGAAAATAAAAAAGATTTATTGCCGTATATATGCACCTGATCTTTGTCATTGCTTCAGTCTTTATAGGAGTACTGCAGGACTTTGCTGTTTCCACGCACAGTCTGCCAGCAAGCAAACAGCTAAAGAAAATATTGTTGGTGGTCAGCTCTTAAAGAGCCTTTTGAAAGTTCTTGAAGCTTCATCTCAGTCCTGAATTTCCAGTTCTGTTTTTCCATTGTTATCTCTGGAATTAAATGTATGACTAAGTAACTGTTAATCAGCTAGTAAGATAAAATTCAGTAGCTGTGTTATTGAACAGGTAAAAACATTAAATCAAAATTTTAGTTTGCAATAAATTTAAAAAACAAAGCAAAACAAAATCCCTGAAAAGAATTAATAAAGCTTACTCCAGAAATGTCTCTGTTGACTGAAGAAGAATTTATTTTCCAGAATCATTTTAGTTTGGATGGTTAAGAGAAATCTGACCTTAATGTGAATTATCTGCAGTTCCTGAGCCATCGTGTTCCTTCCAGAACAGACTGTATCTACTTTTATCACTTCTTCCCCAGCAGTCCTTGTCTTTCAGCAAATCATAGGACCTTTGATGTATGAAATCTCTGATAGGTTTAAAGTTAGAACTGTAAAAACATTGATGCAAATCTTCTGAAGTATTCATAAACAATTAATTTTATATAGGCTGATGCTCTGCTCTGTAAGAAGTGGGTCACCTGAAACAGAATTAAAAGAGCTGAATAAAAGTTCAACTTTATGCTTAAATTCCAGCTTTTATTTAGACTTCCTTTAATGGAAATAAATTGCAGTTTTCAGAGCGCAGTTGATTTCGTGGTAAGATAGATGTCTAACATCTTTGGGATAAATCACCTGGGTTTTTTTATCCATTCATGATAGAGATAGCTTGGATGAGTAGCTCAGACTATTTCCTTAGCTTCTTTGGAAAGCTAAAGCTAGGTGATATGAATCTGGGCCTTTATATCTAACATCATAGATAGATATATACCAGTTGTAAGTGAATGTTTTTATATGAGAAGAAAGTCTTTAACATTCCTCTGTTGTGCCTATATATTAATTTTCTTAATTCTGTGTGATGACAAGGGTTTTAAAGCTCATGGCTTCTTTCGTTCTTTCATATTCTGAACATCTATGATTAATACTGACAACTGATCACAACTAATGTAGCACAAATCACATCTCAAATGAGTACAGTGAAATATGGTATAATACATCGAGAACAAATTGAACAACAACTAAAAATTTGGCAACTAATAACTTCAAGTTGTAACACAAAACGGTGCAAGAACTAAGACAAACTAGAAAAGTGAATTCAGCAGCAAATTATTATTCATTTCGAATTTTCTGCTCATTGGTCCCCACGAACCGTTTCCTGACTACATTTTGGGGAAGCAAACTTAGTTCTTAATCTTTTTTTCAGCTACGAGTCCTCTCCTCTCTCCTCTTGTCTTCCCAGGGAGTTCTTAGATGCCTGTAGGGAGATGTCATTAACAGATTCTCCTTTGCCTGTGCACACTGCCAGGAGCTTAACAGGCTTCCCATACCTGCATGATATGAAACAGACTGATTAGTGATGCTTCTGCTCTCATCTGCCCTTAGGTGTATGCATTAAAGTCAAGAGATACAGCAGCATTTGCTGAGAGACCAAGTGCTAGTACAATGCCTGTAAAGCAAGACTTACAGCGTGAGTCAGGAAGAAACAAGTAAGCACTGGCATGTCTGGGAAGACCCCAAACAGGGAAATTGGAAAAAGGATGACAAATATGTGATGTAAAAATACAGCAGTCCTGTGTTCTGTGAAGATAAATGGGAAGAAAAATTAGGGTAAAAAAAAAAAAAAAGCACTTGTGCATTGGGGGAAATCCTCGTGAAAATGTTGAGGAGAGGTTATGTCTACGTTACAAATACATACTAGTGCCAGTCCTTCGTTTACGTTTTCTCAAGGGTGTGTAGCAAGAGAGTAGATAAAGCAAGAATGTTCTAAAACAAGCATAGTAAGATGATTGCAAAATTATAAAGATTTTTGTTGTAAAATGGGAAAAGGAAGACACTTAGTAGAAGAGTGGGAGAAAAAATATAATGATAAAATAGAAGTAATAAGTGATAAGTTGGTAATTAGGTAAAAGACCTGGAGAAACCATAATGATTAAGTAAGAAATGCAAGGGTAACAGAGTTGTAAGAATAAAAATGTCTTGTGGCCCCAATTCTTTCTCCACACTTCCTTAGTAGGCAGGGTCCTAAAATAACTGCTGGGAGGATTCAAGTCTAGAGCAGAAAACCAGCATCAATTGAATGTGAATTCACGGCATGTTTTGAAATGTTTTCCTAAAGAATAACAAAATAAAAAAATGGTAGTAAAAAAGGACAATAGAGAAAAAAAAATAAAGTAAGATTTAATCTCTTCACTAAATATCTGAAGTAGTTTTAGTGTACTTTTTAGATAATTTTATCTTATACATAAATTGTGTCTGACGTTTTTGCCACATGCTGTCATACAGACTGACTGGCTAAAACGTCAAGAGATAAGCTCAAAGGTCTTCAGTAAGGCTGACAAAGTCTCCCCATTCCCTCCCAAACTTCATAAAATATCCTTAAGGGTGAAGGTTGCACATTCACTGGAAACATTCGTTAGCAATGGGAGTCTTAATAATGCTGACCGGTAGCAACTCAATTCATTTTGCTCCTGTTGGGTAGCAAAATTGTATTTCCCTTGCTCTAAACACAAACCTGTGTGGTCAGACTCTCATCCACATTATCATGATATGTCTGACTGTTCAATTTCAGTGACTCACAGCCATTCAAAGTTGTTTTTTCTCAGATTGAAGTAATGATTACTTGTAGTTAAAAAAAAAATAAAATAAATCTAGTCATGTTCTGAACTCAAAATGCAACCTGTAGCTTGAACAAGAAAAAAAAGTAAAAAGAAATTTTAGGGATAAAGACAGAATTTGGATTTTAAAAGCATAGAGAAATGCAGCTGGATCTGGAAAGGGAACATTTTCTCTGTTTTTTACTTTTTACTTTTCTTCCTTGAAGTGAGACAGAGAGAATGAGTGATGCCAGAATTCATTATGCTTTAATCTGAACACTGGCTTTGCTTAAAATATGAACAATCTCCTGTAAGCTTATGCATGCATATGAATGCATTATTTTCCCAGATGTTAAATGCCACTTGGGAGGTTGCCCTTTGCTCCTCCTGAAATAATTAAGGAAGCAGAGTGAGCAACATATCCTATATCCCCAAATAAAAGGTCTTCTTTGTATTTTTCATTTTTCTCTTTTAATTTTTCATTACTGTAAACCACACAGTAAGACCTAAAAATGAAACTATCTTATTGTTCTATCCCACACAAGTATTTGACTTCTTAGGCCTAAAAAGAGTTATAATAACACCTGATATCACCTCTGAAGTCTAAGAACTGAACAGCCTTATATAAAAAAGCATACCTTACTGGAAAGTTATCTGATCTGTTGTTTTGATCTACTGGGCGTTTTACCACTTCTACAGTGATAAAAACCAACAATACATTAAAAAAATAAAATTACACTGCACATAACAAAGTCCTTTACCATGTGTTAATGTAATAGCAAATTTTGTCTCAGAAATCAGAAAGCCTGACTACAGAGCTATTTTTTTTCATATTATAAAACAACAAAAAGAGTGAATCCTTATATCCATGACAGAAAGATAAGACAAACTCAGTCTTGGTTACCCATTCAGTCTTTCACTGGTGTCTTCTCTTCTGTATATGACAATCAATTGAACCTATGTTTTATATTGTAAAGTGAATAGTTATAGAACTATGTTTCTTTTCCAGGCGTTGGAAAACCTGTGACACATCTCACATTGATGAAGATGCTCTTGCAATAGAAATTGGTCTATATAATAATGATAACAGAAATAAATTTTTAAACTGAATTTAAGAACTTGATTAAAAGATCTCTAAAACTATTCTTTAAAGTTTGAATTTGAATACAAAAGGGGACGATAAGATGTGTTTGTGACATATCATTTTTAAAATATAAAATGAAACTATAAAAAAAATAATGACAATTCACCTTCTACAGTTGAATGAATGCCATATTTTCCACCCAAGTCTTCAACAAGACTGAAATGATGATCTCTTCTTCTAAAGCTTAAGGAAAATCAAAATATATAAAGAAAAAAAAATAAATTAAAAAAAAGAAGCTAAAGCCACTTAAAGAATACTTAACCAAAAGACGGGAGATTCAAGATCAAAACCTTGCCCCAAGCTGGTAAGAAACTGATTTAGAACTTTTTCTTGTATCCAGTGGAAAATCAGGCCTAAAATAAACCCTCTGTTCTACCTGCTGTAAACACACTTCATACTTTGTATAAAGGCACGAATAGTCAGGCAGACAAAACCAAAAATGATCCTCTATTCTAATGTTTTGGCTACTGCTTTGGAAAAAAACCAAACCATAACTGTTTTACAAGCACTGAATACAGATATTTTGGATGCACCTAGATCAAGTGGTTTTGAAAGTACTCAGACTAATAGTCATGACATGAAACCATCAACAATGCCTGGTCTCTGGGAAAAAAAAAATAATTAAAATTGTCTTCATGCATCTGAGTACTTACAACTAGACTTCACTTCAGAAAGTTAGTACTCCTATTACTTTAAAAAGGGATGAGTTTATTCTTGAGTATAAACACTGCATTATTTCAAACTATTTGAAATTTGTCATTTGGTCATGGTTTACTTTGCTACACAATGTATTTTATTCAATAAGGAAATAGCTATTGTTTCCTTCAAACAAAGGAGTTAGAAGTTTTCATATCCAGTGTACTCTACACATAATCTCTAAAAGTATAACATTACTTTGGAAAAGAGTTTTGCCTCAGATTTCTTTTTCTAAAATGTAAGATGAGAACATTGTTTTATTTCTCTATACGAAACAGCAAGTTGCCACTTCTCTGATGACAGCAAGTTATTATCAAAACTGTATTGTATGCTGAATTGTATTTTCCTCATCATATAGCAGAACATTTAAAAGTGTTTCAACATTTCGTGTCCTTCCAAACATATAACACCATGACTATTAAAAGTAACGGAACAAATAACCACTAACACTCCTGTAATAACAGAACTTCCCTGGACTATTCAATTATTCAAACCAGGAGATGATGGCCGTGTTCACCTTGATATTGTCAATAAGATAATTGTTAGAAAAAGTATTTCTAAAGACATTTATGTGTACTACAATTCAAGGAATGATGTTTGTCAGCCTACTGTAACTGACACAAAATCCTTAAATAAAACCTAGCTCAGAAAACTTCGTTAAGCAATATCTCAAAAAATGCTATGGTGTAAGCTCATGGTCATAGACACAAGTCTGGATTAAAAAAAACAATCCAAACATCAGTAATCTACACATGTGGCAACTAGCTGTGTCTGTTTTCAGAAAGCAAGAGATATTACATCTATGCATTTCTTGTGTTAGTGCAAGGAAGAAGACTGTAATCTGGATTACACCAGCTAACTCAGCCAGTAGTAGCAGCTAACTAAATTCAGTGGAATTGCTGAAATTATCTAAGAACTGGATTGCTTTTATGTACAAAACTAAACTGATGTGTGTTTCTGCAGCACATCTAATCTATTGTAGCCACAAACGGGCAGGCTCTCTGTGAGGTCAGATAAATCTGAAGTTAAAAAAATCATAAGATGTTTCAGGTGTGAATGTCAGGCCCTCAGCACTAGCTGTTTCACTCCACAGGTCCACTTCTACTGGACTATAGTAATTACATGTGCAGTCATAAAGTACTCAACTCGTTTTGAGAATGACTAGTACTCATTATAGTTGATTCCTGTAGGTACCATGTGTGTTCTTGAGTTGTTAACTAAGTATTCAAGCTATCTGACGAGCTTGATTCATACTGTTCGTGGTCAGTAATTTTTTGAGCAGTCCAATGTCTTAAATCTTCCTTGATTCGTGTTATGAATGGTTCAATTACTCAAAATGCTCAACTCCCATCACCCAGGACTTCAGGCTTCAATAATTCTGGTGTTAACATTGCTCCCAGTTTCTTGAGAATGTCATTATTTGTTGTCAGAAAATTTTGCTCCTGACACATATATCACATTTCCCACCTTAACTGTCTAACTGTCTAAGGGCTATTAATCAAAGTTACAGATTCACCTGCATTGCTTTATACTGTGTTTATTATGAGAAACAAACAAGCAGTGATTTAATTTGTTTATCTTTTTTATCACCTTTGGTATCTTAATCCACAAATCCATTATTCTCAACAGTTGACTGGTATTTTCTCTCTGATTTTGAGTTTTGTAGTACAAGGAAATTTCTGCTTCCCTCCTGTTATAGGTATCTTGAACATAGTATTGAAAATGTATTTTCACAGAATCACCAGCACCATTTTCAGTATCATGGAATAAATGACAAAGAGCAAAAATAAAAACATGTTACTTTTTCTGTATTAAACAGTAAAACAAAACAAGACCCCATTTTTTGTTGTGGAGTGGGAAAGCTTTTTATTAAAAAATGTTGTCTGTCTTTCTTAGAATGGTGGGTGGTAATAGCTAACAATTTTGGGGCATGCAGCAGTAAAGGAAGGTCTTCATTTTAATAATAGCTATTATTTCTTTGAAAGAAGAGACCTGTGACAATCTGTCCTGTGATTCAGGAAGAATCTTCTGTTATTATTGCTATTGCTGTTGTTCTGCTTCCTGAAAATACATTTTCCTGAAAACAGAAGAGCAATACACATAGAAAGAAAGAAGAAAACAACACAAGTATAAAGAGAATATACTGTTTCTAGTGCTGCCTCTCATTTGTGATCTCTCTGCTGGAATGAGAGACACAGAAGTGTCCTGCACATTCTCACTAAGACCTAGTTAATATGTAACATAAAACTTGTTAATACATTTTAGTTATATGACAGCTGTGTCACAAATAAAATAGATCGACGTGGTTAAGAGGTTATATTTTGGGGTTTGATGGGGTTGTTTTGTTTTGGTTTTTCAGAACAGAGAAAGATAAAGACAGAAAGAAGAAATAGTGTGGAAGAAGAGATGGTAGATGGTGGAAGACAGGAAGACTAGGGGGATGAAAGGAGGGACAGAGCAGTCTAAAACCTGTGCTTTCTAAAACCTGAATATTGTCCTGTTTTGAAGCAGTAGAAACACCTGATCTTCTCTTCTTCTGTCAGTTCTTTGGCAGTTTAGTTGGACTATATGGTCATGGAAGCTGTCCTGAATGAAGTTCATGCAGAATGAAGTTATATAAAATATATAATTATCATAGTAATATATTATATTATATTGTATATAATAACAATATAACCTTATAATACGTAATAAAATACTATATTAGAAATAACCATAAGTATATAAAGTTATATAGTTACCTTAAGTTAAAACAATAATACAAACAAAAGAATTAATTAAAATATATTCAGAAAACAAGACAAAGTAGAACTGGAAGGGAAAATGGTAGGATAGGGAAATAAGTGCTTAAACTAAGATTTTCACTCCAGATGGCTTAATCTTAGAAAACAATTCTTGGCAAATAGTGATAGAGATTGCAGGAACTCTACTAACAAACATGTCACAACAAATCTATGAAATAGTAGTAATTCTGTCCATCAAGTAATCTGACCATCTTTCTTAGTTCTTAATTTTCATTACATTTAGTCATTTGGGGAATGAAATACCTAATTTTTGAAAGCAAATCAGTCTTTAGCTCCTTATTGTCTCATATTTGTTTACACCGCCTTTTTCTTTTCCAAAACCTTGTTTCCCAATGGCTATTGTTCCATTTCAATTCTTATTTCTAACATTCATGTTCTACTGGCCATTTTCAGCAGGAGGCTGGAAATCAGTTTGTCATGAGCCGGGTAAGAACATTTCTCATAATTCTAACCACTGGCCTTCTTTCTCTGACTACCACTGGCCTTCTTTCTCTGCCTTACTGTTGCTTTGCATTTCATTTTTTTTTATGGACTCAGATGCAGATTCTTTAGAACTTGTATTTGCCTACTATCCAAAACAGTTCTATTAACTCTGGTCTCATCTTTAAGAATGTCTGTTCATCACTGGTTTTGCACAGCCTAATTTAAACTGAATTGAGAAAAAAAAAGTGTCATATTACTTACAGGCTCTCATTATTTATGCTGAAGGTATGTCAGTTGTTCTCTGAAGGAAATATTAATAGGCCCCTATTCTTCATATTTTTCAGATATCCTGACAGTGTTTACAGATTAGTCCTACATCTTATTCAGTTTCAAAGCTAATTAATTGAGGTGAATGCTAAAGACTGCAGTAAATTCTTCCCCAGAGCTATCAGAGAGTTACAACTAACATTCATATTTTTCAACAGACTGGGGGTGGACAAGTCTTCTCAAAAAAACGACCAACCAACCTTAAAAGGCATGTATGATTTATATGTAGGTGAACCTACTTGCACCTTAAACAACTACTCTTTAACAAGCTCTGCAGTGCCAAGTGGCAGTGGATAGACTTTGGGTGCTGCCATCCGGAGAGCCTTCCAAGAGCTGCCGTTACACACGTATCTTTTCTAGTATGTCAGGCTGCTAGGGCAAGTAAGGTGTTCAGAAGCTGCGTGAAAATAGTGTGTAGATAGAAACAGACAGGATTCAAGATCTGAATAGGTACAATTCTTGATTAAAGACATTATATTTCTTCAGGTCATGGGCCTGCTCTTGCAAAGCTATGTAACAACATGCCCATCAGCAATGTCAAGAAACAGTTAAAAAAAAAAATGTTTGCATCACTGACAGGAAAATCAGATGACATTCCAGAGCTGCTCTTTTCAATAAAAAAACACAATGAAGGATTCCCCATGATTAAACCAACTGTAGCATAATTTAGAACAAACAAGTCCTAAGAAGTACTGCAACTGTGAAGAAATATGTTGCTGAATAGTATTTGTTTGCAAAGTTAATGATTGTTAGTCTGTTATACTAAAAATATACAAAATCAATGCAGATATAAAACTCTAGAGCTGGTTGTCTCAGAAAGCTCTGATAAGTCTGAAACAACAGGATTGTTTAGTATTATTATATGTATGCCACTACCCCCAAAATGCCCAGACTGAGTGTTGAACATGAACCTTTTGATATTGTAAAGTCTCAGAACACCAGGGAAGAAGCTGTGAGAGACAGAAAAATATGCATGCGAAGTCCAAATACAGATGACGACAGAGTCAGAAAACTTGACAGCTGTCTCACACCACTGTTATCACTGGAACCGCTTGGAATTCAAAAAAAAATGATGAAAGCATAAACCTAGTGTAAACGGGTATAAAAAATAGGAAAGTCAAATTCAGAATGCTAAAATACTTCTTTTAAACTGACTATACGTTAAGAAAGAAAAAGGAGTGGTAATGAAGAGCTATTGACAAGAAAAAAAAACAAACAAACCCAAGCCTTGACACCGTTAAGCCTCAATCAATTCCCAGAACACTAGTCAGAATGAATGCTGCTTTGTAGCTACTGAACTGAAGGCACTGACGTGGTGTCCTCAAATGAATTTCTGTTAATAGCGTTTTCTCTTCTGTTCAATGAGAAAATGACTGGAAATTATTTTTTATGCCAAATAAGCTACTCTGAATTTTATTACCAACAGGAAAGAGCGTTATATGTGCTACTGAATGGTACAGATAAAACAATGAAATGAAAAGTCATGTAAATCACATTTTCTCAGATGCAATGAACTGTTTTCTAAGTAAAATCAAACTCTTAGATACATAGCGCTCAATAGGGTTTTGGGTTTCTTTTAAAGAGACTTTTATTTTAGCAAGATATTTTAGAAGATATTGAAAACAAAAATAAGGAGACAGTTTCTGACAACATGTATTTTCTCTGGAGGAACATAACAATTTTGATTACATTTGCCATTGGAAAAAATCTTTACTTTAGAAGAGAATCAGATTACCACGATAAAAGATTAAGAGTTGGTCTTTCCCGTTTTTTTGACCTTTATATGTTCCTGGACATGTAAATAATTTTCATGCAATGGCCCTCCATAGTGAAGACCTGAGCAGAAAGCAGAATTTTCCAGTTAACTATCCTCTTAACTAGACTATGGGTTATTTCTGTGTTACTCTTACTTGCTTTTCCAGAAAATACCTTAAGGTGGTTTAATAACTTAGAACATTTTTTACATCTCAAAAATACTAGAGTGGAAAATACATACAAAATCTACATATAATCATAAATTAATATGCTTTATCTAAAATAATGTAATTCAGGTTGCCCGAAGTGATGGACATTCTGATTGAATGTTTTCAGTTATTAGTCTTTTATGCTTTGCTATGATGGTGACAGGTAATAAATAGACTTGCTCTTTAAATTTGTTGCTGTTTGCAAACGTCAAATACAACACCAAGATCATTTCTGTGTCTGGGATATTCGTGGCTCTCCTGAACACATATGAAAATATACTGTTCTAAAACCTTGATCAAGATGTTGGGAAAATGTAATGATTTCACAAGCTCAGCGCAGGGGACATACCAGTAGCCGTGTTTCTCACTTCTGCATGACAGGAGAACAAACAGGTCATGTACTCCTGTGGAGTTCATTTTGCAGATAAGATTCATTTCACTGCTGGAGCATGAAAGGATAGTTCAGACTGGAGGGTACCTCAGGAGATCACCTGCTCAACTGCCTGCTTAAACCAGGGTCAGCTATAAGGCTCACTACTGGTTCATGCCCAGCTCACTGTCTGACACAAACCCCAGGGCCTTTTTTTGAAGAGCCACACTCCAGCCAGGCAGGCAGTCCCCAGCCCATATCCTCCCAGGTGCAGGACTTGGCATTTGTCCTTATTGATTCTCCTAAGGGTCTTTTTGGCCTATGGCTCCACCTTGTCTTAGTCCCTTCAGTTGACAGTCTGCCTTTGAGCATATCAACTATTAGCACCCTTTGTTGCCAGTTCTAGGTTACTGATAACAACTTTAAGTAAGACAGGTCTCAGGATAGGCCCCTCCTCTTCTTGCCAGCCTCCAGGTAGCATATAACCCATTAACCACAACCATCTGATCCCAACTGTACAAACTGTTTTTTGTGCACCTGGTCCACACATACAAACTATAGCATCCTAACTTGGATGCAAGAATATTGTGGTATCTATCTAGTGTCCAAAGCCTTGTACGGTTAAGGTAAATAGCAAGAACTCTTCTGCCCTAGTCATACAAGTTTATCATAGACAGCAATTAGATTGGGCAGACATGATATACCTTTGATAAATACATGCTGAATGCTCCCAATCACCACCTTCTCCTTCATATGCAAGATATGTGTTGCAATAGGACTTGCTCTATGATTTTCCTAGCAGTGAAGTGAGGCTGCAGTTCTGCAGATTATCCATTTGGTCCTTTTTGAGGACAGGTGTTACCCCAACTTTTCTCCAGTTTTCAGGGATCTCCCCCAGTCTCCAGAAGTTTTCAAATATGGTAGAGGGTAGCCTTGTATGGACACTGGCCAGCTTTCTCACCACCCTTGGATACAGTACATCTGGTCTCACAAACATGTGTGGTTTCAGTTCTTGCAAATAATCCCTGACTCAATCTTTATGTGTCACAGGTAGGTCTTCCTGAACCCTGCCTCTAAGCACTGAGTGAGGCCTGGGAGAACTTCTGATGGACCCTCAGGTAAAAAAGGCATTGAATATCTCAGCCTTGGCACTACTCCATGCAACGATAAGGCAACATTTTCCTTGTTCAGCATTTTACTACTTGATGTAGCAATAAAGATCGTCTTGTTGCCTTCAATGTCCTTTGCAAGTCTTAGCTTCAGACGAGCTTTCGCTTCCTTAACACCATCCCATTATTCCCAGGCAATGTTTCTAAATTCTAAATGCTGAAAACGTGTTAACTAAAAAAGATATCAAACAGGATTTTTACCATTTAAAAGTATGTTAGTTCTGAGTTGCTAAGGCCCAGTATGTTCCTTTAAACAATTTTCATTCTTCCTAAAATCCCATCCCTCCAAAAATATACCTTGGAAAAAAAGTCCTGCTGGAGTATTCCATTTTGAAGCAAGTCTATCAGTGCAAATTATCATCTGCCTCAGACTTGTTTATTTACTGCCCAAACATTAAAGAGAAATGGGTTTATAAATATGTATATACTTATATTCTTGGCATTCCATCTAGTTTTTACATTAAAAAAATAAAACATTTATATTATAATGTAAGTGCAACTCTTGAGTTCTCAGAGAACCTGGAAGAACCAGTGTTCTTCCACAGTATAAGGAAGTCCCAGGAAAACAGATATATTCAAAATTCCTTTTACATTTGAAGAACAATGGAAAACAAGAACAATACAAAGTAATCTCCAAATAAAACAAACACAAGTATTTAATCCGATTTAATCATATACTTTCCAATAGAAGTAAAGTGCATGGTTGTGTTAAGGGAACTGTAAACTTCAAGGAAGTTTGTGTTGATTTTTAACAAATAATCTGGATGTTATTAATTTGATGATTAAATTTTTTCTCATTATTGTACTTTTTTAATTTATACTGCAGTGTGTTTCCCAGTGTAAACTACTTGTAAGAATCACTGTAGCTACCATCAGATATTACCAAACTGAACTAAAAATATTTGAAATATACCTATAAAATTCACAGCAAATACATCAGAGGATTCAAATCTGGAACAAAGTATGACAAAGAGGAGTCAAGAATATAGAAACATATGTTCCCAGCATGCAAAACTTGTACAATTTAAAGTAGAATTCTCAAGCCATGTTTGCCTTTGAAGAAACTAGTTACAAACAAAACTACATATTTCTCCAATGCATGAGACATTTAACTTGCATACTGGAACTTAAATAGCGCATTAAAATACACCTACTTTCACCTGTTGACTTTCAGACAATGTTGATTCTGTCTGCATCTGTGTTCAATTCTTTTTAGCGTAAAAGCTTTTTCGTCCAAAAGTGTTAAACTACATATTACATAAAAATAAACACAACTTATTTTAGAAGTGAGGAAAAAAAACATTCTCTAGAATTTTTAAATTACTTTTTCCAAGTAAGCCTAATTTTCAGAATATTATTCACTGGTCATTTGGGAATGTCATAGTGTTTCTTAGGAAATACTCAGTAGTCATTTGTAAAAAGCTTAGTGTTGAGTCACTCCTATTTCCAAGGGCCGAACAGTAGTAAAAATAAAAGACACAGGCTTATTAAAGCTGTTTAAGGTTTTTGTATGTTCATCTGGTTTAATTTTAAAGGCAATTAAAAAAAACCTGAGTACTGTGGAGATGTCAGCCTAAATACTAACTTGGGGATTTTTCATGTACGTAAATAAATGACTAAAGGTGTCAAAGGAGTGGCTAGTGAATCAATCATCTTCCATTTGCCTTCACTGTGTTGAAAAGAAAACCATTCTAATACAGGTGTAGAAGTGCTTTGTAGGTGTTTTAATGTTGAGTTAGATATATAAAACTGTTTATTTTTCCATCTGTCCAGACACTTTCTTTCTCTTTGTAAGTTCAAGAATGCAGATGTGCATGTTTGTAGCATGCCCAGGTTCCTACTCTGTGACTATGTTTACATGCAAAGCTGAATATAAGAAGTTGATAGATCTAGTAATGAGTAAATTTATTTTATCACAATCTCCAAACAGCTGCGAAAGTTATGTAAGATGAGTGTAAGTATTTGTATGTCTGTTTGTGATATTCCAACAAGAGGGGGAAAAAAATCTAAGAAAAATCAAGAAGGTTGAATACAATCTTCTATAAAGAAAATGAAAGGATTTGTTGTTTATGTTCTAGTTTTCTGACATACAGCTATCAAATTCAATACTAGTGCCATATAGCTGGTTTTGTTTGGTTTTGGTTTTTGTATAAGCACATTAGTTGCAGTGAGGTCTTCTTGATTTAGAACTATACAAATGACACAATGTTTTGAAAATTATTTAAATACAAGTAAACAATAGTTAGTCCTTTTTTGCTGTGGCAGATATAATTCCTTTTTTCTTTAATAATTCTGTAGGATTATTGTTTTCTCATAAACCATGGCACTGTGCACATCTCTCTTACTGTTTTACATATAGTCATTTATAGTTGTTAATTAAAACATAGTTTTCCTAATTACTTTTTTTTTTTTTTTTTGCAGATATTACAGCATTGTTTCATCATTATGACATGTAATATACTGTCAAATTAATCTTTCCCTGCTTTGGTTTAGTTAATCTAGCTAATATAATTTAATACTGTGGTAGACATAGGTTTAAAAGAGGAAAGGAGGGGAGGAATTTCAATTATTTGCACTGGGTGTTGTAACATAGTCTTTCCTGCACCAGGTGACTCAGTGACAGGTCTGTATCAAAACTGCATCTGGCTCTCATTTGTAGTTGTCATGAATTCTACTTAAAGAATTATATCATGGTCAGTCATTTCCTAACAGACTGATCTTTTATAATGAATATTGACCTTTAATCTGTCTTCTTCAAGTCATGCAGTCTGCAGAAATGCAGATGGTATATGTAAGACCTTTGCAAGCAGACCTATGCATACAGCTCTTGAAAAGCTGAAACATTGTCCGAAAAAAGTTCAGTGACACAGGTAGGAATTCTTAGTCATAAGGAAACAGGTTCCCTAGGCATAAAAGTGTCAGCATCTTTACACTTTGAGGTAATTATCCTTCATGTCTACTTAGTCAGAACAATATCCCCTAGAGATACTGGTATTGAGGTGTTTTTCAGGGGTTTTTAGAGGTTTTTGTGGGGATTTGAAACAAATTTTTACACTAAAACTCAGGATATTTCCCTGTCACTACTCAGAAACTTACTTTTCTATGTCTGCCTGATACTTTCAGCTTAATTTTTCCCCTAAGCACAAAGGATTAAGACTTCCCATCAAGCTCAATACTGGACCAACTACATTTTCTATTATTCTTGTCTTTTGTGTTATGGTGAAGGGCACTTCAGGCTGTCTGAGGCTAACAGCACAGTTTTGTGATTGAAGCATCTGATGGCACAAAGTATGAATTATTGCTATACGTGTATTGTTTTCTCATATCAACACAGCAGAGTTTACATTAAATGTTTCTTTGATATTTGAAACTATGTGTATTTTAAAGTGTACTCAAATCTTGTTTTAGATACTGAAGATATTAAGGAATTCACAGCCGGTTTTCCCTCATTTTATCTAGGAGGTATAAATAATGAACAAAAAGAATTTCAGATTTTTTTTTTTTTTTGAGTCTGCCATGAACTCTAGGCTCCAGCACATGAACAGGGCTTGCTTAACCTCTCTTTATATTCAAGTGAAGGAGACGAGACCTTGTGAGGCTGAATCAGTGCACATCACAGCTCAGGCAAGGGCCATGGCAGCCCAGTCCCCTAGGAAGGGGACTGGCTGCAGAATCCACAGGTACATTCAAGGTCCTGTCAATAACAAAGAAAATGTAATACAATATGACTTTACCATGCACAACATCAGAAGAAAATATGGTGGACTAGGAAAAATTGATCTCTAAATTAAATGCCAGCCTGCTTCTTGAGATAGCTTGAAATTTGGGTGGACAAAGGAAACAGTTTTACTTACGGGACTAAGAAGTGAAATAATCAGCATAGTCTTTTGCTAGTGAGATATCTTAAAAAAAACCCTCTCCAAAACCCCAAAATAAAACAAAAACAAACCCCAGAAAAAAGGACCAGCAAAAATTATGAATCTCAGAACCAAAGAAATCAAAAAGAAGATAGTTACCAGCAGGTTGCTAGTTACATGATAACAATTTATGTCAAGTTATGCTCTAGTCACAAAGTATTTTTTGTGTTGCAGCCCTGATTAGAAAATCTCACGACACTGAAAGCTCAATGGCCTACAAAGAAATTTAGTGTTCAGTGCATCAGAAAGCAGCAGGATAAAAACAAGACTAAAACAAGACATTTGCCTATGCAGCACTGATACGTATGAGATGTGAACAGAATGTGTACTGTTGTTATTTGTGTATAGGCAGATTCAAAGTAAAAATGATGATAAAGTTTGCTGTACTAAGCCACTGGTACAAATATTGTCAGAAGATGGATGTCAATTGGCTGAAAACTGACCATCCATCTGTTCTTAAGAGAGTGCCAAGTTTAATATTTACATTGATAAAAAATAATCATTAATTACTTCATTGCTAAAAATTCATTGTTGGATATTTCACAGATAATGAGCACACAGTACATCAAGTCAAAAATAATTCACAGTATGTTGAAATATTAATTTTCAATTAAAAAATAAAAGATAAAAATAAACTGCTTAGTTAAAGGTTGATAAAACTGAAAGATATAAAAGAAATTAAGAGTAATGTAAGTACTAGGTGTGGTCAGTTCATGTAGTTTCAAACAAAACTATAACTGTGTGTGCAAGCAGCTTTACAACTCTTTACAAGAGTTACTTGGACAGACTTCCACACCTGAGACGATAGGTAGCATTCAGCTAGAGATTAAGACGCACAGATATATCTGTCCTTATATTTAGGCACGTAAGTGTCTATGAACATACTAGGTATAGGTCCTCAGTATAGTGAATGGAGAGGGAGTTACAGAATTGTAGAATCAGAGAATACTCGAGGTTGGAAGAACTTGTGGAGACTGCCTAGTCCAACATCCTTCTCAGAGCATGGTCCACTAGAGCAGGTTGTTCAGGGTTGTGTCCAGTCAGGGTTTGAACACCACCAAGGATAGAGGCTCTACAGCCCCTCTAGGCAAACTGTTCCAGTATTCAAGCAACCCCAAAATAAACTTTTTTCATTTGTTTAAAATTAATTTCCTCTATTACAATTTGTGCTTCTTGTCCTTTCACTGAGGACCACTGAGAAAGGCTATACCCTCTTTCTTCACCGCCTGCCCTCATGAACCTTCTGTTCTCCAGAATGAGCAACCCCAGTTCTCTCAGCCTCTCCTTGCATGCCATGTTCTGGTCCCTTTATCATCTTTGTGGCCCTTCACTGGGCTTGTTCCAGTATGTCTCTGTCCCTCTTGGACTGTGAAGCCCAGGACTCCAGATATCTCTCACCAGGACTGAGCAGAGTGGGAAGGATCACCTCCCTGAACCTGCTGACAACATTCCTCTGAATGCAGCCCAGGAAGCCACTGACACTTTCATGCAAGGGCCCATTGCTGGCTCATGTTCAACAAGTTCATCAGGACTCCAAGGTCTTTTTCTGCAAATCTATTTTCCAGCCAGTCATTCCCAACATGTGCTGCTGCATGAGGTTAATCCTCCCCAAGTACAGTGCTTTGCACTGTGCTTTGCTGAACTTCATGATATGCCTGTGAACCTGTTTTTGCAGCCTGTCGACATCCTTCTGAATGGCAGTGCAACCATCTGATGTACTGACCATTCCTCCCAACTTTGTATTGTCTGCAAACTTATTAAGCGTGCACACCGTCCCATCATCCAGGTCATTAAACGAAATGTTAAATGTTTTGCGTACACTACTAATGACTGGCCACCAGCTGGACTTTGTACGTCTGATCATAACTCTTTGACCATGACAGTTCAGCCAGTTTTCAGTTAACCTCACTGTCCACTTCAGCTCATGCTTCATCAGTTTATCAATGAGAATGTTATGGGAGATAGTGTCAAAAACCTTGCAAAAAAGTCAAGCAAAGCAACATCCACTACTCTCTCCTTGTCAACCGAGCTAGTCATCACATTGTAGAAGGCTATCAGGTCAGTCAGGCGCAATTTCCCCCTTTTTTAATCCATGCTGACTGTTCAAATCACCTTCTTGACCTTAATGTTGTGTCCTGATTTGGCTGGAATGGAATCATAGGCCTGCCATGCCAGGCAGTTTCAAGTCAGCCAGGGCAGCTGTCCTGAGTTAGTTATAGGTGTAGCCCATACCATAATGTCATGGTCATTATAAAGGGAGAAGGTTTGCTGAGGAAGGGGAGCTCCTGTGAGATTCCTTCTTTGGCTCCTCCCTCCTCCTAAGGACGGCTCTCTTGTTGATTGTGACTGCTGCTTATTCATTTGGCTGAGTAAAACTTTGTATACCTTTTTTATATTAATGTTGTTTCATTAACTCTATTTTCACTTAAACTCATGGGTCTCCTCTTCTTTTACCAAATCCCCTTCCCAGCTCGTGAGGGGTCATTGAGTGATAAAGTAACTGTTATACTTTAGCCCTGGTTATGTGCTGAATGTAGACAGTTTGAAAATGGTTTCCAGGTGTATTTGTTTCAGCACCTTGCCAAGGATGCAGGTTAGGCTGACCAAGCCCTGGGAAATCCTTCTTGCCTTTCTTGGCAATAGGAGTGATATTTATTTTCTTCCAGTCTTCAGGAACTTACCCTGATTGCCATGACCTTTCAAAGGCTGTATAGAGCGTTTTCTCAATAACATCAGGCAGCATGTTTAGGGTTCATGGGTGCTTCCCATCAGGGCCCATGGACTTGTGATGCCCAGTTTGGTGTCAGGGACCTAGGATTCCTGAAGTCCAGTCTCATCAATAAAGACCAAGTGAAGAAGGTAATGAGTACCTCAACCTTTTCCATGCTCTTTGTCACCAGGTCCCCTGCTCCATCAAGCAGTGAGTTCCTAGTCTTCCTTTTCCTTATGTACCTGTAGAAGAGTTTCTTGTTGCTCTTCATGTCCCTTGCCAGACTCAACTCTAGGTTGGCTTTGGCTTTCTTAACCTTGTCCCTGCAAGCTCAAATAGTGTCTTTGTATTCCTCCTGGATCTCCTGTCCTTGTTTGCACCTGCGTTATTCTTCCTTTTTATGTTTGAGTTTAGTCAGGTGTTATTTACTTACCCGTGCAGGCCTCTTGTCATCTTTGCTTGACTACCTGCACATGGACAGGGCCTGCTCTTGAGTTTGGAGAAGATGATCCTTGAAAATCAATCATCTTTCTTGGACCTCTTTTATCTCCAGAACTATCTCAAATAGAATTCTTTGAAGCAGTTTCCTGCAGTCCTGCTTTATACCTTGCTCCCTCCCTTCAGGATCCTGAATTCCATCAAATCATGGTCACTGCAGCCAACGTTGCCCTCAACCTTCATATGCACAACCAGTGTTTCTCTGTACGTGGACCAGTG
Source organism: Leptosomus discolor (assembly GCF_034619465.1). NCBI lineage: Eukaryota > Metazoa > Chordata > Aves > Leptosomiformes > Leptosomidae > Leptosomus > Leptosomus discolor. The sequence goes on along the minus strand of NC_141392.1, from coordinate 79,810,731 downwards.
GAACAACATCAATACAATGAACAAAAAGACAATTGCTAGAACACTTTTCAGTTAACCTGAAACTAGACACTCGGCATTAGGTTGGCTAAATATCTGTGTGGATCTAGAACAGATCCCACAAGGCTTTGTTAGTTACTAGGGCTTTTTATTTAATTTTACTCTTCAGAAGATACTGACTTTACCTGTAGGAAGACCATTTTTTGAAAGGATTAGATTTTCAGCTGTAGAAGGGATTATGTTGACAGGAAATTATGGCCAGATATCTACTTCCTACCTCCTATTTTGTGGTTAGCAGGTCACAATCTAGGATTGCTTTCTACCTATCCCATGACATGTTATAAGTCCAAATATACTTTTCAAATAAATTTAGTATAGAATTAGAACTATTTTTTCAATGCAAGAGGGGCAGTGATTGTGCGGAGAGAGGTAGAAGGCAATACATTTTATCTTCTCTTTCAGAAGTTCTCTTTTGAGAGAAAAGGCAGAACAAAGGATTTTAAAGTAGAATATAATCTCGATCTGTATTCACCATAATTAATGGAAAGTAAGTGTACAGGGATAGAAATTGCAGTTCATTTAAGCTACAGCAGCAGTTAGGTAGGCTAAAACAACCCAGGTAAATGAATATTGATTAGTTTACTTTTTCAGATGTTGCAGACTTCCTACTGAAATATTCTTCAAGAGACATAAGTTAAAACCGTTCCTTTGCTTCAGAAGAATGATAGAAAAATCACACAGGAGATGAAGTGGAGAATTAGAAGAAGAAAGCCAAAAATCAAATTCAACTTCTGCGACTAGTTCCCTGAACCTAACTTAGAACTGGACACAATATATTTAATGTGCAATATATATATAATCGTCAGTACCAGCATCAATCACTCAATTTACATAACGTGCTTTGTCAGGGTCAAAGGATAATCCAGAGCTGAACATTCTACAGTAAGTCTTTTTTTTTTTTACCACTATGCTCTGTGAAGCAATATTATCACTTATGAAAAAAACACTAATAATTTCTGTTTGCCTTAAAGCAATCTTACCCACTTCTGATGCAGCACTTCCCTTTTCGTGTATCATAATACCAGGTATCAAAAATAATCACAAAATCCATAACTTCTGGCGTATTTTTAAAAATATCTAAGTCTTCAGGCAGAAAGATCTGAATTGTAAGTTATGCACTGTGAAGTTCTGCTAACTTCTTTTCCTTCCAAGTCTCTATTGTTTGTACTTGGAAAAAAAAAAATAAAAATAAAAGATAATGTTTTCTTGTTTGAAAATAAGTGATATCTTAGTTATCTACTTTACTTCACTCTGTTAATCTAGTGAAAAGCAAAGAAACTTTTATTATTGTTGTATACTATTATTTCTTTCCAGTTTTCAAGTTGCTGATGAAAAACCTGTATTTCTTGGATTATGTGTGCCTGGGGAGCTATGTTAACATACAAAAAATCCCACTATTTCAACTATATGAAATTATAGTGAACATAAACAATTTTGAGCAAAGGTTTCAATGGCATCCTTTACTGATAATACCAAGTGATGAAGGATAATTAAAGATGAAAAAGTGTAGGAAGTAGGTAGATATTTGCTCAAGAGGGACCTTTTAAGATTCAAGGTTAAAAAAAGCTATGAATGATGCTTATTTGCATAAAGGCAAAGAAATATATAATTTAACCTTAGCAGGTCTAATTTCAAATAGGATCTTAGCCTATGAAATGTATTCAGGTTTCCTGCAGACTACTCATATGCTAGGTATACCCATAACATAAGTTTTCACTGATGCAACAACATGGAAGGGTAGTTTGGTTTAGCTACAGCAGTTACAGGAGACGTGCTGTACAGTATAAAAGAATGAAGGGACCAAGAAAGAAGGATGAAGAAACATTAACACCTTTCTCAGGCGATACCTGACCCCTGCAAGGTATATCTGTAACATTGCATTTGAACTTAGATCTCTAATTTTCAACAGCAATATCGTCATTGACTGCATTTCAAATGCGTGTCACATTTCTGTTTGGTAGATTAAAATTGTATATTTAAATGTCTTCAGAAAAAGTGAAGTAGAGCAAGAATGCCTTGAGGAGGTAAGTCGTGCTTACTCAAGATTAGCAGCCCCTTCTCAGAATAAATTGGTTTCAGGACTGAAATAAATTATTTGTGTCTTAAAGACATTGAAGTAATTAAATCTCTATTTGCTTATCATTTATGTTTTTTTTCTTAGATAATAACTTACACTAGTTTCCAGTTTGCAGTTTTTTCTGTGTTAACAGTCATTACCTCAAGGGAAGCAATACATAGGAGAGAGAATATTTCTAAGTTAAATTATATTAATTAATGATTCATACTTACCTGCTATTGTTTCCATGCACTTTTGCTTACCCACTGCAGACCAGCAAAGTTGGTCATCCACAAAGGGAGACATATGAAGAACTGCAACAACAAAATCTTTTGCAAGGTTCCTATGCTTAAGCTCATCTTTTATCCTCAGCCATAAAACTTTTCTCTAATAGGCTATCAAAAGATCAAAGTTAAAAATGAATATTTAAAAATGTACATTTTAACTATTAAATAATCTAATTTTTATTGAACCTAAAGAAATAATTTTTCAGGAATTTCGAGCCATATCTGGAGTTCTACCTCTGCTGTTCTTATCTCTATAGAATCTTGTTCCTCAGGTTAAGTTGTGTAATTATTTTTGCTCTAACATAGCCTTTCCTGCCCAAAAATTCTCATGGTATCATGCTGTTTTCTAGGGACAAACAACATTTTATTTTTAGATGTACTAATTTGAAATTCTCAAGAAGGTTTAATTCAACTACAAAAAAATATTTCTTATGACAGTAGCCAAACACAAACATTCTGAGTTGGAGTTACAGATAACAGTCAAGGTAACAATATCACATGATGCTTGCCAACCTATACAGATATTAATGCCTAGGGTGTCTACTGATAGCATATGAAGTACAAATTTCATAATTACTGAAACCTCACCAACCCAAATTCTCACATGACTTTCTCCAATACCATTAATCTCATAGGAAAAAAAAAAAAAACAAACCACAAACATTTGTATTACCCCACCAACCTAGACAAAATGAGATAACAGGAATGTAACTCTTCTTGCTGACTCCTACCATGAAGATGTCTCAATGTTAGAAAATCGTACAAATAACTTTCATAGGCAATGGAAATAAATGTATCTAGAACATGAATCATCTCAACCTAATCTAGCTGTCTAAAATTAGTCAAACACATTACAACAAAAAAGTTTCTATGCATACCTGTTATACTGTAACTATTGAAAGACTTTAGGTAATTCAGATGTAAATTTTTACACTGCTGATATAGATGTCAACAGGCTAGATTAGATGAGCTCCTTGGAGTCACATCAATATTTCAGGAGAGTTGAAAACAAAATTAAATGTCCTTTTGTGACATTGTGAAAAGAACCAAATTGGAAAGATCAAGCAGGATCATCTGTATTGTTTTTCCAATTAGTAATTTAATAATGAATGCTCAGATAGGCCACAGCAAAAAAAAAGGCAGAATTGCAGGACTACTGTCTGTCAGATGAATGCTCCCACCAGTATTCTAAAGAGTCAGAATTCCCTTTCTGGAACAGCCCACAGGTAGGGGAATAGAGCACTTTTCTGGGTAGCGTGAAGCTCTTCAGATTGCAATTTTCAGAGGAGAAGGTTAAATACCACTGAAGTCTTCTAATTGATTTAGCCCAGAGGAAACTGTGCAGTGCTGACAAACAAGGCAAATAGGGTGCTTTTTTTTGGAAAAAAAATTGGGCTGTATCAAGAGAATTGTGGCCAGTGGATCAAGAGAGGTCATTCTCCCCCTCTGCTCTGGTGAGACTCCACCTGGAGTACTCCATCCAGCTCTGGAGCCCTCAATACAAGAAGAGCATGGAGCTGTTGGAGAGGGTCCAGAGGAGGGCCATGAAAAGGATCAGATGGCTGGAGAACCTCCACATGAGGACAGGCTGAGAGAGTTGGGGTTGTTCAGCCTAGAGAAGAGAAGACCCTGGGAAACCTTATAGTGGCCTTCCAGCACCTGAGGGAGGCCTACAGGAAAGGTGGGGAGGGACTGTTTACAAGGGCACATAGCAATAGGACAAGGGGCAATGGTTTTAAACTAGAAATGGGCAGATTTAGATTGGATATTAGGAAGAAGTGCTTTACCATAAGGGTGGTAAAGAGCTGGAACAGTTTGCCCAGAGAGGTGACGGAGGCCCCATCCTTGGAGACATTCAAGATAAGGCTTGGTGGGCTCTGGGCAACCTGATCTAACTAAAGATGTCCCTGCTCACTGCAGGGGGGTTGGACTAGATGACCTTCGGGGGTTCCTTCCAGCCCAATGCATTCTATGAAATGTTCTAGTCTGTCTGGAATACTGTGGGCAGATAGGAGCTCACCCTGCATCAACTAAGAGCCAGGCAGAATCTAGAGTTTTAGTTTGGGCTAAGTGATAAACTGGTTTCAGCTGGCTCTAAGTGTGTATAGAGACAGCTTTATATGCACTTGTTGTTCTACTATAACTGTCATGCAAAACCCATGCATGCTCAGAATCAAGACCGTATGTTTGCATTCACCCAGGAGTAAAACTAATCCATAATTGTGCCAGAGATTACACGATAGCTCTCTTTTTAAGAGCTGTTAAGCACTGTCAGCTTGATACTTCCTATATTAACGGCTAAACTGTAACAGTTACTCTACCTCCCGATGATTCCTTACCAGCTAGGAAGGGGAATCAGGAAAAGAAGAGACTCAGGGTTTGAAGTGAAATCAGATTTAATGAAACAGCACCAATATCAACAAAGGCATGCAAAGTTAAACTCAGCCAAATGCAGCAGTCACAATCAACAGGAGACCAGTCCTCAGGAGCAGGGAGAAACCAGAAGAAAAGCAGAGAGAGAAAGAACCCCACAGGAGCTCCTCTTCCTCAGCAGACCTTCTGCCTTTATAATGACCATGACATTATGATGTGGGCTACACTTGTATCTAACTCAGGTCAGCTGCCCTGGCTGACTTGAAACTGCTGACAGCCACCTCAGCATGACTGGGCTGTGAGTCTGTCCCAGCCAAACCAGGACACACAGCTACTGTTAAAAGAAAAATCTGGCCATACCACTTATGTCTCATATCAAAGTATCAGAAATGTTTTACAGTTAACTCTTCACTTACCCATATCTGAGTTGGTCAACAATTACAGAAGTCGGGCTTCTGGAACTGGAAAATATACTTACAGATATTTGCTTTACAAGACAAATTCTGTTTGCCCTCAATAGGAAAATGAAGGGGCAAAGAGGAAAAAGATGAAAATTATTGAAATTTGTTTTATAAAACAAGGATTCTTCATTGTTTTCCCGGCTTTAGTAAGATATTCCTTTATGAGGGATTGTGCCTGTCTCCATGCCAGCACACCTTGTCTCTGCTGCTGACAGACGTGTTCTAACAAGAAGCTGATCAGCAACGGTTACTTCCCTACACCAGCGCTGGAGGCAGGTAGAGAATGAGCAAGAAAACCGTGTGCCAAAAACATGCTGCAAAGACTGAGAAAAGTTTCTGATTACCTATGTTGATTTCTACAGGATAGATGTTATTGACTAAGTCACTTTTCCAGGGATGTTTCTCCATCCCAGCTACTGGGATACAGATGCTACTGCAGTTGCATTAGTAAATGCAACCTGTGTGCTTCCTCATCCTTTTAAAATTCTTAGAAGTCAGGAACTGTAGCAGGCTTATTGACATAAGAAACTGTTGAGTGGCTGAAAGAAAACAGACATATTATGAGCGATCCAGACCGAGGGGCCTCACATAGGCAAGGTCAGGGAGATTAAGAAACTGCATACCTCACAGATAAGGAAGTTGGACTGAAAAAACAAGAAAACAGAGCAAGGCAGGCGGACTCCACACCGGGACCAATCATAAGAAGGCAGAAGGCAAATGGACAAGCAGCATTAACCTGTTAGCAATCAGGACGTAACACGTGTGCCTTGTGCTAGTGTATAAATTGCTGTGTATCCCTTAATAAAGTGGCGTTAACTTGATCACGTTGGTCGTATATGTTGTGTCCGTGACTTCCACGTCAAGAAACTATTAATTCAATAACTGAATTTTTCTGTAATTGTAATCATAAATGAAGGCAATGGCATCAAAGGAAATCACTTAATGTTATAATTAAAATGTTCTTGTAAACTGGACCCACAATCTCAAGTCACAATTCTCTAGATACAGCAGAGATAAGATCATAATAAGGAAGAAATGAGAATTAAAAGAATCTAATTGACACTGTAGCTTTACTCTAGCAGACCATCAGAGCTTCCATAGAGCAGTATGGACGTTTTAAAAATGTTATTCCACAGTAAAATAGCAGATGTTTGGGGGAGGGCAGGGAGCAGAGGAAATAATAACATCTTTCTTTTCCAGCTTTCCCTTCCTTCCTAGAAATTGATTAATTCCTGAGTGGAAATTACTCTGGACCAAAATTTGTAGTAGTCACAATAGTAGATAGGTGAATCTGTGTACTCATCAAATGCTTTTTCATCATATTTTGTTTGGCTTCTAACAGATCTTGAGATAATAAATTGCAACATGAAGACACAGTGTATTTATTTGGTTTAGTTTCTTCATTTTAAAGCTGCTTACTGACGGTTTTATTATGTGTTCTCTAGTTCTTTAAACATTTATTATGAGATACAATGAGGAAGCATTTTCAATTATGTTTCTCCTTTCCTTTATTTTATATAGGCCAATCTGTTGTCTTTTTCACATGTATAGCGGACCTTATGGTATTGTGTTCCGTGGATACCATTCTATATACTATGTCATTCTATTGCTTTTCCTTGAATCTTTCCAAGATTTTTCAGATGGATTTACCTGAACTCCATCTATTATGGTTTTATATTTATAAATATATTACAATATACAGTCTTAATATCTTCTAGTTAAATATTTTCTATTTTATTAGTTACTTCTTTCATAAGAATGTTTATATTGTATGTTTTATTTGGTTTCTATTTGTTTGTTTGTTTTTTTCCACCATATTTTAGAAAATAATACCCAGACATTCATTCAGGAGTAGTAATAGCAAATCAAGACTCCACTGGACACCAACTGGACTATGTGCATTACCCTGTACTTTTATGCATTGCATTTCATCACTTCATTCTTTTCATCCACCATTACTGTCATAGCATCATAGAACTTCCTGAGTTGGATGGGACTCACAAACACCATCAAGTCTAATTCCTGACTCCACGCAGGGCAACTTCAAGTTGAATCATGTACCTAAGTGTGTTGTCCAAACTATTCTTGAACACTTGGGTCCATGACCACTTCTCTGGTGAGCTTGTTCCATTGCTTGACCAACCTCTCAGTGAAGAACTTTTTCCTAATACTCAGCTTTAAGCCATCCCCTTGTGTCTTATACACCAAAGATATGAGGTCAGCACCTCCCTTTCTGCTTTCCTCATGAGGAAGCTGTAGACAGCAATGAGGTCACCCCTCAATCTCCTCTAAGCTGAACAAACCTAGCATCCTCTGTTGCTCCTTGTATGTCATGCTCTCCAGTCCCTTCACTGTATTTGTTACCCTCTTTTGGACACGTTCTAATACTTTTATACCTTTCTTATACTGTGGATACCAAAACTACACATAGTACTCGATGTGAGGCCACATCAATACTGAAAAATTCAGCTTTCTCATATATGAATTTCTTTAAAATTTTACAGTGACTGTTGTCTGGTCTTGTCTACTGTGGTGTTTGGTTCTGAAATATTTGCTATTTGAAACTTCAGGCAGCTTTTTCCGGTAAGGACATGTTCTTAGAATATCAGTGTAGAAACATGGTTGGATTTTCCTTGTAGAATTATCTTCTGTGGTCCTTTTACACCCTTATAAGCTATACCAACTATTTCTGGCAGGTTTCCCTATTCTGATGTTCTTGAAACACTTTTTGTTGAAAGCTTCAATCCTTTCAGTTAATTACAGTCCTTAAAATTATTTTGGCTTTTTTTTTTTACTGTGCATTTTCATGCTGAACTTGCTAGTCTAAACTTTTTTTTGCTTTTCTTTCCCAATACACTATTGACTTAGAATAGTGAACATACCGAAAATTTTGTAATGCTATATTTTGTTTTCTATTCTTAGATGATTTACCCTAGCTTTCAAGAGATCATGACTATTACTGTTTCTGATATTTTTTTAAAATGGTACAAGCTTCCTAAAATTAGTTACGGTACACAATAAGAGAATAATATGAAGTAAAATTCTTAGATAGCTGCACAAATATTTATATGAGGTTTTTTTCAATGGAAAGTGATATAGGGTATCTTGTCATGTTTAGTATTAATTTACATTTATAATGGAATTAATTTGTTAGTGTCCATCTGTACTAAAGTTATTTTGAACATAATATGATTGTTTCATATTCTTACTTTTTTCTTGTCATCAGAATCTACTACAAGAAGTTATTCAGGATTAATTTAAATATCTAGAAGGTTTTTATTCCTTTCAGATTATTTAATATATTTTCCTTATATGCATGTGAGAGATTGGAAAAAAAAAAACAAAACCATTTTTATTTCCAAATGTCAATAACAGCAATTCCATCATATGTTTCACAATGATCATATACTAAGGAAGTTTGACCAAATGAATGAATCAAATTATAAAAGAGCATGTAATGTATTTAAGAGGTCAATTATTATATTAAAAAGAGGAAATTAAAAAACAAACAAACAAAAAACCCTCCATCAATAACAGCAAAGGAGTTATTCCTCTAAATCCATGGATTAGTTAATCTAAAAGAGAGGACAGAAGAAAGGACAAAGTCAGAGACAGTGTGTCTGTTGGTTTTTATATTTGAATTTTACAATTTAAAATTGTTCTGGAGGTTTCAAAAGAGTAAAAGCAAAAAGTAGAAAAAATGTGAATCATCCAAATTAAAGACACTTTATTAAACTAGTTTTTGTTATTAAAGCTTCATGTATGCATATTATTATTATAAAGTGTATGGAGAAAGAGACATTGTAATTAGTTTATAATTAGTTTTTTTGACCTATGTACCCTATTTTTCAGTATAGTTTTGTCATATTGTCATATTTATCATATTAAGTAACATCAAAGTAAGTGAAAGTGATGATTATTGTAATTATGGCTTCCAACATATGTTTTATGTGACTAAAATCAAATCCTTAAGACAGAAGTTTTTCAAAAAATTACTGTACCTCAATTCCTTCCATGTGCATATATACTGTGATAACTGCTATGTATTTATAGACAAGTAATAATAGAAAGAGACATCTAGTCTCTTTGTTCTTGATTTTTAATATGAATTGACAGTTACTGGGTTTAAAATTACTAAATACTAGCCGTGTTCGAAGTAACTTCCAGTGATTTCACTTGTAGTTGAAAAATTTAAAAATTTGCATGAACCAGGATCTAAGTTCTGTTTTAATTATCTGAAAAAACTGAAAGCCTACAGTTAGTGATCATATATGAAAAGTACATTTTGAAAACTGAAGTCACAGAAAAAAAATTGTGTGCATCCAAATTACCTCCACTGGTGTATTTGTCTGGAACGTACATATCTGCCATTTTCATGACTCTTTAAGAAACTTTAGTTCTGCCCTTGGTTGGCTTATCTTCACCCAAATTCTAACACAGCTCATTGCATTCAAATGCCAACCTCAGTGTAAACTGTGACAGAATTGTCAAACTTTAAATATTTTCAGACAGTTTGACTGTGAGGAGTTATCAAATATTTTCTCAAGTCCCAGATGTTAAACTTGTCCTTAAATGCAATCAAGAAGCATAGCGTTCATGCTACTGTCATTATCATACAGGAGCAATAGTCCAGATGTAATTCCAGATCTCTTTTGTCCCTTGTTTTCTATGCCTGATATAATGTAAGAATCTGAACTTACAAGTGTCCCTACAAATGATATTCTAGAGTAAGTGTCTTATTAGTATCTTTTGTAGAAATATTCCTAGTTCTGTTCGTGCATCTCTGCACATCAGCTTGAGACCTCTCTTGAGCCTAATACACTTAAGAACACTGCAAAAAGAAATCTGAAGTTATTCTAGGTGGATATATGCTGTATCTGCTATAAGTGATATTGAACATGAGCTAGTAAGCTGTGTTTGATTTAACTGATTCCATAATCAGTTAAACAACCTCCTTTGTGTGACTCTGTACCTGAGGTCATATGCATAGCTAGACTTGCAGAGATCTGCACAGAGATAGTTTCTTTATGCCAATTTCAAGTCCTCAGTCTACCTGTAAACTTGGTAAATGTCAGTAATGGTTTAGATAAACATCAGGACAGCTAAATTCTGGCTATGTAAATAGCAAAGAGTACTTCATACCTTAAAATAGCCTTTACCATATCTGCAGGGCTGCATTGTCATTCAGATAGTGTTGGAGGATCCCAGAAAAAATATCTACTCAGGTAAGACTACAAAGGAAGAAGCGATGAAGAAACGATCCTTTTATAAGAAATGTATTTCTTACCTTGAACAAAATTTAGTGATAGATTAGGGAAATTAGTGATAATTTAGAAAAACTTGTGTGCTCAATTACCTCTCTGAAATGCCTGTACACCAATGCATGCAGCATGGGGAATAAACAGGAAGAACTAAAGATCTGTGTGCGATTGCAGGGCCACGATCTCATTACAATTACAGAGACATGGTGGGATAGCTCGCATGACTGCAATGCTGTCATGGATGGCTATGTCTTTAGGAAAGGCAGACCAACTAGGTGAGGTGGAGCAGTTGCTTTTATGTGAGAGAGCACCTGGAAAGTATGGAGCTCTGCCTCAGGGGGATGAAGAATGGGTCAAGAGCGGGCAGGCAAATGTGGTTGCCATAGTTGTGGTTGTTTACTATGGACCGCCTGATCAGGAGGAGGAAGTTGATGAAGCCTTCTACAGACAGCTGAAAGCAGCCTCACAATCACAGGCCCTGGTTCTCATGGGATACTTCAAAGACCCAACTCAGCCAAGCACTCACAGTCTGAGAGGTTACTGCAAGGCATTATTGATAACTTTTTGACACGGGTGGTGGAGGAACCAATGAGAAAATGTGCACTGCTGGACCTTGTACTAACATACATAGAATGACTCATCAGGGATGTGAAGGTTGGGGGTAGCCTTGGCTAGCCTTGGCTGTAGTGAAGGTGAGATGGTGGAGTTCAGGATCCTGCGTGGAAGAAGCAGAGCAATAAGTAGGTTTCCAACCCTGGACTTCAGGAGAGCTGACTTTGGCTTCTTCAAAGATTGGCTGGGAGGAATCCCATGGGCTAGGGTTCTAGAAAGTAGGGGAGCCCAAGAGAGCTGATTACTATTCAAGTACCACCTCCTCCAAGCTTGAGGACGGTGCATCCCTATGAGGAAAAAATCAAGCAAAGGAGAGAGAAGGCCCATTTGGATGAGCAAGGAGCATCTGGAAAAACTCTAAGGGAAGAAGGAAGTTTATAGCATGTGAAAAAAGGGACTAGACACTTGGGAGGAATACAGGAATGTTGTCAGAGTATGCAGGGATGCAACAAGGTAGGCTAAGGCCCACTTGGAATTAAATCTGGCTAGGGATGCCAAAGACAATAAGAAATGATTATTCAAATACTTGAGTAGCAAAAGGAAGACCAGGGAAAATGTGGACCCCCTGCTGAATGAAGTGGGTGCCCTGGTGATGGAGGAAACAGAAAAAGCAGAGTTACTGAATGCTTCCTTTGTCTCAGTCTTTACCACTGCTAAGGCTGGCCCTTAGGAATCCCAGACCCTGGAGGTAGGGGAGGAAATCTGGAGAAAGGAAGACTGCCCCTTAGTAGAGGAGGATTGTGTTAAGGATCTTTCAGGCAAACTGGAGACCCACAAATCCATGGGCCCCGATGGGATGCACCCACAAGTGTTGAGGCAGCTGGCAGATGTTATTGCTAAGCCCCCCTCCATCATCTTTGACAGGTCATGGAGGACAGGAAAGGTGCCTGAGGACTGGAGGAAAGTTAATGTCTCTCCAGTCTCCAAAAAAGGGCAAGAAGAAGGACCCAGGAAACTACAGGCCAGCCAGTCTCACCTCCACTCCTGGAAAGGTGATGGAACAGCTCATTCTGGATGTCATCTCTAAGCATGTGGAGGAAAAGAAGATTACCAGGAGTAGTCAACATGAGATCATGGCCCTGCGACTATGCATGGATCTCTAGCTCTTCCTTTTTAAACTCCATGCTGCATGCGTTGGTGTACAGGCATTTCAGAGAGGTAAATTGAGCACACAGGTTTCCCTGGAGGGGTGCAGGGGGACCCACCATAGACATACACACCCTTGAGGTGGTTGACCTTCTGGTACTTGTCTGGGGAGTCAATTAAGGAACATTAGCTGTTGCTCTGGTTAACCTGGCTTATTCCCCAGTTGGATGTATTGGTATGAGCATTGCCACTTTGGACCCCACCTCCCAAGTCCTTCAGTTTAAAACCTGCCTCAGCAAGTTGGCCAGCCTGTTGCCAAAGGTATTCCTGCCTCTTCCATCTCTCCCTAACAGGTTACAATCAAAGACTGTCCCGTTGTTGTAAAAGCCAAAACCCTCACGAATACACCATACACCTAACCAGAAGCTGATATGCATTATTTGTCTCTTTCTGGCAGCCTCCTTTCCTCCAACTGGTAAAATGGAGGAAAAGATAACTTGGGCACCAAGTTTTGGCTGGGGTAGAGTTAATTTGTGCTGGTTTTGGCTGGGATAGAGTCAACTTTCTTCATAGTAGTTAGTACAGGGCTATGTTTGGGTTTGTGCTGGAAACAGCATTGATGAGCATTGCTTACACAGAGTCAAGGCTTTTTCTGCTCCTCACACCACCCTACCAGTGAGTAGGCTGGGAGTGCACAAAAATTTGGGAGGGGACACAGCTAGGACAGCTCACCCCAACTGACCAAAGGGATATTCCATATCATATGTCATCATGCTCAGCATGTAATGCTGGGGGAAGAAGAAGGAAGGGGGAAATGTTCAGAGTTATGACATTCGTTTTCTCAAGTACCCGTTATGCATGATGGAATCCTGCTTTCCTGGAGATAGCTGAATACCTGCCTGCCCATGAGCAGTGGTGAATGGATTCCTTGCTTTGTTTTGCTTGTGTGCGCAGCTTTTTCTTAACCTGTTAAACCGTCTTTATCCCAACCCATGAGTTTTATCACTTTTATCCTTACAATTCTCTCCTCTGTCCCATTGTGGGGGGAGTGAGCCAGCAAGTGGCTGTGCAGAGGTTAGTTACCAGCTGGGGTTAAGACATGACAGTCCACAATCTCTCTGGGCAACACATGCCAGTGTTTAGTTACTCTCACGGTAAAAATGTATTTCCTGAGAACTTCGCAATTCTCCTTGTTGAGCTTCATGATGTCCCTGTCAGTCCATTTCTCCAGCCTGTCAAGGTTCCCCTGGATGGCAGCACAACTTTCTGGTGTATCAGCCTCTCCTCCTAGTTTGGTAACATCAGCAAATTTGCTGAGAGTAAACTCTGCCCCATCATCCTGATCATTAAGGAAAATGTTAAACATGACTGGACCAACTTTGACCTCTGGATACACCACTAGTTACTGGCCTTCAAGAAGACTTTGCACTGCTGATCACCACCCTCTGGGCCAAGCCATTTAGCCAGTTTTCAGTTCACCTCACTGTCCCTTCAGCCAGTCTGTACTTCAGCAGCTTCTCTGCTGGATCTTATGGGAGACAGAGTCAAAAGCCTTACTGAGGTCCAGGTAGAAAATACCACTTCTCTAATCCACCAAGACAGTCATTTCATTGTAGAAGGTTATCAGGTTGGTCAAGACTCCCCCTTCGTTAATCCATACTGAGTAGTCCTGGTGAATTTCTTCTCCTTCATGTGCCTGGAAATATCTTTCAGAATTATCTGCTACCTCACATTCCCAGTGACTGAGGAGAGGCTGACCAGCCTGGAGTTCCCTGGGTCCTCCTCCTTGCCCTTCCTGAGGATAGGATTGACATCTGTTTTCCTCCAGTCTTCAGGCATTTCTCCCAGTTGCTGTGATTGATCAAAGATTATTGTCTTGCAACGACATAAGCCAGCTCCCTCAGTACTCCTGGGTGCATCCCATCAGGGCCCATGGACTTATGTCTGTCTTGTTTCCTTCAGTGTTCCCTGACCTGACTGTCTTTTACCAAGGGTAGACTTTCCTTGCTCCAACCTTTCCCCCTGGTCTCCAAGGTCTGGGTCTCCTGAGGGACTATCTTTCTAGTAGAGACTGAGGCAAAGAAGGCATTCAGTACCTCAACATTTTCCATGTCCTGAGTAACCAGATCCCCCACCTCATTCAGCAGCAGGCCTACGTTTTCCCTAGTCTTCCTTTTATTACCTATATACTTATAGAAACTGTTCTTGCATTTAATATCCCTAGACAGATTCAATTCCATTTGGACTTTGCCTTTCTTAACCTCATCTCTGGATGCTCAGACAGTGCCTCTGTGTTCCTCCTGGGTTACCCATCCTTTCTTCCACCCTCTGTATTATTCTTTTTGTTCTTGAGCTCTGCTAAGTTGTCCTTGTTCATCCATGAAGTCCTCCTGTCACTTTCTCCTGACTTCATATTCATTTGGATCGAACACTCTTGAACTTGGAGGAGATGAACTTTGAATATTAACCAGCTTTCTTGGGCCCCCCTTCCTTCCAAGGCCTTATTTCACAGGACTTTTTGAAGCAGATCTTTGAAGAGGTCAATGTCTGTTCTCCTGTATTCAGGTTTTGAAATTTAATCATAAATGAGAATAGCTACTCAACGTTATGTAGGAATTCCCTTGCCTGTTTGCTGTGTGCCAGCTCATGAGCAAACTGGAAGTATTCCTCCAACCAGGGAGCCCATTTGGATGATGGCAGTAGTGGGCAACAATGAGGTGTATCTAAACACTCACATAAACATTGCTGTATGGACCTGTGTGTTTGGCCAGTTCAGATCTAAACCAGTGAAAGGTAATTGTGTTAAACAAAAAAATTAAGGTCACTCTTAGTGATGAAACATAGAAAAATTTCTCTCATAACTACAATCTAAACACACAGAAACAAGAATAATGCTGGGCATCCATCTATGGAAAAAGCTTTTCCAAAAAGAGCATTCTTTAACACCTCTTTTTAAGTCCCAACATCCAATTTAAATGTTAAAAATATTTTGCGTGTACAACCACACAATTGATTTCAACAGATTTAGTCAGCACATGCACCCTAGTATTACTAAAACCTGCAATTTTAGGATTACTGAACTGTATTAGTATGCATTAAGCATTTGAAATGGACCTGATAAAATTATCAGCTGTTAGGTTTAAGAGCACTTCCTTAACCAGTCAAAACATTGACACCGCAAAAAAGCAAAACCAAATGCTTTGTCTGTCAAAGATAAAATTATTTGTATGCCATTCTTTTCTTTATCAAACAGTCAAGCTTCTAACTTCCTAGACATTTAAAAATATTTTCCCAATGAATTTTTATAAATTCCTACAACTTATGTATATGAACTCTGTCTTTCATAAGTAAAAGAAAATAACCTTAAAGAGTCTTTGTATGTTTGTTTTTGGAAATGGAAAGATTTTACATTGTGTTCTATTTGTCACTGGATGTGACTCACAGCAAAGCTAGGTTGTTTAGACCCACAACACAACGTCACATGAGATCATGACCCAGAAGTATACTAAGGGGTTCAGCAACAAACAGTTGCTGAAACAGTAACAGTTGTGAAATCTATTCATGCTGTAAAGTCTGGATTATATCTGGGTCTCTGTGAAATAAAATGCTTCAGCCAGATCAACTTTTTCCTGTATATTCAGCCCTATCATGTTCGACTCATTCCTTTAAAGCTAGTTTAACCATGCTTCTCCTTCATACCTGCCTCATTTCCTAGTACTGTATCTCATACATACCTAGACAATTTTTATTTTTCCATCTAAGACCTTTTTTCTTGTCAGCTTTTGTTATTTTTATACCTTTTGACAATCTTCATATCCAGCTCCCACTTTGACCCTCTTCACTTAGCCACATCCTACCTGCTGGTTTGGTTTCTCTCCTTTTTCTCCCCTGCTGGGTCATTCTTCTTTATCCAAGCTTAATGCATTTTTTCAAACCTCTTTAGCTCCCAATCTCAAGTTTTCCTCTTTTCCCTGCCCTAGATCCTGTATATGTATCATTCCACTTTGACACGTGTAACCTCTTAATGGATTTTGTTCTTATTCCATTATAGAGTCACAGTTTCGTGCCTTTGGCAGCTTCAGTCTTACTACAGTTCCTGATATTTCACATACATGGAGGTATGCAGATTCTGAAATCTTCCCTAAAATGTCACCCCTTCCTCTTCTCATTACTATCTTCCTTTTGTTCGAAATTCAGGTGCTCTAAATTAATTTCAGATTGTTTCTATTCTACTAAAATATTTTTCTTACAAAATGAGAAAGTGAACTGGTATTCAAAGTAATCCTTCTTTAGCTTTGCATAACTGTAATAATATACAGAGGTCTGTGCCAATAATTTCTTTTTAATGGTATCTCTGTACTGCCTACAAACAATTTACATACTCTGTAGAAAACAGATTAATATCTTATTCTTCAGGACACTATGTCTGTTTTTTCCTCATTCATTTCAAAATGCTCAAGTAAAATACAACATGAAAGAAAATGCATTTTGGCTGAAGATATTTCTGAGATATTTCTAAGTGCCTATGTATTTTAAACTACAAAATGCATGTTTACATACTTCATCTGCAATGTGAAGAAAAAATAAAGTGTCTTTAGAAAAACAGGGGGATATGAAATGCCTGGGCAGCATACCATGTAGACTCAAATTGAATGGTTATAGTTTCATATATTTTCAATAACATTTTTGTATGGCTGAATGGTTTCTTCATCCGTTTTCTATGCAAATTATTCATTTATTTCCAATCACTGGGCCAGCACAAAAGTGTGTAGGAAATGGAATTATTTTTTCTCCATTTGGTGCTAATACCTATCTTGAACATAGTAGAAAAACTTGCACATCATTAAAAATTCAAGGGAAAAGATCCTTTTAAAAATAAAAGCTTGAGTCCAGAAGACTATTTGAGAACTTTCTTTTTGCATTATTTTGCAGAAAAAAATCATGAATACACCTTTCTTGCTGGTTTATTACCTCAAAGACAATGAGATATTCTGTTCTCAGGTACTTCAGTGGAAGTTCATTCAAAGTAAGGGTGTACTGATGAAGACAAGAAAATGTGTTCCATGAAGCTATCAGGAAATTCTAACTGAATTTCAATGAAGCTGCCAGGAACTTAAAAAAAAAAAAAAAAAAATTAAAAAAAAATTAAAGAGATCACAAAACTATTTCCTGCTTTAAGTAACAGAGTATTTTTCATTTCTTTCTCTAGTTTGTAAGCTTGTCAGATTAGGGTGTCAGTATGTTGAGAGCACTGGCTTTTTTCTGAGCACCTTGAAAATGCTGGTTATGCTCTAATGTGCATAATGTTCTTATTTTTCATTTTATTCAAAACCGTGATCTTCAGATGCTACATACTCAGATTAATGAACAATTGAATGTAGATGATAACTTGGGCACAATCATTTCTTTTTATGTCCTTTTATTGTAGAAGTGACTCTAGGTACACAAATATTAAGAATTTTTCATTTCTGTGTTTCTTATTAATTAGTTTCTTCAGAAGTCAACCCCTTTCTCTTATTCTTTCTTTCCTCCCTTGATCGCACATCTTCAACTTTTACAACATTTAGGTACATGTTGAGCTCTGGGAAAGGGATGTTAACTAATACATTGATTTCGTGTTATAATGGAGGAGATACTGTTATGTTTCTCTCTGTAACTCTGATGAAAGATAACATTACATAGCACATAGTTCATTCTTGTGTTCTAAAAGGTGCAAGTGCTTATGTTTTAAGCAATCTTGATGTAGCTTCTGAATTTAGCACTACATCAGCTTAGATGCCAAGGAGGTAACAAAAGGCCTTTTGGCACACATAGAAATCCCACTTTGGATTGAGTTTAACTGCTTAATGTGGTCTGAGAATTTCTGCTGGCCTGATGATTTTTCTATCATGGAAGAGCTAAAAATAGCAAAAGATTGCAAAAGGAGTGCACGTAGCTCAGAAACTGTGTTTCTAGCAGTTACTGAACAGAGGGAGGTATTTTGACCAACAAGTCAATGCTACAACTTACACAAATGTGCATCTCAAAATTTACATCTGGTGCCCATGGTAATCTCATATAACTTTCTAGAAAACAAAAGTCTGCATAAGTCAAGCAAATCAAAAGAAGCAGACTGTGACAGGCCCTCAATCACAGTGTACAAAAAGCTCAGTTACTAGGAATTAAAGGTTTTATGGTAAAGTATATCTAATCCATTGATGGGATCGCGCCTTCTGTGGGAACCAAGGATGTGTTGTTTTACAGTTAATTATAGCTGTTGAGATTAAGTACTAGAAAAGGCAAAGCTACTGATGTTGACAAAGGCAGTCAGTAACTCATAAAAAATAATCCTAGTATCTACTGCTTACTGTTACTTCTATATCTTACTTTATCACAGTAGCCTTCATAAGATTCATTTAGTGTAGCCCAAGTTTGAGAGTATTCACGTGAACAATGATAACTTTCACCCATTCTTATCACAATCATGCAGTTTCCATGATCAGGATGCAGGATTTCCTCTAATCCAAAGGAAGATGGCTTTCTAGAGGTTTTTTTTAGTACTGGCTGAGGAGCCCTTTGTTATCCCAAGAAGGAAATATGATTTTAAGATCATTTTACTAATTTATTTTCATGTTTCCTGAGCCCAAAACAGATTATATAGTTCAAATAATAACACTGGGGAGTTTTATGCTCTTAGAATTTAGATAAAGTCTAACAGTTCTTCTACTAGTCAAAGTAGACTTTTTCTAATAGTAAATTCTACTGTCAGTAAAAACTTAAAAGACTGCCAGCACCAGAATTTTGTCTTAGTTATGGTAAACTTTCTCCACCTTGCTTTCTTTAAGTGATTGCGATAGACTGTGTAGGTGTTAAAAACCTATTTGTTTCACTGAATTTTATTAAAGTCAGCTCAGAATGTAGCCCATTATTCAAACTTAAAATCCTTACTCAACAGGCAAATGAAGAAAAAACAACAAAAAGTTATTTGTCAGAAAATGGATAATCTTACAAAAACTATGTGTCATTATTAAAAATAACTTACAGCTACTTTATGTCTTAAACAGTGACATCTTGCTATAATGTAGCTTTTGTCATATTATTTAGGCATCTAAAAAGAGGCCATTTTAAACAAATGTATCATAATGAAGAGACTGGTCTCCTGTTTCCTCCCATCAAGATATATTACAGTACACCTAGTACTGTTTTACCTATCAAAACAAATGGTATGGAAAAGAAATTATCCATTCCTTATGAACAGAATATTTGATGAGGCTTGGAAAGTACTTCCTACAGAAATATTATTCTAGAGTTATTTAGCACTGTAGTAGCAAGCAAGAAATTATCTTAGTCATTTGGAGAACAGTGTATGAAAATCTTGTTGGAAGTAGTAATACAAATTCCCATCAAGATAGACATAGTTGAAGATAAATGAAGTTTCCTCTGGAATAAATGCAAACGAGTAAATCTAACAGCAAAATCTCTTTATTTTATGATGATATTATTTAGATATTGTCTAAATATCTCCTCTAGATTTTTTTTTTTTTTGTCATTCACTCTTTCTGTTCTACTCTGCCATATTCTCTGCTCAAGTGACTGTTTCCTGTCCATATCTGCTGATTTCTAATTCAGCCTTATCTTCTCAGAACTCGTGTTGTTATACTGACAGCATAATCATCTGGCTTTCTGATTTAGCCCTGACCAAGGTAATTCCTTTAACATTTGTTCTGGGTATACTTCTCCCATTCAACCATTTTTCACAATAACTCTGTGTAGCTTACGTTCATTCTTCTCTCCTGTTTTCTTTCTGTAGGTAAGAGTGTTCTTTGTAATGACGAAATCTGTCTACTCCTTCCTGATCTCTACTCTTTCACTTGTCTTGTAACTTTCTAACATCTTTGTTTCCTTTGACATCTACTAAACTTTAACAGCGATAAACTGTAACAGAGCTAACACAACAAAAAAAGATTTTTTTTTTCAATTGTTCTCTGTACCCTCCCTTTTTATTCTGATCGACAAACTCCTTTCTTGTTTACTTTAGGAATGCAGGTTTTGAATCAATCTTTTCCTTTGTATGTCTTCAATCAGAAACAGTAAGACCAACCACCCACTGTTTTAGGAAATATATTTCAAATACTGCTCATGATTTGCAGCACGCAATTATCTTGCAATCCTGACCAGCCGTGTCCCACCAAACTATTCAACTTGAAAACTGATCTTCTTGATCCAGACACATTTATCATAATGCATGAATGAAGTTTTCAATATTATTCTTCTCACATCCAAGTCTTGATGGTGCTCATTCACAGCAGTTTACATAGTTAAAACTATGTATTTCTTACCAAAAGTGCAAAGTGCTGTTTTTTTCCTGTGACGTGATTTCACCCATGTCATGCAACCGTCCATGAAAAAACCCAAACACTAATGGTGGCAACATTCCCACTCCTTTCTCTGTAACACTTTCCCTGAAACTCGTAATCTCTGCATAAATCTGAATTTTTCTTAGTTTAAACATCTTTTGTAAATCCCTTCTTTTTATTCATCTGCTGGTAGAGTTTACAAGATTATCTGCAGTTGTCATTCTCTTCCTATGGGATAGCAAGAGCCACTTCCATAGCACTTCTCTGTTCACTTGTCTGCTTCATCCACTAAAGCTCTTATATACTATCCATATACACAACGCTGTCTTCTAACAATATTAGGAAAAATCTCTCTCCACAAGCTCTCAAGTATGCTCTCCATTACAGTATCTTTAGAAAACCAACATGCAGTTCTGAATAAGTAAGTAGTCAACAGGGAGAATTATTTATAATGAATAATCTGTGATCATGTGTAAATGTCAAGTTTCAGACAGACAGCAACGGCAATAACATACTTCCACAACATGTTCCACACCTGCCACCCTTTTGTTATTCATTATAGGTATTGACTTAAGACTTGGAATTGGATATCCTTTTCAGTGTTTGCATACTATTGATTCAGTCTGTAGTTTCAAGGCAGTATTATGTCACTGATACCATTTTCATTATAACCTTATAGTCCCTTTCTGATTTTTCATTGAAGTAGAGAAAATGTGATTCTTTCGAAGGCTTTTAAAACAAACCACCAATCCAAACCAAACCGGAAACCTGAAGCAAACCAGGACAGGCTTCTTTCCTGTATTTCCCTGAAAATTAAGCTTTAAATACCAATAACAGCTTGACAGTGTTTATTTATCACCGGGCAATTCAGATCAGAGAATACAACCAGCTCTAGTATAGTTGTACAACTTCTGTAAATACTTCAAACAACAGCTGAGTTTTATGCTATGGAACTAAAAGTTAAAACTAGTATTGCTTAGTTCAACATCTTCTAGAAATAAGATAGAAAATTCACAAGTACTGTAAAAAGTAAAATACAGTTATGTTCTTTACTATTTTATGGTATTATTTTTCCTTTCATATGAGATCTTATAAATTTATTTGGAAATTAAGTACATTATTTGAATGCTAACTATTAGAAATATAATAACCAAGCATGAGGGTTTATAAACTATATAAAATTAATAACAAATGAGACTAAATTTTTACGTCTGATCAGAAAAAGATCACAGTATGATGTAGGTCAGTCACATTAATTCACTATCATCTCAGAGTATATCTTCATATCTTCACAGTGCTTTTCTTTTTATTTTATGGGTTTGCGTCAGCTATAGCTATCTGTAGAAACATGTTTATATAGAATACAATTTCTAGTATGTATAGACATTCTTGAAATTTGAATCTATCCTACTAGAGAAAAAGTACTGTTTTCTTCACAGTAGATTAAAAAGTTTTCTTGTAAGTACTGATACTGGAACATATCCAGTATCAATATCTGTTATAATGCCAGGAGTCTCACTAAGAAAATCAA
Source organism: Leptosomus discolor (assembly GCF_034619465.1). Lineage (NCBI taxonomy): Eukaryota > Metazoa > Chordata > Aves > Leptosomiformes > Leptosomidae > Leptosomus > Leptosomus discolor. Next base: position 79,788,671 of record NC_141392.1, on the reverse strand, counting down.
ACAACCAGTGAAAAGGAGCAAGAGATAAAGTTTTTGTTAATACTTTAAAAGCTCATCTAGAAATATATGCATCCTCCAAAGAAGGGGATGGCCTTACAGATGTAAGAAGCGATAGGACAAGAGGAAACAGCCTCAAGTTGAGCCGGGGGGGGGGGGGGGTGTGTTGGATTCATAAAATATTCAAATTACCATAATTCAATGAGTTTTGTGCTTAAGCAGTGGACAGTAAAATCTTAGAGCTACAAGTGGCTACCTTGTAGAGCTACCTCACACACGGCAGATAGATCAGGATTTCGGGTGATTTGAGGAGAATAAATGTAATGTTTAGACTTCAATGAGGAGGAAAAAAAAGTAGAAGTAGGAACAGACCAGTGTCATGGTTTAACCCCAAATGGCAACTAAGCTCTGCACAGCTGCTCACTTGCTCACTCCCTGCCAGTGGGATGGGGAGAGAATTGGAAGAGTAAAAGTGAGGAAACTCATGGGTTGAGATAAAGACAATTTAATATGTAAATCGAAAGTTGCGTGTGCAAGCAAAGCAAAACAAGGAATCCATTCACCACTTCCCACCAGCAGGCAGGTGTTCAGCCATCCCCAGGAAAGCAGGCCTCCGTCACATGTAACGGTTTCTTGGGAAGACAAACATCATACTCCAAACATCCCCACTTATTCCTTCTTCCCAGCAGCTTTAATTCCTGAGCACAATGTTATATGGTCTGGGATATCCCTTTGGTCATTTGGGGTCAACCCTCCCAGCTGCATTCCCTTCCAAATTTTTGTGCACCTCCAGCCTACTCACTGGTGGGGTGGTGTGAGGAGCAGAAAAGGCCTTGACTCTGTAAGCACTGTGCAGCAGTAACTAAAACATCCCTGTTTTATCACACTGTTTCCTGTACAAACCCAAAACACAGCCCATACTAGCTACTATGAAGAAAATTATCTCTATTCCAGCCAAAAGCAGTGTAACAAGTAACACGGATTTGACATCAATACATTCACACCTTTCTATGGAAGAACTGAACAGCTGAAACTGAAGAAATGAACTAAAAAATAGGATGAAATCCAATGGTGCGAGTATCCAAATCTATACTTAAAATGGACTAACCATCTGCATACATATGGCATAGGCAGTAATAACTGATCAGGTAGAAGATTAAGAGCAAAAGGATCTAGGGTAAGAATTCTTGAAATACTTTTATAAAAATTCCCCTGCTCAGTACCAGCAAGGCTGCATCTGAATCTCTTTTAGACCCTGAGCTTCTTAAAAATTGTGAACTGTGTGAAAAGAGTCCAGGAAAAAAAAACATGGACTGATCAGTAGCATAAAAACTTGACCTATCAAAATAAATAAGATAATAGGTGTTGCTTATCTAGAATTGAGAAAAGTTGAAACTTTAAATTTGAGGAAAAGAATTAGATCTGTTCTGATCCCTGGGACTCATAAGATAAGAATAGTTGTAAAAGTTAGCAGGTTTTATCAATACAGGATCCTTTCTTTGAGAAGCAGCTTCATATGTTGGTTAGGAAGGAAACTAGAAATCCTGCATGAGAAGTGTATCAGAAAGGTTTGTAAGGCAAGTGTAACGTTCCTGAACGGAAAAGCATTGTATGTCAAAGAGCTGATGATCCACATAACAGTTGACTGTAGTCAGCCCAGGTCTGCGCTGTCCTGCCTGTCCAGCGTGGCCTTCAGCCTGTGTTGTTGCACAAAACCCTTGGTCTCAGGATAAGCTCAGAAACTTCACTGTAGCAGAGGAGCCTGTGGGCAGCTCCCACTTAATACCAGACCTGCACTGTCTAGACTTTAGCTAAAAGTGCAGCAAGAAATTCTTGTACAAACTACATTTCTGTCTGACTGTAAAAATGATGAGAGTTGTTTCCTTGTAAGAAAGTCCTATAACAGCTCAAATGACTGAAATTGGAGAACCTTTTCTATGGATAGGGTCTGCCCAGCATGTTGTACGTGGATTACAGGCCCACTTGACGCTGTGGCTCCCAGGCTTCCCAACATCAAAAGGGACCTAAGATTATCTACAGTATATTCTCCTTATAGTATTAGTTCTAATAAATAGCATTTTAAAAGATATCTTACAGTGTCCTTCTGGCTGGCATCAGGATGGATCAACACGTCTTCATACAAAATAACAAGTAAATAATGAACAAAGTGGAAATAAAGAGAGTCAAAAAAACACTTGCCAGATGCCATCTTGGATTAAGCAGATGTGGATTTTTTTTTGGTTATTGTTCTTTCCCCTCTGGCATCTTTTTTAACACTCTCTTTGTTAACTGCTAGAATTGATGCAAATAGAAATGTGTATTTGCATTTATCATAACTTGTTTTAGGCTAAAGGTATTTTCAAAATGAATGTGTTTTCTTCCCTCAAGGTTACAGTAAATACATGAAGTGGAGACCTAGGACCATTTAAAAAGTTCTTCAACTTTCCACTGAATTCTCTAGAACATCCATCAAAATGTCATTCCACAGATAGTATTGATAGACAGGTTTGATAACCAGTAAAATCAGGCAGCAAGGGAGGAAGAAATATCAGGGGAATTATCCAGTGTAATCTTTGACTGAATGCAAGGTAGCGAGGAGCTCCCCAGAGCTACGTGCATAGCTGGGGTGTTTGTCACACCTTGTTTGGAGATCCTTACTCACCAGCTTGACAAACAGGAATCTGAAAGAGTACGGAAGAGTAGATACAGTACAGAGTATGACCTTGTAGTAGGAAATGGAACTGACTTTCTAAAACCCCTTCCACCTTTAGGATTGATTCTGTGAAGGATGCTCTCCTGTATCTTATTTAAAGCATAAGTAGAAAAAAATGAATTTTTTTCTCTATTTCTGTACAATGTATCTATAGCAACTTTACTTGTATTGCCTATGACTAGATTCTTGTAAATGTATTCTTTAACACTAGATTTTCTCTGATGTTAAGAGTGAGTAGTTCAGAGTGACAGCTGAAAAGCAAGCTGTGCTATTCTTCTGACAACACACATTATGATTAATTCTAGGCAATCTTAGTAGTAACTGGTAACCCAAAATAATTTTCATGGGAACTTGAAGAGTAGCAGGGTGTTTCTTTACCAAACTGCATAAGTAACAGGATTTTATAATTCTCACAACAGGGTCAGTGAGGATAAGATATCTTCTAATGACTAACACTAACACTAAATATCTACTAAAACAGAAAAATACGGGGTGAAACCTCTGAGAAGTTTCTGCTGTTGTGGTTTTTTTATCAAGTACCATAAATATTAATTACAAAATATATCCAAATGCTCAGGAGAAAAAGTGGTTTTGTTATTTAACCACTTCCATATGTAAAGCTGCCAAGATTAAAAAAAAAATAAAAAATAAAAAATCACCGCAAACCTCCTGTCATTAGTATGTATGGAGAAACTTGTTTTATATTCTTTGTTGTATTTGATTTATATGAGAAATTGTTCTCATTTCTCTTTCAAAATGTTTTTTCCCCTCCTATGGGAAATCTAATGCAATCTAGTTAAGAAGTTATTTTCCCTTTGGATGTCCTCAGTTTGTTTTCAATGGAGCAGGAAGAGAATGGAATTTTTCCTTGTTATAAGTTAACAAGAATGTGCATCTTTACATACACTGGCATTGTTATAATTTTGCCTTTAAAGTGACTACTATTTGAAGAGCACTTACATCGTGCAGAACTCCCCACATCTGCTATGCACAAATATAAAAAGCTTTTGTGACCATGTCCTTCCTTCTGTCCTTTCTAAGCCTTCTGTTTCTGTAGTAGAACTTATTGATGCTGTACGAAGTGGAGTTGCCTCTTGATTCTTTAGTATGCCTTAAAGTGATACGTATTTTTATACTATAAAGTTGTGGAGGGCTGACTGTGGAAGCACATTGTTTCTACCTTAAAGAATTTCTGTTGTGTTAACACTGAGTTCTGCTAAACCTTCCAGGAACAAAAAATTTTTAGGTTTTTTTTTTTCTCCAATATCATTTCCAAATTTGAGAAGGTGTTTATATGATGACTTGCCTGTATAATGCAATATTAGGCTTGATCTGTAGCTTCTCTCTTTCATGTCTTGTATATCTAATTTTATTTCCTTTGATCCTTCTTTCTTCCTCTTTGCTGATATTTCCTTTGTTCTTTTGCTTCCCCCATCCCTGTGCTTTTCTCTTCTAAGACTCATTCGCCTTCATTTTCATTTAATCCCTGCCTATGCAGCTGCCTATATCTTTGTTGTCATAGTTCTGATGTCTCTCTACTGGTTATCTTTTTATCTGGCTATCTGATTTTGTTTAGCTTTTAGTCTTTTAAATTCTCTCCATTGCTTGAGTCCCTTTTAATCTTCCCTTAGTATTGCTTCTTGTTATAGCTCTCGATCTTTCAGAGAGGAGTGAGAAAGCTGACAGGGACCATTGCTTATTAAATTTAAATTTAATACAATAATAAGTAGTCACTTTTTGCTGCTGAGATATGTAAAGTATGTGACCAGAATCAAAGATGTGCAGCAGAGTAGAGCCTTATTTCTGCAGCTGAGGCATTCAGATATTACAATTGAAGCTTGTGGTTACTCAGAATCAGCAAGGGGTAAATTTTTTGACCATGTATGACCTCACTTCTGCTTGCCAATTAATCTGCAAGTTTTCATGCATATTTGAGCTATTCATACGTTTCTGATGGAGAGTTTGAGTGCAGAGGTGCTAGCCTAGAAGATTTGGTGAATTATTAATGCCCATTGCCCCTTCGAAAAGATAGGCTTCAAACCGGGCTACTGCTTTCCTAAATAACTTGATAGATATCCTCTTCTCTAAGTGGATGAATCCAACATATATGCAAGTGTCATAGCTGAAGAAATGACAAAGAAATTAAACGTGTTAGAAATTATATTCCACGTTTTAATGAAGATGTGGGAATAAAAACTAGGGAGAAGCATGAAAACAGACTTTTAGAGTATCTGAAATCCTACTTAGACTTCCTCAATGTTTCTGTCTAGCTTTATGTACCCAGATTAAGTTGCTTCCTGAGGCAGGGATATAAAAAGTTTTACATCAGAAATCTTGTCTGCTCTATTTCTTTCTACTTTTTTACGTGTGTGTAAAAACATATGTGTAAAAAAACATTTATGTTTCCATAATCTAATTAGGACCATAAATAACATTCATACACATAGAAATACTGAGATGTATACACCTTTTTATTTGTTTAAATTGAGGTTCTTATTTAAATTTCATTTGAAATTCCTAAAGGATAAGAGAGACAACTTATTCAGCAGATTGACTAAGGTCAAGTTACTCTTGGCAATGTATGATTCATTTCTCATCCTTTTGTCAGAAAACATCCGCACCTATCCAAACAAATTCTGAAGCTAAAATCATGAATGCATTTTTTAGGATTGCAAGTTCAGGAGTGTGCAAATATATGAAATTAGAAGATGGATGGGAAAAAAGCATCAGTTTCAGCATCGGTTTTCTTGAAAACAGGAAATTTTATGTAATTTTTTTTAAGGTTTATTAGACAGTATTTTGAGAAAATTTCTGGGAGTATCATTTTTATTACCAAATTTTTTAATCAATGCTGATACTGATATTTGGTATTCCTTCTGCACTTTACTATTTATATTCTTCAGAAAGCAAAATTTAGAATTTACTTTCAGGTTGTATCATATTTCCAAACATCCCAGACATAAACTCATTCCCAGAAAACCGTCTACCTGTCTTCAGTCTTTTCTTAAGGGGTATAGCTCATCAACAGAAATCTCTTAACTCAGAAAATGGTGTAATGTTGAATTAAAAAAATTCTCCTTCTTCACTGCAGCTGTTAGCTACACCTATTCTTTCTTTCCCTAAAGTCCTTATGGACCACACTTACACAGCATTTCATCACTTCATGATTCCATTCTGAGTGACTAAGAAAATAAATAAATTTTTAAAATCAAATATATTTTAACTCTTCCTCCCTCATTATTGTTGCTATCTGAGTAGTTCAAGAACATCTTAAAACTTTTTCCAGTGTCTTTTTCCAGTTGGCTGTTCCTTGGTTGGAAGAGACCAGCTATCAGTATTTCTGAAAGATAAAAGTAAATGTGAAATGTCAAAGAGACGGTTCTTCTTTTTTTTTTTTTTTTTTTTTTTAAAATTCTACATACCATAGTCCTGCTGAGAAGCTTTTATAAATTCTGCTTAAATCTAGCAATTCACAGTTATCAACAATCTGCTTCTATTCCTGGGGAACTTCCTCCCTTGTTCTCAGCCTTTCTTCACAGGGATCCTGAGCCAATCCAGTCTGTTTAATTGCTGTTTCCCTGCACACCTAAGGGTAGCACTGCAGGAAAACAGTGGGTGGACAAGCTCAGCACTGATTTACAGTTTTAGTGAAGGTGATGGCAAGACAGATTAAAGCATTACTGCATGTGGCACACTGACAGAAAGAAAGAGAGAGATGAGTGTGAGAAAAGTCCTCATCTACTTCATTGTGTTCTGAAATCTTCCTCGTATGAAGAGTGGGTAGGTACATAACCTCCACTCCCCTCTTTTTCTGGCAGTTATAAAGCTTGTGGAAATTAAACTTGCTTTGAAATTATAATCTCTAATTCACAAGCAAGTGTAGTTTAAGGAAACCGGAAACATTAAACATTTAGGTTGAAACTCTAATCACTTTTCTCATATTAATAAATAATCTAGTGGGGTTTAACTTGTCATTCAAGTAATAATATATTCTCCTCACCTAAATATTTCAGGGCATCTGGCTTACACCTAATCAAATAAAAAGCTATGGGTTTTTAGACTTAAATATAGGTTTGCACCTCACTCCATTTTTACTTGTGTAAGAACTCTTTCATTTGCATCTACAATGGTTCAGCTGTGCTGTCAGCAACTACATTAAAAAAATATTCATAAGCACTTCACAGAGTTATTAAAAAGTAAAAGAAGTTGTTATCTCAAAAACATATTTAAACACCAGTTGTGAAAACCCGAGCAACGGGGAAAAAGTCAAAGGAAGAAATAATTACATGATGAGGGTATCTGAAACAAAAAGAATATCCGTGTGGTTCTGATTTTCTATTACTGAAGCCAGAAACTTCACCTATGCTAAGCCACAGTTTTATTACAAAAATCTCTTAGTACTGAAAGCATTCCAAGGAGACCTCAGGCTGTGACTTAATTGGTACTTGGGAAGCAAGGTAATACCAAGATGGGCATTTGGGTTTAAGAGTTAAAAAAAATCAGAAAAATCTGATAGTTTTCAAAACTTTTTGCATGAGACTGTTTCTACTCTGTCACACAGTCAGGTGAGATATAAGAGGGGAAAGAGAGCAGCCTCTCAGAAGACATTAACAACATTGTCCCTTGGGGTAAATTCACAAGGTCACCTGTAGCAACCCTTTGGCCAGAAAACTTGAAAGGGCAGACCTGTGGTGGTCAGTAAGAAGTATCTTTCCAGAACATAAAGAACCCCAGCTGCCAAAATGAATATGGCTTAACACCCTGCTACTGTGGTATTCAGTGACTGGACACCTTCAGATTCCCTCTGCAGACACATTTTTTTCCATTAGTCTGATGTTTATGTAGGGTAATTGTGAGGCCACCATGTAGGCAGTGGACCTGGCAGGTGGATCACTTGAAATAAGTGCAAGTGCAGTTGAAGTAACTTATACCTAAACACTTGGGAGCATTGAAATCCCAGTTATTTTGTGGACTTGGAACTGCCTTCGGTCGGATCATAAAATTCAGTATTTTTTTGCTCTTTTCAGCAAGTTGTTCATGCAGTAGGTGCTCTTCTAATTTCATGTGCTACAAACTAAAGCCATATTCACAACACATCTTTGCAGACAAATTAATTTTTATCTGTTTTATCACTGGAATAATGATAAATGCACAGATGATGTGCCTTTTTCTACCCATTCTTGCAAAACAGTAATTAGGATATTTGAGAATTACATCTAATTTTAAAAAGACTAAAACACAAATGTAAAATACTTGACAGTAAGGATAGCTCAGAGATAAAGATCGTAAATCTTGGTAACTTAATCATATTCAAAATTTAAAAACCTTTAAAATATAGAACACATGGGAAAGAGAAGCTAATATTCTCATTAGTGACAGTTGGAAAGGAACAACTTACTACTTGACAGAATTTCCTTGAGGGTTTTCTTACATGAAGAAAGCATGTTTAATTGAAGCTGCCAAAATCGATACAGGGTAAAATAACAGTTGTGTTCTTTGAGCTGGAATAAATCTAGAGAAAACACTTAAAGATGCAGGCCTAAGCTCTTTACAACAAAAATGCCACGGCAGAACAAGAATATTGTGCTCCAGAAGTTATAGACAAAGCTTGCTCAGAATACTAACCATGGTAGCACAGTGTATATCATATTTTTCATTTCTCGCTAGACAGAGTAGGAGACCTACAAGGAAATGTATGGATTAAATATTTCTACAAGAAAATATAATTATAAAAAAGGATGCAAAAATTGTTTTCTCTTTCTATGAAGTCCTCATAAGGAGTAAATATATCAATAACTTTAAGAAAACAAACAGTCCCTAAACAACATAAAATAATTTCAGGGCACTTATGTCAATATATATCACCTGAATAACAGATGTACTAGGTTTAAATTGAAGTGCCGTTAACTGTTGATGAAGAAGAATCTGCACTCTGTCCTCACTAAATTCATTATTCTTAGTTATATAAAATGTTGCTAGATCCCAAATAAGGGCTATTTATATGTGGCTTTATGGCACCCATATCTTTGAGCCTGTTCCAGGGAAATCTTTCCCAGAATCTTTCCCAGAAATGTCTCTATTGCTGTCTCCATAGTACCACTCTGGGACAAATCTGCTGGGTAGAAAACTGAGCTGAGAATGGCTGAAACACCAGTTCCCCGTCTTAGATCAGTCTGATGGGTTTATTCTAGAAGTAGGGACTAAAAGCTTCCAAAATCACTTTACTTTGTAGGTAGGAACATTGCTCTGGCCTAGGATGGACCAGAGAGTGGGCTGCTATACCACTGATAACACTTGGTTTTTAGGTTTTGCTTGTCTGGAGGAAACAGCTACATGAGAGGTTTTTGCCCTTTATGCTCAGAGACTGAAAGCATGATGGGCTTTACGGTCAGTTCAGCAGGGCCTGCACTGCAGGGGTCTAGCAAATGAAAGTAAACTTCTCAGTCCTGAGAAATGACTTCTGAAGACTCACACGCGTGGCTGGGGCAACAGGGCACAGTTCAAGCTAATACAACTCTGTCACTTAATCATCACAGATACGTACACCTGGCTGTAGGGACCAGTGGTTTCAGCATGTCAGTGAAAACTCAGGAAAGTTATATCTCTACCTGTAGACAATGTTGAGGCCAATTTCAGAAGATATGTATGGTCACAGCCTAAGACCAAACCACTGCATCCAATTCTTCTCTGCCTTAGTAAATAGGGATGTGTGTAGTCTTTTGTCCCCAAACCTCATGTTTGAATGCAACATTAAAAAAAGCAGAATATGAAGTAAACTTAAATTTAAAAGACAGTCTATCTGTGAAATGCCTTGCCAGCACTGAGAAACTGGGATCTCCGAGGCTGTAAGGCAGTGGCAAAGGCAGATTTTGAGAGCCTTCTGCTTAGCAGTATAATCTGTGAAACTCCCAAGAATCAGTTCCACAGAACATATCCAGACCCCAGAAAGCTCATCACAACTGGGAAATTTAGTGTTTCTGTTGTATAGCACTCCCTCACTATGTGATTGTGCATAGGTTTTAAAACATTTTTTCTCTTAAAATTTTTCATCTTAATTCATGTATTTTAAAGACCTGCTACTACACCACAATGTCTTTTCAGCCCAGCCTCATTGTGAAATTGATAATTTCCTCACCATTTCTCTTTTCAGCAAAACCAAATTAATGAATGAAGAAAAGTGTAATAATAATGAATGTGCAACTCACACTTGTTACTGGGCGATTATATCAAGCATCTAATTAAGTAAAATTAAGGTTTAAAAGTCTGACACCAAGTCAGAGAAGTGCCAGCGGTGTATATATACTGTAGAAATGTCTGTTTCTGAGTTCAATTCAAACCAGATATTCGGATATCAGGTATTGTAATGCTATTTCTTCTATTCAAAATTTTAAGAACCATCTCATGAAGCCCACTAAAAAGCATCAACAAAAAACAACCCCCAAAAAACCCCTGGACAATACTGTAAAACAATTCTCACTATTTTATGGCATACATCTACATTTCATAATAACGGAAACAGTATTTCAAGCCCTTGGGTTTGTTCTAATGGCAATTACACAAAGGATAACCCAAGGTGACACTCCTCCAGGCATCTGACAAGCTGACATTGACAGTATTGTAAGCTACAATATTGCAACTGTCTGCATGAAGGCAAGGCAGTATCTACAAAGCTGGCCCTGCTCTAGCTTTCAGTGTCAGATCCACTCATCCTTCTACTCTAAACAAATATATTTATTAAAGCTATTGCAAGAAAAGTATACTCTCTAGTCCTTCACAGCCAAAACCAAATGGTCCAAATGGATGTGAATTTAATGGCTGTGGAAACACCATGCCCTTGTTAAATCTGCCCTGTTAACAGAGCAGCTTGGGTCTCATGACAGTAGTTTTTACTCGGTTGTGCAATATTTCAGCTTGGGCATCATCTTATTACATTGGTGTCAGTAACTTTCCGTTTGATATAAGAAAATTACAAGTACCCAAGACAGCAAGTGTTACAAAAGCAGACAATCTGAACTTCAGTTTAAGTGTAACAGAAAACACATTGTCTTAACATGGATAAGTATACAATAGGGACATCTAGAACTTCAGGATTTCTTTTAATGCTTCTGTGTTATAACAACCATACAAATATATTTGGTGCATAAAAGTGTTTGTAGGTCTGGACTGGATGAAAATTATTTTAAGAGCATGTTAAAGTTTTTTGGATTTGCTTTTGTTGTTTCTGGTATTTATTTTTTTTTAATTTATTCTTCTGCAACATCTTTAAAGGAGTGGAATGAATGATAACTTTAGATACTTAATTTCATGACAGAGTTATAGTTTAAGAAAATAATATTCTTAGAGAAAAATAAGAATCAGTCTAGCTAGAGATTCCATCTTTCATATAAAGTTCAAAATTAATGTTCTCAGCAGCTATAGTAATCAAGGCTCTTGTGGCACTTCTAAAAAGCATAGAGTTGTTAATTCCAGCGTCTTGGTTAAATTGTATATTGGGTAAATCAGTTTACTCTCCAATTCTGCTTAGACAGTTGCAGTCTTCATAACTTCTGCTACATTACCATAAATCAGTACATTCTGAGTGGTTGCACTTCAGTGGAAGGGATTCAATTTCCATGTGTTTGATCTGCAAATTGCTTTAGGATTCTCTGATATAATAGTAGTAAAAATCACGAACTCAAGGAATAAAATTCCACCATGGGGTAAAATTTCTTCATTGAGCTAAAATAATTGTATTTTTTTAATATCAGGAAAGAATTCAGCGATGTTGAGTGGAATTTTTATGTCTCAAATATGTTTTAAATAAAAGGATTTGGATTCTTAATTCCAGGGAAAATATTACCCTTTCCCAAACTCTGCCTTCCTCCACTACAAATCACTAGATATGAGGTTGTTTTGTGAAAAATAAGATTCATATTCCCTCAGTCTCTGCTGAATTAACTTCGAATTCAGCTCAGTCTGAAAAATGAAAGACAGTGAAGTGTGTTTTATCACTTCATGGTGTGACATGCTGTGTCAAATTAAAAATAATAATAAAAAGAGGTTTAGAGTTGTCATCACCTTCTTTGTTGATGTTCATTCAAACTATTTTTAACAATTTGGTCCAACTCTAATTATCTCTGTGCTTGAGTAAAAATAATGGCAAAATCACAGATATTCAGTGCAAGAATGAATTATATATGGATTATTTCTCTGGAGTTAAAATATAATTCCTTGTGCAGCAGAAGCATGGAAATACTATGAAGAACATTTAATCTGAATGGTTATATTTTCATTAATTGTCTTATAGTAGGCCATTAAAGCTAAGAAAATAAGAAAGGAATTTGTTCCCTACACCACATCTGAATGTTACGCATTTGCTTTTTTTCTTAAGGAATTAAAGTTTCTTTTTTTCTTTTTTTTTTTTTTTTTTCCCCAGGGAGATTTTCAGTAAATAATAATATTGTATGTATTGTATGTTTATTTTTCAAGGGAAGTGAGATTTTTTTTGTTTTTAACTAGACCATGAAGAGGTCTCAGATACATAGTTTGATTCTGAAACTATTCACTTAGCACTTTGGTTTTGGTTTCTTTATTAATTTTGTATTACTAATTATTAAGTATTTTAAAATCACAGTCTTATCGGAGCCAGAACACGAAAAAACCTCACACCCCAACAAACAGACAAACAGACAAAATATCCAAGAGTAAAGTTCTTTCCCATATCCCTTAAATGATTTGAAAATCTTTTGTGGTCCTCCAATTCAGAGCTGTTCCAGAACTAAAGAAGTTTATAATTTGGAAAGACATGGTGTCTGGCTTTCTTTGTTGCCTTTAGATGCTCTAATTTTTAGATAATGAACTATTTATTAGCACTTCTGTATTTGTGTGCTTCCTAAGTGAATCCCATACAATGGAGCATTTAATCCCTCACAGATTAGAATTTTCAGGTGAAGGCACTTTGATAAAAACTTCCAAAGAGCCCTCAGGTTTATTATTTTGCTTTTACAGCAAGTAACTCCTATCTCGCTCTTCTAAATGATAGCTATCAAACCATTTTCTGTTTCACACATAGATTGCAAGGAATCTGACAGATGATCCCAAACACCCATATCAGTTAGAATGCCACTAAATTTCATTAACCAGAACACATTTCTGGTGAAGGTACATATATTACAGCATTGCTTAATCACAGGCTTTAACAGAAGTCTCAGAATGTTGAAATCTGCAGCTTTTCATTTTCAATGACTAGCTTTTTCCTTGATCTTCTGAGATATCTTCAGCAGACTAACTAAGGGAAGGGACTAGCCATCATCAGCTCTATGGCTGCATCTGAAGGTCTTCCTGAAATGTGAACGTAAGTTTTCTGCTCTTTCCTCCCTGCTGTGTTGATTTCTATTGCTGTCTTTTTCCTCTCACCTGTCTTCAATCTTTTTCATTTTACTTTCCGTCTATTAAGAGCCTGACTTAGCAAAGCAGCTGGTGGAACATAGCTGGGGCCAATTTGGCACACTAAAAGCAGTACTATGTTCAGTGTTTATCTAACAACTTAACTGCAGGAAAGTGAGAAAGTGACTGCATTTTTTTTTTCCTTTTCTTTTTTTATTTCCTTTGCCCATGTATAGTATGTGACTATTAGTACTTTGTTGCAATCCAAAAGAAACTGGCTAAACCAGACATAAGAACTTCGAGGAAATGCCTAAAACTAATATTCTTACATTTCTTACACTCGTTCACAACATTTTCGATAATGTTTTTTTGTTATAATTTAGAAATAAATGTTCTTGGGTTTCCCCCCCTTCACTCATAGAGAGATTTTGTAATTAACATAAGGCAGTTCTTAGAACAACATATTTTCAGATTTCAGTTTCAGTTATTTTCTACATGGATATTCCTGTTGTCTTTTACTTCATTGTATGTGTAATTAACATTAAAAATAAATTCTTGCTTGGTAATGTACAACTAGTGTAAGAATATCCTACAGCAGCTACCCAAACTGAAATTACTGTCAGCAATTGGCTGGGGGGGTGGAGGTGGGGGCAGGGAACAGCTCAAATGTCTTTACAATCTGCCTAATTTATCCAAGCAGAATCCTAACCCTCTAGCACCTTTTGTTGTCTAGCAGCAAGGAAAATTTTCTCCCTTTTTCACATCCTTAGTAATAACTATAGCAGCCTTCACATAAATGGACTATTCCAGGAATGACGCTACTGAGCCTCAGAAAGACAAAATGATACTCTGAGGAAGAAGAGATCACACCTTTTGTCTTCACATGCCTTGTTCCTGGTTTATTGGCATAATTACCATAATAAGTTTCTTTGGTCTTTGAAATGCTGAATTCCACCATTAATTTTATGTGCTTAGAAAGGGTGGGGTAGGGTGAAAACTGCACATTTTTAAGCAGGATTTGGGGAAATAAATCTTTTTTGATTGTATTTTTGTGCATAGCTTGCACAAGAGGGTTCTGACACTTGACTGCAGCCTCCAAATAAACCTGCTATATAAAATGACAACAATAATAGTTATGAAAAGTGGCAGCAGACACTTTGGTTTTTTCCATGCTATACTCAAGAAAAAGCTCTCTATCCTACCATTCATGTTATGCACAAAACATTGGTGTTCATCGGCATTGACTCTTGGTGATATAGCAGGTGGAATAGGTGGCCATGCCTCGGGTAAAGTAGTTGCTATTACTGCTCTTGGACCTCATATTTTCTGCCAAACATTTTCTCATCTTTAAAGATGTGTTTTTCTTGGATTTTTTTTTCCCCTGTAGTAATAGGTAGTAAAATAGCTATTTAAACCCACTGATCATATATTAACTGTTCAGGCTCACTTATTACAACAGATTTTTGCAGGCATGCCTTGAGGATGACATTAAATAGAATATCTAAAGCAGTAAGTTGTCTCTGTTAGAGGTTTTATTGTCAACTGAGAGAAATTACACCCAGATGCTCTGTGTTCCTCTTCATTCTTCATCCTCACCGAGTCCTGCTGCTGAAGGCAGAGATCATAATTTTTTGGTGTGAGTCAGTAAGCCTTGCATGATAATTTGAGATTTTATGGTTAAGGTCATTCTTTACCTTTACTTGATAATAAAATCAAATTAAATCAAACCAAGTAGAGAAACACACTCCCACTCTCCCAAACCCCAAAACATATCTTCATGCCTTAGCATTAAAGTTTAGTGAAGTAATTTTCATGAATCATTCCTACATCTTAAGTTGACCACTAGCAAGTCTCTGCTATTCAATACCTACAGCGTATGAGGAAGGGTGTTCGTGAATATCCTGACTTATGGAGGAAGGTAAAACAAACTTCCATTGCGTTTGATAACTCTTCATTGCACCAGCTGTATTTCAGCAGTGTTTTATTTATGAATGATAGGGCTTAAGCTAAAACCAAGATATGCGAAAAAAAAGGTACAGACCAAAGAATAAAAGCAAGATGACTATATGAGTAATCAAATAATGCCTAGAGATCCCTCTACATGGATTGCAATTGACTTTTTCTTTTTATGTAAAACTTTCTTTTCACCAGAGAAGCAGAAGAAAAAATGGCTATCACAGAAGAGAAACTGAAGAGTTAGTGCACAGAACAAGATAAAAAGAAGCTGTGAGTATGTGTGCTGAGCAGGAAACAAAAAGCACTAATACATGAATAGAACCAATACAGAATTAGCCAAGCTAACAGTCAAGTTATATGTAAGAGAGAGTAGAAGTGAAATCAGAGGGCAAAAATATTGCTTAGATGATCAAAAGATGTCTTTTTATACAGCAAGTGATTAAAATAAGGAAATAAGAGAGGATTGGAATAGAGGTGATAATTAGAACAGGCTGTTCATTTTTCCATTAACTCACATACCAGAGTTGTCCTGATTTGCAAGTTTATGAATTTCTAGACTTTTAACCCAGATTCTTCATAGCCAATTTGCTCACATTTCATCTAGAAGCCATTAGTAAACTCCACAGGTAGAAGTGCTTTGTGTCTGCTATATGATATTGCTTTTACATGTCTGAAAAGGATCCAGCTTTTCATCATTTTTGGTTCATGACATCAACGAGTTATACATATAACACAAAAGTGCATTTATCTAAATAATGAAAGGCTGAATTCCTGCTGACAATGAAATTAGTATTCGTTTATTGTAGCTGAAAAAGCTACGATACATTTCCCTAGTAAAAACAAATAAAGAAAACTTTGAAGAAATTTCTTTCACTCTTTTTTGTATCACAAAACCATGTGGCACTGTATAGTACTTTTATGGGGGATTTAGGGGAGGTGGCACCGTAACAGGAGGAGTTAATCCAGATTTAAGAGTTGTGGAAAGAATGATACGTATTCATATTGATGCACTATGTGTTAATTTAGTTAGATTAATAGTTTTTTTGGGGGAAAGAGGAAGAAAAGGAAACAGACATATATTTTACTATTAATCCTGCAAAAATACCATAATTTCTTTCAAAATTCATCCTTTTCTAAAACTGTTAAAAACTTCAAGTGCCTGACTGGAGTTTCAATCAGTCTTCAATCAATCATTGTACTAAAAACATATAAATTTGAGGAGAAGCAGAAAAAAGGAAACAAATCAACAAATAAAACCCAATTTGTATTTCTTGTTAATTTTGGCTTTTCTAGTTATCAAATAAATCAATAATTAATAAATATCCTGAATATGTGGACGTTTGGGAGGTTAGGAAGAGTTGTTAGGTTGCATCCTCCAGATTTCCCTTTCCATGCTAGAAAGAGAGCTGAAAGTATTCCCGCACCAGTGCCAGGGAGGTCACACCAAGTCCTTCTTGATGACAAGAACAAGTCAGACAAAAGCAGAAAAAAATGTCCAAATTACGGTGGTCAAACACAAAACTACTTTACAAGTACCCCTGAACGACATAATTTGCTTCACTTTATGACTCCTTTCCTCCTGATTTCCCCTCCAAAGTTCTTCTCTAGTTATGGCCCTTTGCCTCTCCCAAATAAAACACCTGCTCCTGGTTGTTCTTAACCCATTGGCCCCAGTCTGCTGTCATGATACCCTTCTTTTGGTATTTATGATAGGATTACAATAGTTATCCCTCTTCAATCAGCGATTTGCAAAGTCACTATTCTATTTTTGTTATCTACAGGGTATTTTTCACACCATTGTCTTGTTTGTGTAGCTGTAATTTAGCATTAACCATCTGCTTAGACTTACTTTCTTTTTGATTTAAGGAATGTTCAGCAGTTTCTCATGTTGCTATCTTATTAATATAACTATATGGCCAAAGTAATTTGTCTGCAAAGCTCAGCAACATCACCATCCACTTCCAAACATATACCTTACCTCTTTGAGCAGAAAAGACCTTCTGTATTGGTCCTTTCCAAGGTGTGGAATTCATTACAAGTATCTTTGCTAATTTAAACAGCGAGCACAAGTTTGATCAGTTGACCTATTAAAATGGACATGCAGATGCCTGGAGAAACTTATGCTAAAGAAAAAAAAAAAAAGGAAGAAATAGCCTTTGTCTTTCGACCTCAGTAGTTAGCTACTAGCCTGAACATACTTAGTTCACAGAACCAGAATGTGTATGTGTGGTATGTGCACGTTCATGTCTGAGTGCAAGCCTCATCCTACTCATTCTTCCATCATGTTTGTAGGACTGACTTCTAGGTTTAAAGTATTCAAAACCTAAGTCATATTTAAAGAACTTGTGAAGAAAATTCCAGAAGCTGCTACCGACAGGAGATATTATCTTAAAACTTTTAGCAAGGTGCCAGTGAAGAGCCATAGGTAAAAGGAAATGATGTTTTCTCCACAGGCACAACACTACTTAAACAGTGTCTAAATTAAAACATAGCTACAAGATTATATGAAGTTCTTCCTTGGAGAAAATTCGGTTTTTAACTAGATTTAGTTCAATTGGATAAACATAGTCAATTATAATGCAGAATACTTTCACAAGGAAGCAATAAAGCATACTGAAGACTACTAAATGTTTTGTGGTTCGGGATTTTTTTTGTTGGGTTTTTTTTTTTTACAAAAAGTCCTTTTTGTCCCACTAAAAGTTTTACTTTTACTTTGTTGCACTATGCAATTTTAGTATGAAGAAAATACATTTTTTTTCTTCCCCAATTTTTTCACCTATTTTTCCCCCCACTGTTTACTCTCTTTATATTTAATAATTATTTTTTCCTTACATTGATCTCTTTTTCTAATTTATTCTTTTCTGTAGTGGTATTTTCCCTTAATTTCTTATTGTCACGGGTTGAGGCTGGGCCAGCCACTAACAAATGACAGACGCTCTCTATTATTCTCTCTCCCCTCCAGAAAGGGAAAAGAAAAGACAACAAGGGAGAGAGACTCTACGGTTTGGAAAAGAAAACTAAAACAGCTTTAATGAAACAGTGTCAATAAAAGAAAAGATGATAATAAGAATAAGGAAATAATTAAAAATATACAATATGTACAAATATATACAAACCCAATACCGAACCCAACTCCCCCCACCCTGATGACAATACATCACCACCACACTGCAGGGCTGGCACTGGGGCAGTCCTAGGCTGGACTCGGAAGCAGATGGGAATTGGATGCAGGAGCTGGACTCAGGCACTGGATTCAGGGATGCACGGATCAGGATGGACGACAGAAGAACAGACAGAGTCCTCCTCAGATGTCGGCCATCAAAAAAGAGAGAGAGACCCTCGTGATCTCTCAGCTTTATACAGAAAATGACATCTACGGGATGGAACACTCTGTTGGTCAGGTTTGGGTCACCTGTCCAGTTCACTTCTCCCTGCATGTGTGACCTTTTACGTGATTGTGACCCTTTACGCTTACGGCACCCCAACACAAAGTACAAGATTTAGCAGTGACCTTGGTCACTATAAGAACAAGTATAAGCAAGGGCCTCTCTGCATCCCATTCCTTGGTACTAACTATAAACTTCAGACCTTATCACTGCTAGAAGCAGTCACTATCTGGAAAAACATGCTGCTGTTTCAGAAAATGCAGTTAGTTAGAAGAGATTTAACTGAAAAGTAAAAGCACTGAAACACAATTAGTTCAGGTTTAGCCCAAACCAGGATACTTATTTCTAGGAACATGGATTCTTTTATTTATTCTTCTTAAAGAAATACTAAGAATTTATCATGTTATTTTTTCTTTGTGGGAGAAAATAAATAGAATTTTTAACAAAGCAACAAGAATTTCTAAACTTATTCCATTTTCTCTATATCACCAACATATTACCCAAGAAGCCAACAGAAACATTTATGGAAAGTAAAGAGGCATTTACTTACTTGAGAGACTTCTGCATCTGTCTGTAAATGGAATACAAGCATACTGCAGACACAGAAATAAGGAATTAATAGAAGTTGTGCAAAATTACTTCAGAAGACATGTTCACGTGCTATTCTGTGATCTAACCTATGTATTTAACCTGTTTGAATCAAGCAGCGTGGAATTAACAAAACAGAAGGGGAAGGGAAAAGAAGAAATTTCATAAACTTGTAATAAACACATACTGATTAAAGTCTTCTAAATTCACTCTTATTTCATGTATTTTCAAAGGAATATAATAACTCTCAGAAGCATGTTTTCTAGAAACCAAAAAGCCACAGTGCTGGAAACAAAACTTGCAGTGTCTCTCATGCCTTTATAAAGTTACATTGCAACCTACTGTGAAAGTATGAAAAGGTATTTGTAATTAAAGTCTATGTTTTTTTTCTAGTGTGCACCTAGTAGGGCAATCAGTAAATTAGAAGGGAATGTAATTAAAAAAAAAAAAAAAAAAAGAAAAGGTTACTCAATGTTTGAACTGCTTCTGGGAAAACATTTTCAAGCTGTTTAGTGTTAGAAAACTGTCTTCCTAGTGTAAAAAGAACAGAATAAATTTTAGTGATCCTGGAAACAGTTTGATTTTTCTTCCCAAATCTTTTAAGATTAACATGACATCTACACTTAGGAAAACATCCACTACAGTCTAGAGAGGAGAAAAAATATGTATATTCCCAGCCTTAATTTTTCAGAAATTAACTTTGCTATGAGTTAATCCTTGTTTCAAAAGGAAAACTCTTTACCCTTCAATCTAATATTCTAGGGCTTTACACTATATTTAGAATATAAAATTGCAAATAAATTCCAATACTGGAATGTGTTGGAAATGTGCGTACAACAGAAGAAACCTTTTAAGAGATGTTTGTTCACTGAGCATACATGATTGACACCTGCAGAGAGGAATGTTGATGCCAGTGCCTCTTAGGCCCTAAGTACTGGACTTCTTGTTTGACAGCACTGGAGGAGAAAAGTTATTCACTGCTTGCCTTCTTTTACAAGATGAGCCCCAGAAAACAGCTTTTCTTTTGCTTTTATCACAGTGAGCTGCCAGATTCCAGACACTACGGGAGCTATGCCATCCACCTGCTTAATTCAGGAATCATGCTGGCTATTGCATCCCAGGTCAAGGAACAGATAAACAGTTCAGACCATACATTATCTTCAGCTGACAAAATCTTTTGCCCTTCGTACCCATAGAGAAGAGTGCTGCAGTAACTACATTAGACATCATGCATGAGATTTCACTTTATCGAGCTTTAACTGTCTAAAATCAGGTGACTAATCCATATAATCATCTAGTATCCCTCTAGGCACTTAAAGAAGGTGATTCACCCCATCCAACAATACTTGTCCAAGATAGCAAGCATGAATTGTCAGTTGCAGTGCCTTTATCTCTCTACTGACAGTCATGGAAGCCTGCCTTCCCTAAAATAGGTACATAATTTTAGATGGAGCTAATAATGTGAGACAAATACACTCCCACAGCAAAACCCATGAGTATAGGCCTATGAATATAAATAACATTTCCTGAAATTCTTGGAGTCTTGATTCAGACTAACCAATTTATTACATATAATAACATATTTTATTTTCTGTTCATCAAATCATCAGTAATATCCACAAGTTACACTGGTCAGTGCAGCCATTTACAAACAGCCAGTGTTATTGGGCTGGCAAATCTATGGATTCTAGCATTAGGTCAAGTAATTTCTTGAGGCCAAAGAAGCTGAAGTTTACAGAAATGTGAAAGCAGAAACTTAGAATAAAACTACTAAATTCACCTGCCTTAGAAATCTGACTTTAAAATGTGAACAACTGGAACATAATTGTACTGCTGCGAGTAACCTCCTGTCAACATATTTGATTATTTCAAGTACAATAGATACCCATTCAATTAGTAAATAAGTTATCTCAGTATGAAGCCATATTAACAAAACATAAACCACACAAATAGTAGAGTTAAAACTCTTGCAAACCTTGAAACCTTCAGCCTAAATTCTTCTTTATACGCCTGGAAGTCAAAAAGGCAATTCTGTAGAATATGAAAAAAAAAAAAAAAAAAAAAATTAGCCTGTGGAAGAGAAGCAGAATATAAGAAAAAAGAGGGACAACTATCAAAAGATGGCACGTCCACCGACAAAGCTGAATCAGAACATATCAATCAGAACATATACTGCCAGAATATTAACTAATTAGTAATGGTGAAAAACTTAAAAGAGTGACTGAAAGAAAATAGGTTGCTAAGAGTTGAAAGCTAATCTCTCTACTGAAGAAAACCTTAGGACAATTTCTCTTTCTCAGGGTACAAAAGTCAAATATACCATATAAACCCTCCCATTTAGCAGTGGATTTCTGCCATTCTGAGCTGGCAAACTCACTTAATGTCTAGATGGCTGTCTTTCAGAGTGGTCAAAAATATTAGTAGAAATTTAATTTAATAATTGCCACACAAATAACTTTACATAACCCAGGCTTTCCATAATACAGAATTTTAGAATATTGGTCACTGAACTCATAGTATATGAATTTCCTATAGTTTCAGAGAAAAAATATGTATGGGCATATTTTCATGTATTTTAGCCTCTCTGATTTTCTTTCTATTAAGCTTTCACTGTTCATAACTTCCCACATCTCTTGTCCTTAAAGTTGCTATGGCCTAGCTCAAAGCTAGCTGTAAATTTATTGAAATTATTACTAAAATAATCTTTGTTTAATCTTCTATACAGAAAAGAATAGAAGTGAGTGTGACAAATATTTGTTATTTTCTCAGCTAACTACTGGATGGCATGCAGATACTGTAGTAATTAATGTGACAAAATGATTTAGACAAAACAGTATCTAGACTGCTACTGATTCAGGTTGACTACAATGCTTAGTTCTTGTGTTAGGTAATTAAAACTATTCTTTTTGTAATTTTATCTTATTCATAAACAAAACATCTACATTTTTTTGAAACATTGGCAATAATTGCATGTATGTACAGTAATGTTGCTCATACTTCTGGAACTTCTGGAAGTGTGGGACAACGATGACAATAATGTGGAAAAGGTGTGAACTGTAAGTTAGCAATATCGTTGATGCAAGGTATGGTTTTCAGTGTAACTTTAGCTTAGGCTGAGCTCACCTTTGCCCTAAAATTCATGGTTTTGGAAATAGTTCTGAAGAGTAAGAAAGTTCCCAGAAAACAGAAAGCAGAATCAACCTAGGACTGTAAAACTCTGCTGGGATACATTGCCTGTGGTCACTCTGACTGTTTTATTTTTCAGCTAATTGCATTCAGCAGTGCCTTACAGCCCACATACCCTGCAGCCAACTGCCAGTGGAAATCAAATGCACATTGAGGTCTTTTTTTGACATGAGCTGACGTGCTGCAAAAAGTACACAGGATATTGTGTAGGTGTACAGTGCTGCAATTAAACATAGTCACTAGGACTGAAGTTTAAAAAAGGCAAACACGTGCCTGAATAGAGACTCTATCAGTCTGAAACCCTTGGAAACATGCCAGATGGTAATTAACCTGGTTTCTTTAAGCCTCCAAAACAGGTGTTGAACTCTTCAAGGGTCCTACCTCATACTCCGTTTATACACATAAGGAAATGTATCCTGTTCTAGAATCCTAAAAACAGGAACTATTGACTAAAAAATCTATCTGTGATGGGCCAAAGGCATCCAGGGTATCCTGCAATTATATTTTGTCAAACAGCATAACAAATGCATCCAGTGTGAGCAAAGACTGACTGTGGAGCTACTGCTGGCTCACTAAACCCAAGCCCACTAACTTTATAGGCTTTATATAAATACAGCTGTAAAGGACTCAGATAAAGCATATGATATGCGAAACCATGCAGAGGGTTTGGGAGAGCAGAAATAGGGACTATGGGCTGGAGACAAATTACAGCGCAAGAGTAGTATTAGAAACCTTGCTAAAATTGGGGGAAAAGGGGTTCCTCTTAAGTCATCTGGACTTCTGTTTACATCCATAGGTTCCAGAATCTATGCTAGGTGTTGTAATGTTTTATAAGATTTTTAAAGATGGTTTGAAAGTAAAATATGTTCACCTCTAAGAAGCTAGAAATATAGTTGGTTCTGTGATATCATTTTAACTAGAACATCTTTCTACAGATATTTTACCTGATATATGCAAATACCACGCTTCTATCATTCTTCTTTTATTTATGTAGTTGAAACAGGTTTTGTTTGTAGGTCTGAGAACTTTTCAACAATGTGTTTTAAGTAGCTTAGTCAATACTAACTGCTCTTGCATATTGCTCCCATTTTATCTTGAGTTTTAATTGATCTTGTAATTACTAAAGCAATAAATGTATCTAGCAAGGGAAGACAATGTCCCCTAAAGGAAATTGTTTTTATCTTTATATCTTGTTATATTTAAAGGGGGAAATTTATGTTATTTTTATAACTATACCAATATATGCAGCATGTAATGATAAGTAAGTAAGGACAAGCCCTCTCTTCCAATCTGCTGAAGCGTATATGTTCGTGCAATTCCAAGCTTCATATGTTCAGAACACTTGTGGAAATCTCAGAGTTCAAGTTTCCAGAATGATTTTTAACTTTTTCATTGAAGCTGTGGACAAAGAATATGACCTCTGTATACTCCATTGTTACTGGAAAAAAATGGGTCTTGCAACCAACCTGCAAAATAAGAAGTGTCAGAAGAACATTGTTTAACCTGTTGTCATGGTGTAGCCCCAGAAGGCAGCTCAGTCCCACACATCTGCTCACTCACTCCCCCCACTGTGGGATGGGGGAGAAATTCAAAAGGGTAAAAGTGAGAAAACTCGTTGGTTGAGACCAAGACAGTTTAATAGATAAAGCAAAAGCTGTATGCACAAACAAAGCAAAATGAGGACTTCATTCACTGCCAGTTCTCTGCTAGCATAGGACAAAATGAGTCTTTAAATCTGATGCATCCTTAAGTGCTAAAACATCGTTTCTGTGATTTTTTAAGTGTTCATTTTTTTGTCCACTGCAGAATGAAATCTCAACTTTATTTTTCGTCCTTCAGGAGATAATTCTTTTTTTTTTTTTTTTTTTTTTTCTGAGTAAACGTATTCAGATACATTGTTAGCTTCTAAATTTGCTGCAATATCTTGCAGAAGTCATGGGTTGTCGTTAGCAGCATTGTGCTGATGGAAAACATCTGCTTATGTAGCCAAATAAGAAAAAACATTCCCAGTGTACGAAATCTGAGCAAGAGAATAAGATTAAAAACTATGACTATATCAGAAAATCAGTGTCAATGCTTTCACATGCATCACGTGATCAGTTTTGGACTGACATAAGTCCATATAAGTCAAAACCTGTATGGCTTTATGTCAGTTGTGGGCCTCTGACTATATTTTAGTGGGCTAAAAATTCTTATCAAGTAGCAAAGGCAAAGAAAAAAGCCAAACATGTTTTTTCTCTTGGAAAAAAAAAATTTTCCTGTAAGGAAAAAAATAAATATTCAAAAAGGCGAGGTTTGTTTTGTATCCATTAGGGATAGAACAGGCATATGAAAATACGGCACTGAAGGACTTTAACACATACAAAAACTAGAAACCAGATTGATATTTTCGAACTTTCACACTGAAAGCAGAGATGTAAGCTTGATTAGCACATTCTACTGATCTTAATATGAATTAAATTAGGGTTTTTTTAACAGGTTCTTATATTATTTAAGACTGATGTAAACACACAAAATACTATTAGAGGAAGGACTATAGATGAACAACTTCAACACTTTGCAGGCAGTTCAGCAAGATTGACCACATTTCTATTCTCAAGTTTGTTAACGAAGTTTGGCTGTTTCTCAAGGGATTCTCAACATATGCAAAATATTGAATTTTTAAGACTTTGTAGATTAAGTACTCACCTGAATGTTTCTATAATAGCACATTTTAAAGAACAATTTTGGAACACATTTCCTTTCCCCTATTTTATAAAAATGCTATTTCAAATTGTATAAATAAAGGCGAATTAAAATAAATAATGATTTTTTTGTGGTTCTTGGTCATAATCTGTACCATCTTCCTTATAGTAAATCTTAATTTAATCTTTTTTTTCTTTATTTTTAGTTCAGTTCCTCACAGCTGACATTTGCAATGATCAAGTAAACAGAATGAACTTTACTCAAACATTTTCAGAACCTAAGATAGCTGAAGTTTCACACATCATGAATAATAAACAGTCATTCTAGTAGTCATACTGCAACAGTCAAGTAAAACAGAACTGACTCCCAGAACCTAGTTTTTCCCTTGTCAGGAGAAAACACGATCTCTCAGGTGATGATATTTAGAAATCTGCATAATCCATCTTCCTTTAATATCCTCTATTTCCTTCCTTCCATTGTAGTTTTCAAATGGTCTTTAGGAAGTAGCAGCCATGATATTAAAAACCAGATATAATTTACTACCTGTTTGTTTACTGTTCATAGTTTCTGGCAAATTTAAATCTGACTGC
Organism: Leptosomus discolor; assembly: GCF_034619465.1. Lineage (NCBI taxonomy): Eukaryota > Metazoa > Chordata > Aves > Leptosomiformes > Leptosomidae > Leptosomus > Leptosomus discolor. The sequence continues at coordinate 79,763,205 of NC_141392.1, read as the reverse complement.
TAGTCTGTCTGATGCTTTATTGTCCATCTTCCTTATATGAAGTTCAGTAATAAAGGTATGGAGACAAAAAGCTGCTGAAAACTTTTCCAAATTACATAGATTACTATTAGGTTTTATGTTTGAGTATCTCTGATACTTCGTATAATCTTGCACGAAGTCTACACTGACGTATTTGAGATGCGTATGAAATTTCTCTTTCATTTCTGGCATCCACAAAGATTTTTTTTATTTTAATCTATTGAAAATAAAACCTGTGAAATTATAGTTGCCACAATAAGAGCCAACTTCCTCAAAAAAAAAAGAAAAAAAGCCCACAAAACAAAAACAAAACATAAACCCCTCAAAACCTAGAGGGAAGTATGCGTTTGTATTTTTCAAGTAAAGAAGTAAAAAAAAAAAAAAAAAAAAAATCAAGCAATTAACATGATTCAGCTATTTTGTAATATATACCTTAATTCTCAGTTAACAGCTGAAAAAATGAGGTTCAATGTTGAATAAATGCACATTAGCATATTGCCTGAAGTATGATGGTGCTGCAGACGTCAAATTATCAGTGACATTAGTCAACAGTGCATGACTCGAAACCGTGTTATAAAGATGTTGGTGTTTAACTCGATATAACTTCATTTATGCATCTTACTCAAGGAAGGAAAGTACAATAGGAGAGGAATCATTATAACTGAACACTTCTTCTATGGAAGAATTTGCATTCACTCATGTGAAATCTGTGCACGACAGAGTTATGTTACCACAACAGATAGAAAAATGGCTGTCCTCTTGAGCTTTTAATGTCAATGAATTCTTGACAAAACTTGCAAATTTCAAGAAGAGCATGAGGAATTCACAATACAGAAACATTTTGAAAGTTTCAGATCTGAAAGAAGATCAATTGAAAGTACATTTGTGCTTTACATTACATTTGTAGCCAGTTCTACAGCTGTTGACTGCTGGCTCCTACCATGGTTACTTGATCACAGAATAAATCAAGCACCAAGACTGGAGACTATACTTTGCTGCCATATAGGAACAAAGTCCTTATGCTTAATATTTACTGTTATCATATGGTGAAAAGAGAATTGACTATAAATTTTGAGGAAAGACAAAGTTTACAATGTCAGCATTTAAAATTTTTTGGCAGTAAGAGAATCAGTAAAATTTAAACACAATGTCACCTTTTGAAGCTAACAGACTCATTAAGGATATGCTATTGAAACTAAATTAAAAAAAAAAAACAACCCAACAAGACTTTTAGAAGGTATTTAATATTTCTTTTGTACTCTTTTGGGGAAATATTTTTTTTGCTAATGAATTATTTTATGTATGTCTGAATAAAGCTATGAAGAAAATAATTTGAAGTTGACAAAGCCATCTCTTCCCTGTTAATTGGAAAAGATTACAGCCTTTATCTTATGCATCACTCTCAGACAAATCTCTTCCCAAACATCCAGAATTAACCTATAATCATACCTTTCTTGTCTATAGCACCAAATATATGTGACTACACATATCCAAGGCCATTATAGCATATTCATCTTTTGTTTCAAAAAGCATGTCTGGAAGGCTGCACTGCCAGCTCTGATAAAATGAGAATCCCCAAACAGTACTTGCAGTAACATTTGAATCCAGGTCTATATTGTATGTGGACCAAGACCAGGCAGACGTTATGAATTGGAGAATCATACTGAGAGACTAGTTGTAAAAAGCTCACAAGTGCAAATCTAGCTTCGTTAAAAAGAGTGAGAACATTCATTTGGCTGACTGTTTCCAATCACTGATCACGTTAATTAGGAGAATGAGGCACGAAACAGCAATAGGCTAGAGAACTTGCCAATGCATTCTATTTCTATGTATAGGTATATTTCAGGCTGGTTAGAAGCCTTTTCAAGATTATTATCAGACCATTCTGATGTACTACTTCTGGGCTGAAAAGAGAGTCCTGGGTTGGGCAGAGGAGACATGCACTTTTTCTACTACTCTCTAGCTTCAAAACCTGCCTGGACACATTCTTGTGTGACCTACTCTAGGTGGTCCTGCTCTGGCAGGGGCTTTGAACTAGATGATCTTTCAAGGTCCCTTCCAACCACTAACATGCTGTGATTCTGTGATCTTTCATCTCAGTTCCTAAAGAGTATCTTATGTTAAATTATATTTGATTAAATGCACAGTCTTGAACTCATTTACCCTCTAAGAACTGTCTTCAGCAATGAACAAAGGAAAGAATAAGCCACAGAGAAGAATTCCGGTCCATTGTTCTTATGTAGTTGCAGACACCTCTTCAGATTGTAATGACAAAGTAGGTTCCAATCTGCAACTCTTTGTGTAGGCAACTGTTCATAAGACTCAAATCCTAGTTACTCACTCAGTTTCTAAATCTCACTTTTGGGAGACAAGAGGTGCCTAAAAATTAGTTTTGCAATACTGCTTTTTAAAACTCTGTTTGAATTTACCATTAAGTTCTCTGATCCTCAGCACAAGCGAGGACAGCAGCCTGGTTCTCATGCCTGCTGCTGAGCTGTAACATAAATAAATATAGAGAGAAACAGGGAAAGCTACTAAATCTACTACCACTTTTGTTTTCCCTACTTTGAGCAAAATACAGAGGAAAACATTCCTTTGATGTTTACGTGTTAGGTAATAATAACTCATGCCGGTATTTTGGTGTACTCATTTAACTGTTGTCTGATACAGTCTGTGAAAAGTGGCAGTGAAGAAAACTGGATCAAACTAGCACCGCATTATTCCTTCTCCAGTTCCCTAGAGTAGGCTCTAGTATTCTGACCAGAAGTTCTCAAGCAGAAAGTATTTTTTTGCTGTAAAGACAAGCTGGCAGAAAAAAAGGCCACCAGAGAGACCTTTCAGTTCATCTATTACTAACATTCTGCACTATAATGAAACATTTAAGTACGAAAAAGAAATGAAAAAACACTGTGATATATTTTTGAAGATTTAAAATACTCACAATTGATCACTCTCTGTAAGAGAGTTAGGTCTGTTAGAACTGTAAAGGTATACTTTCAAAGCATTGTCTGGAGCTTTGACAGCCATGGCTTTAGTGACAAATGTAAGCAAAAGTCCATTTAAAGACAACCGTCTGTGTTCACTACAAAAAACCTGATGATGGTTTCCACAATGTTGCCAGACCCTAGCATTCACATTTTTAAGTGCTAGTGAATTCTCGCACTTGCTGTCAGTACTGTGCAGCAGCTGCTTTCTGTTGATGAGACTGTGAGTCATGAGAATTAAGATCTATTCTTAACTGCTATTGTACAGTGCCTCATCAAAAACACAACGAATTGTTAATTCTTTGCATTTGGAGCCAAGTCTTTACAAAAAGCTGCTTGGCTACCTTCAGTGTCATTGTGCTTCAGAGTAAAATGGAGAAATTAAAGGAGATGTTTATAAAGTTCTTTGAGCCACAGTGTTCGAAAGTGCTACACGTTTAATTCATTTTACCATCTCCATTTAAAAATAGTAGTATTCAGTATTAGTATGTTTTGAGGTAGGAAGAAAAGGGATGGCCTTTCCATGGAGCCAGAAAATTATTTTATGTATATCAGAAAACTATTTAGAAGGAAAATTGAAGGAAAATGAGAATATTTTATACTTGAAGAATTCTTGCCAATATGTTGCTAGATAGAGCTGCTGCAAATACTATCTAGGTCAGCAGTAACCAAACTTTTAAAAAACGGTCATTTTCCATGTGGACAACAGCATATACCTTTACCACATGATTTTTAACTGAAGACATGCCAGAAGCAATGTGATTTCACAGTCTAAGCCACTCATAACAGCTTTTTTTGGAGGCCTGTATTAAATCAGCCTTGTGCTGATCTAGCATCTTAAACAGCAGAGCCATATAAGTCAGAGATTCAGACAGTCTTTCTGACAAAATGGGTGTTCACAGAATTCACAGGACCTGAATCAGAGTCACAGTGGATGGGAGAATTCATATACAAAGTGTATCTATTCCTAGCATTATCTTGCTAGGAAACAACATGATAGTACTTCAAAATAAGTTCTGTTGGAAAATTATAACCTTGAGTGTTTTTAATATTCTGGTGACAGGAGAGAAAAATGTGAAAATTACACACAGAGCAGACTACAGACACTGGAAAAATATATTTGTGAATTATTGAATTGAGAAATAGCATAGAAATCATAGCCACAAAAATTTGTATGACTAGAAATTGAACTAAAACTGTGATTATACATGAATTGCTTGTTATTTTTTTAGTTAAATCAAACCAGAAGGTTTTTTCTGCAGTAATTTCTTAGTTTTAAATTTGGACAGCCATTAGCATATCTCAAGGAAATTTAACACTTTACTGTAGTAGTATTTCATGTAAATATTTCCAAAAGTTGCTTTCAGACATGCTGTTAGAAACAAAAAACCTAAATTAAGCTCTGTATTTTTAGGAGGTTTTAGTTACATTTTTAATATGTATTTTTTTAAATAAAATTTTATTTTGGCAATGAACTTCTTTTAAGTATTCAGACTGAAATATCGCCTTCCAAGTTCATAGGTAAAATCACGGACACGGACACTTCAAGACAGAGAAACTGAAGCTTCATTCTGTGACTTTTTTTGCTTTAGCTTCACAGTTAAGAACCATACCATTACTATCACCTACCTCTTCCTAATCAAAAAGCACTCAGTGGCTTTTGAACGCTTTGGAACGTTCAGTATTATTAATCAATCAGATTACTGGAGTTAATAGATTTTTTCCCACTGAGTTCATATGAAAATCTCACTTTTTGTCTTTTCAGACAACAGGTAGATACACAAAAGACCTTTGGTGTTTTTCAGAAGTTCTGGAGAAATAAAGTAATATTTCAAATACTTCGAATTTCTCATTCAAGCTACCACCAAAGCAAACAATCATCAAATTCTGTAGTCGCTTAAATTTTTACTGCTAGGAATACACCATTTCCAATTAGCCAGTAGTCAATTAGTCCACGTAACTGTACTGTTAAAAGATATCCAAGACTGCAAGGTTAAGGGTAGATCTGGAAATAAAATTCAGTCTGATTAAACAGTAGAGAGGAAATGTATCCTGAAGAAAAAAATTTTAACTAGCTTCTCACCCACTATGCACGTTCCTGTAATATCTTCTTAAGGCTTCTGTCTTCTGTTGTGGTCTGTACAGGAAATCCAAGTGCCTGTCTTGGACCTGTAGAGCAGCAAGGAGCCACAGTTTCATGCTTACTACAAAAGTAAATGATATTTGGATATATCTGAGATAATGAATCTGGAAGTTTTCCTCAGGACATAAACCCAGTTATGCAGCTCTGACATTGTCCTCATTTGGTATCAAGCAAAATCAAATGTCCCTCAGGGTCTTTTCTTCACTCTGCTCTCTTTCCACCTCCTGCACACTGGGCACATGGAACAGAAATAAGCTGAGATGTTCTCCCACCTGGTCCCAAATTCGGTTGTGATGTGAAGCCAACCTACTACTTAATGTAGACTGGATCCCTTAAAGCTTGATCCTTTACCCCTGAAGTCAGTAGATAACTTTATTTTCTTTCATTATGCACAATGAGAAGCCCGGTGAGTTCTATACAGTAGCTACAGATGTCTTCCTCTTTGCAACTGGAAATACTGTCATATTGACTTCTTAGTATATTTCAGAATAAAAAGTGTAAGTGTTCCCTTGAACGTAGTGTTTTCTGCCCAGCAAATAAAATGCATATTTTATTACACACTACAATATTCTGTAGCAGCATAAGCATGAAATCATTGCATGTGCAATGTACAAAATTCATCTAAAGGTTTATCCATAAGCAAGATTAACAAATGAAGCATTAATAAAGATTATGAAGTGCTTTCTGTGTAAAAACTTGCGTGCCATCTGCCAGAATACTTACATATTTTACCCCCACTGTACTTTATTGCAATGTCTTTATGACAGGGGGAGTTCAGGCAGATCTAACTTACAAACCTTGTATAATAACTTGGGCTGCTCTGTTTTAAACCCAAAGGAAGTAATGTTCCTGCTACTGCTAATCAAAACAAGCTTGCTTCTACACAATTACAACATCCTGACCTTTTAAACCATATATTAAGTATTTGAAAGCATGTAGTGCTGGTGAGTGTTGTGGGGTATTTTTGCCATTAGCCTTATGCACTCACATGAATACAAATTGATAATTAGAAGCAACTCCAGGAAAATTAATTTAATATTTCCCCTCAATCTTTGAGCAAAGTAATGTCTTCCTACATTAGACTTTTTTGAATTAGTATTTAGAGATATATGTTGCTATTCACAGTTCACTTGTGTGCACATACATGTATATGTGTTTTCATACATATGAGTCTGTATATATATATATATATATATATAAATATATCATAATCACAGTTTCAAAGTGAAAGAGAGTAGATTAGATTAGTTAGTAGGAAGAAATTCTTTACTATGAGGGTGGTGAGACACTGGAGCAGGTTGCTGAGAGAAGTTGTGGCTGCCCCCTCCCTGGCAGTGTTCAAGACGAGGTTGGATGGGGCTTTGAGCAACTTGGTCTAGTGGAAGGTGTCCCTGCCCGTGGCAGGGGAGTTGGAACTAGGTGAGCTTTAAGGTCCTTTCCAACCCAAACCATTCTATGATTCACAATTGAATGCACATTTATCCACAGACCTTTCACATGTTCAAGAAAGATACTTTTATCACAAAAATCTTTGTGTTGTATGTGAACTTCAGCAGCTTCAGTAAACACTCATTAACAGCTCTGTGAGAGGTGGCTGCTGTGTAGCAGATGTACCCACACCTCACACAGAAAGGAAATTAGACAGAATTTTCACATATATGTACTTCAAAACAGTTCCAAGATTTATAGTTTACTATGTCTATTTGTAAACAACTACATTAGGATATTTGAGATGAAAGGCTATATTTTCACGTATATTTAAGCACATAAAGCTGAGATGAGATGGTGCTGGGTATAAGCTTTTGTCAGTATATTTCCCAGTCTAGCACAGTAGTCCACAGTTATCAGCAATTTAAAGGAATTTATTTACCTGCCAGACACAACTTCTGATCTGGTTACTATTTCCTACAGCTGAGGTGAACACTGGTTATTTGGATTGATGGTATCATCTCCCCCCATCAGGACTAAAGCTGCTACATTTGTCTCTAGGATTGAGCTTAATTCAGATCCCTAAAGTAAAACCTAATACACCTGGAATGAATGCTCTGTCCTCCACCCCTTTCTTGATGGCATTTACAAAAGCATTTAAGATAGCTCAGGGCAGTTTTAAAAGAATAATTAATAATAATAATAATAATAATAATAATAATAATAATAATTATTATTATTATTATTATTATTATTATTATTATTATTATTTATAATAAATTCCTAAATCACTGTGGCTGCTTTGAAAATTACTTTGACAGGCACCTGGATTTTTTGGTGTTTTAACACTTTTTATAATTTGACTTCAGGAAGCTTCTTAATGGCACTTAAGGTGAGAAATCAGATTGCAACACAGTGGTTCTTGTGTTTCAGTACTGTGCTTATAACATATGTATCCTTTCAATCTTGTATTTACTTAAGATGGAGAGCTTTATGATAGAATAAAGTCAACAGAAAAAAAAAATCTGAATTCTAATTACATTTGAGCAGGGATGGACATGGAAATGTGTCCTTAATAAATAAATTTACATGTTCATTTTTAAGCAACCTTTAAAAAATACAGTATTGAAACAAATATTCTAAGTTTAAATCATCCAGGTTTTCCAGATTTCTTTTTTTTAATGGACTAAACAAGTTAAAAAAAATTAAAGACATTATCACAGCTGGGAAGTTTCCTATCTTTGGCATAAGCAGTGTAAAAAGGTCAATTTTAAAAATATGACGGGTATTGAGCATATGATTCAAGACTTTGCTGATTTATTCATACGTGCAAGTAACAGATCAGTTTGATACATGAGCCAAATCACATTTCTCCAACATTTTGTTTTGATTCTTATTCTAAGTCTCACACTCTATAGTACGCTAAGGAGAATTTTTGGCCAGTTTTCCACATGTGAAAACTATTTAGCTTATATAATACCTCAAGATATTATTTTAAAAGTATTTGTACTTTTGGGCTATTAAGTGACCAATAAATGACATTTAAATAACATATTTATGATCTGAGAGAGATGCAGAAGAAATAAATATAATAGACATGAAAAAAATAAAATCGTCTAAAAGCCTGGAAAATTGGATGCTATGCTTTCACTAATATACTTTGTGACCTGGAATGGTCTTTTTTCTTTGCCATGGCATTTTCCCCTCTAGTAAAATAACAAATACTAACTAGGGTAGATCTCCCGCAAGGGAACACTTCTCAAGATTCTCTGCAGTTTTGCCCTCTCTGCGCATTTGGCATGCTTTTAAGTCCTTTTTGGTATTTAGACTGTGTTTATAATACTGTTTTTTTCACCCTCTGGCTGATGTACTGTTTTTCTTTATGTCTGGGTAAGTAGGACATTCTTTCCTGGAGCTGTAGACTTGTGTTTTGAATTTGCAGCTCCATCCAAAGTGTAGTGAAAAAGACTCGCACACGCTGACTTAGTCACAATTGTAAAAGCTGGTCACTTTCTAATTAAGGTAGCAACCACTCACCCTCAAAACACAAAAAAATAAACAAACAAAAAACCAAAAACAAAAAAAAAAGAGCAAAAATCCCCAAACAGATCTAGACAAAAGCAAAAAAAAAAACCAAAAATGTGTATGTTTTAGTGGATTGACTGCTCATTAGTAGTTACAGTATTTTACATGTGTTCTCAGAGTGCATCTTCCAGCTTAGTTTAATTGGAAAGAAAGTGTTTTGCACTCTCCAAGACGGCTTGGCAGCATGAATCAAATTGTAGTACACAGAGACAAATAGAAAGTCCACTTCAGAAGTGTGCACCTGATCCAAACATAATCGCCAGTAAGCATACAACTGTAGAGATAGCCACAGCAATATAAGGAAACAGCTAAAAGCCAGAATTTTATACAAATAATCTGCATGTTTATACTTTTATGAGTATGGGACTCAGTGTGATGTGATATGATATGCCTATGCATTACTGGAAATTATATCATTGCCAGTTTAATGGATTTATTGGATTATTCCCTGCATGGCTTTTTATGTTTAATTTGTGTATTTTCATTTACTTCCACAGAAATGAAATATTCTCAAAGACAATACAGATAATTGAATCTCTATTCTGGAATCAATATAAGCTTTAAATGTTCATGCATAATTCCCCAAATAGAGTAGATTGTTTAGCTCTTTCCTGAATCAGACAGCTTGTTAGGATAGCTCCTCTGATTCTAGTGGGCTAAGCAGGTAAACAAATATAAATATCTAAGGCTGTTCGGAAATCATAGAAGAAATTAAATTATATAAATTCCTCTTAAAACAACAGCAAAATTTCTTTTCACTTCACCATAATCAGCTGAATTCTCTGCTACTAATATTCACCCACAAAAATTGCTCAGTGAATTTAATTAGAGATCCTAGCTTTACTGAAAGTTGGAGATAAGTGTTGCCTAGTCAGCTAATTATTTAAAAACAGAAAATTCAAAATGTCATGAGAGAATTGTATTTTATGTCATTCACGATTTATTTAGTTGTCCCTGTGTAAAGCTTTTCCCACAAAACAGGTGAAGGAAATTCACTTGATTGTCATGGATCAGCCTTACAGCATCCTAAACAGGTAACTGTCAATCTTATTGAATGTGGAAGTTAACAAGAAGATGTCAAAGGCAAATACTGGAGAAAGTAACAACCCAGAGTGGATCACACTCAAAAATTAGTAAATCTAGAAAATTTGCAGGAAAAAAAAGAACAAAAATAGATCAAAGTCATAGATAAGAGCATTTCTTATCCTTTCTACTCATAAAGTCAGTGTGCCTTTGACAAAACCTTATTACTAATGTACACAACTATGTTTCTTAAGCTGATACATATGGATGGCTAACGTAAATCATAGAGTTCAATAGATTTTATATTTTTATATATGTTTCTTGCTACCTAAGTTACACTTACTTTGTTCCTTGTTTTAGTTCTATGTCAAAATTCCATTCCACTCTGAAATATATGAATTTTTTAAAATTACTCTCAAATTTTATATACTAGGGTACATGGTAAGCATTCTAGGTTTGGCGACATTTGAGAAAGTGTTTTCCAGCACTGCATTCTGTAAAAAGACCCAAAACTCAACAAAACCCAACCAAAATTACAGCCAAACACTGCAAAGGCATTTTATCTCAGGTTGCCATATTGTTTTCATACTTCAGCATATATCTAGGGTTCAAAATACACCCAACTATTCCTCAAATTGTCTAAAATGGTTTAACTTTTTTTTTTTCAGTTATTGAAAGGCACATACTAACACAAAATCAAACTCCTGAAGGAGCTTACATTTCAACAAGTGCCTGTAGAAGAGTAGAAAGTAGTCTGTCTAATTAGCCTAACTTCTAAGACAGAAGTTCCAAATGTTACATAAAGTCTATTGCGTACCAGATAAAAAGTCAGCAGTTCTCTTCATTTTCAGAATTAAAAATATTCTTCGGTTCAGAATTCCTGCAGTTTTCTCTTCTGAAATATTACATTAAACCATATGTGATAGCTAAAATCATATTATTTCTAGACAGAGAGGAGTGATGAAAAAATATATGCAGATGCAAAAGCCTATGCAGACAAATGTTTGAACTGTTACATGTCAAATTATATGCACAGACACTTACTTTTACTTTCCATCTGTCCATTGACATCATGAAGTAACAACAAATGTCACAGTGAAAAGATTTTTAAAAAGTCAGATCACTTACATGACCTAATAATTATCCTAAAGACTTGTGACAATATTTTTAAAATAACAGGTAAGGCACTGCAGAAGGCAGTATTCAAAGGCACTGTACAGGTAAATGAAAAATCAAACTGCAATCAAATAAAACACACATTCAATAGCTTGAAACAGGGAGAAGGACTTTACCACCTTTAGAAGAGATGACATGTAACACTTTGCCTGAATCCTTTTCAAACATGTTGAAAAACAGTTCCTTTGTTTTCTGAATATTATAAATGGCAAGAGAATTGAAATAAGTTAGTCCTTTTTTACAAAAGTTTCACAAAATTAGCACATGATTGATTTAACATCCCTTATTCGCATTCTTTCTTCACACTCCTATCACTATACATAGCATACAGTACTGTACTTTTAAAAGAGCATCCCACTAAACTTTTCCTTTCCTTCTCACCTTTACTTTTTGCTATAAAAGTTAATATTATTTTTATTTTTAAAGAGCTAAGAAGAGTTCTTCAAAGCCAGGCATCAGGATGCTGAAACTTTAAGTTTCCCAAATACGGGATGCACATTTAGCAACATTTAGTAATTGTATTCAGTTCTATCTTTGCTGCCTCAAAATCTTGGTCTCTTTTATTTTTATTTTTTTCATCTATGTTATTTCAAGAAGTTAGTATAATAATTCACCTTAACTTTTTCTTGTAGTCTTCTAGTTGTAGCCTACGTTAGCCACTAAGATAAGGGGTTAGCAAGTATTAAGACAATTTTAAACTGTTTTCTTATTTTATGTTATTAATACATTTGCTTTAATTTTAGAATCACAGATCTGTCAAAAAAAATATGTAATAATCATCAGGGAGCTAATGAGTACCCATGGCAGGTTCTTTTATCCTCCTTTGAACTTTTATTAAAAAATACAATATATCAACGCACAAACAGATGTGAAGATTGGTTCTGCCTGTGGTTTGTAGTCCTCTTGAATGGATTTCATCTTACAAAATGTAGATGACTATAACACAGTGCTAGTCACTTTAAAAGATCCCTTTCAGTGAAAGTAAGGAACATTTCTAGGTTGTAGGTCTTCTCATTCTAAAGCAGACATCTGCAACTCAAAACCTCTCTTTTAAAATAGCCTATTTTTCTCCATTACTTCTCAAGAAAGCTTTAGTGGGATCCCACTCCTGAACCTGAAAAATAATATGACGATTATGATCCATCAAAAACTCAATACACAGCAAGACTGCACAGAAGGTTGTCAGGTTGTTATCCTTTTAGCTAGATATGCCTGCCAGAGAACTCACTATATTTTTCTTAAATAAAACTGTGACTTTAGTCTTGTATCTATTTTTCTGGGTGGTGGTTTGGATGGTGGTTTTGGAGAAAATGAGAAGCAGCTGCTTCAACATTCTCTGGTTCAAGACATCACTAACTAAATTCCTAAAAGTGGGAATTTAGCTTTAACTAATGAAAAAAAAAAAAAAAACCAAAACAGTGTGCTCCTTTGGAAAAGATACTTTGAACTGTCCTTTGGGTTTCCAGAGGTACTGAGCAAGACAGAAGACGGCTTCCCCTCCCCATGCCCCCCCCCCCCCCCCCACCCCCCCCACCCCCCTTGTGAAGATCCTGTTCATACAAGCATAAACTCAGTGTGTTCATTTTGTTCCCCCTTTACGGAAAATTGCGTTTCTGGAAACAACAGAATCAAAATGAGATAATTAAAATGCAAAGAAAGAATGACACTTTTTTAGTTTCTTTTTGATGACTTGTAGTATTAATCTACTCAAGAGACAATGTGCAAGAATCATAATTTGGATTCTGAGTTTCTGCTAGTGCTAACAGAACCTCTTTTTAGTCCAAATTTTTTTTGCTTTGGGTGTCACAAATATAAACCATCTGGTATGCCAGCTGCCTATGTTTCTTTTTACATATACAGCAAGAGTGGGTGGAAAGGCTCCAAAATTGCAGACATTATCCTTTTTCTGCTTATCATCATCATCATCATTATAATCGTCTTAACATTTTAATATATGACTTTGCTTCTTTGTGGCCTCTGAGGTCTATCAATATGCTACAGAATGGAGTTTTGTTTTGCTTCCAGTGAGTACTCTGCGTGATTTAAGGGAGACAGAAATCTAGAATATATCTTATCATGGCTTTACTCTTCCCCAGTTGTAATAATTTTATTCTACGTGTTATCATAGATTTCATAACCATATTTATCCACCTGTCCGTTTTTAGAGAAGTTGAGTTTCTCAATGCAAAACAATTTTAAATACAGTTGAAGAGTGTATAAAGTCTAACTTGAGGGTGTTTTGCTCTCAGCATTTCATTTCACTTACAGAGTTTTGCCAGAGCTTCTCAAAGTTGTGTTTTCTGCTGAAGTTCTAACAGAGTAATAATTTAATTACGCCTTAGCTACAGTTTATCACCCTTCTGCCCAAGGAAAGCAAAAAATGTGGTTAGGAGTCAAAAGCTAGTATCTTGCTCATATAAGCAAGCTGTTCCACAAGTTTTACTCAGTTTAAAGGATATCCCAGGACTCTGGTCCATCATTCTCAATAATTGTCCAGACGGTTATTCAAATCTTTTTCCAGGCAATTCTTGGGAAAGCAACTTTTCCTTATATAGCATAAAGCCACTATATTCAACAAAATTTCTCATGTACATGTCAGGGGAAAAAAAATTATCCAGATGGAAACTTATTGTTCTCTAAGAGTCATCCCTCTGGGTATATACAGACTAAATGGGGTCTCTGAATTTGGAGGGTCATCAGGGACTAAAAGCTTGATGACTGATTTCACAGGTTCCATATCAGGAAATATAATGGGGAAAGAACTAAACAAGAACCATACTAGTCCTTCCTTCAGAAAATCCACCCTACCCCTGAGATCATCAAGGGAAAATTACATGACTGCACATCAAAAGCTAAATAAGAGTTAATCAGCCTTATCACTAAAATTCAGAGTAATTGTACTCATAATGGAAAGCCTACTAGGATTTTGTTCTGTGCTTGCATACTCACAATCTTGTTACCATTCTCTACTTGGCAGAACAAGATAGGCAGAACAAGATAATTCAATTCTGAAGATACCGTCTTGGAGAAAACGGTGACCTTTGGCATGGCTCATTGCAGAGTTTATCAAGCTGTAGAACAACTTTTCTGCATTAGTGGTAGAAACAGTTCTATAAAGGCAGAAATATACAATGAAAAATTACATACATAGTGTAGTGGTCTTGTTTTGTGAATAGCTGATAGATGACTATGGTCCTGTTCTGAGGAGGCTGCATAGAGTGCATGAGATTGATGTCTTAGTCTAGAGAAGAGGAACAGGATTTTGAGGGAATTAAAGAAACAAATTTGTGGGTTTGAGCCTTTATGTGAGATAGTACGAGTATATGCAAATATTATCTTTTTTTTTTTTCTGAATTACACAGGAATATCAGTGTGCTACAGCACATAGGTAATCTCAGCCTGCCAGGCAGTATCGGATCTCAGTAAAATCAAAAAGGTAGAGAGTTACTAGACTTACAGTAACCAGTTTGGGCTTACTAAACAAGGGTACTACATCTGGATATCTAAACTACATGCAAGATAAAATTTAAAAAAAAAAAATAAAAAATCTTATTAATATCTTCTGAGCAGCATTTTTTAATGAACTGAGAAAAAACGTTAGTGAAAAGTCATATGATTTTCTGTATGAGGTCTAGGAAAGAAAAAATTAAATTTCAGAACACAAGTCATCATTCACCCACCTACCCATTATCGGTTAAAAAAATTAGTATTTCATTTCTTTTCCACAGTACAATCAGGGACTCCATCTCTATTGGTTATCCACTTTAATTTACATCGGCATTATGTCGTTGGTATATTATTGCTATGAATCAACGCTGCAAGTGTCTCATTCAAAACACTACTGTTATAACACATCATTAACTGTTTTATCCCCTTTATCTTTTTAACCTACTACTGAATAACTAACAGGACATAACATCCTCTTCTGGGACAGAACTAAGGTAATGTAGTTACTACCTACCCATACCTAAATCCTCTCTACAAAATATACCAAGTAGCAAAGCTTTTAATTAATATGATAGCCAACGGCCTGGCTTTATTTTGCTTTTCTTTCTGCATTAATGTTTAATATACTTAAAACTCAGGAAATAATAAGTTCATTGAAGAGTAAAGAAGAGAAAATTTAATACTTTTCAACCATAATAACATAATAGTGACTCTATCTTTTGGAGTGACTAATAAAACCAGTCTTACTAGAGATAACCCTGGGGCCAGCACACCAAGGTTTGAGGGATGGTGCGCTAGTGAGGTCCTTCAGTCTGCTGTCTTGGTGGAGGTAGGGAACAGAGCTCCAGGTGGCAACAAAGATGCAAGGGATATTGATGTGTTAGAAACTAGAGAAATGCCTGACAACGGTCATACAGGAATTAGGGCTTCTCCCCACAAAAAGGTGGCAGGATCAATAGCCCAATTGAAGTGCATCTACACCAATGCACGCAGCATGGGCAACAAACAGGAGCTGGAAGCCATTGCACAGCTGGAAAACTATGGTATAATTGCCATCACAGAAACATGGTGGGATGACTTGCACAACTGGAGTGCTACAGTGGATGGCTACAAACTCTTCAGAAGGGACAGGCAAGGAAGGAGAGGCAGTGGGGTAGCCCTGTATGTTAGGGAGTGTTTTGATTGTCTAGAGCTTAATGGTGGTGATGACAGGGTTGAGTGTTTATGGGTAAGAATAAGGGGGAAGGTCAACAAGGCAGATACCATGGAGGGAGTCTGTTGCAGACCATCCCAACCAGGATGAAGAGGCAGCAGAAACATGCTGTAAGCAGCTGGGAGAAGTCTCACAATCACCAGCCCTTGTTCTTGCGGGGGACTTCAACTTACCAGATGTCTGCTGGAAATACAACACAGCAGATAGGAAACAGTCGAGGAGGTTCCTGGAGTGTGTGGGAGATAACTTCCTGACACAGCTGGTGAGGGAGCCAACTAAGGAGGGCGCCCTGTTGGAGCTGTTGGTTGTGAACAGAGAAGGACTTGTGGGTGATATGATGGTTGGAGGTCATCTTGAGCAGAGTGATCATGAAACGATAAGAGTAAGGAGAGGGGTCAGCAGAACTGCTCCCTTGGACTTCTAGAGGGCAAACTCCAGCCTGTTTAGGAGACTAGTTGGCAGATTCCCTTGGGAGGTAGTTCTGAAGGGCAAAGGAGTCCAGGAAGGCTGAATGCGCCTCAAGAAGGAAACCTTAAAGGTGCAGGAGCAGGTATCCTCATGTGCCAAAAGACGAGCTGGTGAGGAAGAAGGCTGGCCTGACTGAACAGAGAGCTTTGACTGGAACTCGGGAGAAAAAGGAGAGTTTATGACCTCTGAAAGAAGGGCAGGGAACTCAAGAGGACTACACGGATGCTGTGAGGTTACGCAGGGAGAAAATGAGAAGGCCCAAAGCTAGAACTTTTCAGTGTTCTTTGACTGACAAACATTTCTTTACCAAAGATTTAAATTTCAAAGCACATGACAACTCTTGAATTTTTGATGCTTTTATTTTTGCTCTGGTTATATTTATGCTTCACCTCCCTTTACAGAAAATACAAGAAAGTCAACAATAAAACATTGAAAAAATATTGAAGGGAAGACATCATAGAAGATTTGAGTGCCTGTTTGATGCGTAAATCATAGAATCGTAGACTTGTTTAGGCTGAAAAAGACCTTTAAGATCATGAAGTCCAACCATTAACCTAGCACTGCCAAATCCACCATTAAACCTTGTCATTAAGCATAACATCTACACATCTTTTAAATACCTCCAGGGACAGTGAGGAAACCACTTCCCTGGGAAGCGTGTTCCAATGTTTGACAACCCTTTCAATAAAGAAAATTTTCCTAGTATCCAATCTAACCCTCCCCTGGCACGACTTCTTTCAGCTCGTCTTTTGGCACATGAGGATACCTGCTCCTGCACCTTTAAGGTTTCCTTCTTGAGGCGCATTCAGCCTTCCTGGACTCCTTTGCCCTTCAGAACTACCTCCCAAGGGAATCTGCCAATCAGTCTCCTAAACAGGCTGGAGTTTGCCCTCCAGAAGTCCAAGGGAGCAGTTCTGTTGACCCCTCTCCTTACTCTTATCGTTTCATGATCACTCTGCTCAAAATGGCCTCCAACCATCATATCACCCACAAGTCCTTCTCTGTTCACAACCAACAGCTCCAACAGGGCGCCCTCCCTAGTTGGCTCCCTCACCAGCTGTGTCAGGAAGTTATCTCCCACACACTCCAGGAACCTCCTCGACTGTTTCCTATCTGCTGTGTTGTATTTCCAGCAGACATCTGGTAAGTTGAAGTCCCCCGCAAGAACAAGGGCTGGTGATTGTGAGACTTCTCCCAGCTGCTTACAGCATGTTTCTGCTGCCTCTTCATCCTGGTTGGGATGGTCTGCAACAGACTCCCTCCATGGTATCTGCCTTGTTGACCTTCCCCCTTATTCTTACCCATAAACACTCAACCCTGTCATCACCACCATTAAGCTCTAGACAATCAAAACACTCCCTAACATACAGGGCTACCCCACTGCCTCTCCTTCCTTGCCTGTCCCTTCTGAAGAGTTTGTAGCCATCCACTGTAGCACTCCAGTTGTGCAAGTCATCCCACCATGTTTCTGTGATGGCAATTATACCATAGTTTTCCAGCTGTGCAATGGCTTCCAGCTCCTGTTTGTTGCCCATGCTGCGTGCATTGGTGTAGATGCACTTCAATTGGGCTATTGATCCTGCCACCTTTTTGTGGGGAGAAGCCCTAATTCCTGTATGACCGTTGTCAGGCATTACTGGGGCCTGCCTTCAATAGTGAAGTGCTAGTGTAAGAACTTGTAAATTTGTATAGTTTATATGATCACAGTGGCCAAAATCAATCTTTTTTCTGTATACCCTCTCTCTTTGGAATGTTATGGTCAGAAATTGAACATGGAGCCATTAAAACATAATGCAGACAGATGTTTCTGCTTGACTTGAACACAAGTAAAAGGAATAACTACATTACTGCTAACTAATGGAACAAAATCCATACTTTTTTCTTCCAATATAGGCCATGAAAATAACTTTTTCTTGCAGTGTTTCATGTGTTAGAACTTGGGTTGATAAGTTATTTGTAAGTTGTGAATTACTAAGAGAAGAGAAGTTCATAGCTAAAAAGAACAGAGGAAAACCCTTTTTTTCATTGACAGATTCCATCTTAACTGCAGAAATATTTTATTATTGTAGAGGAAATGTCCCAGTTAAACAGTAGAGCATTTATCACTGGTATCGTCACTTCATCTAGCTGTTAGATAACTCATTCAACAGAACTATCTTCCTGGAATAGAGATAAAGATAGGGGCTTTATATCATTAGCATTGTTAATATCCAAATTCTAATGATTCCCAGAAATAAGGAGGATAGAGGGAAAACCCACTGAACAGACGAACAATAACTTAAACCATATCTTAAAGCAAAGCAGTAAATGATCCTGAGACAAAAATTTTCCTGACAAAAAATATTCATTTGATAATAATTCAATTTCTTTAATTAAATTACCAATTAATGAGAAAACAAAAAGGGGGGCTTGGCTCATAAAACTGCATTCTTGTTAACAGCATTTTCTATCACTCTTTTCAGCCTTATTAGTTAAAGGGGATTTTTGGACTAAGGAACAAGAATCGATAAAAACATGTTTATAAAATAAGTAATCAGGAAGTAAAAATCTACCCCAAAATGATTTGGACATGTATTTAAGGTAGACATTTCCTTTTCTTTCATGTCTTATTCATGAATGTTGGGACTACAACTTGAAGGTGGTCCAGTGAGGATGTTAGAAACTTAGGAGGAAAACAAGGTCTGAATGGGATATAAAAATCAAAATGCTGTGAGAAACAAGACCAGTAATGGAAGCTGAAGCAAATTAGATTTTGCCTTTGTGCAGCTGCTTAAATCTGAGATAGGAGAAAGGTGAGTGACTAACTTTGGACAACTAAGATTTGGGTCTGAATTAGAAAACTGTTCTTCATATTACAGTGTGAATGAGAAAGAAACCCTAAGAACACGGTTTCACATACCACTATGCTGATCTAGCATCTAGCCTCTTTGCTTCACAGGTAATGTCATATCGGCATTGACATTTCTCTGCTGCTCAATGAGCTCAGTCAGAGCAGAGGACTCATTCACAAACAAGTAAGTAGTTTTACACTGCTTTAGCTCCTGAACAAGACCACCAATGAGGGTCAGACAAATGTCAATGCTGACACAGGGGAAGACAGGGAAGAGGACAGAAGCACTCCTTTTGGCAGATTTGATGAGGTTAGCTGTATCCTCAAGTTTCACTGATAAATTCTGTCTCTACATCAACCCTTGGTGGAGTTTTTTTGCTCTCTTCTATTTTTCTCTCTTCTAGCTAAACCATAAGGACATTATGGAAATGAACATCCTAGTTTAAGTATCTAATTTTAGGCCTAAAATTAGACAATACAAACATACACACATAAAACCATATTTATTTTGTGGCTTTATAAGTTTAACATTAAAGACACAGCTTGTGCAGTGATGAATTTGCAGTCTTGTGCTTAGCTGCAGTGGTCCCATGTCACCCTGTTTCAATTTACCTGCTAAGTTCAATCAGCCATTAAGCAATAAATCTTTAAAGCCATGTAGGGGACATGTGTGCACAAATCAAATTATTTATTAACAATATACCTCAGCAAAGTGTCTGTGCAGGCTGGAGACCTCCTGCACACCACTTTAAAAATAAGGTCCCTGGAGCTCAACCCAAAGAAATTGATTGAGTGCACTAATGTATTCTCATGTGTTCCTCTTGATGCTGAATTTATCTCATGCATGAAAGACTTTGCAGGGCATTACACAAGTTCTTTATTCCTTGCTCTTGAAGGTGTTAAGCTAAGAGTTTTCAAGTATGCCTAAGTATGTGCAGAAAGCAACGCTTTGCAAGTATTTCTGAAAAAACCCACATAGAGTCAGGAGTGAAGTTTTGCCATTGTTCCATATTTGCTTCAGTAAGTCAGAATTATTGAGTTTATTTGCAAAAGATCTTACCGCACCATGGCATACAGTACCTGAGGATTGTATATGGCTACCAAAAAGATGTTTTATCTTATTTCACTTTAGCACATTTCCCAGTCTAGTTTGCCATTTTAATCTCATTTCTATTCAAAGTGATTTCCCTGGATTTTCTCCATTTATTTCTTGATCCCTTATTTTGTTCTTTTCTGTATTTTAACCATTCTCTCCAGTCTGTCATTTGCCACAGTATCTTACCTTTTGTGTGTTTTATGACAAGGAAATGACAGATGCATAATCTGGTTTCTAGTTAAGAAAATATATTCCAAATTAAACTTGAATAAACACTCAGTAACTGGGTAGCTTATTTTAGCCAAATAACAGGCATTAAAGAGTGATGTATCTTTATGGTACATGTTTCTATAATGTGTGTTTGCATAAGCATTAACATAGCTTAGTAGCATGTTACAGGAATGAGTAGGTATAGATAATGTATGTTAAAATTTCCCCAAACAATACCTACAAGCAAGCACTGAGGCAAGTATTAATTAGGCAGCTTCTGAACTGTTCAGCTTTGCCAAATACTTTGATTGAATTTCACATGGGAAGACATATGGTAAATGACATTGTGCCTGTCCTAATATAACAAATGTGATTCAATTTTCATGTAAACTTATTCTGAAAATTTCCTTGTGTGGTTTACATATGCATTTTGTATTAAACTAGTTACCCTGAAGCAAATGTTGTGGATTGTGCACCATAATTCTGTTAGCAAGGGGAACGCAAAGATCATCAAACTTGTAAGTTTCATGATTATATTAAAATGACCCTGTAATCACAATTTTTAGATACTAGTTAATATTTTGTTTACATCATAAACTTTATGATGATGGCTTTTTTTAAACTTTGCTACAATATAATTGCATCATAATTAAGAGAAATTAATCCCACCTTGTAGTTAAATACACTTCTATTTTAATCTACAAATAACTGTGAGAATTCTTGTTACTGTACAGTGAATATTTTTAATATATTTACTTCCACATTAAGAAGATCAATATTAATAAGACAACACAATGAAACAATAATGGATATGAGGTATTTACAGGACATAATACAACTTCTATAGCACAAATTTCATATCCCTGTAACTGCTCATCTACAAACTGGGAAGGCCTGTCGTTCACAGGAGAAATTGTGAAGTTGATTAAAATCACATCACTTGATAAGTTAACAAGTTTATATTAAATAAATTTTGCAAAATGAAACCACTCTTTCTGTCAAATTTATTTCAAATAAATGTAGTTCAGAGCGCTTGCCCTTTTTTGTCTTTGTGCAATTGGAATAATAGAATAAAGCAGCTACTGATTTTTTCATAAGAAGTAACATATTTGAGGTCAGCAGGGGTTCTCTTCAGAGACAGTATAATCTGGTTTCCTACCATCCACCATCTTGAATTTTTTTTGTTTTCGTTTCTCATTTAACAAAATTTCTTCTCAGTATTTCAGTCAAACAACCAGTCAAACCCTCGAAGTTCAGCTGGTTCTTCAATTTTCCTATAGTATCGAGCAACATTTTTTAAGGAAACAAGAAGTAGAAAACACTAATCAGTGTAGCTCTGCTTCAGACAGCTTCCTCCTGTAGAAACCAGAAAAGTATTTCCAAATTTCGTTCAAAGAAAACAGGAGCCTGGGGTAAGGCAGCTTCCTCCCTCCACAAGGGTTCCCGGTGAGCAGTGAACCTCTTATAGTAAACAAGTTTAGCTCTAGCATCTGTATTTCCTCGTGATGCACATTCAATTCCACCTCCAGTCTTTCACATTTAAGAAAGATTGATTTCTAATTCTTTTTATTCATAGTGAATTAAAACCTCAGGCAATAACGCACTTGTACAAGTGTAGACTGTGCAATTCATACAGCTTGAGTTCACAGTCCTTTCAATGCTTTCAGCACTTTAAAACAGCATCTGTACCAATATGTGTAAAACCCAGCTTATTCATTTGCAGAAATACAGATCATGAATGTCTTATAAAATAAAAAAATCAAATAAAACAACAGTTTGATAACTAAGTAGTTGTAAAAAAGTTCACTCAAAAATACTTTCATTTTTTCAGACCAAATTCTGCAAGAAGTTTTCATCTTTCTTAAAAGCTTTACTAAGGATCTATTGAAGGTTGAGGAAAATCAGTATGTCTTGGATCATATCCTAGCAACCTGTTTCAGAAGAATACTAAGGAACTTTGTCAAGTATGTGCTTACATCCCCAAAACTTTTCTGGAACTTAGGTGACTAAATTGTTTAAATATCTGTTTTCTTGTAATTAAGCTATGCAAGACTTCATCAGTGCTTGACGGTTGGACACAAATAGAGCTGTCTACCCCAGAAGTTTCTTTCATGTATAATTATTTTATATTTGTTATTGAAGTGACAGAGAGAGTAGTTTTGATGCGTTTCTTCAGTATTGTAAGAAGTGTATTCGGAAAATAGCCTCACTAATAATTTTTTTAAATTTTTTTAAAAGCACATTTATTTTAAGTAAGTAGTTTATCTCTTTATCACTGGTTACTTACCACAAATGTGAAGAGTTAGATTTCTGAGGAAATTATTATCTGGATTGTCTCATTCTATGAAAAGAATTGTAGAAAAATCTACAACATTGCGCTCTACCAAAAAAAAAAAGAGATATAAACTCTGAGATCTGGTAGGTGTTAATATTGTGCAGGAAGATGGTACAAAGGGTAGAATTCATCTGATAAAAAATACAAATATGACATGTCTCCTTTGACTATAATGAATACGTAGGGTGATTGGCTCAAGCACAGTCATAGAAATATTCACTGAATGGGACACTGAACATCATTTCATCCAATCACTTCCTCAAAGTGAGACTATTCTTAATGTTAGATCTAGTCAGTTTTGTTTGGGTTTTTTTTTAGTCCAAGAAAAACTTTTAATATTTGGAAATTAATTCTAAGAGCCTGGACTCCAAGGTCTTCTCAGGGGCTGAGTTGAGGGTGACCAGCCTCAGTCAATTAAATGTCCGTAAGGAATATGTCTAAACACAGGTGAAAGGAATCTCATAGTTCAATCACTTAAAGTGAAATGAGCTCAAACAAAATAACATTTAAGGTAAGATAATTTCAAAATTCTAAATGCTTTTGTTGCAAATCACCTCAAGCTACAGCCTATAGTTATATTTTCTCTTAAAAAAACCCAACAGAATTGTTTCTCCTAAACAATACTTAGAAACTTTTACATCCAGTCCTTCAATCTTCATTGAAATCTGATTGTCATCAACCTTAATATGAGCAGAGTGAACATTAAGAATCAAGCTTTCAGTCTCTTTAACAGCTGTTACAGAACAAAAAGCCTGTCTAAACAGATCCTATTATCATCAAAATAGGACATGAATATTGCCTGAAACTCTGTCCCTTAAAAACTCAAACTTTGAATCATTTAATTTCCTAGAATTAATTAAAAAAATCACAGCAATTAAATGGATGAACTAAAGTTTATATATGCTGGTTTACTACAGATGTCTCAAGATAGATGGCACTCACAAGATAGACTTTTTCCTTTAGCTTTACTGAACTCTACTATGCAGAGAAGATCACAAAAAAAAGGTTTAAAGATCATCATACATGTGTTAACATTAAACCAGAATTTGAAGTGTTGATCAAATTGATTTCTTGGACGGTATGAGCAGCTTGTCTTCAATATGAGTTTCTATCTAACTGTAAAAATTAAGAATTCAGATAGAAGTAACATGCCTTACAAGTTCTGAACAGGCTTACTGTAGTCGAGTGTGGGAATATTTCAGAATTGCACTTCCAACTTAAACTTAGTGGTTTGTCTCACTATTATGTTGGTAAAACATATGTGTTAACTGTGGCTTTTGTAGGCTGGAGCTCATAGAAAAACCCAACAGGTTAGGACTGTTTGACTAATTAAAATAAATCCTGTCACCTATTATACCTATGTGCATATACGTGTATATATACATATATATGTATACTTCTATATATACACAGATAGATATGTATGTTCTATGTCATATCTAAGAACAAAACAACACGGTATTCTCATTTTATGTATGTCCTAAAAACTGCAGAAAAGTTTCTGCAACTTCAGACAAAATACTCTTATTTTTCAAGAAGAAATCAAATGTTTAAATGAGAACTAAATCTTAAGGAAACCTGGAAGCCCAATCCTGTCCATTGTCTGTAATCTGCAACAGAAATCATAGAATCACAGAATACTGGGTTGGAAGGGACCTCAAGGATAATGTAGTCCAACCTTTCAAGGTAAAAATATAGTTTAAATTATATGACCCAGCACCTTCTCAAGCTGAGTCATAAAACTGTCCAATGTAGGGGAATCCACCACTTCTCTTGGGAGATTATTCCAATGGCTAATTGTCCTCATGGTGAAAAAATTTCTTCTGGAGTCCAATAGGCATCTCCCCAGGAGTAACTTGTATCCGTTACCCCTTGTCTTTTCCACGTGATTCCTCACAAAAAGGGAGTCCTCATCTTCTTGGTACCACCCTGTATGTACTGGCACATGGTAATAAAGTCTCCCCTAAGCCTTCTCTTCTCAAGGCTGAACAAACCCAGTTTTCTCAGCCTTTCTTCACATGGCAGGTCTTCCAGTGCTCTGATCATCTTTGTGGCCCTTTTCTGCACCCTTTCCTGCTTGTCCACAAGTATAGCGGTGGACCAAAACTGAATGCAGTGCTTAAGGTGTGGTCTGACCAGAGCTGAGTAGAGTGGGATAATGACTTCTTATCTCTGATGATGATGCCCTTGTTAATTCAATCCAGCATCCTGTTGGCTTTCTTTGCCGCTGCAGCACACTGTTAACTCATGTTAAGCTTGTCATCCTCCAAGATCCCCAGCTCCCTTTCCACAGGGCTGCTCTCCCACCAGGTGGATCCCAGTCTGAGCTGCACTTCTGGGTTATGTATTTCCAGGTACAAGATCTTACACTTGTCTGTGTTGATCTTCGTAAGATTCCTGCTAGCCCACTCCTCCAGCCTGTCCAGGTCTTTCTGGAGTGTGGCTCTCCCTTCTGGAGTGTCAACTACCCCACTCATTTTGGTGTCATCTGCAAACTTCATCAGGGTGCTCTTGATCCCAATATCCAAATCAATTATGAAGATATTAAACAGCACTGGGCCCAATACCAATCCCTGGGGGACCCTGCTTGACTGGTTACCAGTCTGAGAATGAACTATTTACTACCACCCTCTGGGTACTGCCTGTCAGTCAGTTCCTCACCCACTGCACAGACCACTTGTCTAGGTCGTAGCGTGTCAGTTTTTCGAGGAGGAGGCTGTGGGGAACCATGTCAAAAACCTCAGAGAAGTCCAAGTAGACAATGTCCATCGCTTGCCCTGCATCAGCCAAGCAGGTTGCTTTGTCATAAGAAGCAATCAGGTTTGTTAAGCATGATTTGCCTCTGGTGAATCCATGTTGGCTTTTCCTAAACACACGCTTCAGTTTACTTGTGAAATTCCCCAGGAGGATTTGCCCCGTAACTTTCCCAGGGGTTGATGTGAGGCTAATGGGTCTATAATTACCTGGGTGCTCCCTGGAATCCTTCTTGTAGATAAGGATGACATTAGCCCCCCTACAGTCTTCAGGCACACCTCCTGATCTCCACAACTTCTCAAACATCATGGAGAGTGGCCTCGCAACATCAACGAGCTCTCTTAACACTCTTGGTTGCATGGCATCCGGGCCCATCGATTTGTACAGGTCAAGTTCCTGTAGCAATTAACACACCAACTCTTCCTTCACTGATGGTTGGTCTGTGTCTGCATCACTCTGGATTTTTGTTCCTGTGGCCTGGGACCCAACAGCATTGGTAAAGACAGAGGTGATGAAGGTGTTGACGACCTCTGCCTTTTCGTCATTGTTGGTGATTTGTTCACCTTTCCTATTTAATAGTGAGCCAATGCTCTCCTTCTGTTTCTGCTTGTTGTTAACATATCTGAAGAAGACTTTCTTGAAGTTTCTGACATCTCTGGACAATTTCAATTCAAGCTGAGCTTATGCTTTCATAACTGCATCTCTGCATACCCTGGCAATGCCCTTGTGATTTTTGACAGGTAATGTTCCACTTTTCCATCTCTAGTATGATCCCCTTTTGGCTCTGAGCAGATCCAGAAGGTTACAGTTAAGGCAAGGGGGTCTCTTACTCCACCTACTTCCTTTGCCTTTAGAGGGGATGAACTGGTTTTGTGAATCTAGGAGAGTGTTCTTGAAAAACTCCCAGCACTCATTAACTCTTTTATCCTCCATGGAAACTTCCCATGGTGTCCCTTCCAATTGAGCTTGAGCAAGCTGAAGTTTGCTCTTCTAAAGTCTAAAACCTTTGTCTTGGGATTAACCTTCAGTGTGCTCATCTTTATCCCAAACTCCACAATGTTGTGATCACTGCAGCCAAGGCTGTCACTAACCAAGGTGTTACAGAGTATGTTTTCTTGGTTAGTGAGCAGCAAGTCCAGCAGCACCCCATTCCTGGTTGGCACATCTAACATTTGTATGAGGAAGGAGTCCTCTAAGTATTCCAGGTACTTGATGGGTGACAGGTGAACTGCTGTGTTGTTTTTCCAGCAGATGTCTGGGTAGTTATTCTCCCATAAGAACCAGGTTTTGCTGACCCAAAGCTTGCTTAATTGATCCAAGTATTGCTTCGTTGGTCTCATTATCCTGGTTTGGGGGTCAGTAACAGATACCTACTGTAAGGTCTTCCTTGGAGACAACCCCTCTGATTTTGACCCAGAGGCATTAGATAGGGCTTCAACAACTACCATAGTTGTGTTCTGTACATTCAAGGTTCTCCTTAATGTAGAGTGGAGGTCCTCTTCTACCCTGCCTGTATTTACAATATAGCCTATAGCCATCAATCACATTCCCCCAGTCATGTGAGTTGCCCCACCATGTTTCAGTTATTCCTATGATATCACAACTTTCTGATGGGGCACAGAGCTCCAGTTCCTCCTGTTTGTTTCCCAGACTGCATGCATTAGTATATACACACTTTAGGTGGCTGGTCTTTTGATTTTCATTTAGGAAGACAGCTGAGGCACATTTTACATTACTCTGGTTGGTCTGATTTATTCCCCAATTGGTTGTAGTGGTAATGGTGACGTGGGCATTGCCATTTTGAATCCCTCCCCCCGAGACCTCCAGTTTAAAGCCCGCCTCACCAAGTTAGCCAGCCTGTTCCAAAGATTGCCCTGACTCTTTTAGACAGGTGGATTCCAACCCTTCCAAGTAGGCTGTAGTCCTCCTAGAAGGTCCCATTATCATAAAAGCCAAAATCCTCATGGCGACACCAGCCAAGTATCTGCATTATGCGTCTATTCCTGTCTGCCCCCAATCCTTGAACTGGTAATATGGAAAGATAACTTGGACACCAAAATTCTTCTCTTTCTCCCCCAGGGCCTTATAGGCTTTCTTGCTTCTGCCTGAATTTGGGCTTACGGTGTCATTCGTGCTTACATGAAAGAGTAATAGTGGATAATAGTCCATACTTTTGACAAGTTGTGGCACCCTCTTGGCCACAGCACATACCTTCACTCCAGGAAGGCAGCATACCTCACGTGACTCCCTGTCAGGTCGGTAGATGGGTGCTTCTGTGCCCTTTAACAGGGAGTCTCCCACTACAACCACACATTGTTTCTTTCTGCGATATCTGCTGTGCATTACTGGTTCAGATGTGTCTTGTGGGCCTTGCTCACAGGTGTCTGCTGTTGTTAAAACTTCAAATTTGGTTCTAATTGAGATGCTGGAGGGTTGAGCCTGTGGTGGAGTTTTACATTTGCAGGACACCAGCGTCCAGGGTGCTTCATCCTCAGTGTCTGCTTTTGGAACAATAAGAAATATTCAGCTTCCTAATATAGGGTCTATGATATTCTCTAGTGTCCCATATGAGAGATAATTCATTTTCACAGGTACAAATACCACTGAATGTTCCCCTCCTTTTTTTTTTTTTTGCTAAGAAAGTATTTTTATTTCTAGAATTTGGTCGAAACATAAGTTATTGTCTATTTTTATGATTCAGAAGGGAAAAAAAAAAATTATGTACAGCTATCTACTTGAGTAGTTTCAGTTATAATTAAAAAAAAATCTTACAACAAAAATATACTTAGAATGCCTGATTTAGTAGTGTTTCAAGATCCTAAGACCTCTTCTCTTACCCTAACACATTTCAGATATGATTAAATACATCCTTATGAATTTAATTTGTTTTTAGGGAAGTTCTAAAAGAATTATTTCCTGTCTTTCATTTTTTGACACCAGCAACTGATAAGTTTTTTCAGGAAAACTATTACTTTAATCCTAAATCAATGGCTTTCCTTGATTTATGACACAATAAAATAATTGTGTTCAGAAGAATAATCCAACTTTCAGATCTGACTACTTTTACATCACTTAGATTTATTCTATGGAACAGCAATTCACAATGATCTACTTGCCAATACTTTTTAAAATGCCTATGTTATATATTTCTTGAACTATTAGGAAAACCAGAGTTCTTGTTTATTTCCCTTCTTCAACACTTTTGAAGTGTTCCATATTTAATTCTCTGAACCAGTAGGAAAGAAAACGGCTCTTAATCCTCAGTAGATGAACATCCATGAAATATAAACATATGTGAACTCTAGAGTACTTAATGGCATCTTTTTAACTTTATCACGCTTTGAGATACAACTTATTATTTTGATGTTGAAAGGACCTTTCTGACGTAACAGAAGAACTATCTTCCTTTCATTTTGTTTGGGCTGTCTTCTGTTTATATCAGTAATCTTGAGCTCATTGGAAACTCAGTGTGATATTAATACTATTGTCTCCTTGGGTTCACGGACCAGAAAGTTGTTGGCTGAGGACTTAATGATCTTTAGACTCAACTGACAGAGACTTTATACCATGTTTGTCAGCCTGGCATCTGTGACTAAATAGTGTCAGGGCTTGGCCTTTGTCTCTGCAGTCAGCTGACACTGTTTAGCCACATCCTCACTAGCAAATTCATTTAGCTGCTCAAATAGGTAGGCCATACACACGATAACCTGCTGGAAATGTTCTTTCTGCTCCTACCTATGTCCAGAAATTGTGTGGGACAAACAAAGAAAACCAAAGTATCACAGCTGTATCCTGACACTGTTTAGGTTGCTAGTATTGTCTTTTCTGGTTTTGGGGTGGGTTTTTTTTTGTGCAATAGGAGTTTAATAAGCAAAAGTAACTGCATGTGAGAAAATACAGAGGGTTTGTCGATATGTTTGTCTGAATTGGGCTTACGCATTTGAAAGTAACTCTATGAAACCTTAATTACTGGTTATGTATGAAAGTTTTTGAATGTTTTCCTATGTAATTCTTCTATGATAGTATCAGTGGGATATTGGCCCTTGAATGTAATTTGTTTCTTGACATTATATTTATCTTACTATGTCTTATTGTGTCTTAATGATTCCAACTGCCAGTACAAGCCTGTCATAAGAACATAAACCGCTCTATTCTTAAAAGTCTCTTTCCTTTTTTCTTTTTTAAATACCTTTCAACTATAATTGATTTTTCTGTTTTTCAAACACATTCATTTCATTACTATGAATAATATCAAGTCAGAAATTGAAACAATTTACATAAAGGCATAGAGAGAAAGAGATGGAGGAGTTGTCTAGAGCGTGACCATGCTGTGAATAGCTATGCTGTACACCTTGCACAGGGGATTCATTACAGTTATGTCTACATAAACAGTTATATTTACTTGATTACATTTTACAGCAAAACTTTACTTAGCAAAATTAAGGTGGATACCTAGTGTAAAGCAAGCTTATAAATATTTCTGAAACATCCCAAACTACACATCAGATAGGTAGGTTATTTGAAGTACGCAGTGGCTGAAAATACTTGAAGAGAAGGATATTGCACTTGCAGCACTTATCTAAAGCCATGAGTTTCTGAAGAGGAGTGGGTGTGAAGCTGTGAAGAAAAGCAATTCCATTCTCAGTAGGCTACCACAGTACGTTTTCAAAAGTTTCTAATTGAAGATATGCTTCATTTGCTTTAGCTATAAAAGAAGTCACATTTACTCATGATTATGTCTGTAAATGGCCTCATAAAAAGAAGTCTTGAAAAACAAAAAACCCAAACAAGAATATACAAAACACAAAACCAAAATCAAAACAAAAGTAACATTTGGAAAACATTTTTAATTATGTGAAATTGTATATTTATTTTTTGTATTACCTATGCAATATCAAGAGAGTTAAACTCCATTAAGCTCAATAATTTAAAATTATTTTTGTTGCAAAATTATTTATTATCTGTATTAGGGATACTTCATTCTAAAGTGAAAATGTCATGTATTAAGACTCTCAAAAACAATATATGAAAAAAATGATAGTACTGTGACCAATGTTTTATTCATCGTTAATACATATAGCAGATCCTTCAGAATGTTGTGATGAAAGTTTTTAAGAAGATAACACAAAGTTATCATGAAGCATGCAAGTAAAACCAATAATTGTGATACACAAAATACATTATTTTCACTGACAACTAATCCTACTTGAATATGAAGATTAGTGCATTTTTAATACTATAGCCTAAGCATGCCTATCTCAGCCATACTTGACCACAGAGAACACAGATTTATAGATCATTCTGTTAAAAGTACTTAAAATTATAGACCTTTAGATTATTGAGGGGGTTTTGTTTGTTTGTTTGTTTTGTAAGTAGACTAAGAGTAGTCAATACATTTTAAACAGAAGTTTTACATCCTAGAAAAAAAAATCAAGCGGTATTAAAAACCTCATAACTAGTTTGCGTAATTTAACTTCTAGGAAAGTAGAGGAAAAGAAAAGTGTACTGATAAATTAGTTTATACAAGTTTGTTTTCATTTTTTTCATTAATACTATATCTCTGAAAGATCCTTCTACTGAGATCTCTAGTCCAGCTACTCTGAAAGTGAGACTGATCTTGACAAATTTTGTATTTCTATCATCAATCTTAGCTAATCAGGCAAACCCCTTTATTTGTCAATGGTAAAAAGCAGATGTTTCTGAGATATTGTTTCAGATATTTAAAGGTAGAAATACAGAAATACACGGTTATTTTTCTAAAATGCACATTTCTTTCTCCTTAAAGTAGAGACCAAGCAGGTATGTGATATGGCGCAAGAAGAAGACTCTCTGTTATTTGCATACTTACAGATATGTACATTTCCTTGACCAAGTACTGCTGTAAAATCCTTCAATGAGAGCATCAGCTCATCTGGAAGGCCACACCTTTGCTTTCTGCATAGGGCTTTCAATCAGTCCAACCAGAATAAAACACTGGAAAGTCTACATAGAGGCTTAGCTTGCTTTAAAATACTGAACCAGGACAACTGTGAATTTCATGACATTTCATTTATAAAATTTTTCATATTTCATGGAAGGAAAACAGTAACTCTGTTTCCTGACTTGGAACAGAAATAAATAATGAAATACCAGTGAATTGAATACCAATTTAAATTTCTTTCAAGCTATTAACAGTTAATTTCTCCATTGAATGCCTCTAGGAATGTAGATACTGTGCTGTAAAAAGTTCTCAGAACTCAAATTTTCTGAACATAAAGGTCAGGGCCAATGGCTTTGTCCTTCATGCCACCAACCTCCCATCTGTCCCAGCACCCCAAATGGATCACTATTATCTACTGAACTTTACTTCAGCAAATAGTATGTATATTTCTGGAAAAAGAAGTACCTCTCTGCAACTGTGATTTAGAGGTCAATTATGGTCCTTTCTCTGAGCTCAGAAAAGGAAGGAAAATACACACGGGTTCCGATATCTTCTCTGTTCTTGCTAAAAGAAAATATGCTATATCATGTAATAATACTCTAGGATGTTTTTCCTACAGAGTTTAAATTCACATTGTTTCCTTTTGCATTTTATTTAAACAAAACAGATATTACAGAAAAAAAAACTTTTGGAAGAAACACATAAGTAAATTCATAAATTACTAATTTAGCCGATTTTCATTATTTGATCACCTTTTTCTGCTGTGGAAATTTACCTTCTCTCTTTACAATGAATATTTACATATTCATTGAAATTATTGTGATGGTTTCCAACTCACGTCTTTGAAGAATGAAAGGTATTAAGCCAAAGGGAGTTTTTATGTATGTATGTTTTATGTAGTGTGCACACATGCCACTAAATATGATTACCATGATATAATGCATTTCCACGCAGTTTTCCAGTTTTTGATCTGGTTGAACTGAGACAAAAAAAATAAAATTGGGAAGTACTATAGTCTGCTGGTTTATTTCACTGGCAGTTTTAGTAAGTTAGTTCATGAAGTTTTTGGGCACTTTTCCTTATTTATTTAATTGTGGGTACCCAACAGGCCAACATATGCAATTTAATGGCGCAATTTGCAGAAGTTACAAAAAGTAGGATCCCTGTGGAAAATTTAAAGAGGCAGCATACCTATTTTCTGCTTCTATTACTTCATATAATGGCTTCCCAGATGAGACAGAATAGCAAGCAAACAAAATGCTGATGATGCATGACTTACACCAACTGCTTGTAAATTGAAAGCAGATGTGGACAGTGGGAGGCTGGCCATCTCTAAATACAATACAAGTAACTGAAAAAAAAAAGCAGTCTACCAGTGGTGTTCAAGAATGTATCTCATAGTTAAAATCTGTCTCCTTTTAAGCACGCAGTCAGAACGACAGTCACCACAATAACAAAAAGGAAATTGTATCAAACTTATAATGTAATTAAATATAAACTATAAATATAACGTAAATAAATAAAGCACAATGGCATCACTGTGATCATATATGTTGCTAGGTATCTATCAAACTTATTGGGACTTTCAGCTTTACAATAAAAACATCAGTAATATTCAAACCTGAACACTTTTAAGTATCACTAACATTGCACTATAAGAAATGCACTAATTTGTACAGAAAAAATCTTTGTTAAAACAGGAGTATATGACACATACGAATCGCTTGAAAGTATGTTCTTGAATATAGTTACATGCTCCGGAAAAGGGGAAAACAACTAGATTTGATTCCATTAGCACAAATTCCTGAATCACTACAGTACTCATTACCTATATTTTCATTACAAATTTTTCCATTTTCAACTATTCCTTGTCATAGTGCTCTGATTAATTGTAATTCTTTACCTTCCCAGGTGGACTGTATTTTTCTTTTATCAACCGTTTCACAAGTCAACTTTTTCCATGTGTCTTTGGGTTTCTATCATAGCAAAACTTTCTCTAAAAGTAAGATACTCTAAGGGATATTCCTAGTTTTTATCTCACCAATACTTTTTAGCATCTAAAAAAACCAACCTCTTTCCTACCCTCCATTTGCTAGACTTCTTTATTAAAGATCAATGTTAAATACCCTTAACTAATGGCAAAGCTCTCTTGGTGTTTTCAGACTGTATCTGATTCAAGTTTATGTTCAGTATACTTCAGTGAAGGTTATTGGTCTTCTGAGACTATTTTACTGGAGCCACATTAAATCACTTTCTACGTACTGTGACAACATTTAACTTTCTCTACTCACATTATTTTTCCAACTGTCAATAAGTTCTTGGATATACTACTAACAGTTGCCCATTTTTTTTTCTACTCACTTCAGATTAAAGTTCCATTTGGCTTGGGCATTTTGGCAGCTTTCAGAGGGTGAGACCATTCATCCTGGTTTGATCCTTATTTCAACTCCATATTTTTTCTTTCTGTAAAATTTATGTCTTTTTATGGAATATGGAACTTTCCTTCCTTTCCTAATACTACAGTTAAGAACTTACATGACATTTTTTTGCATCAGCTGATTTACATTTCAATAAATTACTAACTTAATTTTTTAGAAGTTGTACAAGTCTAGCTAATAACTTACATTCCTTAAAAAGACTTGGGGGAAAAAAAATCTATTTGCTTCTATTAATCTTTAGAGCCATTTTCTTTGTGCACATTTTTGCTAATGGTTTTCTTAGCTATTATTGTAGTCACATTTGCACTCTGATTTTTCTGCTTCTTTAAACAGGTTTTGTATCTCTCTTTTTCTTAGCTTGCTTTTCCTTAAACTTTGAAGATCATTCTGTGATCTCATTAATGTGCCTAGTAAAAAACTGCCACAGACTTCAATAGAAGCAGAATAAGGCCCAAAATGTTATTGTAAAATTCTTGATACGTAAATGTTGGGATTTTTGCAAAGTCTTGAAATCAGCCTTGCCCATTCACTGTTATTCAGTGGGATCTTTATCAAGGACTTGTGAAGGAATGATATCTCTTGTGAGCTTTCAATACTACTTAAAAGCAAGAATCATTTTGTACACGGGAAAAAAATTTGGTATTTTAAAGCTAAGACTGAAGAGAAAATACATAACAAGTTCTTGAAAAATGAAAGGAGAAATATATTTGAGTCACAGATTATTGTCTTTCAGGATTAAAGAACTTAGTAGAAATACAGTTGGTTTTCAGTCTTCCTTGCAATACATTTAGATTATTAATGAAGGATAAGACAGAATATTGAGAATTTTGTGATATTCACGGTGAAAGACAATTAATTTGTCTTCTTTACAATATAGAAGCAAAGAACTACAGACTTTTCTGAGCAGGTAAACTACATTTTAAGTGTGACTGCAGTCTCTAAATTATGTATTTATGTGTATGACCAAACTCATCACATATGAGGCAGTGTTGACATTTGAGGGATATGGGACGTCATGTCCATGATAGGGTTTAGCACCCTGGATCTGCCTTTGTGGGTCTGTGTTCATTCATTTGTACATCCCAGGCATTTCTATGTGGTTCATTTCCAGGTATGCCTGTGGCAGGTGCACCTGCCCTGCCCGAGACCTGGAAACATCAGGGCTAACTGAAGACCCGATAATGATCAGGTTTTTCAGGAGACTAGTCAAAACACCCGGCTCCTGTTGGTGCCAACTTCATTAAAAATGACCACAGGCCAGACTCGACTTGGGTATAAACGGGGTTCTGCCATACAGTTGATTTGAGTCGGTCCTCCTCGGAGCAGTGGGTCTGCAGTCAGGGACTCTGCCCTTCCGTCGGGATGCCGCCCGAGGAAAATCCCCAGGGTTGAGTGCCTCACCCCCCATCTTGGGTGAGTGATTTCTGCTAGATATATCCTTGAGTGACCCCTGCCCTTTTAGATGAGTGATTATAGACCCTGGGTACCATACTGTTGAGAGAGATTTTCCCCCTTTCTTTGGTGAACATGTGCACTTTTTGGACTATTTTCCTAACAGGCCTGTTTGTTTGAATAATTTAGGAATTCTTAAGACAGCTGTATAATAATATATTCCTAACTGACATCTGAACCTTATTTTTGTCTGTAGGAGTGCTATCTAACTTTTGTTGCAATAAATCCCCATTTTTTGAGTAGTTGCTCTGTCTGTTTTGTGAGTGCCTCTGTCTGGCATCCACACTTGGCAGTTCGCTCAGGTATGTAGGGGTGTTCAAGTGACTGTTCTGCTTGTTGTGTGGGTGCCTCTGTGACAATGCCAGAAAAACCCATTTCTCCAAAACAACCAGGAATCAGTCACACTGACCCACACTGCCTGGCTTCAAGGACTCATTGACCACAGACAATCATACAAAGAGGGAATGGGCTGAATGGGTAGACACAATGCCCTCCACAAGGGCATCAACTGCTGAGCACAGGATGATCCACAGTATGATTGAAACCAACAAAGTTCTTACCTTTGTCTTAACTAGTGTTTGATTTATTTACTTGCATAAAAATCACAAGAAGGAACATTAAGACAGAGTTTACATCAAAGTTTTATATAATTTGTATTTCCACTCTGCATACAAAAATATAAATAGTAATATATATATTTATTCAACACAAGAATACAAGGCACAAGGCTCAAGATTTCTTGGTCTGAGAGGTATTCATCACCTGTTTTGGTTTGTTATGCCTCTTCACAGCTGTCTTCATAGTTCAGGCCAGACTGTATCTGTAATCTGTGCTGGACCACAGCCAAAAGAAAGACTGTGTTTAGAGAACTTGATTTTTTAAAATATTACTGCAGTAACAGCACTTTAAAACCTTAATAGATGTACAGGGTACAGGAAAAATAATTTAGCAGAGAATTATTTATATTTAAGAGCTTTATTTAGAAAAAATATCACTGCATGTAGCTAGGAAACTAACTTAACAGTTCTTATTACTTTATCCTCTGAGATTTTAGGACCAGTATGTACCATTATTGCACTCTTAGTCGGTATGCATAGCTGTTGTGGAACCCCAGCCGGTAGCTAAGCACCATGCAGCCGCTCAGCTCAGTCCTTCTCCCCCGCTGGTGGGATGGGGAGGAGAAACAGAAAAAAAGTAAAGCTCGTGGGTTGAGATAAGAACAGTTCAATAAGTAACACAAAATATATAATTATAATAATAACAACAATAATAATAATTAACATAGCAAAAAGAGAGAGAAATAAAACCCAAGAAAAGACAAGTGATGCACAATTCAATTGCTCACCACCTGCTGACCAATGCCCAGCCAGTGACCGAGCAGTGATTCACCCCTCCCAGCCAACTCCCCCCAGTTTATATACTGAGCATGACGTTCTGTGGTATGGAATATCCCTTTGGCTAGTTCAGTTCAGCGGTCCTGGCCGTGCTCCTTCCCAGCTTCTTGTGCACCTGCTCCCTGGCAGAGCATGGGAAACTGAAATGTCCTTAACTTAGGATAAGCACTACTCAGCGACAACTCAACCATCAGTGTGATACCAAATTTATTCTCACACTAAATCCAAAACACAGCACTGCACCGGCTACTAGGAAGAAAATTATCTCTATCCCAGGCAAAACCAGGACAAAAGCCTACAAATTGCTTTCATTCTCTTTCATTCCCATTTGGTTTCTCAAGCTTGAGCAAACTAGTCATTGAGTTGATCTACTCAGATAACTCAGATTAACAGATATAAGAATAAAAAAAATGTTTTTTCTGCACCTGCAGAAGGAGCAGATGCTGTCAGAAGTGGTTTAGCACTTTAACAGACTGCTTCTGTCTGCATAGCCAGTGACATTTCCTAGTTTAGTAGTCTGATTTCCTTAAAGCTTTGGCAGCAAATATGTTCTACTTCATAATTTCGCCTTTTAAATGAAACGTAATACACTCTCATGTGTTTAAGCCTGACTGTCATGGTAATCACCTCAAATTAATGGCTTTTAATATATGAAATAAATACAACCAGTGATTTAAATAAAAACCTCTGGATATGTTTGGGTACATCACTGAATGTAAAACCACAACAGTTTGGTTTACATTCCTTAAGAGTATTTTTATCAGGTAATGAGCTATACGTGACACAATGGATCTTTCTCTGTTGATAAAGGTAATTCCGTCTTTACTTGCTTTCCACATAAAGTATTGCCTTTCACCTCTTCTCAGCAAGGTAGACTGTCCTCACATTCTAGAGCACAGGAGGGATGAATGACAGGATAAGTTGGCTTTCACTCTGTAAGAATTAAGACCACTGAACTTTATGTTTGTCTCAAACTTTGTACCTTGTTGTTTTGGAAAAGAAGCAGAGACTCAAGTCACCACAGTGACAGACGTGGTAGGACCCTGGGGTAGACGACATGGCTTCCTGAAAATCTTTTTTTGTCACTACGCGGTAACAGCTAAAGGCATGAATTTGTTTGGCTTATGTGCTATAGCTTGCAAGCTGTTTAATGGAGATTGCATAGACTGCCAGCTCGTGATCAGTGCGTGGAAGCAACATGCCGCTGTTGGATTGGATCTCAGCACTTGATCACAACACACCACCATCGAATTGGACTGAGACTATGGTACAAAAAAAAAGGACCCTTGGCAGCCTCTGGAGGAAAAAAAAAAAAAAGCGAAGGAAAGCAAGAGGGAAGCAAGAAGAAGCGGAAAGGGGAAAAGAGGAGTGGAGTGGAGCAGAGCTGAGACATGGTTGCCTGCCTGCCTGGACTGGACCACTGCTGTACAGGAAAAACCACCAGACGCTACAGATCCCCCGTGGTGACTATTGCGGCTTACATTTCTTTTTCTTTTCCTTACTTTCTCCCTTTCTTTCTCAGTTTCTCCCTTTCTCTGTCTCTCTCTCTCTCAATAAAGCTTTGTAGTGCTGTTGACAGTATATGGCCTCGTTTGTGCCTTAATCACTTGACAGGTATTCAAATCAGCAGCCCCAGTAAGAGTCTTCTGGACTGTAACACACTCCTTTCCCGGAAGTGGCAGGGATGTCTAGTCTCCCAAAATACATTGCCCTACATTTCCATAGTGACTTTTTGATTCTTTTTAAAGTTTGTCCATCTTTATCCTACTGAGCACAGGAAGGACTTGCTAATTTTCATTCAGAGACATGATAGCTCAGCTAGATGAGCCAGCACATCTGCCTAGTACACTTCCTTGGCCAAGCACTGCACATAGAATCACAGAGTCATAGGATCACAGAATCACAGAATGGTTTGGGTTGGAAGAGACCTTAAAGATCATCTACTTCCAACCACACTGCCATGGGCAGGGGTAAGTTCCGCTAGACAAGGTCGCTCAAAGCTCCGTCCAACCTGGCCTTGGACATTTCCAGGGAGGTGGCAGCCATAAATTCTTTGGGCAACCCTCTGTAGTGTCTCACCACCCTCACAGTAAAGAACTTCTCCCTAAGTTCTAATCTAAATCTGCCCTCTTTCAGTTTGAAACCATTACCTCTCATCCTATCACTACATGCCCTGAGAAAGAGCCTCTCCCTGTCTTTCCTGTAGGCCTCCTTTAAATAATGGAAGGCTGCTCTAAGGTCTCCTTGGAGCCTTCTCTTCTCCAGGCTGAACATCTTCATGGCCTCCTCTGGACTCGCTCCAGCAGTTCCATGTCTTTCTTATGCTGGAGGCCCCAGAGCTGAATGCAGCACTCCAGGTGGGGTCTCATGAGAGCAGAGTAGAGAATCACCTCCCTTGACCTGATGGCCACACTTCTCTTGATGCAGCCCAGGACGTGATTTGCTTTCTGAGCTGCGAGCTCACATTGCTGGCTAGTATTCAGTTTTTCATCCACCTGCACGCCCAAGTCCTCCACAGGGCTGCTGCTGTATTTGTGCTTGGGATTTCCCCGACCCAGCTGCAGGACCTTACACTTGAACTTCATGAGGATTGCACAGGCCCACCTCTCCAGCCTGTCAAGGTCCCTGGATGGTATCATTTCCCTCCAATATGTCAACCACACCACACAGCTTGATGTCATTGGCAAACTTGCTCAACTCAATACCACAGTCCATGTCTCTGACAAAGATATCAAACAGCACTGGTTCCAATACTGACCCTTGACGAATGCCACTTGTCACTGGTCTGCACTCGGACATCGAACCATGGACCACAACTTTTTGAGTGTGACCATCCAGCCAATTCCTGATACACTGAGTGGTCCGTCCATCAAATCCATGTCCCTCCAGTTTAGAGACAAGGATGTCAGGTGGGACAGTGTTGAAAATTTTGCACAAATATAGGTAGATGATGTTGGTTGCTCTTCCCTTATCCACTAATGCTGTAACTCCATTATACGAGGCCACCAAATTTCTCAGGCACGATTTGCCCTTAGTGAAGCCATGTTGGCTGTCACCAATCACCTCCTTATTTACCATGTGTCCTAGCATAGTTTCCAGGTGTATTTGCTCCATGATCTTGACAGGCCTGTAGTTCCCCACATCTTCCTTTTTTCCCTTTCTAGAGATGGGGGTTATGTTTCCCCTTTTCCAGTCAGTGGGAACTTCACCTGACTGCCGTGACTTCTCAAATATGCTGGATAGTGGCTTAGGAACTTCATCTGGCAATTCCCTCAGAACCTGCAAATGCATTTCATCAGGGCCCATGGACTTGTGCACCTTCATGCACATGTGTTCCTTAGATGGTCCCGAACCAGATCTTCTCCTACAGCGGATAATTCTACATTGTCCCAGTCCCTGCCTTTGGCTTCTGCAACTTGGATGGTGTTGCTGGAACACATGCTGGTGAAGACTGAGACAAAAATTTGTTGAATGCCTCAGCCTTCTCCATATCCTGCTTAACCAGGCCTTGCGTTTCCTTCTAGAGAGGACCTTCATTTTCCCTAGACTTTCTTTTATCACCAAAGTACATATAGGAGTTTTTCTTGTTGCCTTTGGTGTGCCTGGCCAGATTTAATTCTATCAGGGTTTTGGCTTTCCTCTCTGTATTCCTCTTAGCCTGCTCATCCTTGATTCCACCCTCTGTAGTCTTGTAACACAAATCTTTATACCACACTCTTTGCTCAGAGTAGACAGTCTGCATTCTTACAACACATTGCAGAAGGTATTTGGATATCTAATCCTCATTAGTCTCACTAAGATTTACGGCTTAGGGTCTCAGCTCCATGCAGGTGTTTCCAATCCCTGATCCTGCAGCTACAAGCTTAAGAAGTTCTTCATCAGTGAGTTAACTGAGGGTAGAATTAGATACAAAATTGACTGTAATTAATGAATATGAATACATTACAAGCTTACCATAACACACTTACACAAGGTGTCAGAAAATTGAAAATTTGCACCTACTCTTCTTAATTCCAATATTCAACCTAATAAATGTTTCAGCATTTTTCTCTGAGATAGTGCAGAACATGGAAACGTTAATTACCTCGTACATGCAAAGTAATTAACAGTCCTAATTTTTGCTCATGTTGCGAAAACAAATGAGTTAATCAAAATGGCATTGTTTAAATAAGGGGAAATATTGTGCAGTACAGAAGTGCCCATCACTTGTGAAATGAGACCTCCTGTTTGAAAAGTTCTTCAGAATTTAGTTAGGTTATAAATTGCATCAACTTGCGGTTATTTTTCTGCTCTTTTAAGTAATTATGGTTTATCTTCCAGCAAACTGCTTCTCAATACCTTTTTTTGTACTCAAAGAAAGCCCTCCAGAAATCAAAGAAGCTTATCTCCATCACTGTGGCTTATGCACTTATCTTCATCTTACAGAAATGTGTGACATGCTCCCTGTACCATCGATGCCTCTGTGAATGACAATTGGATGTTTATATTTCCAGTCCATAACTGATGGATTAAATGTATCTAAAACTTCTGCTTTCTCTGGTATTTGAGATGTGTACATTAATACATCTGTGACCATACGAACTCATATAAATGTATAAATGCTTATTACTGATGTTATCCTTTTATATTAATAAGTATTGAACACATTTATCAGCTTGGTTTCCTACTATCTTTCAGTTACAACTCTCTAAAATGCCCTAAATATGCATTTGAATATTTACACTCCGTGTAATGAAGTTAAAATAATTTATGCAAATTCACAAATGTTTAGATTTTGCTTAACATATCCTTTCAAGAACGAATTTATAATCTTGAATGTGCATACTGTTGATTTACAACTGGATGATATATGTGGTCAGCCTGATTTGTTCCATGATATGACGTGTAAGGCCCATCTTTGAAGTAGCCATCTTGAAAAAAATTGCTTTTCTACATTGCATGAGGTTTTATAGAAGTTAATGTGTTATAAAATAATTTTTTTTAACTTAAAATCCCATGCAGTGGACTGTGATACATATATATCTAAATCTGAATTTCATAATTCCCATTGTTGCTTTGCTTTTACAAATGAAATTGTGGTCACACACAGACAACTGAATTTGAATTTTAACAGAGGCTTGCTTTTACCCTGTTTTTTTGTTTATAATTTGTACAGGAGAATGTGAGGCAGGACTTAACGGTTGCTATTAGATTTGTGGGAAGATTTACCTGTCTCAAATATTACTGCTGAGAAGCTATTAAAAAAGGAAAATTTCAAACCCAGAAATAGTTAATAGCGTGTTTTGTATTCCAGGTGTAATTGAGATAGCTGAATAACAATGCACTGTACAGTTCAGTGTGGAAGACTTTTATAAACCACATAAATAATGTAAGAAATAATATTGCGGTTTTAAAGTGGAGTAGATTTTTGACTGGCATAGGTCCTGCATATACTATGTGTGGGTATCCTGTGCATTACAAACTGTTTGAAAAAGTTTACTAATAAGTAATGTCTTCAGAAAGACTTGTTTATTTAATTTTTTTTCTGCATGCTACTACTAAGATGGTGGACTGAGGTGACTTGAAGGAGTTTTCAAAGTATATTAATTTGACACAAAGAAAACTGTATATATAAAGCTTTACACTTACTTGCAGCCTATAATAATATTCTCTCAGAGACCCGAATGAGATAACACCCTGAGGAACAACTTATAAAAAACTAGACCTTTCTTTTTACTTTCCTCCTCCCCCGCCATGTATGTCATTGCCTACAAACAAAATATTGAAAATAGATGTGTATTACAGAAATGTTTGATCTACCTTTGGATAAAGATGCATCATGAATGATTTAAATTGTAGGAGAAAACATTTTCGGTTTCCATTTTCTGCTTGTAAAGAGCCACAGTTCCATTGCCGTGAGTCCGTAGGTAATTCTCCATGAATCATTTCACAGTATTACATTCATTTTAAATGAGAACAGCTGGGTAGTGTTAGGTTCCTTGGAAAATCAGGAAATGTGCTGGTTTTTTCTCAAGTTTCTATGGGACTTGAGAGGTTTTGCTGTTTGGATATTTTTTGTTGTTGTGAGGATTTTTTTGGGGGGTGTTTTTTTTTTCTTTTAATTACTGTTAACACGCGTGCCACCACTGATAATAATGTCATAAGTTACATGATGGCTCCTAGCCTACTAATATTTTGAAATTAAGTTCCCTGATGAATCTTGCCTGAATCTTTATGGTAACAATTCAGGAAGACATGGATGTGTTCCACAGAGCTCAGTGTGGACACGGTTTTTTCAGTGGAATAGTAATGGCTGCACACATACCTGTAATCCATTTATGTTAATTATGGGCAGAAAATATTTTAAACACTTTCTTTTAAAGCTTTGAGGCTGGGGCTTTTTTTTTGTTTGCTCAGGTTTTTTTGCTTTTCTGTGCATTTTTTTTTAGGTGGGAATAATTATGTAAAAACACTATTAGATTTTTTTATAACTTGCTGTGCAATTTTTTTTTTTTTTTTAAATCAAAACTGCAGGGGAAATTAAGTTATTCCTTTAAGGAGGATTGCTGCTTTCTTTACACTGCAGAAATCCTCATGCATATGGAAAACTATTGTAAACATATTCCTAGAATAAGATTGACTCAGTAAATTAATTTATATAAATCTGAACATGTGATTAGTTCAAAAGGAATAACAGGTACTGAACTTCATGATATCATTATAAATTATTAAAACCAATGAGTTGTACAATTTTATTTGTGCTGCCAGGTAATTATTTTATTTTCTTTTAATATTCAGTATTTGGTAGAATTTCCTGTGTTGGAAGAGGTGCACAAAATAGTCTAGAAATTTTAATATCCCTTCGTTTCAGATTCTTTAATTTAAGATTCACATCCAGATAGGAATATATACACATAACGTTACATATCGGAAATGTTCTGTCTCTAAGACATAGTGTTGTAGGAGATTGCTAATCAGCAGGAACAGATCAAAAGTGAAGCAACTGTTGATTTAGAAAGAAAAAAAATTAACCACTGAATACTGCATACTGAAAAAGGAAAATATTTGGAATAAAGTTATAGATATTGAAAATCCAAATTATTAATACTTAATTAGTCCTGATAAGTCCTGCAC
This sequence comes from Leptosomus discolor, assembly GCF_034619465.1. Taxonomy (NCBI): domain Eukaryota; kingdom Metazoa; phylum Chordata; class Aves; order Leptosomiformes; family Leptosomidae; genus Leptosomus; species Leptosomus discolor. Next base: position 79,719,678 of record NC_141392.1, on the reverse strand, counting down.
CATTATTCTTAATGCTGTACCAACTAGGACTCTTATTGCACTAAAAGTAGAGACGAGACGAAGTATACTGTTCCTGCCTCTTTCTTTTAAAAATGCTGACACTGAGTTGGGTGTGGTGATGTTCTGATTAAAAAACTACATAAAATGCTTAACCTGACACATCTTCAATATATTTGGTTTCTTTCCAGGTAATGAATTGTAGTATTATATATTCTTTGATCCACTAGAGAAACCAACATAGAAATACAGTAGTCTATACTCTGACTCACTTTTTAGCTGGAAAACTTCCAAAGGCAGTACCTTTTCCTCTGTGTAATAAGAGCTCTATGCTTCATAAATTAAGGCTATGAGACCCCGTTCTCTTTCCACACAAAATCTAGTCTCAGAGCCTCTGCATTCTTTCTCTATCAGCTTCACAGGAAGGGGACAAAATGTATTTTCCCTCTCACAAGTCTCTAACTTCTTCTGTTGCCTTAGTTGCAATGTACAACTGTATTGTCCACCCCAAACATTACAATGCAATTACGTAGTTTTCCTGGACTGATTTATGTGTGCCTTCTGTTAAAGTGCTAGCCTTCAGGTAGAGATGCAAAGCATCCTTAAATCTTCCATGGACGCAATCTGGGTCTTTCTCAAAGAAAAGAATAATTCATCATTCCCCTTAATTGTAGAAAAGCCAGTCAAACCACTCCAAAATTATTGTCATAGCATAGCAGTAGTAGCTCACAATAGGACCGTGAGCTGAGGTATTGGAGGAAGCTTATTAGTGCAAAGTAGCAGATTCCTGTTAGAATAACTGTGGCAATTTGCATTACTTGGAGCTATTTTTTCAATTGCATATAGACTGGGGCAGATTTTATTTTAAATGATTTCTGCACATCCACACAAGTCAGCAGGACATACCATTTTAATGAAAACAGGAATTTTGATTTCACTGTAGGTTAAGTGGGAAATAGTTTTCAAGTGACATTAAACTGAGATTTCAAGTTTTCTCATGTTGTTTTAGAAGGAGTAAGAAAACTTTTTTTTTTTTTTTTTGTCAGAAATAATCGAACAAAAATGAAAAGTTCGAAGTTACAAGTATCACACAGGTAAGTGTGTCACCAGAATGTGCGAGGCCCAGGTTGCCCAGCTTTGTAGACTGGAAGTGGTGCTGGAAGTTACCTCCTGAACTTGTTTAGTTCCTTTGCTCCAAACAAGGTTCTGTTATACCTTGCTCATTGGGAAACTTTTTGACAAAATTTTGTCTAAATTGTTTGTAAAACAACGACATCTTTGCATGCTCCTTAAAGTGTTTAAACAGTGTCATCATTAGCCTCTTTTTTTTTTTTTTCTTGAAATGGATCTTAAATGAATTTTTCTGCAGTTTACATTTCTTGTTCTATGGATGTGAAGAATAATTATTTCCATTTCCTTTGCATCAACTTCTTACGTATTTGGTTATTATGTTTCTCGGCAAACCGTGTGGCATAGAATCTTTTCATCTATTCTCTGTATCATATTTTCTAGACTTGTAATTACTCTTCAGGCACTTTGGTAATCTTCCTCACCTTTTATACTTACAATTTGTTTTTCTTGGCCCAGGGAAGGGACCTGAATATGCCTTCAGACAAACACTGATGTTATGACCATTCTGAGACAGATCTTTTTAATCTCTCTTGATCTTTCTTAGTCTGAGGAAGTAAATAATCACTGAAAAGACAGTTGAATATGACTCCTTAGATCTCAAGCTGAATATCTGAAAACACACACAACAGCAATTCTTCCAAGTTTCCTAAAGACTGCTGTATCAGTGCGGAGCTTTGGGACTGGATATATGATTTTACATTTCATTTACAAGTTCCAGATAGTCTTCCTTTTCATGCAGTAACTTGTATAGAGTAGTCTCTGTCATATTATTATTTAGAGTGAAAATATCATGTAAATGTGATTTCCAGGAACCGGGATTAAAATGAATGTCTAGAAACAAGAAGATGATTAATAATAGAACTACAAGTCTTTCACTGCTTTCTTGAAAAGTGGTTTTCATCAGATTTCTTGAACTATCTATTACCTGGGAATTTTGAAATACAGTCCTGAAACTATTTCCTATTTTTATTTTTCAGATCTGTACATAAGATGAGTTTTAATAAATTTAAATATCTAGCTGTCATGCACAACTGCTATTCTTAGTGTTTAAGCAAGGAGGTAGAGAACAGAATTTGCTATTTTTGGGTAATGACTAATATTTAAAGTTCTTCAAGTCAGCAAGGAGTGCCATTTCTCCAGGTAAAGATGAATACATTGCATAATATGCGATGTGCAAGAATGACTGTCACTTTTTGGCAAGATGGTTGAACAGTATATTTGCCAATTATCACCCTTGCTTCTCCCAGAAAGAAAAATTTTCAGCAGCCTTTATCATCAGTAGTTTTTAGTAAAGGGAAACAGACACATAAGTGTTTTCAACATTAAATTAACTTATACATGAATATTGCAACATTCTGCTCAACTTGCTAGTTTGTTAAAAATTCATATCCGGTCATATTATAAATCAAATGCATATTATCATTTTTGTGTAACAATCTTTATTAGTAGTTTTATGGGCTTTCTGCAGCCATCAATAAACTAGATCTTGATGACCACCTTATGTGACAGAATACCAAATAAATACGAGCAATTATCCACCTCTGATTCATTTGACCTACCTTAACATGTTCTGATAATCTAGCGTTTCTTGTTACTGTCTTGCACTACCTGCTACCTGCCACTCCTTGTGTCCTTCAGAAAAAATACTGGATAAGGAGATATCTAGCAGCGTTGCTATGGTAATTTAATAAGAAGCAAATTTGCGTATTAATACAGGGTGTATCCATACTGAAGCAAGGATATTTTACATTTAATATCTAGACATTAATGTATTATTTTATCACATTTTTTCACTTGTGATATTTACAGCAATGACTACAAAGTTAAGTCACACTGTACCTTGAAGAAATTACTTCTTGGATGTAGAAAAGTTCATCATATGTCTAAGTATATAGTAAATTCACGTCCTGTATTTTCTTTAAAAAAGAATATTATTATTTTCCATTATTTTCAAGTGTCCATTTTGCTTGGAGTACACAAGCACCTCCAAAACAAGGCATATGAATCACATTGTAGCAAGAAGAATACCAAAAATAAAAGTATCATGGGCATACTGAAGCAATTGCAATACACCAGTAAACTACATTCCAGAAAGTCCATCCAAAATACAATAATTGCAGTACTGTTTTTTAGCATAGTTTGAGAAAAATGAATTCCATTTTCTAAGAAAATATATTTTCTCTATTCCACATATGTTGTCCTGCATATACGCACAAAAACACGTACACATGCAAACACAGTACGCTAGTGAATACATTCAAAATTTTATTTTGAGAACCAAAGATTTAATATAGTGAGTATGTTACCCTCTGTAGAGATTTTAGGGTTTAATTTACAGGAAAATAAAAAAAAAAAAAATAATTGTCTGGTATATAGATCTTGTCAGACATTGTTAATCCAGTCTGTATCAGTCTCAAGGACAGAAAAGAAGTAAAGAAATGCAGAAAGTTGGGGCAGGGTTGTTCTAAAAAGACAGCAATGATGAGTTAATGTAGCTTTAAAAAATATGGGATTTCTTTTCCTCCTTTCTTCTAGAACTCGCAGATTAAGTATTTACATTGGGATGCCTTTGGGAAAAAAAACTTAGGAAAAAAGACAGAAGAATGTTTTTTTTTTTTCTAAATAAGTAGGACAATTCAGAAAGTTGATTACCTTCGCTTGCATGTTCACTGTCAGCCAGTCATGCTCCTCTGACATAGTAAACATTTCTAAATAATCCAGGAAGTCCAAGCAAGTAGGGAATTTCTCTAAGATCGTATATACCAAATGTCTGTTATTTCACCCCATTTGGAGCTTTACTTTTTAATGTATATATTTTATTTTAAAATTTAAAATTTTCCTTCTTTGTCTCATCTGAATAAATGTTGGTTATCAAGTTACTAGCCAGTACCTAAAATGAGTAACCATCCCGAAAATATCCATGCTGTGAAGAATCTTCATATTCTTGAAGGTCCCTGACTTAGCAGTTTCTGTCAGGGATATTTGATCTCACATACCTTTTTCTGATTCTAAGAAAGGGATAAAATCTCTGCTGCTCTTTTACTGTCTTGTTTTGCATTCACAGCACAGTTAGTCTGTACGGTCACAACTGTGACTGCCCAGAACTATCATGCAATACATAAACACGTGATAGTTTTTGAAGCTTTTAGGGAGAAAGGACATCCATCACTGTCAAAACATTTCATGCCCTATTCCTATGGGATCTCCAGGAACAGGCAGGTAAAGGGACCGGCACATTGCACTGGAGGCCAAAATTTGGACACCCTTCTTATGCTCTGAATGACTAGTATAAAAATTGACCCGTGAATTTCCTACAGTGGTAAGAAAATGGCACCTCCACAGAGTTAATCACCACTCCTTAAAATGAATATTTATAACAACGAGTTTTGTCGGCCTAAGGGAGATTAACTTGGATTTAGAGCATTGTTTTCTGGAATTCTGAAGTTTGGCAAGATGTGTATCTTCTTACCTGTAATAATACCAGTAACATAGTAGTTTACCGAATAAAATCATTCAGTATAATAAATACAGAATAGTTTTACATGCCTAATTATTTTTAATAATGCGGTACATTTCAGCATTTTTTTCCACATTATTTTATACTCTACTGTGGATTTAGTTCTGTATTTTCTTTTGCTGTATTTTTGAGAGTAAAGAATAGTTACTTTATCTAAAGGCTATTATTATGCCTTAGCTCAATCCCTAAGCTGTACTAGTTGGATATATTCTTACAAAATTCTTTGTAGTTTAAACTACAAAATATGGACCAAATCAGTAAAACACTAGTTTAGATAATTCATAGAAATTTTTGTAGAACAGTTCCTCATAGAAGCATGTATTTATGGACTGTTCTTATAAAGTTAAATGTTTATTCATGTTCTGATAACAAAAAAATGTATCACAGAATCACACATAGCTATTTCTTTTTCTCTTTTAGGCTATTTCTTGCTCCTACATGCAGAACCATTGTACTGGAAGGTATTACACCAATTGGATTTTGCTGATCATTGTCAGTCAACAACTTCAAGTTGATTCATATTTATTCTTATAGTTTGCTTTTACTTTTCTATGGTAGCATCAGCATTCAAAATTGTAGTTACAAGTCTTGTCAACTTGCAGAATATTCTATTAATTTAACCTCCAATAACACTAGATTAGCGTTTTAATATTCAGAAACTGTGTAAATTATACATCTTCCAGTGTTCATTGAGAGAATACTGAGTCATCTTATTCTTCAGACAGCTCTGAATATGTGTGGTATTTATACTTAAAACTCCTGAAATACAGGTACTGTAAACTGAACAAAATTCACCAATATCATATTAATTACAGCAGTAAGAAGTGATGTAAAACCAAAATTGCCATCCAGTATTCTTTTTAGTAATGATCTTGAGAAAGCACCTCATGAAGAAATTATCATTACCCTGTATAAATAAACCAATCTGTCTCAAATCTATCATCTGCCTCATATGAACCCTTTGCCACCTTGGCTAATCAAAAAAAAAATCACTATAAATTTGAAGAATATGTCCAGCACAAAATGCAAATCATGTTTTTAAATTCAGCCATCTCATGTAAAATATAATGATTCCAACCATTTCTAGGTGTTACCAGATGTCAAATACATATGCTGTATATCTCTGAATCAGGTTTGTATCCTGGTGTTCCGAAAACAGGGAAATAAATCCAGTCTTGTGCGGCCAGCACCAAATATGCGATAGACGCAAATCAGGAGACAAATAATCATTTATTTACAATAACATTTGCAGGTTCTTTTGGATTGCCAGGGATAAATTAAAAGCCACAGGTATAGCTAAAGGTTTATCACTAATATAACAACAAAAACACACACTATACGCACACACACACACCCCAACAACAATAACAACTTGCCCACTGTAGGCCCGGCCGCTTGGCAAATAGACAAGCCCGTCAAACAGGGATGCAGTACAACAAGAGACAGTAAAGTCATGACAAACAAGAACCAAGGATACACTCAGGGAAACATAGAAATGTACCCGAGGAGAAATACACCTGGGGAGGAAAAGTATATCTCTCAGCGTCAGCTGAGGTAAATAATATTACCCACACAACGTCCCAAGTGAGGGTGATGGAGAAGGAGCGAATTCATCAATCCATCTGACCATTGGTATGGTTCCGAGATGATCCTGTCCTATTTTGGGGCCGAAATTGGGGTGATATTTATATTTGAGTTTTTACATTACATCACTGGGGTATAGGTCCGGGTGGGGATGACTACAGAGAATCTTATCACTTATGTTAATGCCACAAAGTCCGTTAATTTACACCTGCATGGGTGGAGGTAGTGGGTCCCTTTGTTTAAGGCAATGAGAATAGGGGACTGGGACCTTGAGGCCTCTGCGGGTTTCACAGTCCTCCAGGCATCCAGATAACACCAGATATTGATCTAGTGATGGTTGCCACCTGCCCAGTGCTTGCCACCCAATGCTGTGTTTCATGCTTCCAGGCATGCATCTACATGGTGTACATGACTTGGACTTTGTGACTAACTTTGCTCTCTCTTTACACCTGGTTCTTTCTAGTGTTCTTGGACTTCAAAAGAGAATAGAAAAAGGACATAAAACAGCTGCTAGCCCTAACATTTCCGGTTCTTGAATGCCTTAACATGAATTATTGCAATAAGCTGATAGTTTTCTGCAAAATTGGACAAATACGTTGGCTTGGAGGTCACTAAAGTTTAGCTTACTGCTTTAGACTTTTTCAATTAATTTCCTCTGCAAAAAACCTCTTTTCTAACAATGGATAGGGAAAAAAAAAGTGGGAAAAAAAATCTATTTTTTAAAAATATTAGTGAGAATTTCAGGGTTTTTTTTACTTCTCTTGCTTCTTTGTATGTTATTTTATGAAATCAATTAATCCCTGTAAAAACCCTTTTACTTAAAGACCAAGTGGAGACATCATATCCCAGAACAAACCCTCTGAAAAATATGGCTGTAGAGGTATGATAAATTCATAGCAAGTATGTTCCTCTTTTAGATGTAGCTTACACTTTGAGCTATTTTCTTTTCTTAACCCATGGCAATCACTAGTAGTAAAAATATTTTTAAAATCGGGAGAAGTTTTGTCATACACTTTAATTTTGTAAATGAAAAATGAGAAGTTTTATTCTGCGTTCATTGGCTTACTCCCAGACTGTTGCAGGACACTACAAGGAATATAGCAAAGAGAACTTTGGGTTAATACCAGACACGTTTCTTTTATTTACCAATATGAAATAAGCGTTCTAGGCTGAAATGAGATTTTCCTTACAAAAATGTGCCGTTGTACAAAATTTGTAGTGTGTTCCTTTAAAAAAAAGTAAATTTACTATTTGTTTAATTTTTTTATGGTCCAGGCAAAGTTACAAAAATAATCAGTTAATGATATTTATAACGCAAGCATTCTGAAAAAAATCTTTGAATTTTACTGACAGTGTTGTCATATATATAGCTTTCATTGCAAATACACAGTTTGGATCACAAGTAAAGCTAGAAAGTGAATTATATTTCATGCATGTAAAACTCTAGTAACAAAAAAAAATCATACATAGCTGCTGACTTCACATATAAAATTGTAGTCATCTTCAGGAAAAAAGCATTGACCCTACACGTATGAATGTGCTTAATCTGATGTAAAGGGATGAAATTTTTTGATCCATCAGAGAAAAGAGAACATCAGCTAATCAGGAACTGGCCTGGTACAAGTCGTTTTTCATGAAAATCTTTTATTATTCAACAGGCTTACAAAACTATCAAAACCAACAAATACCAACATTATTAAGAGATTATATCATTCATCACTAAAACTATAATCTCCTTTGCTAGAATGCAGCAGTTTAGGACTTGCTTTATCCCCAGTTCCCACCTCTGTATTTTCCTCTTCCTCTATCGCTAACTCATTTCTTCTACATCACCAGCCACACTCTCGTGCTCCTCAAGGGTCTTGTCTACATTTCTGCTTTGGTTGACAGTATAACCCAAGTGAGTGTGAAGGTCAGGTGCTTGGGAACCAATGGGCATGCTAGTACATTTCAGAAGGGAAGGTTCCTTTAGACTCCCTCTGGTCTGGTCCTGTGCTCTGACTGTGCATCTTCTAATGCAGCACTTTATGTGTACTCCTGGAGCACATCTTCTCGTTCAGCAACACATGTAGACACGCACATATACACATATATATTTATGTACATAAGAGGTATTGTTAAGTATCCTTTACTTACTCCATTTTTGTCTGCTGCCTTTTTTTTTACTGCTTTGTTTTTCAACATTCAAATCATGTCATTTTTTTATGCTGCAGTTTCTTTTAGCCATGGTCAAATATGTTTTTTCTATCTATGTGTTTATATAACCAGACAAAGGTTACATGTTCTGGGGTTCCTCAGAATGACAAGAAAATGTCAATTTCCTTGTTGTTTATAAAGACAAAGGTAGGAAAAAAAAAAAAAAAAAAGTCTTTCTTCTCCTGAAATAAAAGTTGAATGTTCCTGAAAATTCTCCCATGAAACACTTCCCACAACAGTTACATTAATAGTGGTAAAAATTAAAAGGTAGGTAAATTTGACTTATTAACCCTCAGAGTAAAGCAAGGAAATATTATATTCTGTCTATAACTCTCCAGATTGATACAGGGGCATTCAGGAAGAATGTGGCTTCTATGAAGCGCTCATTGCATTTCATAGCTCTGTGAGCATTGGATGGCTTATAATAGCCTTCTTTACAGATAGATCATATATGTGCCAGCAGTCTATTGGTATCAGCAATACAGCCGCTTCTGAAAAGAATAAACTTGACCTCAGGAGGAATATATCATAACACAACTAACATTTGAATGTGAGCGTACAACAGCTCCAGGGAGAAAAATCCTCAGAAACTTTTGCTTTCAAGAACACTTCAGAGGCTTCACTGGATCCTGAAAATGAACAAGCAGATGAGAAAGTTCTAACTTACAACAGTGTTTCTTCAGGAGTATTTTTAGCAAAAGGTTGCTATATCTGCCAAGCATGCTTGTCCAGTGACACTTACTTTGTAATGTGTTAATATCCAGCATATAACAATTACGTCTTGTTGGATTTTCTCTCAACATAGAGCCTACACCATAATGAGATTCTTCTCTCTCTTCTTTATTTGTTACTACTGAATTACTTATTTTTCAATATCTATTCTACTATAAGGAATATAAATGATTCCGTGGAGGTGTTTTTTGTACCAATAAGAGCTGGTTTGGGGCTTTTGGTTCTAAGATTCTCTTTCCATAAAAAGAAAATCTGTGTTCTTGGTAACATTCATGGACATGCTTTGTTCCTTGCAGTTTTCAGTTATTACCCTTGTAGGTTGTCCACTTTTGTGATAATTGGTATAGGGCAGTAGCATTCTACCAATGCTTAAAATTTGTCACTGTGTTCTTGATTCTTTTGTTTTAACCGCAAGAACTAAATTCTGCTTCAAAATTTTAGAGTGTGAAAGCATTCAAAGCAATGTCTGCACAAGCCTGCATGAGTGAAAAATGTAACCTCATCTATCTCTTAGAGGTACGATGTTATGATCAAAGCTTTAATCATGACTGAACCCTAGTCAAAGCAGACTGCTGAACGTGACTCAGACATGTCTGGTTATGTCTTTGTGGTCTTTGATCTATATTTCTTCATTTCAGCTAGATCAGACACTGAAATTCTCTTTTGAAAGCAGTTTGTCTTCTAGCTACTCTGTTATTTATTTATTTATTTATTTATCCTTTATTTATTTGGTCACTTTTTGTAATCAAGAGCATAAATATTCACAGAATCGGCAAAAAATTAAACTAATTTAAATTGATTCAATAAATAAATTTCCAAATACTTGCATGGTCTATTCATACCTAAATATTCTACACCTACCACTCTCTCAATTTGCTAAAATGCTGTGAAACACCCAGTGAAATCAGCTGGGTTTTTTTCACTACTATTATTGAGAGTTATCTTTTTAACTATTTTCACCACAATAATATTTCCAGAGTGTACAATCACCTGCTACTTAAACAACAAAATTTTAGTTGATGTTTTTACACTATTTTCTTAGCAGGTAATCTATTTTATACTTTTAAATTCATATTATAAAAGGAATATTTTTTTTGCTGCTGACCTATGTATGTACATCGAGGATTTTCAAGTATACCATTACCTGCTTTTTGCCATCTGCCATAAAAGAAGTTTAATTTTGACAGTTTCAGAAAGAACTGAATGTTCACTTACTATAAAAAAAAATCTGATTTGAACATTACTCTCTTGTTTAATTCCTGAAAAACTTGGATCACAATGTTTCTATAATTTTCCTTGGAAAAAGGTCAAACTGACTGCTTCTACAGTCCCAAAAATTACACAGCTATTACGTTCCTACTCTTTGTGAGAGACATTACTTCTCAGGTTTGAGTGGAGCTGTCGTGCTTTGTAATTCTAATCTTTGTTAAATATTTTATATTTCTGCTTTTGCAAAATTATTATTTCAGCAGACATGTACTTAATGAATGGCTATACTCATATTTCTTTGAAGATATGTGAGAAGATTATCAGTAGAGAACCGTATTCCATTGTTGTCCATCTCCAAATACTGTTCTGCTTTTATTTTACCAAAATGTGCCTCTTCATTTCAATGCATTTGCTCTTGTCATAACTTCCCATTCAACTTAATGACAGAAGAAATGATGAATTTGGGTAGGTTTAAGGCAGAATTTTTCTATTAGTCTGTCTATGAAGAGTCTCCACTATAGTCAGGTCTTCAGTGTACTTCTGTTATTCATGAGTTTCTGAAGATAATTTCATTTTTTTAATTTCGGGAGTTAAACACTAAGGCTATACAAGAGGCCTCAGTGAGACAGCACTATGAATCATAGCAGTGTTATGACAAAGGACTACTCAAGGTTATTTCATATTTTGTTCACAGAAAAGAGGATGAGAATAGTATCTATTCTTATATGTGCAGTGATAAGGTCTGATTCATACAGAATCCCCTCCAAATCATTTATAATAAGAATTCTTCTTCCACATAAATCTCTTACATACTCCAAACCTGTTTCTATCCATCTTGCTGGTCAATGTGTTCTGCTACACCGTCTCGGAACTTGTCATTTCAGATCGCGACTTGTTTTTTAAACGTTGCATACACAAGTTACAAATAGCTTCCTATAATGCCTTAAATTATTGCTAACATATTCTAGTCCTCTAACATAGGTGTTAAGATAGGTATTCGCAGTTCCTGGTCTTTTTTTTTAATTGTTTCTCACCGAGTTTTACTCTTACTGTATGTTACAGAAACGTGGTTGTGTGAATTCAGTCATTACTCACTGACATTTTCTACGTGGCCATACTAGAAAATGTCTCCTCTTTTGTAAGAGCATAGCTGTGTATGTTTGTGATTCAGAAATGCAGTTATTTTTTTAATACCTTGTCCTTTAAAAAAAAGAGTGAGCTTAAAAATACTATCTTTCTGCGTTCTATGAGAATTTTATCAAAATAAACTTTATAACCCACTTTACTTATAACAACTTTGGTGAAAAACCAAATCTTTAATTGTCACCAGGAAAAACTACAAATCATAGGCTTCATTTTTTCTTATGGTATATTTTGTATGTGACATCACTGATAATGAAATGTCACCAACAAAGATCTTTTTCCTGATTTACAGTATTATAAAGTTCAGGGTATATGAAGCCATTCTCAATTAATGGTGTATTGATTACCTATTAGAATTCTATGCTTTGTGTATTTTTGTCTCTATCTTTTCAATAGCTTTGAAAGATTGGAGAGCTATGAGCCAGTAATGCTTAAGAAATTTAATTTTCCTCTTTATCTTGCTAACCAAAAATTAAATATAGCGATCCATCCTTCAAAATATATATGGAGGTTTGAAAAGTGATGAAAATAAGAAATGTGGAGTTCATACCACATAATTCTTGCTCTCTGACAGATTGGGTTTCTCTGATGGCCAAATATAACGCTGTGAAGAGTATGATCAGTAAGGTTTGCAGCAAATAGATTTTGAAGAAGCTGTGAAAGATGCAAACATAAAACAGAGTTCTCAAAAGAAAAATTAGCTGCCAAAATTAAAGTGGATGCATTATGCAGTACTAAAAAGGTGATTCTGTTTTGTTTTGCTTTGTTTTTCAGTTTAGCTACTTGTTTAAAGTTTAACTAACTTAAAATAGAAAAAAAAAGTATCTAAGATCAGCAAAGCTAAAAGGCTGTTTTAGTATCATATGTTAGTGTTGACTTCTGAGAAAAGCAAATAGGTTTTGTTGGTAGCAAAATTACAACCACATGGTTTCCTCATTTAAGTTTCCTTACTAACTTTGAATCTGTGCTTGGGGCTAGATGCACTTATAACATCTAAGGTGTAATCACTGATTAGGTTTTTCTTGTGGTTGAGGCATCTGTAACGATGCTCCACTATGCAGTCTTTCTGGGGCTCAGTGTGGTTTGACATAATGCTTAGCCTTTATTCCTGTGAATATGGTAAAAATGGTCACGCTACTTAGGCAACATTTTCTTGATATCATAAAACATAACACACTTTCAAATTTCTTTCTGTCAAATTTGATCAAAATTACCGTGTTCAAAACTTATTAGAAGAAATAAAATTTATTTTCTTATGAAATACCTGAAAATAAAAGCAGTAACAGGGGGCAGGAGGAACAGGAAAAGAGAGACATTTTATTGCAACCTGCAACCATGTGGCATAATAAGGAGGAAACATGGATTGATTGGTTGTGCCACTTCATCTGCTAAAATGCAAAGAAAAGGTTTTCATCATTTCATTATCCTCTTCTAGTTACTTTTTTCTGGACATTTTGGAACCCTCAACACATAAGGATGAAAATGCCTTGAATTAAACTATCAGCTTGTATTTTAAATGCAGCCTTAATTTGCAACGATACAGAAATACTGTCCTGGAGTAGATGATCAAAATATAATTACTACCCCATAACACATTTTAAATATTTTTAAAACACTGCCTGGTGTGGGAAAAACACAATAAAACAAAAAAGCCCCATAAAAAATGGAAGTGTACAGCGCTTCCCAAGAAAGGTTATATGTCAATCATATATTATTATTCTTTATTGTAGCTCATGATCATTTATATTCCACTATAACTTAAAACATATGAATTATGGCTTATCATTAAATATAAAACAAAATAATTTTTCATTCTGCCAATACCTGTTAGTGTAAGTAATTTATAGTTCAGGTGGCAACTAGTGTGAAATCAAAACAATGCTTTAGAAACAGTCATCTTAAGGGAAGGAAAATATTTTATTCTGTCAAACTGTAGTTTCAGGATTTTTTTCGTCAAGACTGACATATTGCCGTGACTGTTTCAATACCAGTGTATCAGAGCTTTTTTGAGCGACTTCTTACAATTCCTAGCAGAACATAGCAAAAGAATCTTTGTAGTATCTTGGGACAATTTTTTGTCTCTTGCTATTATCACTTCATACTGTTAGATTATTTTTTAGGTAGTGCTGCAAATTTAGGCATTTCTTTGTCAAGCTTAGCCATTTCTTATCTTTGTTTGAAATATTTAGGTTTTCAGAGAATCACATAATCACAGAATGGTTGTGATTGGAAAGGACCTCTGGAGGTCATCTAGTCCAATCCCCCTGATCAGGCAGCGCCACCTAGAGCCATTTGCCCAGGATCTTGTCCAGACAGCTTGTGAATAACTCCAAGGATGGAGACTCCATAACTTCCCTGGGCAACCTCTGCCAGTGCTCAGTCACCCTCACAGTGAAAAAGTATTTCCTGATATTTAGAGAGAACCTCCTGCGCTCCAGTTTCTGCCCGTTGCCCCTTATACTGTTACTGAGCACCACTGAAAAGAGCCTGGCCCTGTCCTCTTTGCACACTCCCTTCAGGTATTTATATACATTGACGGGATCCCCCCTGAGCCTCCTCTTCTCCAGGCTGCACAGTCCTGGATCAAGGTGGTATCTGCCTTTCACATTGGGCTGCTTGAACGTTTGTGATAGTACATCTTCAAGACCCAAACTGTAGTCTGCCTGTGATTAGTTGGCTGTAGTGATTATATCTTTAATATAAGCAACATTATTAACTTTTCACAAGTAATACGAAGAAACTTAAATTCATATCAAGTGTCACTATATATAGTTTTCATCCAAGACAAGGAGATTTTTTCATCACCTTTTAACAAAATGAGCCAATGCCTCTGCAATTTCATGTACTAAGCATTACTTGTATATAAAACCTACTAAAATCGATAAGTGGAATGTAACATAATCCTACATCTATTAGAAACAAATTGGCATCTGATAAGACCTTCACATTTAAGACTAGGGATGTAAAGGTAACTGCTTTTTGCAGCTGATATTGTTTTTTCTTTCTTTTAATTCTTACAAGTAGAAAAAAAAGATTGGGGGGAAGCAAGGCTTAACTGCAAAACAGAAATTTTTAATTAAACCTTTTACAAAAAAAAGAAAAGGATGCAATGCTTCCTTTTTATTCATCTTTGGAGATGTAAGGAATATAGTAAGAAAATTAGTCTTTATGATGAAATCTGAATATACATCTCACCTTCCAGATGAGTGTTCTCACTGTGGTATGTTTGTAGGTAAAGACAATGCATTTTCATCAGATATATTGGTATGCTTGGATAAATAGACAGATTTCAGGTATGAAGTAGAAACATCAAAACAGGTAGAACAAATACTGCACCTTACCACTTTTTTTTTCTTTCCCCCTACTGACACCTACTCTGATTCTCAGTATCAGCTATGTCTCCTTTCAGAGATTGCCCAGTGCATAACTAAATATACCCTAGAGAATTTTTTGAGACTCATAAAGCTTTGAAATATGCTGTTTCTATTTCAGATATGAAAAACTGTTTGAGTGTCTGAAAGTGTGGCTAATATTGTCATATACACCAGCTGGTGAAAACCTTTATCTTTAGCTACAAATCTTGTACTGTCAAAATTCAAAAATTTTAGACCATCAAAACCACATCAAAGCACTAGCATTGTTTCACAACGAAATTAATTCCCTGCCACCTGCACAACCACAAATTTCTCATGTTGATGTTTTAAAACTTTACATGAAGTACTGAGCTTTTCACTGAGGCAGCAAAAAGTGGCTTCACATATAAAACGTAACCCTGAAGAATTTCCCCCCCCACATGATGTTTCACCTTTTCCCCATTTTACCCTTCCCTCTTCTAACTCCAAGGAAACAGAAACCTATTTCAGGACTGATTCTTCTAGAAGTGGTTGAGAGCAGGAATGAGGTAGATAATTTTTTTGTAAGGCTATGTTCTGCTTTTGGCTGGGATAGAGTTAATTTTCTTCATAGTAGCTCATATGGTGCTATGTTTTGGATTCATGATGAAAAGAGTGTTGATAATGCATTGATGTTTTAGTTATTGCTGAACAGTACTTGCAAAATATTAAGGCCTTTTCTATTTTCACACTACCCCGGCAGCAAGTTGACTGGAGGTGCACAAGGAGTTGGGAGGGGGAAACAGCTGGGGCAGCTGACCTCTACTGACCAAAAGGGTGTCCCAGACCATATGACATCGTGCTCAGCAATAAAAGCTGAGGGAAGAGGAAGGAAAGGGGTAATGCTTAGAGTTATGGCATTCATCTTCCCAAGTAACCATTGCATGTGATGAAGCCCTCCTTTCCTGGAGATGGCTAAACATCTGCCTGACAAAGGGAAATAGTGAATTTATTCATTCCTTATTTTTCTTTGCCTGTGTGCTCAGCTATTGCTTTACCTATTAAACTGTCTTTATCTCAACCCATTAGTTTTCTCACTTTTACCCTTCTGATTCTGTATCAGATTCTGATACAGATCTGATTCTGATCCTGCTATTGGGAAATGAGCAAGTGGTTGTGAAGGGCTGAGCTGCTTACCATGGCTAAAGCATAGCAGGCTGTTAAAACAAGGGTAGTAAAACAGACTTGTAATAGGTGGCCTAAAAACTCAAGGAAAATTTGGACTTTCTGAGCTTCAAGTTTGTAGAGAAGTCAAAATACCTGTTTCATCCTCACTGGACACTCAAATTACAGCAAATTTTTTATCTTCAAGTACATTCAAAAGATTTTGACCTTTGGTATTGTGTGAGATGGCACATTACCCACTGCAATTCCAAGTTTAAAATTGCCTTTAATATTTACTATCCTCACAGCATAAAAAGTAGAGGGTTTTGTGTGATATTATATACATGATTACATTTCTATTGTACACATCTTTGGGAAATGGTGTTTATACAAAGATATTGGATAGATTAATAAATCCTCATGTGTTTGAAATAAGAATGGTTGGGTTGCTAGCCAATATACAAGAGTTTATAAAACAGATGAAATTAATGGCAAAAAAGACCTACACAGTCACCTAGCACAGTCTGTTCTCTAATGGAAATGAGCTCTGTATAGCTTCATTTCAGTGAGGGTCAAATGATGGTTATGGTATTTCCCTTGGGTGTCTTTTTCAGAATCTTATAAATTTAATCATTCAGAATCTCAGTATGAATATTTTACCTATAAGCTTTTTTCTTTTTTTTCTGTGTTTTATCATGTTTCTAGTTAGAAATTATCATACTTTGATTGGAATACTGATTCAATACTTAGTTTATATAATTTTTAACAGTTGACTTTGTTGCTTTTAAGCACATATTTTTTTAACATGTCAGCCAAAAATATTTTTTTTAATATTTCAGTACAGGACAAAAACTTATTTTCAAATATAAAACTTCTCCCAACACGGAATAACTTAGATCAGCTAAGAAAAATGCTCTTCAGCTACTGTTCATCCATCAGTTTGGCTTCAACAGGAACTAAGGCACTTACAGGCTGATTTGTAACTTGTTTTCCATGCCTTGAGACACAAATGAACACCTCCTAGTTTTGATGTTGGTTTTTTTCATTTTAAATTTCCATGGACATTCTTTCCTTAACCTGTTAACAACTGGATGTGTCTCAATTCCTTTGAAAAGTGCTTGAAAATATTAATTTAGAAAGCAGCTTTGGTGATCTTATCACAAGTTATCAATTCTTGATATTTTCCTAAAGTAATTTTCTTTATCACCGTGTTTAGGAATGATTATTCAAATTAATTTGAGAGAAGGGTATAAAGATTTTCAACATGTATCTTTAAAATAATATATTTTAAGCCTTTCACAAAGTTCAAAGTGTTATGTCCCCTATGAGAAATTGATTAGTGAAATTGGATTATTTGGTTTCTTCATGCAAAATACAAGGAAAAAAAGCAATCAAATCAACAGAACTGATAGATGGAAATAAATGACATGGTAACATTTTAAAAAATTGAATTTTCTGCTTTTAAAATGGGATTTAGCCAAATGTAATACTGTGTCCTATGCATTTTGGTCCATTTTCTCTACTTTCAAATCTTAACAATGTTTATGTTAGAAAGCTTTATCGACCTTTGGTTTTTGTGTCATAGTATTTTGATCTTACTGGCTGCACATCCTGGTTTCAGATGGAATAAAATTAATGTTCTTCCTAGTGGCTGGTATAGTAGTGTGTTGCGGATTTAGAATGACAATAATGCTGATAACACACTGACATCTCACTCTTGCTAAGCAGCGTTTATACTAAGTCAAGGACTTTTCAGCTTCTCATGCTGCCCTGCCAGCGGAGGCTGGAGGTGCAGAAGAAGCTGGAGGGGGATACACCAAGCACAGCTCACCAAACTGAGCACATGGGGTATTCTATACCATTTGATGTCATGCTTAGTGTATAAACTGGGAAACTGAGGGGAGTTGGTGGGAGTACATCATGGCTCGAGTATTGGCTGGGCATCAGTCAGTGGGTGGTGAGCAATTATATTGTGCGTCACTTGTTTTGTATATTCTGTTATTATTGTGGGGTACTTTATTATTATTATTATTATTATTATTATTATTATTATTGATTATGATGATGATGATTAAGATGAATTTATTTTCCCTTCTTTTTCTGTACTCTGTCTTTATCTCAACCTTTTTTTTTTTTTCCTATTGCCTCCCCCACCCTACTGAGCGAGGGGAGGGGGGAGGGGGCAGTGAATGAGTGGCTGTGTGGTGCTTAATTGCCAGCTTTGTTAAACCGTGACGCTACGTTATCATTATGTCATACCTTTTCTTAATCAGTGTATCATTGGGGAGGAAAAGACGGAAGGATAAAATAATACTGCTAAAATCTGATAATGCCATGTGATCTAGGAATTTATTCAGAAGTCCCAGTTTCTCTGTTCCCCACCTGTCTCTATAAGCAAGATATGTGGAGGAACAGACTTGGAAATTAAGAACAGTCTAGCTATTTGACATTATAACTGTTGGAGCTTTAATCTTGGAGTTTGATTATTTTTTTTTGTCAAATCCAGACTTTAATTTGCAATGAACAAGTTCCATTTCCTGGGAACTAGATGTGAAATTTCAAAAAAATACGAAGGATCATATTTCCCTGAAATGTAATATTTATTCTATTTTTATGTATCTAGAAATTCCTTTTAATTTTTCTTTAGAATACTGGTCTTCTATTACACTATGAGTGGAAGTGAAAATTGAAACAAAGAAGTCTTTGAAATGTAGAATTCCACTTGATCTGGCATTTAGAAACAAAAATGTAGTAACACCTGTTACATTCAAGACATTTCATACATCCTGAAACTTCCTCACTTGTTTTGCTATGCTCTTTCCTATCTTGTAAAGATAACACTTTGTTTTAAATTCATCAGTTTAATTTAATTAAAATTTAAGCATTCCAAACAAAGCTAGTAAACATTCCATGAAATCTCAAAGTACCTGTTATATAAGACTACCATTTCATACAAGTTCATAGAAAAAATGGAAAATTAGTGTTCAGTTGGTCTGATTTTGAGAAAACTTACCAAGACGCAATTTACATTTCCGATTTTGAACTTTTTATTATTTTAGTCAAATGAAGAGACAGTTTAGACTAAATTTGGAAATATTTTTAAATTAAAATTAAGAATAAACCTGTGTTAATCAAAATCTAACTTATTTACAGCCTCAACGATTCTCCAGTAAATATGAAAGTGGGGACGAATAGTGCTCTTAATCTAGTTCTTCCAAAAACTTGCTCCAATTATGTGTTGATTTCATGTTGGTTTGATGTGGGTACCATGAATGAGAGAACACAAATCATAGGGTTATTGTTACACTTTATGGCCACTGTCCAAAACCAGGATTCAAGATACATCTCTTCTTCCTTTTTTTACTTATAGTTCTATACAGTCTTATAAGATTTTTTTTTTTTTTCTGCAGGTTGCAATTCTGCTTCTGTACAACATGCAGAGATACACAGCAGGTTAAATCTAAATATACCTCGAGTTAAAGCCAAATCTGCTGAGATCCAGAAACTCCAGTCCCTAAAGGTCTACTCCAAAAATCTTGCTTTGAGAAGACAATTTGGTCAGGAAGCTGTGTTATCAAAAAGATTGTATGAATTCTGAAGAGGCAAATATTACTTAAGCAATCCTGTTACAGACAGCAGGAATCCAAAATTTTATTGGAATAGACAGTGCCCAACAGGGACCTTGGTTGTATATCAGTAATTAAAAATTTCACATAACAGTGGGAAATTCAGTACTCCAGACTTTACTCAGGGCTGTTTATGTATTTTACATGAAATATCGTTGAATAAAAGCTGATTTAATTCTATGAGAAGGAAACTGTGTGTACAATGTACTACTAAAGATATTAGACTAGAATAGAGAAATATACAACTGAGATAACGTGACCATGCTGTTCACTAGGAGCATAACAAATAACATCTTGACTACACCTCTGCAGTTCTACATACATTATTGAAATAACTTCATCACAGCTGTTTCATAGAAGTTTTTGTATATGAGATACATAAAGATTATTTCTTTGGTGTCTTACTCTCTTTCACTTTTTTCCCATGTGGAGAAGCTATACATGTAGTTCAGTGTTCTGATGTTGTTTTGTTTGTTTTTCTCTCCTTTTTAACACAGTAATAAGAGCTTCACAGAACTAAAGGCAAAGAAGTGCAGCACTTGTTCAAGAAGACAGAATTTTGCCAAGGCTACTAGTTCATATAAGAAGGGGATCAGTACAGAAAAGTCTTAACTTTACACTTTCAAAAGTGATTTTCTTCTTTCTGGTAAGCGATCTGGACTAATCCATTTCTTATATGAAGACCTTGTTCTGCCCCAAATGGCAAATGTTACTTTCCTCTTTCCAAAGTGATTTAGAGTGAGGAGAAGAACAAGGCCTATGTATAAGATTTTGGAGGTTAAGATCAGTGATAACATCAAGAAACTCCTTTAGATTATGGAATGAATAAATATTTAAGCAAAATGAGTTTTGAGAAGACTCCTGAACTCCATCTGGAGTTATTAACACAAGCAGGTGGCAGTAGGCAGGAATGACTCTGGTGTCATTCAGAAAAGAATCGAGGAAAAAGTAAACTTTTCTTCACTGTGTATGTCTTTATACAGGTATTGGTGACAGTGGAGAGACTAATTTATGTCATTTGCATGAAAAGGACAAACAAACATGATGATCCTTCCTGGGCAGATTCAGAGAGGAACCCACAGCTGAGGAAACAAAGGTTTGCAGATAGCTTTCTTTTGAACAGCTTTGGATCACCAGTGGTGAAGACATTGGACTGGGCTAAATTCTGTCTGAAGTAAAAAACTTGACCTGCCTGTATTGTGCATGTGGGATTGCAACACTCTACAGCTTTCTGTCTACTAATCCACTCTAACTGTGCTACCTTACCTGCTAAAGTAATCATAGCCTACAGTTCAAGATAACCTATTTAACTATTAACAGACTACAAAAACTATTGTATCCACTCCTACTTTGTGTAACTTACAAAGAACTGGAGTACAAAATTAATGACTTTAGCTGTAATTTTTAAATTATGTGTGTTCCTCTATATCCTTAAACTGCTTATTCTGCCTTTTCTTCTTATACTAAATTCATTTTTAAAGCAATTAAATACTTTAAAGTGAATATATGGAAGATCAGTGACTTATTTGTCATGTATAAAATTAGTCTTTGAGAAAATTAACATGAATTTAAGCACTCATTTCAGTCACCAACTCAAAAGAGTCTAATGACATGCAAAACAACATAGGGTCCTGCCTACCCATGGCTACCTTCTACTGCGGGATACAGGTTCCTCCTGAATACTGTATCATATGCAGATATGTAGCCCACAAAATATGGAGTTGTCATTTACTTGAAACAGGCCACAGGCCCTGGGTTAAGCTATCACCAAAGCCTCGTGACTTCTTAGACTTGGCCTGCCTGGAGATTTATTTTGTTCTGTAACAGCAATAATTGAACAGCCAGGGGACTGCTACCTACTCTGGTTTAACTTCTGCTTATCTTTGTGCAATTGTATGTTATAACAATTGTCATTCAGCACTTTTTTGGTAGCTTAATGATGGCTATAGCAAGTAGTTATTCAATGTAGAATGAATTATCTATGACCTGATAATAAAAATGCAGTGCAAGGTAATAAAGATATGGGATGGCATGCCTTGAAGAGTCCTTGAAAGTACAAGGAGATGATACTGGAGACCCAAGGGCTACAAACAACTCATACCACTCCCATTGAAGGACTCATGCTGACAATGACTTGACATATATCCCCCACCCAGGTAGAAACCCTGGACATTAATGTGCAGAGGGGTGGTATAAAGGTGAGCATAACATCACAGCAAGGGTTAGATAGTGGAAAGTTTGTACACATTAAACTCAATCATGTAGAATTTGAACTATCAGTGTTTGAACTTTGTAACTGGGCTGATAATTCTTAGTTTAGACTCTTAATACCTTAGTCTATTAATAAGTCTAACATGAATTTCTTGTTTATAAGCTGAATTCCTTTACTCATTACAAGAATTTGACTGCAACAAGCTGAAAGGATTTCAAGCAACCTGCTTTGTCTGTTGGATACAAGAAATTAATAGCAGATATACCTTCTCCATGTGTGGTTTGAAATATTACTGGACACACGTGTGGATAACCCGATCCAGTCTTTAATACCATGCAAGACATTAGGTAAGAGAAGGAAAGAACTTTATTTTTGCCATTGAAATAAAAATATGATGGAAGCTCCCTAACAAAGGCAGGAGACATTGTGTGTGGCTATAAACGTGAAAAGAATCTACCTCTTTGCTTCGAATTTACATCTGTCAGTAAATTGCCACTTGAAAGACACAATTTTCATTATCAATTACAAAACTTTAATTTCCTTATTTAGGAGAACAAGACTAATATGAAGAAACAATAAAAGTATTTTTCTAAAAATACGAAATTAATGAAAATTACTTCTTGTTGAATTTGCTGTGTTCACATATGAAAATACAGTTTCTGTGTTCAAGGAACCCAAGAAAACCAGCAAAAGCAGATGTGTAAAATATATACAATAAATATACAAATGTGCTACAGAGATAATGAAGTATCACACATCGCACACTTTCAAGGCAGAGGGAAAGTTTTTGTAACACTAAGGAAAATTAAAGGAAGCTGTAGAAATCAAAGTATAATTCTTTGTAAGAATAGTTATGACTGCCTTTTACTGCAGTCAAGTGTTTTTTTAAACTCAGCACTCAGAGCCTGCTGGGAGAACAAGGTCTGGAACAGTCATTTTGTCAACAGCACTGTGCCAGGATAGGCTTAACAAAGACCTGAAAAAGCTGGTTAGTCCATGTATCCCTCTGTCATTATCTCTCCTTTTCTCTCTTTTTCTCTCTTAGAGATTTGATTTTGTTACTCCTAGCAGTATGTTATACCATGGCAACTACTTTTTTTCTTTCATCGTCTGTTTTACACAGACAGAACGACAATTATTTATTTCTCTAGATACAATTTAACTTATTGCATGGAAATTTTGAATTATTTGGGCCTTGTTTTATAAGAATTCATTTTTTTGATGGACATATTAAGTGGGAAACCTCTCACTAAAAATATATATGCACATGGCTTTCATATACATCTGAATTGGTCATCATAGCTTCTCTTTTATAGATAATGGAAGGAAATAGGAACTCCTAACACTTGAATCACCTCATGTAAATGTCTAAAAGAGGTCAGAAGAATTGTATCCTAAAAAACATCTAGCTGTTCATTGTCTGTAAAGACAAGGCTAGCATTGCTAGTTCAGATTTAGATGACTAAGTCAAATTAGATGAATGTTCTCCTAGTAATCTTTGAAATAAAAAAAACCTTTAAATATGTGTGACTACCTTCTTGTACATCTACATTTCATCCACGATCCCAGATGAAAACACCAGTTCCCCAAAATTTAGGCTTGTAAATCAAAAGTCTCTTTCGCGTACTGTTGACTCATGTGCAAAGTGACACTTCATCATTCATCATTAGCTATTCTGAACTGGTGATTCAGAATAGAAATCAACAGGCAGTAAAGGTAAGGAAACAGGTGTTTAATACCTAATTAAATGTATACACAGTTTGTAGATGGAAGTATTATAACATAAGTACTCTTTACTGTGTACTACCACAGTAAAGTTAGGGTATTCCTCATCATTTCTTCAGGTTTAATTTATTTTGCTATGTTTTATGCAGACAGAAAGATAGGTATTTATGCAAAGGGAATAAATGTGCATACAAAGAATGTTCCTAAAATTACTCATCACAAAAAGTGCATATTTTTAAAGCACGGATATGTGCTTTCCCATTGCCATCCTATATGTCACGTAAGAACTTTGCACTTACAACCTGCAAATGTTTAGTATATGCACAGCTGAAAATTAATAACTGAAATGCTCTGTATGTCTTTTTTCACCATGAAACTACCCATGTTATGTACATAATTGTGATATACAGCAGATAGGAATGGACTGAATGCCTGCAAAGAAATGAACCTCACTCCTATAGATTTGGATAAAATTACTTCAAAAGGGGCTTCTAGCAGAGAGCACCATGCTGCCAGTCATTAAAAATGAACTTGAAGGGACTCATAGGTGCTGTATATAAATGAATATTACTCTATAGAATTATTTGATCCATATTCCACAGAGGACTAACATAGGGCATGAATAAGTCATTGCCAATCCTAACATTTCATTTCACTGCATTCATAGCTGTAATCCACCTGCTTTTTATCTACTTATGCATCATTTATGTGTTATTTATTTCAGTCACTTTGGGGAGTTGTAGCTTTATTACTGCATTTTTATTCTACCTCTAAAAAAGAGGATGTGCTTTAATTTGAGAAAAAGCCTATTAGTATATAGTTTTTATTTTGTCCTCCATACCTTTGTTAGTCACAGTAAGGAATTACCCACTGAAGCAGAAAGTTAAAGCAATCTGGATTCGTTTTATAATAAATTATATCCGATTATGCCCAGAGGCCGGAGTAGAAAGAGTTTGTTCAATAATAAGGTCAGTTCATTAAACATTAGGGTATTGTGTTCTCTCCCAGAGTTGCATGTTGATTTCATATAGAGTAATAGTGTTTGCTTCTGGAAGTACATGTTCCTGTAAGACATGGAATTAACATTTTATATACCACCATCAATACTCAAATGAGGGAAAAATACTGCTTCCCTAAGAAAATTAATCTGTGCAACTGTAAGTACCTGTAAATTACTAAATGATGTATTCTGAATTCCAGAGGAGGGAAGGAGAGGGGAAAAGATTGATGTTGTTTATATCTGCCTTGTGACAGTGTTAGCTAATATATACAGTTTGCGGAACTTAACACCATCATTTTTACTGCCTTTTCAGGTTGCATAGCTTAAAAGTGTGATGGTAAACACTTCACTGATTTTGAAAACAGGCTTCAGTTGGATGTTTTTATACCCCTTTGTTATTTACAGTTCACAATTTTTTCATGCACTTTGAAGAAAATTATGGTCACCGCATATGCATGGATAACTAACAGCACATTCAGCTCCCTGGAATTAATCTGAGCCTTGATATATGGGCTGGACATGGAAGGTGTTGAAATCCAGTGTTCTGTTCTTAGCTCACTGCTGATTAGCTCTAAAAATCAAATGTTCTTCTCAACCTTTATCAAGCATCATTTCACACAATAAGTTTCAGATTCTTCTGCCGGTCTGCCACATACTAGTCTGACACTTTTTGCTGTGAAGAACAGTTTTCATGATGCTCTTTTCAAAGTGCTTTGGAAGAAGCATACAGTATATTTTAAATGTTAAATTTTCTGGATAGTACTCACTAGATGCGTCATGACAACCTTTTAGAATGACTGTACTAAATGAGGATCCTACGATTTGGCTATACTAGTTACACTATTTAGAAAATAAAAAAATGTTAACACATATTTACTTGGTAGTGACTAAAGACAGTCAAAGTTCTAAAGCAATGGAATTGTTAACTTTAAACTTTGTTAGAGTTCAGAATTTTTAAAAAAAGTCCGTAAAATTCCTTTTCAGAAATACCAGTCTGTACTGATTTAAACCCAAAATATATAACCCATGTAAGGAAACCTGGAGCATTTTTTGCCTCCTTCTTCTGCAGTAACAAGTAAGAAGTCCTCATCTCATGGGTTGAGCTTGGCTTCTGAAATATTCTAGGCTCAGTGCAGCAGAAGCAAAAGCAAAGTTTCATGCACAGTCAGTCTTATTATTTTGAACACCATCTAATCATGACTTATTCCAATAGTCATAGCCACTGTGACAGTAAACATGGACAGAGACAGATAGAGCTTGTGTGAACCTGCTTCGGATGTGGCATACCTGGAATCTAACAAAACAAGTATAAATCAATTACAGAACCAGACATAGAGAGAAGTGAGAGATAGGCTAGGTTAGTGTCTGATAAAAACAGTTTACAAGTTTGTTCTGCCTTCTGGCCTACCTCAA